>NC_079324.1:55704401-56306348 GCF_029931775.1 Euleptes europaea | reverse complement strand
GCATGAGTTTTCTGTCCCTTAGAGATGACCTCGTGCCCAGCCCACACAATGTCCAGGTCTTCCCGATCCTGTCAAACACAATTCTTTGATCTCCCCTGAGATCAGTCCAGGTCAAATCGGCCCCATTTCCATCATGCATATGCCAAAGCGTGGTCACAGTAAGCACTACAGCCAATTACAAAGCAGCGTTTTCGAGGGGCGGGGACTCAGACGCTTCTGGAGTTCTGCTGGTTATTCTGCAGTACTCCAGAAACCCCAGGACTTTCTCAAGGATAAACAACAACATGCATAGCATGGTGTGCCGCTGGAGAGAGCACTCCATTTCCCCAGGCTGTCCTGGGAGAAATCCAAGTTTGCGTTATTTCTGGGGTACATAGATACCCCAATCCGACCCTTGCAAGTGGGTTGGAAAGCAGGAACTCCCTGCAGCCCGCAAACGCGGTTTGACCTCCTAGGTACTCTGAGGGGGCTTTTTTAAGCCCCTCGGAGTCCTGGACGCCGGTCCTGCGAGGGCACTAGGGAAGGACATCGCCAAAACGCAACTCTGGCCTCAAGCTCTACCCTCCACCACCTTATTACCAGCATAAGGACTACATAAAGAAAAGAACCTCACCTCTTGACACCCAAGTGAGTACAAAGAACTCTGCGTCTACTTACTGGAATATTTGAATAGACAGGGGGCTGATAAGAACATTTCTGAGACCCCCATTCCTCCTTAATTCGAACTGAAAAAGTTTGATCTGAGTTAGTCATCGGGATTAGCGACAGGACCTTTATCAAATTGATCAGCCTAAACCATAACAAAGAGTCGGAAGGATACCTTTTAGATTGACAAGAACTATTACCAATGAGAAGGTCCGAGGGAAGGGGAGGGTGATCTTTCTTCCTGATTTTCCGGCGAAAAGAATTTCCTGCCACGTTTGTAGTAAGGGAGAGCCTGGAACGGAAGACTCTCTATAACACCCTCTCTATCATCGGAATTAAAACAACAGGAAGTAGCTGTGGGACTGAATATGCGTCGCACTCGAGTTACATTGAAATCATTCCTGAAGGAATAACCATCGAGAAGAGGCGGTAGAAGGTCCGCAGCACTTGCAACTTCCGGTATACTTCCTGATTAACCCGACCTAGAGCGACCGAAAAAACTCACTGGTATTTTAAAACTTTAAAATGCAATTTTAAAGCCAATTTCGACTCTTTTCAACCCGAAAAAATTATTAGGCTGATGTTTGAATTATCATCTTTTAATCAGCACCTTAAAGGCCCTGTCTGTGGACATGTATTTTATCAGCTTTTTTTGAATGTAAATGTCTCAACCCCGCTCTGGCTCACTACATAGCCCTATACTAAACTAAGGGACTCTTTACAAACCTCGACCATGGAAAAAAAGCTACAGGATATGCTAACTAAACAAACTGAGGCAACAAATAAACAGTTTGAACAGATGTCTACACAGATGGCACAGCTGACTTCTATGATGACAAATCTTGGTCAAGCATCCCAAGCTATTAATCAGAAGTTGGATGTGGTCACTGGAGACTTGAAAGAAGTAAAAACTCAAATGACTGTTATGAAGACAGATATGCAAGCGATGGATGTATCAATTAAGAAAGTGATGGATGAGCACAAGGACACAAAGAAAAAATTAACAAGCCAAGAAAAACAGATTGAAACAATACAAACTGATCAGATGGCGGCAAAAAATCAAATGGCAATGATGGAGATGAGAGTGAGAGAGACCAATCTTCGTATACGCAACTTTCCAGATATGATGGGAGACAATAAAGAAACTGCAATACCAAACTTGGCCTACTTATTTCAGATAGATGAACAAGAATTAAAACAAGCCATTAATAGAATATATAGGATACCATTACCTGCTAGAATGAGAAGATCTAAACCAAGAGATTTGATGATAGTGTTTTATGACACCAGAGTTAAAGATAAGATTATGAAGATTCATTATGAAAATCCAGTGTCAGCAGGAGACTCCTCTCTTATACTACTGAAGGATATTCCAAGGCATCTACTCTCACAGAGGAATAACTACAAAGACTTTGTGTCTACACTGAAAGCTAATGGTATCAAATACCGTTGGATTATGCCACAAGGTTTGGCTTTCACCTACAAGGAAGTGAAAACGACAATTCTATCTCAAGCAGATGTGGGGAAATTTCTGAGAAAATATAAGATGGACCTTAAAGAATTACCTGGAGAGAAGGAGGAAGAAGAAGAGGAAGAAGAAGAGGTACAGGGTGCAGAAGGAGGTACCAAATTATAGACTTTTTATTTTGCTAAAAAATACTACATTATGGCAAAAGCAATTTCTTGGAATGTAAATGGACTGAATGAGAAAACTAAAAGGGCTAGAATCTTCAAATATCTACAGAAATATAAATACTCCCTAATTTGTCTACAAGAGACCCACACAGCTTCAAAGCATAAAAAATACTTGGAGAAACAGGTGCTTGGACAAGCATTTATTGCTTCAGCTAAAACTAAAACAAAGGGAGTGGTAATCTATGCCCACCCCAATCTTTGTCCAGAATTAGTATATAAAGACAATGAAGGAAGAATTGTAATTATCAGAACTAAAATATTGGGACAAAGGACAATAGTGGTTGGAATTTATGCACCCAATGAAGGGAAAAAATCCTTCTATGAAAAATTACATGATTTGATAGTCCAGCACGCAAAAGACCAAATTTTATTGATGGGCGACTTCAATGGAATTATTCTCCCATCACTGGACAAAAAATCAAAAGCAAAAGACATCAACGATGGATGCTTGCCTAAAACTTTCTTTACCATGGCTTCAGAATTAGAATTACAAGACATTTGGAGAACAATGAATACAACAGCTAAAGAATACACCTTTTATTCAGCAAGACATGATTCACACTCCAGAATCGATATGATATGGGCCAGTAAATCAATCTTCACGCAACTACGTAAAATTCATATCTTACCTAGAACTTTTTCTGATCACAATCCTGTTACTTTTGATTGGAACAATAAACAAGCATTTAGATGGCGAATGAATGATAAACTTTTAAAAGACAACAAGATACAAAAGGAATTACAGGCCTTAATGAAAGACTTTTTTGAAATTAACCTTAATGGGGAAACTTCTTTGAATACAGTTTGGGATGCATTCAAAGCTGTTCTGAGAGGTTTTATGATACAGAAACATTCGGCCTGGAAGAAGACTCAATTGCAATTTACAAACAATATACTTTGGAACTTACAAAATTTGGAGCAGAAATTGGTAACGGTAACACAGGAAGAAGAGAAAAGAGAAATTCAAATAAAGATTTCTGCATCTAAACACCAATTAAATTTGGTAATAATGGAGGAAATGAATAAAAATCTGAAACTTGCTAAACAAAAGTATTTTGAATATGCAAATAAACCAGGAAAATTTTTAGCAACACAACTGAAGGACTCATTCCAAAAGAAGATTATAACAAAAATCCAAACTGTTAAAGGACCAGTTTACTCAACTTCAGAAATTCAGAAAGAATTTGTTTCATTCTACTCTAAGTTATATCAGAAAGAAAATACTCCAAAACAGAAAATAGATAAATTTCTAAACTCAATACAGATGAAAGCTTTGTCAATGACCCAGAGAGAATGTATTGAAGCTCCAGTAACAACGGAAGAAATACAAGAAGCAATACTGAGACAAAAAACGGATAAAACACCTGGACCAGATGGAATTACTGCATTATTTTATAGAACATTAGTGACAATTTAGTTGGATTTTTTGGCTCACTTTACAATGCAATTTTGGACGAGGGAACATCCCCGGAGACTTGGTCACATGCATTTATATCATTGATACCCAAAGAAGGAAGAGATCCAGAAAAAACATCTAACTACAGACCTATATCCCTGTTAAATGTGGACTACAAAATTTTTGCTTCGGTTCTGGCATGTAGGATAAAACAATTTATTAAGGATCTTATACACGAGGACCAAGCAGGTTTTATACCAGGAAGGCAAATAAAAGACAATGTAAGAATTTTACTAGACTCACTGGAATATTATGACCAGAATATTCAACAAACTGCGGCTTTTGTATTTTTGGATGCAGAAAAAGCCTTTGATATGGTCTCTTGGAACTTTTTGAAACGGATTTTGGTTAAATTGAATTTTGGAGATCGTTTTCAGAAAGGTATATCGGCTATTTATACCTCCCAACAAGCTAAAATTTTGGTTAATGAATCAATGTCAGATAATTGCCAAATCACGAAAGGGACTAGACAGGGATGTCCCTTGTCTCCACTTTTATTTTTGTTGGTGTTGGAACCGCTATGTGTGAAACTAAGAAGTATGGAGGACATCCGCGGGTTAAGAATTAAAAAACATGAATTTAAGTTGAGAGCATTCGCGGATGACCTACTGCTAATTTTGGAAAATCCAACACAGTCAATGAATATACTTCAGGAGACTTTGGACGATTTTGGAAAAGTATCAGGCTTTAAAGTGAATCAAGAAAAAACAAAGATAATATTTAAAAATTTATCGGAAACACAGCAACAGGAATTTATATCATATACTGGCTGGGAGAAAGCTAACAAAGTTAAATACCTGGGAATTTGGATTACTGCAAAGAATAAAGATCTGATAACCAACAATTACCTCAAGTTATGGGGTAAGATTAAAACTGATATGATTATATGGTCAAACAAAAAATTGTCACTAATGGGACGTATCTCAACGATCCAAATGAATGTCTTACCGAGGATGCTCTTCTTATTCCAAAATTTACCAATAATATCACAAACTAAATATTTTGAAACTTGGAGGAAAGACATTTCAAACTTCATCTGGCAAGGGAAAAAACCAAGGACTGCTTATAAATACTTGGTGGATCTAAAAACTAGAGGAGGTTTAGCACTGCCTAATTTTCAACTCTATGCTGAAGCGGCAGCTTTAGTATGGCTAAAAGACTGGATGAACTTGTCAAATATACGTTTGTTAGACTTGGAAGGTTATAATAATTTAAGTGGATGGCATGGTTATTTGTGGTATGATAAAATTAAATTACAAGCAACATTTCGTAATCATATAATCAGGTCCTCTTTACTTCGTATCTGGATGAGATATAAACACATTTTGGAACCAGAAACACCGATGTGGATATCGCCTCAAGAAATGCTAACTTTGCGCCCACTTAGACCAGACAAATGTATTACTTATCAAGATCTAATTAATTGGGAAGGAAAGAAATGCTCACTAAAAGACTTTCAACTTCTTAAGGATGATTTACAATGGCTCCAATACTACCAAATCAAATCAGTTTTTGTACAAGATGCTAAAAAAGGTTTTTCTAAAGAAAAATCTTCTTTTCAAAGGATTTTACTAGATAATAATACAAAACTGATTTCTAAAATGTATAATCTCCTTTTAACAATATATTGTGAGCAGGATACGATTAAACCAACTATGATCGATTGGGCTCAAAATGTGGGACATGATATTGTTTTAAATAAATGGGAAAGATTATGGTCCAAAGATCTAAAAGGAATAAAAGCACAGTCAGTGCGAGAAAACATTTATAAAATGATGTATAGATGGTATCTAACACCCAAGAAAATTGCAAAGATTTATAAAACGATGTCCCCTACTTGTTGGAAATGTAACAAAGAAATTGGTTCCTTTTATCACATGTGGTGGACCTGTGACAAAGCCAAAGACTTTTGGGACATGATTTATAATGAATTGAGATTAATACTACAAAAGAATATACCCAAAACACCAGAAATGATGCTATTGAGTATGATTCCAGACGACTTAGCAATACAAAGAACTTTTTTGATTTATGCCACAACAGCTGCGAGACTGCTTTATGCAGCGAAATGGAAAGGGCTAGAAACTCCTGAGAAAAAAGACTGGATTGTTAAAATGTTTGAAGTGGCAGAAATAGCAAAACTCACAGCCATTCTAAATGAAGAAAATGACGTTCGGTTTTTGGGGGAATGGGGGGCGTGGATGCATTATTGTGAATATGAGTTAAAAATGGGAAGAATGGAAGAATATTTTCTAATCTGATCCAGAGGATTATTTCTGATCTTTTTTATAATGATTAAGTATAAGTATATTTACTAACAGACTATGATTTTTTTTCTATATATAGTATTGATAGTTTATTAAGATTAGATTACCTACGACGGGATGAACTTTTTATTAAGAGGCAGACAGAGGTGAAGGGGAAGTCTAAAAACTTTTCCATTTTTCTTTTTTCTTTTTTTATTATATGATATGGAATTATAACAACTTTAAGTTAGAATTGAAATTTGATATTGTTATAGATGTTGTTCAATGTAATGGAAAACTTCTAGTATAAAACCTAATAAAATTTATATTAAAAAAAAAAAAAAAAAAGAGTCCAATTGCCAAAGTGGCCATTTTCTCCAGGTGAACGGATCTCTATCGGCTGGAGATCAGTTGGAATAGCAGGAGATCTCCAGCCAGTACCTGGAGGTTGGCATCCCTAGGTTGCCATAAGTTGGCTGCAAATTGATGGCTCTTTACATACTCAGACATTATTAAAAGGAATTATGTGGGGGCGTGGGGAACAAAACAGTATGTTTGCAATGGATCCAAATGACCCCAAATGCAGACTGTCAGTTTCCTAAACTGTAAATATTCTCGTTCTCTTCTGTTTTTAATTTAATCTTGTCAATCATTCATGGGGTGTGAAAAATGACGTGATCGGAGAGTCTCTGCTACTTTATGGTCGGGCAAAATATCATTTACAAACAGGCAGAGTTATATTATTTGGTCAGTTAATTAGGCAGTTGAATAACTGCTCACAGCTGAACTCCCCAGAGGTGTATCAGGCACGCAACATATGCCACAAATTAACTTGCATTAACGAACGAAAAGGATTTGTTTTATTGGCCAGAAGCTGCTATTCTTAATGGATCTGAGCAATGCAAAACTTAGAGTCAAATGAGTATCAGGGTGCCTAAAAGACAGCTGCCAATGGTTCGTGTTCAAGAAACCGAACCTACAGTGAGATTGTGGAGGTAAGAATGCTTGTCAGTAGCTGGGCATTCTGAGGACCAGCTGCTTTGAACCACAAGGAAAGGTGGAATATAAATGTTTTAATTAATAAATAAGCAGATTTAGCCCCCCTCCCTCAATTTTATGAAACTTACTGCCAGAAGATGTACTGACTTTGATTGCTCTGACGAGGAATAAACAAATTCATGGCTGAAAGGTCCATCAGTGGCTATTAGCCATAATGTCTAAGCAGAGGTTTTTCATGCATGGGCACTTTTGACTTACTTTCTCCGCCGGTCAGACTAAGTTTTTTGTTGGGGTTATGCATGAGTTTTCTGTCCCTTAGAGATGACCTCGTGCCCAGCCCACACAATGTCCAGGTCTTCCCGATCCTGTCAAACACAATTCTTTGATCTCCCCTGAGATCAGTCCAGGTCAAATCGGCCCCATTTCCATCATGCATATGCCAAAGCGTGGTCACAGTAAGCACTACAGCCAATTACAAAGCAGCGTTTTCGAGGGGCGGGGACTCAGACGCTTCTGGAGTTCTGCTGGTTATTCTGCAGTACTCCAGAAACCCCAGGACTTTCTCAAGGATAAACAACAACATGCATAGCATTTTTAGGATTGGGAACCAAAAAGTGTGGGTCAAGAGAGCCTTGAACTCCAAGTAAAACTCCCATGCATAAAAGATCGGAATCTCCATGTTCAGAGGCCATGTGCTTCCAAATATCAGTTCCTGGGGGCTACAATAGAGGGAGGCCCCTGTATCCCTGCTTGTGGGTGTTCCAGGGCAGGTGGTGGGTCACTCTGGCAATGAGGGTGTTGGACTAGAAGGACCCTTGGTCTGACCCAGCAGTAATCTTTCTGTTCTTGAAGTATTTTCCTAAGGGTCAGCTGCATCCTATAGCTGTCTCTCATGTATGTCAATGACTGCCTTCCATTGCCATGTGGAAAAATCAAACTGCCCTTGGAGAGACTAAAAGTGAAGGAGTGCTGAACTAGGATCCGGATAGGGTTGCCAACCTCCCTATGAGGTCAGTGCTCAAGAAAACAGTGCGAAGGCTCGAAATGAATATATTCTACTTCTAAATCTACTACATCAACAACAATTTAACAATGACAAACCCAACAGTGAATATATATGACAGCAACAATGTGCAACTATAAGTAACAACATAAAACAACAAACACACAGAAAGTCCAACCAAACCTCTTGTCAAAGTTCTGTACATAGTCATTTCTTGCCTTGTTATCAGTCTGTTTGGAACTGACTAGCTTACAAGAAAACTCATTGGATTTGAAGGACTTCATATTTACAATGCATTTGGAATTAGAAGTATAATGGACACATTGTTGCTGTCATATATATTCAATGTTGTTTTTGTCATTGCTATATAGTTCATTTCGAGACTTCGTGCTGTTTTCTTGATCATTGGCCTGATACTGTACAGCATAGGTGATTATTTTTTGAGGAGAAGCTCCCTATGAGGCCTGGAGATCTTTCGGAATTACAACTGGTCTCCAGGCCACAGAGATCAGTTTCCCTGGAGACAACAGCAGCTTTGGAGGGTAAACTCCATGGCATTATACCCTGCTGAGATCCCTCCCCAAACCCCACCCTCCCCAGGCTCCACCCTCACATCTTCAGGGATTTCCCAACTGAGAGCCTACAACCCTAATCCCCAGGTATCAATCAGCCACTTTCTAAGAGGCCTTTGCTAATATCTTCTCCTCAGCTCTACAATATAGGGAGAAGTCTGCCAAGGCCTCTGTTGCTGATGCTGTAGCGGCTGAGATTAAAGAGTCATTTGCTATCTGCTGAGGTTAAAGAGCTCATAGGGAAGTCATAGAATCATAGAGCTGGAAGGGATCACCAGGATCATCTAGTCCAACCCCCTGCACAATGCAGGAAACTCACAACTACCTCCCCCACACACCCCCAGTGACCCCTATTCCATGCCCAGAAGATGGCCAAGATACCCTCCCTCCCATGAACTGCCCAAAGTCATAGAATCAGCATTGCTGACCAATGGCCATCTAGCCTCTGCTTACAAACCTACTGGGAAGGAGTACTTACCACCTCCCGAGGAAGTCCACTGAGGAACCGTTCTGTTAGAAAATTCATCCTAATGTCTAGACGGAAACTCTTTTGATTTAATTTCAACCCGTTGGTTCTGGTCCAACCTTCTGGGGCAACAGAAAACAACTCGGCACCATCCTCCATATGACAGCCCTTCAAGTACTTGAAGATGGTTATCATATCCCCTCTCAGTCTTCTCCTCTTCAGGCTAAACATACCCAGCTCCTTCAACCTTTCCTCATAGGACTTGGTCTCCAGACTCCTCACCATCTTTGTTGCCCTCCTCTGGACACGTTCCAGCTTGTCTACATCCTTCTTAAATTGTGGTGCCCCAAACTGAACACAATACTCTAGGTGAGGTCTAACCAGAGTAGAGTAAAGCAATACCATTTCTTCGCAATACCATCTGTGGGAAGTGGGAAGAATCAGTTCAGACCTTGCTCAATTCAACAATTTTCCGAAATGAGGTGTCAACCATGCTTAGGAGTGGCTTACTAGGATCACAGAACAAAAGCCCTTCACAGAATCGCTTTGAAGCGGACCAAGAGCAGGTTGATCCTGTCACCTTATATATGCAAAGTGCCTGGTTTAGCATTTGTAGTAAACATACATAAGACACAACTGTTTTAGAGCAGAGTGGCAAAATGCACGCCCCCCCCCCAAATTCTTTGATCATATGCTTTCAGAAACCCGAGACAATTTCTCCAGGACGAATCTGCATTTTGGCACAGGTTTCAGGCATTTCCATAGCAACCGTAGACCATCAGCACCAAAAGACAAAGCCCAAATTGAAAATATTTAATTATGGAGTGAGTGCTTTGTGCTTGTGTTTACAGGGAAACAAAAGTACTCCTTTTGTGTACCATAAATATCATAAAAAATAAAATCATGAGACAAAAAAGGATACGGTGAGCAGACTTTCATTGGATCTTTTCACCCATAACTCATTAACTTCCTTTCTCTTCCTTTGTTTCTCTTCTTCCTCCCTTTTCTCTTTCTTTTGTACCTCCTTTGTTTTCTTCTTTTCTTTTACATCCTTCCTTTTTCTTCCTGTTCCTTCTTTTTTTTCTTCTTCTTTCCATTGGAATATCAAACAGACAGACAGATAGAACAATCCTAAACTGTTACACCCCAATTCAATAGCGTTAGAAGGGTATAACTCTGCTTAGGATGGCACTGATAGTCTTTTGGTTTTCAAAACTTCAGAGAGCAATCCTGAACAGGACTACTTAGAATCCTACTGAGGGTTATTCAGTGGGGATTACCCTCGAGAAAGTGTTCTTAAAGGTAAAGCATGCACCAGGTCATTACTGGCAAAGTGTTCTTAAAAGTAAAGCAAGCACCGGGTCATTCCTGACCCATCGGGTGACATCACCTCCCAATGTTTACAAGGCAGACTATGTTTACAGGGTGGTTTGCCAGTGCCTTCCCCAGTTTTAGGATTGCATTAATAAAATCTTAGCATAGTGCATTACTTTCTGATGTCAAATACAGATGTTTTTTTCCCAGTGAGGAGGCCTTCAATGAACATGAGGTAGGAGGACTATCACTGCCTCTCTGTTTCCTAGCTTGCTTCCTGCATTTCTCCATCCTGCTCTTCTATACGTGGTCCTCCATCTTCTCCTCACAAGAACCCTGTGAACTTGAACCAGGTTTGGCTGAGAGTGTGTGACTGGTCCAAGACCGCCCAGCAAGTTTCCATGACAGGGTGGGGATTCAAACCTGGGTCTCCCAGATCCTATTTACAGATTACAACAACGCTGTAAGCTTTGTGCATTCTCCGCTTCTAAGGAAACCGACCTTGCAATAACATCCCCAAGAAACATTGCTTGGGAAAGCAAGGGGGCTGAGATCCTGGATACCTTGGCGGTTACATCATTGCTCCTCCCCTAAATGGCATATTTTCCAAAGTGTAAGGCAGTAATTATTCATTATATGACAAGAGGTAAGGGGAAGGCAAAGACATCGTCAGATTTATTCCTAAGTAAACACATGCTCTGGCAGAGGTCTTTAATGCAAAGAGCCATCAGCCCCTCGTTCTCTGCCAGTGTTTGCAAATCACCTAATCCCCACAAGCCTTAAACAAAGAAAGAAGTCCTTTAGCAACAGTAAAGTAGTGTGAATGCAGAGGGAGGCCTTCGAGATATCCATTATTGTGAGAGGTCTTTCAACTTTCCAGTGATTCAGGAAGCAGGTTCATTCTCTAGAACACAGCCAGAGGTCTAGAATGAAATCCAGGGCTGGCCAGCCAGATCCGGCTTGTGGAACAACATTAGTGACACACACACACCACCACCATCTTTGCAAATTTTCAATGAGATACAATAAAATCTTTGCCAGCATTTCCCCTTCATTGGTAAAATAAAATTGCTTTCGAAATCCGAGGGAAATAGATTCCAAATACAGATAGAGCATCTCTCTCTGGGCTCGGATGTAATCACAGGAAAGGTGCTCCAACCCCTTAACCCAGGGATGGGGAACCTCAGGCCCGGGGGCCGTATGCGGCCCCCGAGGAAATTTTTTGTGGCCCTCGGGAACTCCGTGGCCCTGCCGCGGAGGCCCGGCGCAGGGTGGCCCTCCCCAAGGGTGTTCCTGGGGCCACGGCTTGCAGGGGCACTGCGGCACCCTTTGGACCTCCTCTCGCCAACTGCTGTTGGTCCGTGAGAGGAGGGGGAGGGACCCTTCACCCAAGGCTGCCCCCTATTGCCACAGCATGCAGGAACGCCGGGGCACACTGTAAGCCCCTCTCGCTGCCTGTCGACAGGCAGCGAGAGGGAGAGGTGGGAAAGAGGCCCGCGGCTCCTGGCGGTAGAGCATGCCCGCAGGAGCTGATTGGGCTTCGGGGGGCCTTTTGTGGACTCCGGGGGGAGGAGGGCATGGAGCCTGGGGCCCGGTTGTGTGGGGCCAGCAGGTGTGTGTATGTGTGTGGGGGGAAAGGCTTTTCTCTCTCCCTTTCTGTCTCTTTGTCTGTCTCCCTCTGTCCTTTTCTTTCTCCCCCTCTTTTCACTTTTTTCTCCCTCTCTCCCTTTTCCTCTTTCTCTGTTTTCCTTCCTTCCTTTCCTCCCTTCCTCCCTTGCCGATCGACCGCGGGCCCACCGTTTTCTCGGGCCCACCACTGGCTGCCCTCCCGCCTGGAAGGGGGGGACCGGGGAGCCCTCCAGGCCTTCTCTGCGTGGACTCCCTGGGGTTGCCAACCTCCAGGCCAGAGACTTGGCAACCCTAGCCTCTCCCCCGCCCACTCGGAGATCTACACCTGGTATGGCCCCTGAATGATGTTATAAATGTGCAAATGGCCCTTGGCAGGAAGAAGGTTCCCCACCCCTGCCTTAACCATATCAGACTGCCTTCACACACGTTGGCTAATGCACTTTAGCAATGATTTGAAAGTGGGCTTTCTTGTTCGCGCAGGAAAATACAGTTGCAAATGATTGCTAAAGTGCATTAAAGGTGCCAGCTTGGTGTAGTGGTTAAGAATGGTGGTTTGGAGCGGTGGACTCTGATATGGAGAACCAGGTCTGATTCCCCACTCCTCCATATGAGCGGCGGAGGCTAATCTGGGGAACTGAATTTGTTTCCCCACTCCCACACACGAAGCCAGCTGGGTGACCTTGGGCTAGTCACACTCTCTCAGCCTTACCTACCTCATAGGGTGTCTGTTGTGGGGAGAAGAAGGAAAGGTTATTGTAAGCCAATTTGATTCTGCCTTAAGTGGTAGAGAAAGTCGGCATATAAAATCCAGCTCTTCTTCATTATCCAATGTGTGTGAAAGCACCCTCAATTATCCTTGTCAGCATTTGTCTTCACCTGGGGCCATGCCAGGTGATTGTTGGTATTCTTCTTGGGAATAAGGGAGATAGGGTTGCCAGGGAGGGGTTCACTGGAGTTATCCTGGAGTTAAAGAGCCAGTGTGCTGTAGTGGTTAAGAGCGGTGGTTTGGAGCGGTGGATGCTAATCTGGTGAACCGGGTTGGTTTCCCCACTCCTACACATGAGGCCAGCTGGGTGACCTTGGGCTAGTCACAGCTCTCTTAGAGCTCTCTCAGCCTCACCTACCTCACAGGGTGTCTGTTGTGGAGAGGGGAAGGGAAGGTGATTGCAAGCCGTTTTGAGTCTCCCTTAAGTGGTAGAGAAATAGGGTCCCCAGGTCCCTCTTCGCCACCGATGGGAGGTTTTTGGGGCGGGACCTGAGGAGGGTGGGGTTTGAAAGGGACTTTAATGCCACAGAGTCCAATGACCAAAGCGGCCATTTTCTCCAGGTGAACTAATCTCTATTGGCTGGAGATCAGTTGTAACAGGAGATCTCCAGCTAGTACCTGGAGGTTGGCAACCCTATAGAGAAAGTCAGCATACAAAAACCAACTCTTCTTCATCTACAAGTGATCTCCAGACCACAGGGATCAGTTCCCCTTGAGAAAAATGACCGCTACGGAGGGTGGACTCTATGCATTCACATCCCTGCTGAGCTCACACCATTCCCTAAACTCTAGCACTCGCACAGGTTGCCAGCCCTCCTGCCGCCACCTGGAGGTTTAACAATCACAACTGTGGTGACTCAGCAAGCCATCCACTAATACCGGAGGTTATACACCTATGTGTGGAACATATGTTCCATGAAATATTGTCATAGAATTGCCTTTATTGAAGAAGCTGCTGCGAAATGGGACAACTTACTGGAGGCCCATTATATCGGCAACTATGAACTTTGCAATTGATTGATATCAAATTGATACATAGCACTTATATTTGATTGATATTTTATACCATTATACCTGCTGTAAAAAAAAAAACTGTATTTTGCACATTTTTGTGACAACTATTGGAATGCTTTTGTTGTTACAAGTATTGGAATATATTCACTTGGCATACTGATTGTGTGTTTTCTTGCCAATAGTGCTATTGTGATTGTCAAACTATATGCTTAGTGCTCAAGAATTTATTTGATTACCACCTGGAGGTTGGCAACCCTATGAAACAGTGTCCTCCAAAAAGTCGTTTTTAACAGCCTTGCTCAGGTCTTGCAAACTGAGGGCCGTGGCTTCCTTTATAGAGTCAACCCATCCCTTGTTGGGTCTTCCTCTTTTCCTGCTGCCCTCCACTTTTCCTAGCATGATTCTCTTTCCCAGTGACTCTTGTCGTCTCATAATGTGACCAAAGTACTATAGCCTCATTTTAGTCATTTTAGCTTCTAGGGTCAGTTCAGGTTTGATTTGATCTAGAACCCACTGATTTGTTTTTTTGGGCAGTCCACGGTACCCGTAACACTCTCCTCCGACACCACATTTCAAAGGAGTCTACTTTCTTCCTTGAAGATAATTCACAGTGGGTAGCCGTGTTAGTCTGCCTGCAGTAGTAGAAAAGGGCACGAGTCCAGTAGCACCTTAAAGACTAACAAGAATATTTTCTGGTAGGGTGTGAGCTTTCGTGAGCCACAGCTCACTTCTTCAGGTACAGCTAGAATGTGAATCCATCGGTCTTTTAAGTAGAGGAGAGTGAATTCAGACAAGCATTAGTATGTAAATGTTAATAGTATGTAAATGTGAATAGCAGGCGTGATGGGATTAGGTGTGGTATGCAGAAGAGTCTGTGATGTCCAGGGGAGAGATGGGTGTGGAGAAATCAGCTTGGTAACGAGCCATGAATGCAAGGTCTTTATTCAGCCCAGGTAAATGCATTGACTTTAGTTTGAATATCAACTGTAATCAGCAGTTTCTCTTGGGAGAGACGCCCTTGAGCCACTCTCGTGCCTTGCTATTCCCTCCGGCACTTTCGCCACCTTCCTCTCCGGCATCCCCCCCCTTTTTTTTCCTTTCGCACCCTACCAAAAAAAAACCCGGGCCGCTTCCCACTTCCCCCTCCTCTCAACCACTCGCGTCCCCCCTCCAGCCGGCCCGTCCTCGCCCTTTTGTTCGTAACGAATCTGCCGAGCCGAACCGCCGACGCCTTTGGCTCGGCGGAAGTCCCTCCGCGGCCGGAAGTGGCCCGGCCGCCATTTTGCCTCCGGGGCCATGGCGAAGCTGAGGGGGGCGAAGCGGTGAGGAGGAGAAGGAGCGGCGGCGGGGGGACCGGAGGCTGCCGATTCTTTCGTCCCCATGTACGTCGGTCGGGCGAGCGCGGTGGCGGCGGCGGCGGAGGCCCGGCCGGCGACGCCGCCGCGGAAGATGCTGGCGGGCGGCGGCGGCGGGGGAGCGCTCCCGGGCGCGGCCTGCTCCTCCGCCCCGGCTGGGGGCCCTGCGGGCGGCGAAGGTGGCGGCGGCGGCAGCGGAGGCCGCGCGGAGTTGCTGGTCTTCGGCTACGCCTGCAAGCTGTTCCGCGACGACGAGAAGGCGCTGCAGCAGGAGCAAGGCCGCCACCTCATCCCGTGGATGGGAGAGGCCTCCATCATGATCGATAGGTCGGTGCCCCGAACCAGCCCCTGCCCGCCTCACGCTTCTGTTTTGCCTGGGGGGAATCGGGGAGGGGAGGGGAGGGGAGGGGGGGGGACAAACCGCCGCGCCGCGCGTGACCCTCTGCCAGGCAGGGCCCGAGGGGGGAGGGGGAGGGGAAAGGCGGGGGCGGGGCTTAGGCAGAGGAGCTGTCCAATACTTCACGGTGGGTGAAAGTACGACAGCCTCAGTTTAGTCATTTCGGCTTCTAGGGTCAGTTCAGGTTTGATTTGATCTAGAACCCACTGATTTGGTTTTTTTGGGGCAGTCCACGGTGTCCGTAACACTCTCCTCCGACACCACATTTCAAAGGAGTCTACTTTCTTCCTGGAAGATAATTCACAGTGGGTCGCCGGGTTAGTCTGTTTGCGGTAGTCGAAAAGGGCACGAGTCCAGTAGCACCTTAAAAGACTAACAAGAATATTTTCTGGCAGGGTATGAGCTTTCGTGAGCCACAGCTCACTTCTTCAGATACTGCTAGAATGGGAATCCATCTGTCTTTAAGTAGAGGCGAATGAATTCAGACAAGGATCAGTTATTCAGTTCTCTTACGAAGGAACTTCAAAGGGAGATTGGGAAGAGAAACTGCTGAATTACAGTTGATATTCAAACTAAAGACAGGGCATTGACCTGGGCTGAATAAAGACCTTGCATTCATGGCTCATTACCAGTGCTGATTTCTCCACACCCATCTCTCCCCTGGACATCACAGACTCTTCTGCATACCACACCTAATCCCATCACGCCTGCTATTCACATTGACATACTGTTGACATTTACATACTAATGCTTGTCTGAATTCACTCTCCTCTACTTAAAAGACAGATGGATTCACATTCTAGCTGTATCTGAAGAAGTGAGCTGTGGCTCACCGAAAGCTCATACCCTACCAGAAAATATTCTTGTTAGTCTTTAAGGTGCTACTGGACTCTTGCCCTGTCAAATATTTGTACGCATTCAAAAGGAGATGTGGCCCTGCGCGCGATCCTAGGAACGCCTCTTCTCTGTTGCCTTTATCAGCAGCTTTTCCCATCATTGTTAACTCCCCCCCCCCAAACAACAACAGAAAAAGATGTTTCACTGGCAGAATAGGAGACAAGCTGATGTAAAAAAAATTTAAGTTAGCAACTTTATAATTGCTACTGTGTGTGTATATATATATATATATGTGTGTGTGTGTGTACATATGTGTGTGCCCACAGCTGCAGTACTGCAGTCCAAAGCTCTGCTCGCGACCTGAGTTCGATCCCGATGGAAGTCGGTTTCAGGTAGCCGGCTCGAGGTTGACTCAGCCTTCCGTCCTTCCGAGGTCGGTAAAATGAGTACCCAGCTTGCTGGGAGTCAAGGGAAGATGACTGGGGAAGGCATTGGCAAACCACCCTGTAAACAAAATCTGCCTAGAAATTGTCAGGATGTGACGTCACCCCATGGGTCAGGAATGACCCGGTGATTGCACAGGGGACCTTTACCTTTACGTATATATATTTGTATGTGTATGTATATACACACACACATTGTGCAGGGGGTTGGACTAGATGACCCTGGTGGTCCTTTCCAACTCTATGATTCGTTGAGTCACTTACGACTCATGGTGACCCTATGAATCCGTGTCCTCCAAAACATCCTATCCTTAACAGCCTTGCTCTGGTCTTGCAAATTGAGGGCCTTGGCTTCCTTGAGTGAGTCAATCCATCTCTTGTTGGGTCTTCCTCTTTTCCTGCTGCCTTCCACTTTTCCTAGCATGATGGTCTTCTCCAGTGACTCTTGTCATAATGTTACCAAAGTATGACAGCCTCAGTTTAGTCATTTTGGCTTCTAGGGTCAGTTCAGGCTTGATTTGATCTATAACCCAGTGATACCTGGACGGAATAGTTGTGGTTTTTCCCTTCTACCACCATTGAGAAATGACTATGTTACCTTTGATGTGTGTAGGGCTGTGCGTGGGATTTAAAAGCCCCTGCTTTACCAAGTGCTGGTCCCTAGTTTGGTTTTTTATGGTGAATGTGTTGTGGGCTCTTTCTTACAAACATGTACATACGTGTGTGCATGCAGAATGTTTGACTGTAACACATATGAATATGTAACACACATTCATATGATAAAAGTTAGCCTTGTGGTCTAAGGAAGAAAGTAAAAAAGTAAAATATATGCGTACGTGTTTTTAAACATAACTCTTAAACAAAACTGTAAATGTGTGCTTATGTATGTTTTCGTGTATGGGATGTGTATATGTATATGCATGCATACAAAGAGCCAGTATGGTTTAGTGGTTAAGAGCGGCAGACTCTAATCTGGAGAACCAAGTTCGATTTCCCACTCTTGCACATGAAGCCTGCTGGGTGACCTTGGCCTAGTCGCAGTTCTCTCAAAACTCCATCAGCCCACTTAGAGACAGGCAATGGCAAACCACCTCTAAATGTCTCTGCCTTGAAAACCCTGTGGGGTCGCCATAAAGTCAGCTGTGACTTGACAGCAAAATCACACACATGCATCCACATACATATATTATGAAATTTTATTTGCTGTATGGGTAATTAAAAGTACATGCGTGTAGTTACATTACTGAAGCATTTTTAAAAACACAGCTGTCCACAAATGTGTAAACGTATCTATACAAGTGTGCATATATACATGTATTAGCAGTCTGAATGGTCCTGATTAGCCTGATCTCATCAGATCTTGGAAGCTAAGCAGGCTTGGGCCCTGATTAGTACTTGGATGGGAGACCACCAAGGAAGTCCAAGGTTGCTACACAGAGGCAGGCAACGGCAAACCAACTCTGCTCATCTCTTGCCTTGAAAACATGGGCCCATCCTGGAGCTTCCATGAGTCAGTTGCAACTTGACATCACCCAAATTATTGTTTTATGTACATGGAATTTGGACTGAGTTGCCACCAAGATGCTGCTACCACTCAGCTCTATCTCGTGCTTCCAGCAGATCCCAGGGTGATTGTGGAAACCTTGACTAGGTCTCTGGAGGCAGTTCTGGGATGGATGAGGGCGAACAAACTGAAAGTTAGTCCTGGCAGAACAGAAGTGCTACTGGTGGGAGGAAGGTTTGACCCAGGAATTGGGATATCTCCTATTCTGAATGGGATTGCGCTTCCCCTGAAAGAGCAGGTTTCTAGCATGGGAGTGCTGCAGGTCCTCGGTCTCCTGTTGGATAGACAGGTGGCAGTGGTGGCCGGACATGCCGTTCATCAGCTGAAGCTGATTAACCAGCTGTGCAGACCTTCCTGGGCAGGAAAGATCTTGCCACAGTGCTGCATGCCGTGGTAACAGATTAGAGTACTGCAATGGGCTCTACATGGGGCTGCTATTGAAGAGTTTCTGGAAGCTGCAGTCGGTACAGAATGCTGGGGCCAGAATGTGGATTGGAGTTGATCATAGGGACTGTATCACTCCCATCTTGCTCCATTTACACCAGCTCTTGATTTGCTACTGGGCCCAATTTGAGGTCCCAGTATTGACAATTAAAGCCCTATTTGGCTTTGGACTACCGTACCTCAAGGACTGCCTACTCCCTTATGAATATACCAGTCCACTCTGGTCGTGTTTGAAGGCCCTGCTTTGGAAGCCCTCACCATTCGAGGCGAGATTGCTGGTGACCGATCAAGGCCCTTCTTAGTCATGGAGCCAAAACTTTCAAAATCCTTTCCCCGGGGGATTTGTTTAACTCCCTCTACGGTTGTCTTCCACCAGCTGGCGCAGACGTCTTTGTTTTCATTGGTGTTCTCCTCTAACTGTTGTGGGCCCTCTTCCCTGGTTGTGGTGTTATGTGTGTCATTGTATTTATATACATTTGTTGCTGTTTTAATGTTGAGATGTTTTGATGCTTCCTGCCTTGGAGACCCTGTTTGGATGGAAAGGTGGCATAGAAATGTTTTAGATAAATAAATTTACACACTTTTTTTGAGTGCGTACATATATTTATACATACGTAAAATGTAGAATAATGTTGGCAACTCTAGATTGGCGTTATGACTTCTTTTTAAAAACAAGCCAGCTAGTTCTTGTGCCTCTTGCAGTAGCCTATAATGATAAAGAAAATTCAGCAGTGAATTTCATCCTTCAGTGGAAAAGGTGGAGGTGGGGAATGCGAAAACCTTCCCTTCTTGAAGTTCAGCGTGTCAGGACACATGAACAGAATCACTAGGATTAGCAGCTTTAAAAATGACTCTTCTCTTTTGCCTTTATCAGCAGCTTCAGGTACAACAATTAAGTGTGGGGGGCAGCTTTCCCCATCATTGTCACCCCCCAAACAGAAAAAAGAACTTTATAATTATCTATCCATCCATCCATCCATAAATGATGCAAAAAACCTTCCCTGCTCAATTTGTGCATATTAGCTGCTGATAAAAACACAGGGGCAGAGCAAATAGATTCGTTGTAAAAAAAAAAAAAAAAAAGCCCCAGGATCTGAGGTTTGCGACTTGTGGGATAATAGAACTGCCTAGGCTGAATAAAGAGCTTCTCCCATCCTCTTTTCCTCCCTGGCAGAGGGTTACTGTGTTACTGGGCCCACCCCCCTTGCAGGTGGAAGCAATCTCCTTTTCAAACCAAACTTCATAATGGCTTCTCTTAATAAACAGGAGGGTGACTTTTCTTGTTTGTTTGTACACCTGCAGATGAACCAAATGTATTGTATTTTTCTGTGGGTTGTGTATAGATTTGTAAGTCGCTTAGCCCTGGTTGGTGTGGTACTTGATCGCCTTTTGGTGCTGCTTTTCTGTGACATACACAGAATGTTTTTACACGCAGTCATGCCCACGTCAGCTTTCAGCAAGGCATGTCGCTCACAGACTAGTAATTTCAGGATGTGCAACTTAATTGTTGGTGGTGTTTCACCCGCAAATTATTGAGCTTTGTTCTCTTCTCTTATATCACATTTCAGTTGGGCTTTTTCTTCAAGGCTGTCAGAGGGACGTGCATCTTAACAGCAGTATTGAGAGTTCAGGCCTTAGGGCCACGCATTGAGCTTTGTGGTCGTCAGGGAGCTGATGCTCGGATTCTTGAGTCCAATCCCAGTAATTTTGATACGGAAACTGCTGTGGTATTTAGTAATATGTCTGACATGATGAAGGCTTGGTGTACTTGTCAGCTAATCCTTCAGTGAGTACAGTTGTTCCCAGAGTAATTTGTGGCCTGTTTGCCTTTTTGACGGACTGCAGAATTTTGTTAAAACTTGAAATCCTGATTGCTGGTCATAAAATGGAAATCCTGTAATAGTTTGTGGTTGGTGACTATCATAGTTTAAAAACCATGTAGATTTTTTGTTAGTTGTATCAAGTAGAACATTGGTACATATCATTGAATGATCTCTGGGTATGAAGCATTGACTCTCTGTAGTTCAGTGTCTGGTTGGGTAGGGGAATCTGCAAAGTGGGACTGAAAATGACATTTCAATCAGAGCAAGGTTCTCCATGAACTCAGCGCAGGGGAGTCTGAAGGGCTTTGGTTTGAAAAGGAGCGCTCGGCATATTGTAGGTGTTTGCTCTTTCCATTTCTCTTCCATACAAGCCTTGCCAATTAGCAATAATTTCAGACTGGGAACTGGGGCGGACCCCAGTTTTTACGATGGGATAAATATTCCAACATTGATATAACTAAATAGGCTACACTGAGGAATTTTCTTGCAGTAGGACCTCAACATGAATTAGTAGGACATCTGTAGAGGTTCTGTGTGTATACGAAAGTGGTATGGAACTATTAAGTGCCTTACTTTTGCTGCTTGACTGGCCACGTTTTTTCCCCAGTTTCTAGTATTGGCGTTAAGTGGTAAATGGAAGATTGGTTTGAAGAACTTTATTTACACAGGTTGAGTAGCAGTTTAAATTTAAGGGCTTGTTTTTGATTCTGTGATATCCATGAAAAAAATCAGTGGGTAGATGTACTATAAATATATTTTTGTTTAATCTCATCCTTTTCAGAAGGTGTAGTATAGAATAAAAGCCAGTAAAGAATGTCCTTTTCATTACCCTGCAGCCATAGTTGGAATGAATTGGCTTGAAAAATGGTGGGAGCAAACTGTACATGTGCACATGGATCTTTAAACCAGTTAATCTACATTTGTAAATTAAGGAGGTTTGACGAGCAGGTTCTTAACTGCAATATTGAACTGGATTAATTTGAGCACTAAATTAGTGTGTGTGGGCGGGAATCAGGCACCTAAATATGGTGGAGGTATTTTAAAGCTTTTTCTAACCCTTCACTAATCATCATCATTTGGTAATTCCACATTATTATCTTGAGCGGCCCCAGAATAATTGTTCGTTGCTCTGCAGAATATTCTGCAGAAGGAAACTTGGAATTGAAAGATTCAAGGCAAAAACTCCGACGGAGAAATGCTTTTCAGTAAGCAAGGCCGACGTGCTGCTTACTTTGTTTTTGATCTAACCTTCTCTGTCAACGTTTGGATGCAAGATCCATCCAAGACTGGTGGAATTTATTATGGCTTTTCCATCAGCTCACTTTTTCCTTGATTGCAAGGAAAATATCAGACTAGCCTAATTCTGTTCAGTGGATACAACCAGTCCTGCAGATGAGTCCATAGATCCTACTACACTACTTGCCAACACAAACATACGTGGTGCTTCTGCAGTTTGCAAGAATGCCTTTGTTCATCCGAAGGTGATTTTCACTTGCCCCGGGGGACTAGTGGAGTGGCTATTTGAAAGCCAAAACTTGTCAATTTATTCCTAGCTGAGGGGTGTTGTATGCCCCTGAGCATTTTTGTTATAACTTCTATGACGAGCCTCCTTAAATTGCACATTTGTGTTACTGTTCCTATGTATGTGTGTCTCTCTATCACATAACCCAGGACTTCTTTCCTCAGCCATATGGCTAGAGGCCGAGCCTAGCCATGATTTTACCTCCAATGGACGCAAGTTTCTTTGGTGAAGATTTCTCCTGAGAGTTCGAGACTAGCAGAAAGACGCGAGGAAATTGACACCGTTTGGTTCTTACGGATAGGTATTTATGTATTTGGGTTTGTGTAAATGTAAGCTCTTTTGACTTTCCAGAAAAAAAAAAGTATTTTGGCAAGGGAGTGTTGAATGGTTGAACCATAAACGGTAAGAACTATAAAGGAATTGCTTCCTCTTTAAATTATTTTGCCTTTAATCATACTAGTCCTTTAATGGGGAGTTGAGACTTAAAAAAAATAAAACAGAACTTTGTAGTGGGCAAGAAGTGATTAGTCAGATTAAATTAGTGCGAAGTTAACTGAATTTTTTTTTCAATTTTATGTGGTAAGTATTTGTGCAGTGGCAGAAACCCAAGTCCAAAGTTCTTCCATTGACCATTCTTTTCATGTTGCAGGTATGATGGGCGTGGTCACCTGCATGACCTTTCTGAATATGATGCTGAGTATTCCACATGGAACAGAGATTACCAGTTGTCTGAAGAGGAGGCTAGAATAGAAGCCCTCTGTGATGAAGAGAGGTATTTAGCCTTGCATACGGACTTGCTTGAGGAGGAGGCAAGGCAAGGTATTGCTCAAGAATAACTTCCGGAGTTAGAACACATTTAATTGAAAATTTATATTTTTTTAAAAAAAAATATTAAACTTGTTCTCACTCATTTTATACTCACTCTTTCTGATATTATTTTGACAGTACCCAGTGGATTCGAAAAACAGGCGTCTTTGCGTATCTGAGAGGACCTCAGGATAGTTTATATATATTGCCACACAGAAATTGCCCGAGTTTTGAGGGCAGGCTGAGAATTGAGACACTTTTAACTGTTCTTCTTTAACAGTATTGTATGAATGAAAGTTCATGTCTTTGCCTTTCTTGAAGTAAGAATGATTAACTCTTAAGACACTTATCTTGGCAGGAGAAAAAAGATCAACAAAAAACATGCCTTCTGCCCTCTTTCCTTTTGGGTTCTCATTAACTTGTTGGCAGAAGCCTCAGTGTCTACAGATGACCCATGTGGTGAACTTGCTTCAGTGTTTATGTTTTGGATGTTAGGAGTAAACCCTTAACATACTTTCTGTTTTTTGTTTTGTTTTTAAACTCAAACTGTAACTGAAATGTGTCCATTTTGTAATTGAATTTTACATTTTTGTTCCAAGAGGAAGAATACAAGAGGTTGAGCGAAGCTTTAGCAGAAGATGGTACCTATAACGCAGTGGGATTCACTTACAGTAGTGATTATTATGATCCTTCTGAACCCACTGAGGAGGAGGAACAGCCATCAAAAGCTAAACGTAAGCGATTCCGTGGATTAAGAGGGCAATAAACTATTCTTTGTTCAGAAATAGTACTCTCTAGCCCCAATATGTAATTAGCAAAAGTCTTCCTAGGAACTCATCTAACTCTGTAGGTGACTTGTCATAAACAATTTAGAAATTATGCTGGGTTTTTTTTTCCTTAAATGTGAAAACTATGCTAAACAATATTTATTGCATGGGTTTTTTAGGCAAAATTTTATTTTGCAAATCATCTTTAAAATTCTGATTAGCTGTGTGTGTAATACTGATCCACATGTATTGGAGTTGGCATAATCTGCAACACATGACCAGCCTGAAACAAAATGGAATTTAACTGTTTTCCAAAAGTGTCCTTGTCTGGGATCTTCTGGAGGTGATTCTGATTTGCTGCAGACTACCAATTGGCTATTTTAAATAAGCTGTCCTAACTGATAGAAATGTTTTGCATACTATTGTTTGGAAATTATACCATTGAACAATCCAAGTGACTTAAATTTGGGTAAGAGATGTATGTTTTGTTCCTTGCCAAACTGGCTGGGAAAGAAGTTTAAGGACATCAGCTAGTTTTCTAAGCAATTCAAGCTACCCAAATCCTATTTGAGGGTAAAGGAAAAGGTCCCCTGTGCAAGCACTGGGTCATTCCTGACCCATGGGGAGATTTCACATCCCAACGTTTACTAGGCAGACTTTGTTTACGGGGTGGTTTGCCAATGCCTTCCCCAGTCATCTTCCCTTTACCCCTAGCAAGCTGGGTACTCATTTTACCGACCTTGGAAGGATGGAAGGCTGAGCCAACCTTGAGTGGGCTACCTGAAACCAACTTCTGTCGGGATCGAACTCTGGTTGTGAGCAGAGCTTGGACTGCAGTACTGCAGCTTACCACTCTGCGCCACGGGGCTCCTCACTTGAGGATAGCAGGTTGAAATTTCAAACAGTGTTACAGTAAATGGTTCCTGGTACGTAGTGATGTGAAGACCCAGGAAGAATTTTGAGGGAGCACTGCAAAAAAAATGCATTAAATACTTTTGCTTTTGGAATGCATGAAATGCTTTTTAAGAGAAAGTTTTACTCAAAATGTGTAGTGTGAGGGGTTTTATGTGAGGCAGTCTTCAGTATTAGAGATTAATAATTCTTTGATACACTGTTGACATAGATGGTATTTTTAAAGATATAGTTATGGCTAAAATGTGACTAATTTTGTCTAGTACACTATTAAAGGAGTCCTTGTTTTAAATGTTAGAAAGTTTAATATCCAAATATGCTCCAAGTTCTGTTGTGATTGTATGATACTGTTTCTGGCCAAGTTACCTACTGCAATATTTTTATTTCCTGTTTACACCTCTTACTTCTCAAATGGCAAAAATTAATATATATACTAAATTAACATAGGATGTAGCAGTTTGCAGAGATTTCTCTCCATAATTGGTTATATTTGTGTTTTGTTTATCAATAAAACCAAATTTTGTTCATGCTTACACTTTTTATATTGGATAAATATGTTAACACTAAAATAAGTTTAGACTTGATAAGCACGTAGGCATTGTATATATTTAATTTCCCCAAAAACCTTTTTTTTGGGGGGGGGTAGTTTTTGTTTCTTTCATGGCTTCAACATTTCTAGACATTGTGTGTCTCAACTTGTAAAGTTAAAAATGTGAACCCCCGCCCCACTCTTGGTCACTCCTTGGGAAATTAAAATGATTTCAGCATTTGGTAGTGACAAGGCTCACTGTTATGTCAGATCTTGCAATGCATTTGCAGAGTCTTCAGCGCCACTGGAGAGAAACAGATGTTCTTCAGACAGATCATTAAAGCAGGCTTCCTGCAGTGAACTTACTTGTCTAGAAATGTCTTCCAAAACATGCTTTTGTGGAACAGAAGGGGGTCGAAAGGCAGTTTTGCAAGAAATGCGTGAAAAAATTGCGGAAGAGTAGGCAGTTTTTGGAGAATGAAGGGATTTGCCTTCTGCAGTCTGCAGAATTTAGGGTGAAGAGCTCATGCACTGTTTTGCGGTTCTGTTGGTCCGTGTCATTGCAGAACTGATTTTTTTTTTTTACCACTTAAGCAGCAGTGCTGTGTAGAGAAAGGAGCACCTAAGCTTGGTTGACTGCATGTGTTGTAGGAATCAATTGCAACTTGCATTAACTGATTGCTAGGGATTTCCCTGTAGGCATTTCTTTTATGGTATCAATCTCACAGAATCCATTGCTTAAGTCAGTTCCAGGTTATCCAGAACAGCCTAGCCACAGCAAGAGTACAGTTACACACTGTCCTCTTTTTTGAGGCATGAGCTTTTCAGAAAACTGAACTGGAAAAGTCCCCAGTGTCCTAAATCATTTGTATCTCATTTGGCATGCCTCCTTGATTTACAATCAGCAAACAAAACTCTTTTTAAAAAAAGTATACGATGGTAATTTCACATTTTCTATGGACGTCTCAGAAGTTTTATCCTTTGCCAAAGGGGAGGTGAGGGATTGAAGCAACTATAAGGTAAAGAGGACTTAGTTTATCACAAACATACACGATGCGTGAGTGTCGGGTCTTAACTGCTGCCAGTGGAATGAACGTGGATGTTTGTTGTGTTCACCTCCACCCCTGCAGCCTGTTCTGACCCCTGGAAAGTAGATTCCTGGGACAGCGGGACTTGCATGGGCTTAATAGCCACCCAGGTTGGTGGGTTGGAGGGAAGCAGCATCTCCCGACTTTTTCTGTCTGCCATTTCCAGTTGTCATAAGGGTCTCCTGGCACTACTGCGGGCAGTTGTGAGGATCTAACCCTGCGTGTTTAATAAAGCAACTTAGAGCAAGTACAGGCTTTGCCTTGAAAAATAGTAAAGGTACAAAGAATGTACATTTCCACCGTCTAACTTATTTTAACGCTGCATTTGCGTTCATTGTTTCTGTAAGACATTATATCTTATATATACTTGGCATAGGTGCATTAAGGACTAAGTACTGTTGTTCCTGGAAGCCTTGAGTTAGCATTCTAATATTGGTGAAAAGGACTGTGAATGTAAAGGGGGGTGTAGTGATGGGGAGACGAGCAGTTTTGCTTCAGCCTATCAGATGGGTTGCACGGACTCACAAAGCATTTCTCTCCAGCCAGCAGGGGAGACCATGGTTACAACCTAAGTTTTATATTGCGATTGAGGGGAGTCTTTCACTGCAGGCTCCTTGTATTGTTTTCATACTGACTCACAGCATGTATGTTTTGAAGAGAATGCCCTCTCATACTAATTGGATCTGATCATAAGAACCATACATGCTGGGATGTCATCTCATCAGAACTTGAAAAGAACACGGGTAGAAAGCACAGACTTAGTGTGGTGGATTAATGGCTTTGAAGTCCAAGGGTGTCTAATTTCCACTATCAGGATTTGTAAAGTTGTATATTTCAGGTGGTCAGATTGAGTACTTAATTAGTAAAACCCACCTTCCGGAACAGTACACGCAGTAGGTTATCTATTGAATTTATGCACCTTCTGGTTACATCATTGCTACAGTTCTCAAACAGTTTGGACATTTCTGTTATAATTAAGTCCTTATAAGATTTTGCATCTGCTGTCATACAATCAGAACAGCAAACCATGTTTTAAGAGAAAGAAGTTTTTTGGTAGAAGGAACTGTATAAAATGAAACGGTTAAAATGATAATGTAAAATAGTTAGGAAGTAAGTTTGTCTCATGAGCCCCGTGGGGCAGAGTGGTAAGCTGCAGTACTGCAGTCCAAGCTCTGCTAACGACCTAAGTTCGATCCCTACAGAAGTTGGTTTCAGGTAGCCGGCTCAAGGTTGACTCAGCCTTCCATCCTTCCGAGGTCAGCTTGCTGGGTGTAAAGTGTAGATGACTGGGTAAGGCAATGGCAAACCATCCCGTAAACAAAGTCTGCCTAGTAAACGTCGAGATGTGACGTCACCCCATGGGTCAGTAATGATCCGGTGCTTGCACAGGGGACCTTTACCTTTTTTTAGTTTGTCTGACAAAAAGGTTGGGACATCTGTTGTGGTTTTTGTGTTTCACTGAGTTGCCAGAGCTGTTTCTGTATTACAGCATTTCATCTTCTTATTTACAGTTGCTGCAACCAGCGTCGAAACTGTAGAAGAAAATGAAGAACCTTTTATTGCTCCTTCGGGATTGAATGTACCCTCTGATGTGGAACTGGTACGTGCATTTTATAATTCAATATGTTGTATCAGTGGCGTTTTACAGAGCTACTAACTGAAGTTTAGTTTTCCTGAATGGTGAATTATGCAACTAAATCTTGGCAGAATTCTAAACATTAGTTTCAAAAACCATTGAAGCTGCTTATGCATTTTTTGTCAGAATTCATGCTGCCTTTACGTTAATAGTCAGTTTCCCACAAGGCGTTCCAGGGTGCACCAGTATGCTTCAGGAGAATTGCTAGAGCGCCACAAGAAATTACTGTAAATGCTCTCTCACCCGTCTGGAGTGTTCCTCGGATACCTGAAATGATGTAAAAAGGGCGCAGAGTACTAAATTATAGGCATTTTCAAAATCCAGCTTTTTTGATAGAAATTGTGTAGCAGATTCTGTGTAGTGTAAATAATTCTTTTGCAAAAGTGTTAACCTGCTGTTAGATTGTCTCCCTTAACAGTGTGAAACAGATTAAAGATGTGAAATGTATTAACTCGTTGATGGTTTTTTAATTGAAAGAGTAGCTTAAGCTTTTTTTTATTTTAAGCAGAGTAAAGTACTGGATTTTACCTTTTAACTGAATGCCCATGTTCTGGTGTCTTCCATTTTTATGTAAAGCAGGTAATTTAATGTTCATATTCTGTTTAACATTGGAAACAATAGCTGAAAAACATTTGTTTCTATGGAGGTTGTTAATGGTACATTTAAAATGGGTTAACTTCCTGAAAATACTTAGGGGACCTAAGTGTCACTGGCACTGTTTGGGCTAACATGGTGTGTGTGTGTGTGTGTGTGTGTGTGTGTGTGTGCGTGTGTGTGTGCGCTCGCATGCATGTCTCCAGTTTGTGTTTAAGGGCGGTGGTTTGGAGCAGTGAACTCTGATCTGGAGAACCAGGTTTGATTCCCCTCTCCTCCACAGGAGCAGCAGAGGCTAATCTGGTGAACTGGATTTGTTTCCCCACTCCTCGACATGAAGCCTGCTGGGTGACTTTGGGCTAATCACAGCTGTCTTAGAGCTCTCTGAGCCCCACCTACCTCACAGGGTGTCTGTTGTGGGGAGGGGGAGGGAAGGTGATTGTAAGCCAGTTTGAGTCTTCCTTAAGTGTAGAGAAAATTTGGCATATAGACACCAACTCTTCTTCTTTTGCTCGGGGACCTGCATGTGTAAAGTCCAGTACTCAAAGGCATGCCTGGATTGTGTGTTCATTAACTTATTTAAAATCCAGGAAACTATCTTGCCATTTCAGCCTGTACTTACTGAACTCCACATGCATTGTGGCTGCATGCAGAAGTAACTTTTCAGGATGTATAGTTTAGGGTATGCCCTGCAGTTGTGATGGTATACACCTTTTTGCGGGAGAACTTGCTCTTACTGCTCAAGTCTCCAATACTCAATGCAGCAATGTAACAGGAAGCCGATGTAGTGTTCTCCCCTGTCTTCCTCAATTTTTAGCCTGTGAGCTTTGACTGTGCACTATTACCATATCCACAGCTGTAACTGAAGGCATTTTAAAAAATCATTCTTCATCTGACACATCTCTAGTACCAGCAATCATAGCTAGCCATGTAAGGCCTCCTGTAATGTCTTTCTGTCAATATCGAGATTATTTACTGTAGTATTTTTCTCTTAATCTTGTCATGAAAGGGGAGATACATCACAAAAACGAGTTTAAGATATTTTCAACTGCCACGCATGTCCTTGAGTCAGATTTCTTTGTTTGTAGTGCATGGAGCCCTAGTCTTGTTTTAGCTTAAATATTGTTCCCCAGTTGCTTTTTAAAATAACCACACAATTAGCAAGATGCTGATCTGTTACATAAGCAGCCTATGAATTTATTGATACCAAATCTGTCAACTACATGTAGGAAATTATGCAACAGGCTCATTTCACCAGCTTGTTTCAGTATCAACGAGTCTTTTAGATCTACTAAGTTAAAAAAGAAATAATTATTATGAAAATGTGTTTGGTGCAATTAAGGAAAATGGAGCCAGTGAAGTGGAAAATTAAACAAAAGCTGTGAGCTGCATACTTCTGTAAAGCTAAGTGATGATATTCCAGGCACTTTGGTTTTGCGAAAGCCAGGTGAGACATACAGCCCATTCCTGAGCTTTCAGCATGCGGGGAGGAGGTGCCACCACGGCGCCTCCTAAGAAGTTCCCCACACCAAAAGCGCAAAAAAGCCTTTAACCGGCTTTTTTCGTGTAAAATGGGGCAAAAAGTCCCATAGAGAATACCGAGCCTGCGCCTACAAAAAAGCAGGTGCAGCAGCGCCTTCTCAGCGCCAGCGTCCGGGGCTGAAAGGGGACAGGAGGCTGCCTAACAGCTGCTCCTCCCCCTGGAACACCCCGGGAATGCCTCCCGGGATGCTGGAACACCCTCTGGGGCGGCATCCGGAGACCGGCATCTGGGTCTTCACGCTGGCACTGGGGCCACTAACGCTGGCGTAAGTAGTCTGGGTGCCAGCACAGGGGCCCTGAACGCCAGGGCAGCCCCTTCCTGGCCTCCTAAGGGCTTTTGCCCTTGAAGGTCAGGGATGCGCTGATAGTCAGCTATGGCTGGCAGGAGCATGGCTGAGTTCTTTTGCATCATTCCAAAGAAGGCCAAGTGTTGTGTATGTAGTATGATTATGTAGTATGATTTCCAATTATTGTCCTCTGTGTGTGGCGTTCATGAAAAAGGAGGTTTGTTGTGAAAATGGATTTTCTTCAGAGATTCTGCTCAACAGAAGTGAATAAACGCAGTGGCCTCATCAGGTGCTGCTAGATAATAGCTGTTCTTTTATTGGAAAAGAACTGTAGCCCTGCATCATTGTTGGGGGGAAAACACGCCTGAACGCTTTACATCGGAAAATGGATTTGGAAAATGTGATGAATTCAAACTGCTTAATCTCCTTGAGCTTTGAGGAGTTTGTAGCTTAATGGGTCTTCAAAGCTAGGTCTGCAGTCATGAGCTTGAAATATTTTCTAAATTGAGCCTACACAATTTGTCACCCACCAACTATGGACTGTGACCTGAAAAGTGTTTGTTCAGCTTTGTGAGTCACCAGTTCTGAAAGGAATCCTTGTCGCCTATCTAGAGGCTGCAAACTTCAATAAGTTGCTTTGGAGTTCTGTGTTGTCCTATGGGTGTTAGCGAATACTCGTGCTTGTTACGGACTTTATTGTGGTTCCTTCCTGAGGTTTTTTTTTTTTTGTCTTTTTTTTTGCCTGTTACTCTAGGACCCTTACAAGTGTCGATGCTTCCCTTCCTGGCACAGAGTGAACTTGCAACAGCGGAAAGAGGTTTTAACCCAATGGTCTTAAACGTACAATTATTTTTTTCTCTTTCCCGCAGCCACCAACAGCCAAAATGCACGCCATTATAGAACGGACCGCCAGTTTCGTCTGCAAGCAGGGAGTCCAGTTTGAAATAATGCTGAAAGCAAAGCAGGCTCGGAACTCACAGTTCGATTTTCTGCGGTTTGATCACTACCTCAACCCTTACTACAAATTTATTCAGAAAGCGATGAAGGAGGGACGATATGCGCCCCCCTCGGAAAAGAAAAAGGAAGAGGAGGACAGTGAGTAACTTTTTTAAAAATGTGAAATTGGGTATGTGGCATCTCCGGTCTTGTTATGCTTCTGTCTTCAGAATCTAACAGGTGAGAGAGCTGTTCTCTAATTCCTGTTTCACATTTATGAGTGGTTAGCAGAGGCCATGTAGCTTACTTAATAGATGGTGGTGAGGAGCTGAAATATGTTAGAATAATGAACTCCCAGTGCATAGCCACACTTTCAGTAATTTAGCAATTAATTTAGCAAACACAATTTCATTGTGTTTGAAATGACCTAAAGTTATCATTGCAGTCTTTACTAATTTGATGTGGCTCACTTATAGGTACAAAAAGTCTGGCCTGGGGACTATTCTGCAGTTTGACATTCTTGGCAGGGAACATTGACTTACCGGTATATGAAATCACATGAACACATGAAGCTGCCTTCTACTGAATCAGACCCTTGGCCCATCAAAGTATTGTCTACTCAGACTGACAGAGGCTCTCCAGGGTCTCAGGCTGAGGTCTTTCACATCACCTACTTGTCTGATCCCTTTGACTGAAGATGCCGGGGATTGAACCTGGGACCTTCTGCATGCCAAGCAGATTCTCTACCACTGAGCCATGGCCTGTCCTCATGAAGCTGCCTTATATTGAATCAGACCCTTGGTCCACCAAAGTCAGTATTGTCCACTCAAACCAGCAGTGGCTCTCCGGAATCTCAGGCAGAGGTCTTTCACATCACCTTACTTGCCTAGTCCCTTTAACTGGAGATGCCCCCTCTTTGGTAAAAAAAAAAAAAGAAGAACCTCTGACAGTCTTCAGAATTACATGTAATGAGCAATTTATTGAGCAGAGGAGAATGACGTAAGCTGCTTTGGGTCCCCATTGGAGAGGGAGAGTTGGAATGTAAATGAAGTAAATAAATAAAATGTGTAATTGTGGTGATAATTCTAATCAGCCATAAACTATTCCATGCACTCGGGAGTTGATCTTAATTGGAATCAACAGATGCACTTTTTTTGTATTTCAGTTTTCAGTGTCCTTGCTTAAAAAATTGATCATCAGCACTTTTCACTGTAGCTGAAGTAGTCATTGGCTAGAATACATTAATAATATTTTCATTTTATATGGTTCACTTCTGCTAGTCCAGAATCAACTTCAGCAATGTCATATATTTTATTAACTTGGCTTTTTAAGGTGTGTGTGTGTAAAAAAAAAAAGTTCAATTTGTTTGAATGTAGAATAATTTCCAGCATCCTCCAGAATTTTGAAAAATCCATTGAAATAGTACAACTGCTTTAAAAAAAAAACACTTGTTTTAAGGTCTTTCTTTTTTATTTTATATAAGAAGGGTACAGAAAGGGAAAAAAAGGAGGGGGGCAAAATGAAATATACGTCATCCTCCAAGCTTCCACATAGATTAGATTTTAAAGGAAAGCGAAGATATTACCAAATATTATACCATTCTAAACAGTCGTCCATCTTAAGATTGTGTAAACAAAATTATGCTTCAACTACTGAACCTTCACAACAACTTAACGTCTTAAACATATCTTCCATTGTCAACTAAACATCTTAAACGTGTCCTCTATCATTTTAAAGTCTTTCAGTCCTGCACAGTTTCTGTGAAGCGTGGACTGGAAAGTTCCAGAAATGGGTCGAAGGGTTGTGTTTATTTCACTCATGAAACCCATAGCCAATAATGGGTTTATTTAAAGTTCAAAACAATCAGAAAGCCAGTCTCATCCCAGAAGGGTAGTCCATTGCAGCAAAATTAAACAGAAGTCTAGTGGCATTTAAAAAAAAACAAAAAGCTTTTAACATTTATTACAGCATAATCATCTGTGAGTTGGAGCTCACTCCATCAGGTGCATAAAGTGTACAGCCATAGCAGATATTTCTATATTTAAAGTTACAAGCAACAGAAAGGCGGGAGCGGGGAGATGTTATGAAGAGAGGCCGGTTTGGAAACAATAACCAATCAAAGGGAAATCAGTCTTTTCAGAGTCGGTGAGAACCATTCCCAACCACTAGGCGATGTTACTTCTATTCTGCCCATCTCTCAGTGGTAGCAAGTGGTCCTCTCCTCCTCTGAAAGCATTGATTTCTCTTTGGCCATTGTTTCAAGCCGCTGTGGAGACATACGTCGTTCATCTGAAGGAGTGACCTCTGACTCACAGATGGCCGGAGTGAATTTTGCTAGTTTCTGCAGCACTCCTGGACCTCTGTCCCAACTCCCATCCCAGACATTCCAAAAAGTTAAAACGTAGTCTGTCATTCGGAAACAGGAGCACGAGATGCTGCCAATCAAGACGACGACGACGATGACGACGACGACGGAGATAACTACCTGCATCCGAGCCTCTTTGCATCTAAAAAGCACAACCGACTCGAGGAGCTTATGAAGGTATTTAGTCACATAAGACTCTCCGTCAGAGGTGTATCCATCGTGAGCCTTCAGTATTTTAGGCAGATCTTCTCAGTGTGGTGAGCCAGCGGGGTGTAGTGGTTAAGAGCAATGGTTTGGAGTGGTGGAGTCTGACCTGGAGAACCAGGTTTGATTCCCCACTCCTCCACATGAGTGGTGGAGTCTGATCTGGAGAACCGGGTTTGTTTCCTCATTCCTACACACGAAGCCAGCTGGGTGACCTTGGGGTAGTTCCTCTCTCTCAGCCCTACCTACCTCACAGGGTGTCTGTTGTGGGGAAGAGAAGGTGGTTGTAAGCTGGTTTGAGTCTCCTTTAAGTGGTAGAGAAAGTCAGCATATAAAAACCAACTCTTCTTCCTTAGTTGCTGTGATACCGAGCTGCTGTAAATGTGTGCACGCCAGTGGGATTTTTTTTAAAACTTGCTTTTCTTTCGAATGGCAAATGCTGATGCCATATCAAAAATGGCTTTTGAAAGTCAAGCGCCAATAAACTTAAAGTCAATACAGTTTCATCTTTGATGTTTTGTTGCAATGTAGGAGACTAAGCGTGCAATTTTAAGGGGGGGGGCAAAGCCCCTTTAACCCGGGGGTCAACGCACTGACGTCGGGGAGCCGTAAAGCCATGCCACGCCGGCAGGGAATTCCCAGAATGGAATGCCCACACCGGTGGGGGGGGGGTTTCCCTCAGGGCATTCCTCGGGGCAGAGCTGCCTTTAGGCATCTTCCTAACCCCTTTCATCCTGGGAACACCCGTTGTGCTGTGGCATTGCTAAGCCACCTTTTTGGGTGGTGCAGCCTCACTGCAATCTATGGGAGTGTTTTATTTTAAAACTGTTTTAAAGTTCTTTTCGGGGGCCGGGAAGCCTCTGGGGAGGCAACGTGGCTGTGCCACTGCCAGCTGCTGCCTAACTGCCCCCCCCTTCAGGAACGGGCTGCCCAGATACTCTGAAAGGGATTAATCCTACAATTACTGACCGCCAGAGTGGTGAGGTGGTTGAGAGCGGCGGTTTGGAGCGGTGGACTCTGATCTGGAGAACCGGGTTTGATTCTCCACTCCTCCACATGAGCGGTGTAGGCTAATCTGGTGAACTGGGTTTGTTTCCCCACTCCTCCTTGTGAAGCCAGCTGGGAGACCTTGGGCAAGTCACAGCTCTCTCAGCCCCACCTACCTCCCAGGGTGTCTGTTGTGGGGAGGGGAAGGGAAGGTGATTGTAAGCCAGTTTGATTCTCCCCTGAGTTGTAGAGAAAGTCGGCATATAAAAACCAACTCTTCTTTTAGTGTGTATCTAGGATACATCTATTACATTTTTATTCCTCCTTTAAGGGGCTCAGGGGAGCATAAGTGGTTCTGCCCTCTTCTACTTTATTCTCCCACTAGACTTTTGAGGTAGGTTCAGTTGAGAGTATTTGCCACGGTCACACAGTGACTTTCACGGGCTGGAGAGGATTTGAACCTGGGTCTCCCTGATCCCCGGACGACACTTTCCCCACTGCACCGCTGCGGCTCAGTGCAAATCTCTGCAAGCTTCCTGTTTGTTAAATAAACTTGACTCAAACTCACGGGGCAGGCTGTGTGGATTAAAATGCCAATTTATAATTATTTTTAAATTCTGTGTTTATGTGGGAAAGCAGTCTAGTTTGCAGATTTCCCCCCCCCCATTCACAGTCGTCTTCTCTGAAGTCAGTGCCAAACATATAAAATTAAATGGCCCTGCGTCCTTTTTGATTGCAGAGGTTGTAAATAATTTGATGCGTGGAACTCAAAGCTATGAGAAGTCGGTTCTGAAAATCTCATTTCCCCCCCTCCCTTAGCCTTTAAAGGTGGTAGATCCTGATCATCCACTGGCTGCGCTCGTTCGTAAGGCTCAGGCTGATAATAACTTGGCTGCTGCGCAGTCAGCGGAAGGAACAGCTGTTCAGCCCTCGCAAATAGAGTATCCTTCAGATCGTAAGTACATTGCGACGAACGGATTAAGCACATGCAAAGCTATTTTATTAATGGGAGCTGGGAGAGATGGTGGGAAAAGTCATAAAACAGTATTTAGTAAGTGGTCCACTACTCCAGTTTGCCGTGTTTGTTAGCTTGACAGCTTTCTTTACGTGTTTAATCAAACGCTTAGAGTGACTAACTGGTTGGGAAAGGAAAGTGAAATTTTGTTCTCCCCTCCTTGACCAAAGCTTCATTTCAAAGGCCTCTTTCTGATTTCATCAGGGGCATAGGTGCTTAGCTCTAGTAAGATCAAATCTCCTGGGACTTTTTCCGGTTTACTGCTTGCTTTGGACGTATCTAGGAGCCCTGAGGCGCATAGTGGTAAGCTGCAGTACTGCAGTCCAAGCTCTGCTCACGACCTGAGTTCGATCCTGACAGAAGTTGGTTTCAGGTACCCGGCTCGAGGTTGACTCAGCCTTCCGTCCTTCCGAGGTTGGTAAAATGAGTACCCAGCTTGCTGGGGGTAAAGGAAAGATGACTGGGGAAGGCACTGGCAAACCACCCTGTAAACGAAGTCTGCCTAGTAAACGTCGGGATGTGACGTCACCCCATGGGTCAAGAGTGACCCAGTGCTTGCACAGGGGACCTTTACCTTTTTTACCTTGGACATATCAGTGACTTACCTTGGAAATATCTTTTGGAAAGGTTCAAAGCTACCTAGATGTTTGATCCAAAATAAAATGTGCACTTGCAGAAAATGAAAACAAACCCAGTTAATGAAGTAATCAGTGAAACACAGAACATTGCATGTAGCATTTGATGAAGTAAGGAGCTTATTTTAGAGGGGTTTAGTGGCATGAAAGTATTACTAGCTCAGACTGTTCTAAGTGTCTGTCTTGATCTGGTTTTCCATTTGTTTCTGCTTGCAAGGGTTATCTAAGGCAGCACTTTTCAAAATTGTTTTGATATCCGGACCGTGTGTTCTGTGGTTTGAAATTAGGGGCTCTCTAGGTTCAAAGATAATCATTTTCTGTGTTATGGACAGGTGGCAGCCTTGCAGTTTGATGATATCCTATTAAATACCACTTTCCGGCATCCTTCCCTATCACTTGACCAATCATTCAGGGCTAAGGAAATGGACTGGTGTTTTTTGGGGGGCGTGGCATGATGTGTCCAGCATTCCTTCACACACATCAACCAATAGTGTGCATTGCATTGAATAACATGGTTCATCCTTAATCCTTCCCTCAGGATGATATAACACCGTGTATATTGGTACAGATGTGAGAATCGATAGCACATCATGCTGCCCGATTCTGCAGGGCATAGAGCACATTTGTTTTCCTGGATTTCTGGGACAACTCTGAAATTATGGGGGAAATTATTTTATTTATTTGTGCATATATGTAATACTTTTCCGTCAAACATAAACTTATTGTATTCCTTTAACAGCGTAAAGTACGTCTTTTATAATGTAATTGGCATATTATACTGTTTGGCATATTTATAGAATTTTTGCCATACAAACATAATTGAAAGCCTACTGAGAGAGAGAGCTGCAAGCTGTTGTACCCTATGCTACTTCAGCACATGTATCTTAATTTTTGCTTCCTGAGCGGTGGCGGGGGGGGGGGGTTGAAATTGAAAAATGTGTTTCGTAGTAAATACAAGAAAAACATGTTATTTGTAACATGTCACATTAGAACTACCAGCAGGTTGAACTTTGTAACATCGAAAATACTGAGCTTTTAATTTACAAAACCTAGTATATTAATTGTTGCCAAAAATATTGATAGTTATGCGATAAACATTCTTGAAAATACGTTGGATATGTCTGCAATTCATGTAGGAAGGATCATTAATGATCTAGATTATTTTAAATAAAAAAATTCACTACACATTTTGAGTGAGTAGACACTTGTCTTAAAAAGCATTTAATTCATTCCAAAAGGGAATATTTCATAGGAGTTTTTTTCCAGTGCTCCCCTCCCCAGTTTTTCTGCTAGAAAAATTGAATAAAAGTCCCTGAATCTTCCTGTTTTCCCTGAACCTTCATGTCTTTCAGTGAGAAGTAGTACCAGTCAAACTGTTCTTTGAATAGTGCTTCAGTGAGTGGCGCTGCCAAGTGATGCTCAGTTTGGGGCTTAAGAAAGCCACATTCTCAAAGGGTTCTCTGTGGCCAACTTCTGTCTCAGAGCCAGCGTGGTGTCGTGGTCAAGAGCAGTGGTTTGGAGTGGTGGACTCTGATCTGGAGAACAAGGTTTGATTCCCCATTCCTCCACATGAACGGTGGAGTCTGATCTGGTGAACTGGGTTGGTTTCCTCACTCCTCCAATAAAGCCAGCTGGGTGACCTTGGGCTAGTCACAGCTCTCTTAGAGCTCTCTCAGCCCCACCTACCTCATAGGGTGTCTGTTGTGGGGAAGGGAAGGTGATTGTAAGCCGGTTTGAATCTCCCTTAAGTGGTGGAGAAAGTTGGCATATAAAAACCAACTCTTCTTCTTTCACCAACGTTGTTGAGCCTTAGCGCTCGTGCATCTGGAGTGAGGAAGGGCTGCACTCTCCGCCTTCCCATTCTCCCCTGAGCATGAGGCATCGCAGTTCAGACCCGAGAGAGCACGCCCAGAGGAGAGCAAGAGGAGAGCCCAGAGGAAAACCAGTGTGCCCAGAGGAGAGCAAGCTTTGGCTGTGGAGAAAGGGAAGTAAAACCACCACCCCACTCTGCCCATTCTCACTTTTTCCCAGGTGTCTGCCACGGTGGTGGTTTTATTCTCCCATCTCTGTGGCCACCTTGCTCTCCTGCTAGTACCCGCCCAGGTGGTAGGTGAGGGTGCAGAGGCTGCGGAGGAGGGGGATATTGGAGAGGACAGGCGGTTGTTGGTTTCGCCCTTTGCAGCTTGGCACCTGCAGAAACCCCTGCTGAGATGAATGAAGCTGACATGATGGAGCATGGGGGAGAGGCAATCCTGAGGATGAGAGGGACCAAGGCCATGAAGGGCTTTGCATGTGATAGCCAAGATTTTAAGTTGAGCCCAGTAACAAACGGAGTGCCTGCGTAATGGGAGTAACAAGCATGCTCTGCCTAGGTCCCCATAACATCAGATCCATGGTGTTCTGCACCAGTTGGGAGTTTCTGATTTGATTTTGAGGGGAGACCAATGTACAGTGCATTACAGTAGTCTAGTCTCGGTGTTACTGTGGCGTGGATCCAGCTGACCAGATCAGCCATATCAAGATAAGGGGCCATCTTGCGGGCTAGGCTGAGGTGGTAGAAAATGTTTTTTGCAGCTACGTTAACTTGCTTCTCCAGTAATAAAGTTGGATCCAGTATAACCCCATGGCTTTTAACTAAGCAACGGTCAGCTGAACTCCATCAAAAGTGGGGAGAGCACTGTCCTTCAAAACCGTCACCTTCCCAACCGGTGTTATCGCTGTCTTTTCCGGGTTTAATTTCAATTTGTTCGGTTCTTTCAGTTTTAAAGGAATTTGACCAGTTGTGGGGAAGTAAAACCCTTCAAGCTAAGTTCAGGACAGTTTTGAAAGCACTGTTGTTCTGCATAGTTCTCACCCCCCAAAATTTTTCTTCCAAAATCTTACATTTTCAGCGGAGAGTTTATAAATCAGTTTTACAAAAAGAAAAGGTGAACTGTCGCGGATTTATCAGGTGATATTCTTGTGCATATTTTGAAATTCATCGAGCCTTGCTTTTGAAAGTAACAGCATAACATTTCAGTAGATAATACCTCCAGACAAGCTTGCAGAAGCTACAGTGAGACAAGATAACCTTGGAAAATTGATAAATCAATTGAGAAAATGCTTGCAGCTGATGTTTCAAGACAAATGGAAAAATTCAGTTTGAGTGAAAAATATTGTGCTTGTCTGTTTTGTTTTGTTTTTTAAGCACCGAGCATAGTCCATAAGGCAGCATCTCGAGACCATTTTCAAAATCACTTTTATTTGCAATGAACAGTAAAATTCTCATTGGTTTCAAGGAGAACAGGATCGGCACTATTTATTTCCATCACAGCGGGCACGAGGAAGAATTTCTTATGGCAGTAATAACCAGGGTTTTTTCTGCAATGATGGGGTGACTTCTGTTTTAGTGCCTTGTGTAAAGTAGCTTCACAGCGAATGCTTCCCTTTCCGTGATACGTGTTGATCTCTTGGCATAATGTAATAGGTAGAGATGGGGGGTGGGGGGAGATGTGTAAGAGGTGCTGTTTTGGCTGCAGCTTGATAAATATGATTCCAGCAGGAATTTAGAGTTCATTTCAAAGACACGAAGAGCTTGTTCAGAGCTTGTTCCATTAAGTACATATGTTGGGGGTTTTTTTAAATGAAGCTAGGTGGTCAACTAAACCAATATGAATACATGGGAGTTTAAAATGCTTTCACATAGATTCCTATATGCAGAAAGTAACTAGACCCTCCAATGGAAATAAATGGTAGCCACAGAACTGATGCAGTTTTGCCAGCTTCCATTTCAACAGCATCCTATTTTGATTTTAAGCTTCAATGGCGCAGCTAAAATAAAAGGCATATTCAATTTTGGTTAAATTGTAAATGCTTCTTTGCAGCTCAGTCCCGGGCTTTTGAAGGAACTTTTTCTCTTGTGTTGAACTTAAGCTGTTTTTGCATGAACTCTCCAGGTTTTAGGGTGCTGGCTTCTCCCAGAAAGGAGAGGGTTGGGTATTGTTTAGGGTAGAGCTTCAACCCTAGGCTAACGGGAAAACGTTGGCAATCTCAGTAAGAGAATGCTGGGCTCTGCTCGGTAGTTGGGCACCAGGGTAGACAGGAGAACCAGGAAGGGGTTTTGTGCCTTGCAGCTTTAGGCTTGACAGGTACAGGACTTCCTCTGAGCCATTCACAACCAATTGCTGCATTCTTGGGCTTTTGGTTTGTTCTTTTGGTTTCTCGGCACTGAACCATTAGGAAGAGAAAAAATGCACACTTCTAGAGTACCAGCATGGTGTAGTGCTTAAGAGCGGTGGTTTGGAGCGTTGGAGTCTGATCTGGAGGACGGGGTTTGATTCCCCGCTCCTCCACATGAGCGGCGGAGGCTAAATCTGGTGAACTGGATTTGTTTCCCCCACTCCTACACACGAAGCCAGCTGCGTGACCTTGGGCAAGCTGCAGTTCTTTTAGAGCTCTCTCTGCCCCACCTACCTCACAGGGTGTCTTTTGTGGGGAGGGGAAGGTGATTGTAAGCCGGTTTGAGTCTCCCTTAAGTGGTAGAGAAAATCATATAAAAACCAACTCTTCTTCTTCTCCTCGAAGAGAATGCTAAGATGTAATGAGGATTGTGTGTGTGTTAACTGCTGTCAAGTTGCTTCCGACTCATGGTGACCCTATGAATCAACGTCCTCCAAAATTAACAGCCTTGCTCAGGTCTTACAAACTGAGGGCTGTGGCTTCCTTTATAAATCCATCTCCTGTTGGTCAATCCATCTCTTTTCCTGCTGCCTACAACGTTTCCTAGCATTATTTTTTCCAGTGACTCTTGTCTTCTCATAATGTGACCAATGTACAATAGCCTCACTTTAGTCATTTTAGCTTTTAGGGACAGTTCAGGCTTCATTTGATCTATACAGGATTAGGAAACTGTAAAACTATCCTTTTTATTTATTCACTATGTAGAGTTTGCTTTACTTGTGAAGGTTCACTTGGTGTATGAATATTATGTACAAAGGTGGTTTGGTATAAAGTTTAGATATCTGTAATCTGTAAATAGTAGACTATAAGGCTTGTGTTTAAATACTAGAATTGACACATAATTATTATATTCATCTAAGGTTTTTACTTTGCTTCAAGTCAACAGTTTTCCTTTCAAGCTAAAAGTGCTTTCCTTCTCCTATGTTTGCACTCTTTTCCAGTGAGAAATTACTTGATTTAAGATAATATACAAAGGATTGTGGAGGGCTTTTTTTTGCATTTATAGTTTTCTCGAAGGAATGTTCAACTACTAAGAGAATGTTATTTCTACCCTTCCTATAATATCAGACTGAAATTGAAAAGTGGTACAATAGTTTATTGCATATTAAATATTTAAGTGCGTTAAGGGCCGGATGAATGAAGGTCGTAATGCTAATCACCAAATTGTTGCCTTTAATAAGCGATTGGTCTGTAATTTTGACTGTACCTAGTTTTCTTAGTTATGCTAATATCCTACAGTGTTTTAAAAATCCCTGCAGTCATAATAAAGTGACATGGGAAAATGTTACCCCTCCGTACAACATATAGATTTTTATTCCACTATGCCAGGAAGAGCATGTAAATCTTATTGATTGGAGTGCAATTTTTTTTAATAGTACTAGTGAATTTCTGGGTTTTAGACTTTGGGAATTTTGAGAATCGGAATAATGTGGAGGTTAGGTTGTTTAGACTGGACAGAGCAGTTGTTGGAGAGTGCTGAGATATCTTGACGCTGAAACTCTGCTCACTCTTGACTCTTCCTTTTCTAGTTTTTGCATATTCACTTTTCATATTCCCCCCACCCTTCCAGGACATTTGCTATAATCATAAGGAGGAGAAACATGTTTTTTTTTTTTTTTTTACAAAAAATGTTCACTTAGGTTCTCAAAATGCTGAATTCTACAGTTGATTCCAGTTTTGCTTAAAATGCATACAAGTTCTTCTGTGCTTCCGTGGATGATATGTGTATCTGCGTTAAACAAAATGAGGTAAAGCCAGAACCAGAACTTTCCTAAGTAGCCAGATTCCTCCTCAGTTAATAATTGCCCGCTTGCCTGAACCCTGTCAGGGCTCTGTTGCATAATTCAGTCTGCAGCTCTCTCTCAGCTAAAGCTAATCTGTTTCAGTCAGCATTGGATGATAAATTAAACATGCAAATGGGATCTGGTGCATTTTTAATCGAGTAATGCCATTGTGTTATAGAGTCAGATACTGAACCCTGGGCAGAAGGTGGGTTGGTAGTATTTGGATTGCATATCAGAGCCCTTTCTCAAATTGGTTTATTTTGGCTTAGCTGCCCAGGTGTGCTGAGCTCGGAAAACTTTGAAAGTTACCTGTTTTGCAAGTGGAGAGTATGAAGGACATTAGCAGTGCAGTCCTAAGCAGAGTAACAGCCTTCACACCCTTGGAAGTCCATGGAGCTTAGAAGGGAAAAAACTCAGTTTAGGATGGGACTGTTAATAATTAAGTATGTGTGTGGTTTCCCTTCATTTTTTACAAACAAAAAACAAGGCACACTTTCTCCTGTGCTCATGAGCATAAACCCAGTTTCTTGTGATTTTAAGCAACTCTCATGCAGAGGAAGAGAGCAGACATGGTGGATTGATTAAATCAAGAGAGCTTTTGGCTAAACATTTGAAAGAATTTCCTGACAGAGCGGTTCCTCAGTGGAACAGGCTTCTTCAGGTTGCGGTGGGCTCTCCTTTGGAGGCTTGTAACTAGAGGCTAGATGGCCATCTGACAGCAATGCCTATGCTTCACTATGAATTTCGGCTCTTTGCGAGAAGGAGGGTAGGAAAGGATGAGCCAGCACTCGGCTCTTGTGGCCCTTTCTTATATGCCCAGCATAATGCTGATTGCCACGTGGGGGTCATGGAGGAATTTTCCTCCAGGCCAGATTGGCCCAGGGATCCTGGAGGTTTTTTGCCTTCCTCTGAACATAGAGCAGGGGTCACTGGGGGAGCTAGCTGTGAATGTCCTGCATCGTGCAGAGGGTTGGACTAGAGGAACACATGAAGCTGCCTTATACTGAATCCAACACTTGGCCCATCAAAGTCAGTAATGTCTACTCAGACTGGCAACGGCTCTCCAGGGTCTCAAGCAGAAGTCTTTCACATCACCTACTTGCCTAGTCCCTTTAACTGGAAACGCCATGGATTGAACCTGGGACCTTCTGCATGCTGAGAAGATGCTCTATCACTGAGCCACGGCCCCTCTCCAAGGCTCTCAGGCAGAGGTCGTTCACATCACCTACTTGCCTAGTCCCTTTAACTGGAGATGTCGGAGATTGAACCTGGGACCTGCTACATGCAAAGCAGATGCTCTACCGCTGAGCCACGGCCCCTCCCTGATGACCCTTGAAGTCCCTCCCAGCTCTGTGTTTCCTCTGTCATATATCTACCGGAGGTGGGTGGTGCTCCCATGCAGATCAAAAAAACCACCCACAAAGGGGAGGGGGGAGAGGTTTATGTTTCCTCAGATCTGTACGTAATCCAGGAAATAGAACTGTTGATCAGGTGGATGAGGGTAAAGATGAGAAAATGCAACTTGGACAAGTTGTGGGGTAGTGTTAAGAGCCGTGGTTTAAAGAGCCAGCATGGTGTGGTCAAGAGCAGTGGTTAAGAGCGGTGGACTCTGATCTGGAGAACCAGGTTTGATTCCCCACTCCTCCACATGAGCGGCAGAAGCCAATCTGGTGAACTGGATTTGTTTCGCCACTCCTACACCTGAAGCCAGCTGGGTGACCTTGGGCTAGTCACAGCTCTCTCAGCCCCACCTACTTCACAGGGTGTCTGTTGTGGAGAGGAGAAGGGAAGGTGATTGTAAGCCGGTTTGATTCTTCCTTAAGTGATAGAGAAAGTCGGCATATAAAAACCAACTCTTCTTCTAGTGATGGGAATGGAGAGGCACCAGGAGATTAGACAAAGTAAGAAGGAAGGCGGGGGGGATTCCTCCTCCCTCAAGCCCTCAGATTGCAGCAGCAATTTCAGATCTGTTTGGAAAAACAGCTTGCCAAAGAATGGTGGTCTGCTTGCTTGCAGAAGACAATGAAATTGCAACCTCTATAATTTGTCACACTTTCACCTCTTGGAACATCTATTCACTGCACTTCAGAAAGATAAAAACAATCTCAAGGACAACGATAAAAGAAACTTGTGGAGTGCAGTTCAAAATATGTATTAGTTAGATTTTAAAGAGGCAATTAAAGCAGCTCTAAAAATAACATAAGGACAAAAACATAAATGTAAATTTGACCTAGCAGGGCATTTGGGTTTAGAAAAGGTTTAGAACTACAACTTTTTATAATGCCAAGTAAATTACTGTTTAGTGTAGGTTATTTTTTATCTTTAAATTTTAAGAATAAAATAAGGGCACATTGTTCAAGCAATTTTGATCCACGCAGGGATTACCAGATGTGGCTTTTCTCCCTTGGAAATATTATTATTAATTGTGGCCAAGGCTGTATAAATGCATTGTGAATCCACAGAAATGCTTTAAAGAAAAATGTCTGCTTGAAATACTGGAAGCCAGAAGGGTGGCTAAATAAGATTTCTTGCCCGGGGTTGGTGGGGGTGGCAGTGGTAAAGAGTAAATAATTCAGAATGAAGAAGAAGAGTTGGTTTCAATCGCCTTTCCTTCTTCTCTCCACAACAGACACATTGTGAGGTTGGTGGGGCTGAGAGAGTTCGGAGAGAACTGTGACTAGCCCAAGGTCACCCATCAATCTTCATGTAGAGGAGAGGGAAACCAATCTGGCCCCCCACATTAGAGTCCGCTGCTCATGTGGAGGAGTGGGAAATCAAACCCGGTTCTCCAGATTAGAGTCCACCATTCTTTACTACTGCATGCTGTGTTTAAATGTGTCTGGTTTGCATAGTTTATCCTGGTTGCAGAGTAGCTTTTCTTGGTGCAGAGTTTGTAGTTCTTAGTACTCATAATCATAACTAAACCTTTAATGGCATATAAATTGTTACAATTGATACAAACAATGGTCATAGATCTTGAGACCGATAAAATAAAATCATAGCCAGTAACATCAGATATCAGAGGTTGTAAGTTTTTGGACATCAGAGGTTGCGTGCCTTTCAGTAATTGGTATAAATTCACCATACATTTTGGGCCCACTGTTCTTTCACTCTCTGAACTTTGTCTTAGCTGTTGGGTAGAAAATAAAAGCAAAAAGCTGACAATTCCTTTTTGGGAAGTTTGTCCCATCCCATGGGATCTGCGGCTTGTTGCAGCAATTCACTAGATAGCGTGTGAACTATTGCCCCCAAAGGGCTCATAATCTAAAGAAAGGATGCTCATGGGAGCAAACCAAAAATAATAATAAATTATGATCTTATATAGGAATTTATTAAGACTTCCAGGGCTGGCTCGGATGGCACAGCCAAACTGTGGTTCGTCTGTCATTGCTGTCCTTCGGTGGTGTCTCTTTTGTTATATCTTGCCAGCGTGGTGTAGTGGTTAAGAGCGGTGGTTTGGAGCGGTGGACTCTCATCTGGAGAACCGGGTTTGATTCCTCACTCCTCCACATGAACGGTGGATGCTAATCTGGTGAACTGGATTTGTTTCCCCCCTCTACACATAAAGCCAGCTGGGTGACCTTGGGCAAGTTACAACTCTGTTAGAGCTCTCTCAGCCCCACCTACCTCACAGGGTGTCTGTTATGGGGAAGGGAAGGTGATGTGAACCTGGGTTTCCCAGACCCTAGTTCGACACCTTAACCACTATACCACACTAGCTTCTCCCACACTGTTTCTACTTGTTTCAGTCTCCCTTAAGTGGTAGAGAAAGTCGGCATATAAAAACCAACTCTTCTTCTATTGATATTGGCAACTGGAGTGGCTAATTAGTTGGCCAGGCCACCTCCTTTCGCAGGACAGTTGATTTTTTAGACAACGCGAAAGAAGAATTTGAAAAACTGTGATGCCTTTATCTGCTGCACTAGTGTGAACACATATTCTAAACCTGACCTAAGCAAGATGGTATGTACCAAAGGACAGATTGCTTAAAAGCTGGAACTTGAAAATATTTGAGATCCCTGCAGGCTGTCAGATTTCACAGCACAGTGCAGAAAACAAACCTCAAATTGCTGCAGCTCAAAATTTCCCCCAGTTATAATCAGATGCCTGGAAATCTCCCAGCATGCTAAGTGCATAATTGAAGTCTCTGTCTAGAGGTTGGCGCTAGCTTTTTCTTAAGGAAGGAAAGTGCTGAGTTTATCGCTGATCCCCTGCTATGCAACCTTCCTTTAGAAATATTCTCAATACCTTTCATTATCTTAGGCATCATAATTACCATGTTTGTTATTAAAATCAACCTGAAAAATTAAGGTTATATGTTTTTGTTAATATTTTATTATAGTACAAATTAAAATGTGTTTTGTTCCCTCCCATAACCATTTAAAAGATATCAACCTGTTCATTAACATCATCTTCATTGTGTTCTGTGTCCATTCATCCATTATTGGTATTAAACTTATTTTTCCAGTATTTTGGCAACAGGATTTGGGATGCTATAAATAAATTCCCCATCAGAATGCTGTTTTGAGGTATCTCAGAGGGATCACCAGGGTGGACTTAATAGTATCTCAGTAGCAATAGTGTCATTAAATGTTTACCACAACATTCCACCAGTAGCTAAAAGCATGCTTGTGTAAAGCATTAAAATATCCACCATCTCTATTGTGTACCCTGCTTTTCTTCCCAATATGGACACGAAGCAGCTTGTAATGACCCTTCATCATTTCTCCATTTTATCCTCACAGCAACCAGACTGTCAGCTAGGTTAGGCTGAGGGAGAGTGACTTGATCGAAGGTTACCCAGAGAGCGTCCTTGGCAGATGTCCCGGATACTTCTCTGACCCCTCTAATCACTATACTGCTCTGGTTCTTTATTGTAGCAATTCTCCCTGTCCAGGAGAGTTTCATCATTGGCCCCGACCTTCAACACTTGCTGCCTATTTTGAATCAGTGGGTGAGAATTAGCCTTTAATAAACTAGAGAGATCTTTAGGCAATAAAATGCCAGGTGTCTAACACTCTCCCTACAAGCACTGGTTATTTGTTTATATTCATCTTTGGTTAAAAGGCCCTCCTTCTGCTTCTTAAATGAGTCTTTTTTTTTATTTCTCAAATGGCCATTTTATAGAAACGTGCCTGGTACAGATCGAGTTAGGTTAACTAAGATGAATCAGTACTGAGATCAGCCTTTATTTGGTCTGGAATGTGCCTGGATATTTCTAACTGGATAAATGAGGGCATTATTAATACTGTAGAAACAGTGAGGGAGAAGCTAGTGTGGTGTAGTGGTTAAGGTGTCGAACTAGGGCACTGATGGCGAACCTTTTAGAGACCGAGTGCCCAAACTGCGACCCAAAACCCACTTATTTATCGCAAAGTGCCAACACAGCTAGAGTCCACATGGGGTTGCCAGGTCCCTCTTTGTCACCTGGGGGAGGTTTTTGGAGCGGAGCCTGAGGATGGTGGGGTTTGGGGAGGGACTTCAATGCCATAGAGTCCAATTGCCAAAGTGGCCATTTTCTCCAGGTGAACTGAAATAGCAGATCTCCTGCTATTACCTGGAGGTTGGCAACCCTGCATGGGTGGCCGAGCGGGGGAAGGAAAGCAGCTGGACCATAGCCCCCAATCATTCAGTCTGGTTCTTTTTCCAACTGTTCTTACGAATTAAAAAAGACTGTTATGTGGGGGGGCTGATGGTGGGGACAGCCCTCTGCACATGCTCAGAGGCACCTTCGGTTGCATGAACGAGCAGAGTGGAAACCCGAGCTAAGGGAAGGGCTTGGCTCCAGCACAAACGCCAGGCGGGCCCCCGTTCAGCCCTCACCGCCAACCCCCTGCGCTGCAGTCACCAACCAGCCCACCACAGACGGCTGCCCAGGCGTCCCACTCCTGGTCCAGCCCAGTCCTGGCTCCGCCTCTTCCAGTTCTCGGCAGAAGGCTCGTTGTTGTCTTCACTTCCGGAGCGTGCAGCCGGCGACTATGGAGAAGGCACTGGGAAGGAGTCCGGTGCTTCCCGGAGGAGCCGGGAAGGCACCGCTTGTCCCCAGCCTCCTCAGCCGGGGGAACGAACTCAGGGGAACTCTGTGCTGGGGCGACGGCGTGCGTGCCCACAGAGAGGGCTCTGAGTGCCATCTTTGGCACCCGTGCCATAGGTTCGCCACCACTGAACTAGGGTCTGGGAAACCCAGGTTCAAATTCCCACTCTGCCAAGGTAACTTGCTGGGTGACCTTGGTCTAGTCCAGTGGTCGGCAAACTCATTAGTCAACAGAGCCAAATATCAACAGTACAACAATTGAGATTTCTTTTGAAAGCCAGATTTCTTAAACTTAAACTATATAGGTAGGTACACTGTTTATTAACTTAATAAATTTTAATTAAAGTTTTAAGTCTTAATTAAACTATAGGTACACTGAATAAAACTTGATATCATACTTAATAATGATGTTATTTATTGATAAAAATTAAATTGTAAGTAAGGTATCCATAAAATTAAATCAGGACAATCAGTCCTCTCAGCCAACAGCCTCCCAACTCTCCCTCCCAGTCCTCCCAGAAACCCCTCCAGTCAAACCAAGGTATTTATGACCGTCCGCGACCAGGAAATACAGTAAAAAAAAAACACACGCACACGAGGACCCCTCAAGTCCTGTCACATTGCACAGAAGTTGGGGGGAAGCGGGAAGGAACGGCCCGAAGGGCTGCCGGGCCCCTGTCCTTGATTCGACCTGATAGAGAGCCCAGGAGGCAGCCCTGTTCCCTTACGCATGGGAGGTTTTGCTGCTCTCTAGATGCACATTGCCTACATCTGAAGGCTCAAAACTCTGCACGGGGGGCTTATTGTGGAGTTTGGAGGATTCAGATGGGTGGGGGGGAACGTGCCTCTAAAGAGAGGCCGACCCAAGGCGGAACCTCCCGTGCACACACGGCCCGGTTTTCCTGCGCAAAGCCAAAGGGGGAAAAACAAGGCTCTGCGGCTTCTGTCTCTCCCCCCCCCCCCCGGCCCCCCGGCAGTACCTTCAGGTAGTCCTCTTGCAGGCGTGCGTTGTTCCAAGTGGCGGTGCGGCTGTTGTGATCCACGAAGAAAGGCCAGCCGGTCTGCAGGCCTTTCTTCGTGGATCACAACAGCCGCACTGCCACTTGGAACGACCCGCACCTGCAAGAGGACTACCTGAAGGTACTGGCGGGGGGGGGGGGGAGAGACAGAAGCCGCGGAGCCTTGTTTTTCCCCCTTTGGCTTCGCGCGGGAAAACCGGGCCTTGCGTGCACGGGAGGTTCCGTCTTGGGTTGGCCGCTCTTTAGAGGCACGTTCCCCCCCCCCATCTGAATCCTCCAAACTCCACAATAAGCCCCCCGTGCAGTTTTCTTCACCTCCCAGCCTGGCAGCAGGGGCTCGCGCTCGCCCCCGCCGCTCTGCGCCACGGACTGAGCGGCTGCGCTCATGCTGGGGCAGAGGCCGGCGTGAGAGGGAGAGAGCGACGGAGTGCCGGGAAGCAGCGCGCCGCTGCCAGCCGGGCCATGCACTGGGGAGTTGAGAGAGCCAGCCCCGCCGGGCCAAGCACCTTTATCGCTCGGCGGAAGGGAGGGGACACAGAAGTGGGTGGAAGTGTCTGGAAATAGCCAAAGAGGAAGGGAAGGGGGAGAAAAAAAGAGGAGGACTAGGAGCCGCACTCAAGGGGCCAAAGAGCCGCATGCGGCTCGGGAGCTGCGGTTTGCCGATCGCTGGGCTAGTCACGCACTCTTGGCCTTGGCAAGTATTTGGATGGGAGACCTCCAAGGAATACCAGGGTTGTGGGGAAGTGGCAGGCAATGGCAAACCACCTCTAAATCATCTCTTGCCTTGAAAACCCTACAGGGTTGCCATAAATCAGCTGTGATTTGACGGCAAAAAAAGAAAGAAAAAACGAAACAGTGAGCTTGGAAATACACAGTATGGAGCCTTAAAAGGGAGCCTGGCTTTGGAAAAGGTCTTGGGTTTACAGTAGGAGCACTCTTCCTGTTGAAACAAAATCTGTAGCCTGTGGCAAATTGTGCAAGTATATCGTTAAATTAACAAGGGTGGCACAGAAAGTTGTTCATATAGTTGGAGAAAAAAGTGTTGTAATAATCTCCCTCCCAGTGACATTGCTGCATTCCTAGCCTGAAAATGCAGTGTAGCGTCAGTTTGTCAAAGGTGCGCTCTGACTTTTGTGCTACCAGAAGCTTTGAAATAAAATATGCTACCTTTGTGGCAAAGTTATATTGGCAGATTTCCTTGCTGGCTGTCAGAATTAAATTCCTGCTGTATTTGATGGACACCCTGTTTTCCCTTGTCTCGTATGTGTGCATGCAGATGGTTGTTTCATACATCCTGTTGCAAACAGCTTCCATAAAGATGGCAATATACACACCAACAGTGTTCAGTAATGGAACACTAGTACCTGTTAGGCTTTGATCTCTGTGCCTTTTATTCTCAAAAGGGTTCCCTTTTGGCCTCAGTTAACATTTCCCTCCTCACCGCTTTCTTGTTTTCCTTGAACCTCTTTCCTTTCTTCTGTGATCACCTTGAACACATGAAGCTGCCTTCTACTGGATCAGACCCTTGTCCATCAAAGTCTGTATTGTCTACTCAGACCGGCAACGGCTCTCCAGGGTCTCAGGCAGGAGTCTTTCACATCGCCTACTTGCCTAGTCCCTCTAACGGGAGATGCCGGGGATTGAACCTGGGACCTTCTGCATGCTAAGCAGATGCTCTACCATGCCAAGCAGATGCTCTACCACTGAACAGCCTTACCTTACTGCTGGGTTTAAGGTGGCTTTTTGTTAAACATATTGATTTTTTTTCCTTCCATGATTTGGAGAGGCTCACTGCCACAGTTTGAAATTAAAGTAGCCGCATTCCAGACATAACTCCGTTTCCAATGGCACATTCAGCTGAAGTTTTCATAAATGAGGAATTTAGACATGTATAATTAATAAAATACCACTAACAGCTGTGAACTTTAGGGGTTTTCTTTGCTTCTGTAGGGTAAAAACTGTTCATAATTTTTCGTTGTGCTTGTGGAACACATGAATTATGCAGACTTTTTCCAACTCATGGCAGCAAGGTGGTTCTGTAAACTGCTGAGCTATTTTGTAATGCATGCTACAGTGATCATTTAGAATTCATTCACATTGAATTTTGACAGTGAGAATGTTTTCAGTGAGAATGGTTGACTTCCCAGTGAGAATGGTTGACTTCACACACTTTTAATCCTCTTGCGTCTTTTGAGTTTGAAATCCCATTCAGTCTTTAAAGTTAGGTGCCAGTATACACCCTTCAGGAGGAGGGAACATAATCTGTGTATTTTCTTTTGGATGGGGGAGCAGAGGTTTTATATTGTCATTTTCAAGTGGAGCATCGGGGAATCCTGGAGGCTCCTTTGTAGCCAAAAACAGGAAAGTAATCCAATAGAACCCTGGGTTTCCCAGAAGTTTACCTGTGGAAACTGGATGGAAATATCTGTAATAGCAGACAAACATCTCTGCAAGACAGTGGCTGTGTTCGACCATCGCAGTAAATTATGGTTTGTTAAAACCAATTTACCCCCGGGCTGGAACAAACTTTATGCAAAATAGGAACAATTGCAGAAGAAATCATGTACATTTGTTTAGTTTTGTATAATTGATAGAGCCTGCACAATTTGCACTGCCGGAGTACAAATTCTTAAATTTTTTTAGCCCTCTCAGTAGCCTGTTGCGTCCTATGGAGGAGTGTGCTAACTTAAAATACCCTCAACGCCGCTTTCTCTGGTTAAAAAGAAAGCGGTCCCATAAAGCTGCGGCACTTTCCCAGTCATAACAAGTCTAGTATAGTTTTAATTTACCTGAAAGCACGCTAAAGTGAATTAATTTCTGAAGAAAAATGGTGCGTTTGGGATTCCTTTTCGTGTTTTTGCCTCCTTATTCACCACCAGTGCCATCTCCATTTGGCTCTGGTTGTGTCTGCCTCATTTAGCCCAGATGTGTTGTTGACATGAGAGCTGTTCCTTATTCTGCATACAAGAAAAGCAAAGCGCACGTTTAGCAGGTTTGAAATTTGAATGAAAGCAGCGCCCTACCCGTGGCTTCAGTGGTGCAAAGAAACAATTTTGTGTGTCCCCCCCCCCGCGTGGTTCTTTCCCCTCCCTTTCTCTTCTAACCTGCCTGAAGCATTGATCATAAAACTTCTTTTTATAGCCACCGTGGCGGCCATGTATTACAGTTACTACATGCTGCCCGACGGGTCATACTGCCTCGCCCCCCCGCCCCCCGGAATCGATGTTGCTACTTACTACAGCGGTCTGCCGGCAGGGGTGACCGTCTCAAGCACTACAGGGATCGCCACCATAACCGCGCCTCCACCTCCTGGCACTACCCCTCCACCGCCTTCAGAGGCGACTGACGACAGTAGCGGAGCCACGCCTGCAACAACTCCGGCAAGGTACCATATTTTAGACCCACAGTGAGAACCAGTGTGGTGTAGTGGTTAAGGTGTTGGGCTAGGACCGGGTTCGAATCCCCACTCTACCATGGAAATTTGCTGGGTGACCTTGGGCCAGTCACACATACTCAGCCTCAACCCTGGCAAGTATTCGGATGGGAGACCTCCATGACACAGAGGCAGGCAATGGCAAACCACTTCTGAATGCCTCTTGCCTTGAAAACCCTACGGGGTCACCATAGGTCAGTTTGGACTTGACGGAAAAATACACACATTTCCACCTAGTTTGTAGTTGCCTTTGGGTGCCCTCCACCCCACCCCCCAAAACGTAACCAGGATCTAGCAAACCACATTTCTGGCTATGCACACCTCGTAAGCCTTTCTGTTTCCAAAATAATTGCACCTCCAGCCCAACTGGTTTTTTTTTTATTATTATTATTTTTGTGGGGGGGATTGGGAGTCAGTTGGAAACTGCGATGTTGCTTTGAAAGCCTGCTGATAAAGGTTTACCTATCCACCTGGCACCTCTTGGGATCCCTTCGTGGCATTTAGCTTTTTGGATCATAACTCCCTGAAGACTTGGCTTGGGTAACCAGTTTGAAACACATACACACACCCCTGTGTTGCTGTATTCTCACTTCTCTGAGGGCCAGTTCCCACTTCCTGGCTGCTTCTTTTCAGTTCCTTGGCCACCAGCAGAGTTGCAACTGGGCATCACTCATGCATCTTTCCAGTTGATATGAACTGGCGGCTTCATGAGTGAGTGGCACATGAGCACTGTAATTTCCATGAAGATGTATCTGAAGAAGTGAGCTGTGGCTCACGAAAGCTCCTACCCTGCCAGGAGTTTTGTTAGTCTTTAAGGTGCTACGGGACTCTTGCTCTTTTCCACTGCTGTTGACACATGAACACATGAAGCTGCGTTATACTGAATCAGACCCTCGGTCCATCAAAGTCAGTATTGTCTACTCAGACCTGCAGCGGCTCTCCAGGGTCTCAGGCAGAGGTCTTTCACATCACCAACTTGCCTAGTCCCTTTAACTGGAGATGCCGGGGATTGAACCTGGGACCTTCTGCATGCTGAGCAGAGGCTCTACCACTGAGCCACAGACTAACACGGCTACCCGTCGTGACTTCCATAAGTGCAAACGCTCTTCAGTTGAGCCGTGCAACTGTGCAAATAATGGCAGCCTCACATAAAATTTCCAAATGAAGATGCTAGTTCATATATATGGGACCACCAGCAAAGTGCTTCCCAGATGTGAACCTGCCGGTGGCGCTACCCATTCTTGTTGCACTTCCCAGGGGTGCTGAGAAGTCTGAATCAATCCTTTATCTTTCACTTTTCAGATAAAATTCAGTTCCCTCTTTTTTTTTTAAAGGCTCACGAGTGGTTTCATTTATGCAGAGCTGGATATGGGAAGATTTTAGCATACAATAATTTGATATGATGTGACCCTCATGGCTTCATAGAAAAGTTTGCAACGTGTACACTGCAGAAGCTTCGTTATTCAGCACTTGACTATCCAGAATCCTTTCAGTTAATCAGTGTCACCCCTAGGGCAAGCCCCTTTCCCTCAGCTGCCATGCCCCTGCACCTTTGGGTGCACCTGAGGCACTCCACTCCTGCCTCTCTAGCCAGCCAGCCGATTTGATGCTTCTGGTCATTGCTGGGCTTCTGACAGCCGGCGGTGCCAACTGACATCATCCTTGAACACATGAAGCTGCCTGATACTGAATCAGACCCTTGGTCCATCAAAGTCAGTATTGTCTTCTCAGACCTGCAGTGGCTCTCCAGGGTCTCAGGCAGGGGTCTTTCACATCACCTCCTTGCCTAATCTTTAACTGGAGATGCCGGGGATTGAACCTGGGACCTTCTGCATGCTGAGCAGAGGCTCTACCATTGAGCCACAGCCCCTCCAAAGGCATCCTTGGGTGCCTTTGGAAAAATCTGGTGATCTTATGCCGATATGCATAACTTCCTTTCGCAGGCTCGGCATCTGATCTTTCTAAAGCATTGCCTTACAAAAACTCACTTTTCAACATCAAATAGCTCATCACTCGCAAATAGAGCAAGAGTCCAGTAGCACCTTAAAGACTAACAAAATTTCTGGTAGGCTCTGTGCTTTCGTGAGTCACAGCTCTCTTCTTGAAATGCAGCTAGAATGAAGAAGTGAGCTGTGACTCACTGTCATGGGCCCTGCCTTGGGAGCTGAGGACTCAGAGGACTCTGAAGCTGAAGTGGAGGAACAGGTTGCCTCTGGGCCCTCAGTACCTCCATTGCAGTCAGTAGCACAGGAGCCTGAAACAACTCAGCAGGAATCACAGCTAGGCAGAGAGATGAAACAAGGGCAGACAGAAGCTACTCTTCCCCCAACCCCTGCAGTGGAAGCTGAGAATGGCAGCCCTCCAAGCTCACCTGAACCGGATAGGCATATCAGGACTCGGCAGCGTGTGGTTTTGCAAGGTAGAAGGAGGAGTGCTCGCTTGGAGAGGCTAAGCAGACAGAGAACTGGTGCTGAGTCATTTCAGGATGAAGCCTAGCTTGGAAGTGCACTGACTGATAAAGGCAGTGCAGACGTGCTTTCACTTTGCGGAAGCAACCGTGCAGTTTCTCTGTGTTCCTGCTATCGCTCATGATTGATCGTTCCGGCCGTTGACTCCTGCCTGCTTTGACGACACCTCTGACTTCTGACCTTGGTAGATAGCATAATCTTTGTTGCCTGCTTCAAAAGGGGCTAGATACCTCCCGCACATCTGAGGACTGCGGGCACCGCCCAGCCCTTGGCCTACGCCGGCACACTCACAAAAGCTCAGACCCTACCAGATTTTTTATTAGTCTTTTCTATTGCTACAGAAAGACGAACACAGCTATCCCATCATGATCTGTCTCAAATAGGGATCTCTGATGGACATTCTTTCACAGGCTTAATATGGTTGTACTTTCCTCTGTTCTGTGTAAATAATAAACTTCCCATGTTTTCAGCGCCCTCCCTCCTGTGGTTGCCATCATCCCCCCACCCCCGGACATTCAGCCTGTGATTGACAAGCTGGCTGAATACGTCGCAAGGAATGGGATTAAATTTGAGACCAGTGTCCGTGCCAAGAACGATCCAAGGTGAGTGCAAGGGGGCTTTTTTCTTAATTGTTTCGTTTTACGATACGGGGATAGAGAGCAGCTTGCCTCTCTCTCATATTGACAGTCTGTTTTGCAAGGAGAGCTGTTCAAGCAGTGTGTTGTTATTCCTTATGTTAAAATTCAAGAGGCTACTCGAAGTTAATAATAAAGCGTTATTACCTAAGAATCTTGAAGCTGGTGCTTCTGAACGTGTATATCTTCTGGGCATTTAGTTATAAGTTATTATATTTCAGAATATCAAATACCATTTCTGGGCCTGGGGTGAAAGAATATTAAGTGGTGTTTGGTGATTGCTATGTTGAGTTGTGCTTTTTTAAAACAACAACAACAAATCACGTTCCTTTTTAACAGGTTTGAATTCCTGCAGCCATGGCACCAGTACAATGCTTACTATGAATTTAAGAAAAGGTTCTTCCTCCAGAAAGAGGCCAGCGACAGCTCAAAGGTATGTTTTATACAAAGGAGAAGCAGCGGTGCGCATTTTGCTTCTCCGCACTGTGCTGCGTTCTGGTGAACCTGAGATGAGGACAAGCAAACCGGTGCTTGTAAAAGGGCATTCAAAAACCCGAGCATGCGGTTTCATGCACCCAAACCCCCAAGAGGTTCCGGGCTGCTCGCCTGTAGCTCTCATGTAGTACAAGGAATTAACATTTAAGAGTTTGTTGAGCCCTACGCGACAAATGCAGAGACTCTCCTAATCCTATGTCATATTGGAATTCGTACAGTACATGAAGCATTGACTGGACTTGTCAGTAGCGATCTTGACAATTCAGTGGAGGCGGCCGGGGTCAGATGGCATCTGCATTTCTCCTGAATATTGCTACCAGTGAGATTCCTCCATTGTGAAAAGCTGAAATAAACCCTGTGAGGTAGGTGGGGCTGAGAGAGCTCTAAGGAAGCTGTGACTAGCCCAAGGTCACCCAGCTGCCTTCGTGTGTAGGAGTGGAGAATCGAACCTGGTTCTCCATGTTAGAGTCCACCACTCTTAACCCCTACACCGCTCTTAACCACCACACCACACTAATTTGTCTTGTTCAGTTCAGTTTATTTATTTATGGTCATTTGACCAGCAGATAAACATTGTTAGAATTGATCAATACAAAGCCAGGATTACAATTTTGATACGCTAACCCGAGCTCTTTGCACTCTGGTGGCACTGTAACAAAACTTTGCCACTGTTTTGGGAAATGTTGCCATCTGTATCCTCAAGTAAATATTTAATAATAAAATCATCTGAATGTCTAAAAACTCTGGTCGACAAGGGCAAAATCAGCCTATTTCTCACATCCTGATAAAATTCACAATACAATAAAATATGGGTAATTGTCTCAATATCAGAGTTACAGGGGCACAACCTAGACTCCAAAGGTAAATGCTGGAATCTCCTGCTGAGTAAGGCCAACGAAAAGGCATTAAAACGAGCTCTTGAAGGTTTGTTTTGTAAAACAAAACCCCTTGTTTCAATGGGAAAGGGTGAATAGGTGGATCCTGGTTGAATCATTTTGACTCTAGTACTGCTTAATTTTGTTTTTGACGGGCCGTTCTATGTTGGCAAGTTGTATTCTCAAGCCCATTGGATGCCCAGGATCCAGAAAACAGTGAAGCCAGTGAAGTTCCCTGAGTCCAAGGGAGGCTTTAGAATGGGCTTGTAAATCACTTGCCTCCTCTAGGGATCAAGAATTGCCACTAGGCAACCTGACAGGTCAGATGGCACTCAATCAGCTACTGGGGAAGAGCAGAGGACAAGTACGAGTAGTGCTGTTCTTAATTATGCGATTGGACTAAAGCCGAAAAGACATTCAGTGGTTGACGTGAATGGATGCAAAGGGAAAGTCCAAAGCTGTTCTATGAAGCCACAGCCCTCAATTTGCAAGACCTGAACAAGGCTGTCAAAGATAAAACATTTTGGAGGACATTGATTCATAGGGTCACCATGAGTCAGAAGCGACTTGACGGCACTTAACACACACACACACACACACAACCCGACAGGGTCTGGGATGTAAGCAGAACAGAGTTGTCAGTTTTTACGTGTAAAGCTGTGTCACGCTGAGTCAGACCCTTAGTCTGTTGGGGTCAGTGTTGCCTGCTCTGACTGGCAGGTGCTCTTCAGGGTTTATTTAAGGCAGTGTTGTGCTACAGAAGAGAAAGTTTATGTTCAGACATCCTAAGTATTATCAAGGAACTACCAATCATATCTTAACGTAATAACTCTGTGTGAAATGATGCCTGCATTCATTGTTGAAACACTAGAATATCTGTGGTATGTCTTTAATCCTGGATTTTTAAAAAAAAATTAAGTTCTAAACGGAGGTGTGTGAGAAGAGGGTCAGTCAATTGACCCTCTCCCCCAAAGTAAGTTATAGGAATAAGAACCTTTGACCGCAGCTGCAAAGGGGAAAAATCCCACACTTCAGAAGCTTTCCTTTCAGTTTGGCTGGATTAAAACTGCAGCAAAGACACCAGGGGAAACACAAAACACACACACAAAGTAAATTAAGAGTTATTTATTCAAGTTATTAAATTCTGAATAAAGTACATATTGCTCTAAAAAGTAATATTGCAGCTTCTCAGCTGTCTGTCAAAGAAGCAGCCATCTAAATAGACTGAAAATCCAGTATGGACTTGTCTGCCATGCCTCCCCCCCAACTGACTTTGGTTAATTGGGCAAAGTTTGGTAAAATAATTTAATTGAAATGTGAAGAATAGGAAGAGGCAACTATCAGTCCAGGGATTTCAAGCCAAACAGCTTTTCTTCTGCTCCCCAGCGCATCTCTTCCTTTTGATCACTGCACTGCTTTCTCTTATGTGCAAGTATCAGTCAAGGCTGCGGTACAGTTTTCCCTCTTAGGCTCCTTAGCTGCTTATTCCCATTTGCCAGTGTTGGCAGCATATTATAGTGGTTAAGAGCAGTGGTTAGGAGCGTTGGATTCTAATCTGGAGAACCGCGTTTGATTCCCCACTCCTCCACATCAGCAGCAGACGCTAATCTGGTGAACCAGGTCAGTTTCCCCACTCCTCCGCATGAAGCCAGCTGGATGACCTTGGGCTAGTCACAGCTCTCTTGGAGCTTTCACAGCCCCACCTGTTGCGGGGAAGGGCAGGGAAGGTGATTGTAAGCAGGTTTGATTTGTCCTGAAGTGGTTGAGAAAGTCGGCATATAAAAACTAACTCTTCTTCTAGGAGGCAATATTATGGGGTCACGGGATGTTGGGGGAGGTAGTTGTTAATTTCCTGCATTGTGCAGGGGGTTGGACTAGATGACCCTGGTGGTCCCTTCCAACTCTATGATTCTGTGATTCCTCCCCCCCCCCATTTCCCAGTGTTTGGTTTATGCCAGAGGAGTGAACAGCTGACATGAAGAGGGTTCCGTAAAAAGCCTCAGTTGACTTTATGATGTATTAAAGTTGCATTTATGCTGTATTATCCTGTATTGACCCGCCCTGCTTTGATAGGGCAGGATATAATTTAATCAATTAATAAATGCCCATGTCACACACAGAGTCTGCCAACATATGGCTGGTCAGTGGAATCCAATAGTTTTGTCCATTAATATGCTCTCAGTTTAAAATACAGCCCCTCTTATTTAGAGTTGGTTTTTATACGCTTTTCTCTACCATAAGGAGCCTCAAAGCGGCTTACAATTCCATCCCCCCCCCCACACACACACACACATACAACAGGCACCTTGTGAGGTAGGTGGGAAGAGTTCTGAGAGAACTGACTAGCTCAGGGTCACCCAGCAGGCTTCATGTGGAGCAGTGGGGAAGCAAACCTGGTTCTCCAGATTAGAGTCTGCTGCTCATGTGGAGGAGCAGAGGATCAAACCCCTTTCTCCAGATTGGAGTCCACTGCTCTTAACCACTATGCCACTCTAGCTCTCCCCTTTCTTCTTGGCTGAAGGGCAGCCAACTATTAGCTGTCAGCCAGAATAACTCTTGTTTTCTGCCCAATCAATTACCTCTGCACGCTGAACAGTTACAAGAGATGAAGATGATATTTTGTTCTTTCCACCTCGTTTTGTTTAAACCCCTGGAATCTGAAATCTATAAAATGTACGCCTTTCGTAATTGCAAATTCTTCAACCCTGTTTAAAGTTGATTAAAAATGGGCTCCTCTGAGGCAATCCGTCAACCTTTTTTTAGGAAGGCACATTACAATTTTTTAAAAAGGTTTCTGTTTCAATTTGCTACATCTCTTAAGTCTTCGAAAGCCTTTTCTAAATAACAGTTCACGACAGTGAAACAGTTCATAGTGACTTTATTGACCCACCAATCTAGTTTGAAGTGACAGTAAAAGCACTCATGCTTCTTATAACAATGGCTTCCATCTACAGCTCTCAAAACATTTTGAACTGTTCACAAAAACTATTGGTGGATCAGATGAAGAGAAGAGTTCCTGTTTCATTAGTGAAGTGTATTGTTTATCATTCCACGTGCTCCATTAGTGTCAAGTGTTTTTCACAGCCCCAACTATTGTGATCAGCACCCCTTAGGAGTGGAAGTTGTGGTTTGCTGGTTATGGAAAGCATTTCTCCCAAGTCTGACAAGAACTGAGACATCGCCTCGTCTCACCCTGCCATTTTTGGATTTGCTTGCTTCCTGAACACATGAAGCTGCCTTATACTGAATCAGGCCATCAAGGTCCCTCAAAGTCAGTATTGTCTACTCAGACCAGCACCAGCTGTCCAGGGTCTCAGGCAGAGGTCTTTCACATCACCTACTTGCCTAGTCCCTTTAACTGGAGATGCCAGGGATTGAACCTGGGACCTTCTGCATGCCAAGCAGATGCTCTACAAACTGAGCCACAGCCTCTCTCCATGGCTCTTCGGGGTCTCAGGCAGAGGTCTTTCACATCACCTACTTGCCTGGTCCCTTTAACTGGAGATGCTGGGGATTGAACCTGGGAACTTCTGCATGCCAAGCAGAGGCTCCACCACTGAGCCATAGGCCCTCCATCTCTCCAGGGTATCAGACAGAGGTCTTTCACATCACGTACTTGCCTAGTCCCTTTAACTGGAGATGCCGGGGATTGAACCTGGCACCTTCTGCATGCCAAGCAGATGCTCTACCGATGAGCCACAGGCCCGGCCATGCTGTGCCAGAACATTGGTAAACCGTTGTGTGAATGAGAGGCAGTATAATAAGTCTTGGTACGCTCCTCGGGCTTGCTCTTGCATCCTTGTCCTACCTAACAAGGTTCTGACCTTCCCATGAGGGAGGTCATCTGTCTTATTGTCGTCCTGCCATTCCTTCGCAGTACTTGGGGTTGCATACATGGGCCCCCTGTTTTGCATTTTGTCTCCACGGCAGCCCTTTGAGGTAGGTTGGATTGGGAAGGTTACTGGCCTAAGGTCAGTTCATGAGCTTCGTAGCTGAGTGGGGATTTCAACCTTGGTTCCCAGGTCCTAGGTCAGCACTCTAACCTTGTGGTCCCTAACATGGCAACAGTGGATTTCCCAATGCCCATTTGCTTCTTCTCCTCAAAGCATCTCTTCCCCAAAGCAGAGAAGCAATACTGGCTTTCCTTTACCTCATTGAAACAAGAGAACCCAGAAACAGTTGGCTTCATAGTAGGAGGATTTCATAATTGGCCCGTAATGCATGGCTATGACTTTCCACAGTAGTTGTTTTGTGGTGGCACCGTTTCCCTGCTCTCAGAATTGTTGGAGTGCCTACGGTTCAACAAAATTGGGGGCCCTGGCTCTAACTGCTACAGAATACTGGCTTTCCCATTAAAGCTCCCTGACCTTGCTCACACTGTTTTGTCCATCTAAGATCCAGATAGTTAGCATAGATACCCCACTGTCTGTAGATCAGCAGAGAGCCAGCATGGTGTAATGGCTAAGAGCGGCAGACTCTGATCTGCAGAACCTGGTTCGATTCCTCGCACCTCCACACGAAGCCTGCTGGGTGATCTTGGGCCAGTCGCAGTTCTCTCAGAACCCTCTCAACCCACGCTGAGGCAGGCAGTGGCAAACCACCTTTGAACGTCTCTTGCCTTGAAAACCGTACGGGGTCGCCGTAAGTCAGCTGTGACCTGACTGCGCACATACACAGATCAGCAGTCCAATAAATAAGTAAACTTGGATCGGAATTCACTGCTTTGTTCATTTAATACTTAGAAATCTGCTGGATCTAAACAAAATAATGTATAGTGGTATTAGAAGTCAGTCTGTGCACGCTTCAAGAGCTCAGCTATGGAAAGCACAGATGCTTGGAAATGGAACATCCCTGGCTTTTCTGGTCGGGATTGCCTGGAAGATGCTCTCTCCGGCTGATGCAGGAGGCAGTAGTTTGACAGCTCCGGCATGGTAACTAGGAAATGTAATTTAGGATGACAGGAGTATGCTGGTTTGTTTTGCAAATCTGCTTTGATGCCTTCCTAGCTCAGATCCCCCCCCTTAATCCTCATGATAGTTTCACTGCTACTATACCTGTGGTTGCATTGGCTGTAGAAGAGCCTATTGCTGCCCCAAGAGAGCTTTGTGATTGGCCGCCGGTGGCTCCGAAAGCCCGGGCGAGAAATGTGACAAGCTTTGCCACTGCCGGTGGCTGTCACTTCTTACACAGCAGAAGCAGCTCACATTCCGATTTTTAACAGAACCGTAGTTTAAGAGCAAATAAATATAGCATTACTTGTAGTGTAGTGGGAAATCGTTATTTCCACCTCTTTTAACTGTCCTAGTTTCCGTGCGTGTTCCATACTTACATAATCATGTGCCGATACAGTGCATTCCTAATGAAAGACCCCACTTAGCCCACAGGGCTGAGGCTTCTTTAATCCAGAGTGCTTTCAATAGTGCGCTTGTTATGATGTGCAAACCTGGATATTAGGGTCAGAATGAAACATGGAGTTCCTTCTCCATTGGACTAGCATCCCTCTCCAAGGCTGAAGCCTGCAGAAGAGCCACTGCCTGATATTAGCCAGTAAGGCTGTGGAGTACCCTCAGCCCCAGCTGATAATAGCATTAAGTCCAATTTCAGAACCTGAATTTGTGCACTGGGATTTGGAGGCAAGGCAAAGGCAAGAGAGCTAGAGTGGTGTAGTGGTTAAGGCGTAGTGGTAGAGCATCTGCTTGGCATGCAGAAGGTACCTAGTTCAATCCCTGGCATCTCCAGTTAAAGGGACTGTGTGTGTGTTAAGTGCCATCAAGTTGCTTCCGACTCATGGCGACCCTATGAATCAACGTCCTCCAAAGTGTCCAATCTTTGACAGCCTTGCTCAGGTCTTGCAAATTGAGGGCCATGGCTTCCTTTATAGTGTCAATCCATCTCTTGTTGGGTCTCCCTCTTTTCCTGCTGCCCTCAACTTTTCCTAGCATGATTGTCTTTTCTAGTGACTCTTGCCTTCTCATAATGTGACCAAAATATGATAGCCTCAGTTTAGTCATTTTAGCTTCTAGGGTCAGTTCAGGTTTTATTTGATCTAGAACCTGCTGATTTTTTTTTGGGGGGGGGGGCAGTCCATGGTATCCGTAACACTCTCCTCCAACACCACATTTCAAAGGAGTCTACTTTCTTCTTATCAGCTTTCTTAATTGTCCAGCTTAAAGGGACTAGGCAAGTAGATAATGTGACAGACCTCCGCCTGAGACCCTGGAGAGTTGCTGCGAGTCTGTGTAGACAATACTGACTTTGATGGACCGAGGGTCTGATTCAGTAGAAGGCAGCTTCGTGAGTTCATGTGTCGGACTAGGATCTGGGAAACTCAGGTTCAAATCCCCGCTCTGCCATGGAAACTTGCTGGGTGACCTTGGGCCAGTCACATACACTCAGCCTCGACCCTGGCAAATATTTGGAAGGGAGATCTCCAAGGAATACCAGGGACATGACGCGGAGGCAGGCAATGGCAAACCACCTCCTGGTGTTTCTTGCCTTGAAAACCCTACGGGGCCGCCTGAAATCAGCTGTGACTTGACAGCAAAACACACACAGACACACAACGCTTAGGTCATCAGGTATCCTAGAGTGGAGGTGCTGGTTTGAATCTTACAGAGAGCTGAATTGTTCAGAAAATTGTGTGTCCTCTTCCTACCGCCCCTGCCTGAGATCAGTTCTCATTTAAAATGGCAATGAAGCATGGTCTCCGTTGCTGCTTCCGGGGCTGGCGTGATGATAACAACGGCGTCACCTGAAGGTTTTGGGCATTTCTAGATAAGATTCCCCTGCATTTGAGCGCAGAGTCAAAAAAGTGTTCCCTGGAGCCAGGGATGAGGGGCCCACAGTGAAAAATAAGTTAGGCTGTATTGGGAGCCTCTCCCAGAGGCGATCCAGAGAGAGTCTCCCCCCCTTCTTAGGACACTTGATGTCCCAATATTCCTCTTATGCAAAAACATATGGGTTGGTATCTCTAAATACAAGACCTTCCAAGGGTGACTTGGGAGGCGGGGATTTAGCTTAGTAGCATGTCTTGTATGCTGAAGGTAGTTTTACTTCCATCCCAAGCAGTAAGCCTCCGTCTGGGAACTGAGATTGCTGCCACCGCCAAGTCAATAGTTTTGTCCTGGTTAGCAGACACATTCTGAACCAACTTCCTAGTGCCTGCGTGTATTTGTTTGATGGCTTCCATGGTGCCTCTCCCTATCATAGAATCATAGAAGGGACCACCAGGGTCATCTAGTCCAACCCCCTGCACAATGCAGGAAATTCACAACTACCTCCCCCAGACACCCCCAGTGACCCCTACTCCATTCCCAGAAGATGGACAAGATGCCCTCCCTCTCATGAACTGCCTAAGGTCATAGAATCAGCATTGCTGACAGATGGCCATCTAGCCTCTGCTTAAAAATCTCCAGGGAAGGAGCACTTACCACCTCCCAAGGAACATACATCGATTGTATGTTCAACTTTAATTTACACCTCTTATTTCCTAAGCGAACTCTGACACAAATCTGTCCTCCGTGAATAAATTAAGCCATTTAACTCAAGTGGCCCCTTTTTCTTTGGAGGATAAATTCTTATTACTGAAGTTTTATCATTGCCCGATGTTTTCGTCTCTCTCTCTCCCTCTTCTCTTTTTAATACTGGGAGTTACTGATGCTTAAAAGCGCATGCCATGAACACTCTTAAATTTTATTGGTGTCATTAGCTGTAGCAGATAAGCGAAACTAAACTTTTAAGATTGTTCCCTTAAAGATTTCAGATCTTTTTAAAAAACAACAACAACTTTATACTCAGCCATTTCTCACGTTAGAATTACGGTACTTTATACATTCTTATTACGAAGCTGCTACACGGTGCTTTTTAATGACTCTCTGGAACAGCATAACGGCAACGAAATAGCAGTGTCAAATGCACTTGAATCATTGCAACTATTTTCCGCAGAACTGCTTTCTTAAAAAATCTCTGAGCCCATTAATAACAGGTAGATAAAATTAAAGTTTCTTGACAAGTCAATATGCTAGGCATTATCAGTTTTACATTGTTATGCGTATTGTGAAGAGGGACCAAAAACGGTGTGACCTGCTAGGAAACCTTTTGAGCTCTGATACGGGTTCAGATCTTGTATCTTCCTTTGGACCCAGTGTGTGGCTACGGGTCAATCATGGTCATCTTCAGCAGGTCAATAGTGACCACCTCGCTGGAAACCAAGATTGTTGCTTGCAAATGAAAGTGCTGCAAAAGGAATGAACATGTGAAGCTGCCTTGTGCCAGCGCAGCCTATTGGAGCCAGCGTGGTGTAGTGGTTAAGAGCAGTGGTAAAGAAGAAGAAGAGGTGGTTTTTATATCCCGACTTTCCAGAAATCCAGTTCACCAGATTAGCCTCCGCCACTCATGTGGAGGAGTGGGGAATCAAACCCGGTTCTCCAGATCAGAGTCCACCGCTCTTAACCACTACACCACTCTGGCTACCATGTGCTTATGGTTTGGAAAACAGTTGCGCATGGGTGATTGATGTGAATATATTACGTCCCATTTCCTCTTGATCAGCTAGCAGCTGCGTAATGTATAAGACAGTGAGAACATACCCTGTGCGAGGCTTATTTAATGCCCTTGACTTGTGTGATGTGCCGGGAGTTGCCTTGGTTGATCTTTACTTGGCATTCCCCGGAAAGTACGCTGTGAATATTGTGAAGGGGGGAGGGGCACTTCAAAAGTCTTGCTCGGATTAGCGTCGTTCCCGTAAATCCTCACTAAAGTAGGAGCTGTTGAGCCAGCTGTTGAAATAGCTTTGTGTTCTCTTTCCCAGTCAAAGGAAATTGATTCCATCGTAACCGCCGCCCAGAAGGAAAGCGACACAGGGTATCTTATTTTCCTTAGCCTATAAAGATGCAGCGGTCTGGTCCTTTTTTGTGCAGGCACAGTCGGGAGGAGTCATGGCTCAGCGACAGAGAATCTGCTTGACATGCAGAAGGTCCCAGGTTCAATCCCCGGCATCTCCACTTTAAAGGACCAGGCAGCAGGTGATGCGAAAGACCTCTACCTGAGACCCTGGAGAGCTGCTGCTGGTCTGAGGGGACAGTGCTGACCTTGATGACACCCTGATTCAGTCTAAGGCAACCTCCTGTGTGAATGCATGCTTTGTCTGGCGTAGAGAACAGTTTTGCTCTTGGACTGCACTGAAGCCTTTGACACATGCATAATCAGATATTCAACCAGGAGGATTTTAATTAAAATAGAGTGCAAACACTCTTTGAAATCTCTGTGTTATCTTGCCGCACAATAGGAATTAACTCTTCTCCTGGTGATGTTTCATATTCAGTAAAGGTACACAGTTCAGTCCCCCTTCGATGCTACTTCTGTAAAATGCTGGTGGGAAATTGCATATTGGACCCCTCCCCCCCCCCAAAAAAAAACTAGCACACAGAAAGTTAGACAGAATCATGCGCCACAATGTGCCATCAGGTCATTGTGATATGCTCGTTTTCCAGGGAGTTTTTGATCTGGAGGGAGCATCCAGTCATATTTCTTCTGCCCCTGTTTTGAAGTGGTTACGGTCCTAGGTGCTTGATCTGAATATGTAAAGTAGCTTTTATACAGATGCTTTAGAATGATTTAAGTAGTGACAGTTTCCCCAAGAGGAACTTTTCAGGATGGATTACGTGGAAGCCTGAATTATAGTACTTTTTCTTTCTTTCACTTCTGGATTTTGTGGGATTGCCCACACTGAACCACATTAGTTAGCTGGAGAAGTTTGTATTTCTAGGGTTCTGGGTACAAGCTTTGACAGCTTGGAATGCTCACCTTCAGGGCATGCTCTTCTTTCCCCCCACTTAGTTTGTGGGGTTTGCAGTTTGCCAACTGGCGCGTGAGCTGCTGCTTTCCCAGGGTGCACCTCAGGCAGATGTTGCTGAAATGGTGCCTGTGCACTGGGAAGATAATCCTGTAGAAGGAGGGGGAAGCTGGGAGTGTGGACCACGCACAGACTAAGGAAAGCCCAAGTACTGACCAGTCCTCCTTGTTGAATCTTAGAGTTGGAAGGGGCCATAGGGGCGTCTAGTCCAACCCCCTGCTCAGCACAGGATCATCCTAGAGCAGCGGTGTCAAACATAAGGCCCGTGGGCCGGATCCGTCCCCTTGAGAGCTCTTATCCAGCCCATGAGCCAGCTGAGCCAGCCGCCCCCCCCCCCCGCCCACTCTCGATCTGGGCTGGGGAGGCATGGCCCTGCCCGACCAAGGGACCAATTTATGTCATATCTGGCCCTTGTAACAATTGAGTTTGACACCCCTGGCCTAGAGCATCCCTGGCAAGTGTTTGTCCAGCCTCTGCTTAAAAACTGCCAGTGAGGGGGAGCTCACCACCTCCCTAGGTAGCCGATTCCACTGTCAAACAACTCTTACTGTAAAAAAAAAAATTGTTCCTGATATCCAGCCGGTACCTTTCCTCCCGCAATTTAAACCCATTATTGTGAGTCCTATCCTCTGCTGCCAACAGAAATATCTCCCTGCCTTCCTCTAAGTGACAGCCCTTCAAACACTTCAAGAGAGCAATCATGCCCTCCCCTCAACCTCCTCTTCTCCAGATTAAACATTCCCAACTCCCTCAACCTTTCCTCGCAGGGCTTGGTCTCCAGGCCCCTGATCATCCTCGTCGCTCTCCTCTGCACCCCCTCCATTCTGTCCACATCCTCCAATGCAACACCCTTTCATTTGAATGAAGGCTGCCAGTAACAAGCCGTGCCTCACAGTGGCCTTGTCCCCTGTCTGAAAAGCTTGGCAGGTGCCAAGAGAAAAACTTTGCAGGTGCCACGTTGGGGAACCCAGCTTGACAGATTTGAATGCCAGCTGCCCCGACTGGGTGTCGTGTGCTTTTGTTTCAGTTGGGAAATGACGTCCGTCTTTGTGTTGTCGTCTCGAAGCAGGTGATACCTTTGTCAGAGGATGCCCCTGCCGATCCTGCCAGCATTGCACTGGTTGAAGCTCCGTTTCCTGCCGACTCCGGACCTGAAGATGCAGAATCCGCTGGTCAAGGAAATAATATAACTGACCCAGCTGCCAATGATGGCAAACTGATGAAAGGTAGGTTTTGTTTTTTTGTTTTCATTTCATGAGAACAGTTTATTGTTGAACATTTAAACTGATACTTTCTGTATATGCAGGGAGTTTGACTGAAAACATGGTGATACAATTAGCATGGCACATGTTTAAGTTTGTGGCATGAAAGTGAAATACAAAACTACCCGCTCCACCGTTGGTGCTATGAGAAACAAACAACAACAACAAAAAACCCCATCACTACAATTTCAGCTGTAGGAAAGGCACCTCCAATAAGAGGAAGTGACTCCTGACCCTGAATATGTGGTTCTCAACCTTTTTCCGACCATGGCCCCCTTCCGACCTTGTTTCCTTCCTTTGGTCCCCCTGTCCTACCAGTAGGAAGGTAGCGATTTAAATATTTTGTTTGTAAACAGCCAAGGAACAAAGAAGCATAAACAGCCACACAAAATGCACACATGCAGTTCTTATTGGGAAACTGAAATGTACAAAAAATACTCCACAAAAAGGGAACACAACACGCTAATAAACAACAGTGTTCACGTACAAGGGAGAACAAAGCCTTTTCTATTTTCTTCACGTCTTCAAATTGTGGTATTTGTTTTGTTTTCTCGGTCACTTCTCTGTTTTCTTCACTTCTCACTTCCCCATGTGGCCCCCTAGTCTTGTGCTGTGGCCCCCCATTTACGCAATTTTCACCTGTGGCCCCCTTGGAATATCCTGGGCCCCCCGGGGGGGGGCATATGGCCCCAGGTTGAGAACCACTGACCCTGATGCCCAGTGGTTGAGCTCACAGGCTCACAAAAGATCGGTTGGCTTCCTACATCCATGGGAAGGTGTCATGTTGAGGAAAGTGTGTTGGGCTTGATTGCAGCCATTGCCTCTACCCTTATCAGTCTCTGGTGATTTAGTAGGGGTAAGCATTTGGTGGTCCACGTGGCCTCCTCAGGACAAACTAATGAAAGGTATGTTGATGCTATAATGGAAATCCAAATGTCTCTGTATGTTTTAATTTTTTAACCACCTGTAACTAGCTGTCCTTGGGATACTTGAGCTCATCTGAAAGCTGGTGGTAAACCTCTGAAGCAAACCGTTTGGATTTTATTTTTAGCGTCAATGGGACAAATTTCTGTTGCTTAATTTTCGGGTTTTCAGACTCCGATATCTGAAGCATACTACAGAGTACTTTGGGAGTCCTTGACCATATATTGGCATGCTCTACGAAAAATGATCAGCTGCAAATTTCACCCCTTCCCCAGTTCTTGTGGGCAGATATGTAATAATCCATGGGAAGTGAGAAATGTGTATTCCACAGTGAACCTCATGCCTATTTTCCCCTTTTCCCTCTGATGCACAGGTAAACATAAAGACCGGTTTCAGTTAGTCACTTGTGCAACCCACTCTTACATGTGTGGTATTTTTTTTCTTTTTCTTTTTCTTTTAGAAATAGCCCCACTTAGTTCAACTGGCTTTATTCCCTGTAAATCTGCCCAGGTCATCCAGGGTATTGTTTGAAAGTACAAGATCCCATAATATAGCCGAAGCTGTTCAGATCTGCGCCTGGTCAGTGCCTGGATGGGAGGCTGCCTGGGAACACGAGATATGTCTTAAGTTTTGCAGTGGAAGGAAGGCAGAATATAAGTGTAATTAATTTTTTTTTGTGAAGAATCACAGCGCTAACAGCAGAGCCAGCGTGGTGTAGAGGTTAAGAGTGGTGGTTTGGAGCAATGGAGTCTGATCTGGAGAACCGGGTTTGATTCCCCTCTCCTCCACATGAGCAGCAGACGCTAATCTGGTAAACTGGATTTTCCCCACTCCGCCACACGAAGCCAGCTGGGTGACCTTGGGCTAGTCATACCTCTGTTAGAGCTCTCTCAGCCCCACCTATCTCACAGGGTGTCTGTTTTGGGGAGGGGAAGGGAAGGTGATAGTAAGTCAGTTTGATTCTTCCTTAAGTGGTAGAGAAAGTTGTCATTTAAAAACAAACTCTTCTTCTAACTCAAAAAAGTGGATTACTGCTCCCTCTCCCATAATTGAGGCTGTGCAGAAAATATTTCCTTTTTAGGAAGCTATTTGTCTGATAAAGTGATTGCTGATGGCTGTGGCGCATATATTACTCTTGGTTGCGGTGCTTAATCTTTGACGTCTTGTTAAATGTTTGAAGTTGCGTGTTAAATGCCACAAAAGCCTTCCAGCTCAGTGACCAGGTAAACAGTTTAGATGAGACAAAGAGAGCCTGGGAAAAGAAGAGCTTGCCACCCCTGCAGCTGCTTTTTCTCTGCTCCTCCCTGTCCCCTTCGTTAACATTTTTTCGCAAATTTGGGGCAAGACAAGAAGCAAACATCTTGTGCGTCACTCTTACTTTCATTCCGGTCACCGAATTCTTAAATTGTGAGAAGAGTTGAACGTGCCAATTGTTAAACTTGCATGGTTACCGGGGGACAGGGGGGTACACAAGGAGTTTCAGCTGGAAGATGTCAGGTATTAATAATGGAAGATGAACAGATTCTGGATTATTCTGAAATAAGAAAACCTTTTTTAAAAAATCTTTGACATATACCTTCTAACTACAATTAGTGTGGGTATCTCACCTGTTTTTGTTTCATGAAGGAGTTGTTTGTGTTTTGCCGTCAAGTCACAACTGGCCTATGGCGACCCCGTAGGGTTTTCACGGCAAGAGACATTTAGAGGTGTTCCCATTGCCTGATCCATCCACTTATTAATTTAATGGAATCAGAGGAAGAGGTAATGAAACTTCTTCTTTGGGACGGGGACTCTTTTTGTCTCTCAAGTTGCAAGATATTGCTCTACTGCAGTTAAGATCCGTACGGCAAAGGTAATCACTAGGACTGGCTAATTTGTATCTGGTAAATTATTGGTTTTAACTGTGTTTAAATTGTGGTATTTTAAACAGGAGAGATCTTAATCTCTCACAGGTTGTAGTTGGACTTTCATTCTGGCTTTTGCCATAAATAAATATATTTGTATTTGAGGTGTTTTCCCATTGCCTGCCTCTGTGTCATGCCCCTGGTATTCCTTGGAGGTCTCCCATCCAAATACTTGCCAGGGTCGAGGCTGAGAGCATGTGACAGGCCTGATGTCACTCAGCAAGTTTCCATAGCAGAGTGGAGATTCGAACCTGGGTTTCCCAGGTCCTAGTCCAACACTTTAACCACTGCACCACGCTGGCTCTCATAAGGAAGTCTTTGTAATATTAACGCAGTGCGCTTTTGGGGAGCTTGAGAACCCTTGTAATATACTGTGGCATCTTTGGATCTGAGTAAAAGGGTTTTCATGTTTGATCCACCGCTTTCTGGTACAGGAGCTTTTGGCGTTCAGTTCAGCTATGTAAACAAGTAATGCTTGTGGTCATGTTATTTGGAGTGTTTTATGTATGTTAAGAGACAGTGTAACACAGGGCGCCATCTTATAAAGTTAGACCAAGATTCAGAGCCAGCGTGGTGTAGTGGTTAAGAGCAGTGGCTTGGAGCGGTGGACTCTAATCTGGAGAACTGGGTTTGATTCCCCACTCCTCCTCATGAAGCCAGCTGAGTTCTCAGAGCTCTCTCCATCCCACCTACCTCAAAGGGTGCGGGGAGGGGAAAGGGATTGTAAGTCGGTTTGATTCTTCCTTAAGTGGTAGAGAAAGTCGGCATATAGAAACCAACTCTTCTTCTTTTTCTAATCTGTGATATGCTGATTTTATATTGTATATTTTAACGGAAGCTGCCCTTAGCCCTGCTTGGCAAGGAAAGGTGTAGGGTAAAAGCAGAGTAATTTTTGTTTTTAAAAAAAGGATTGCCCCAAGCACCGTGTGGTTGCTCAGGAAAGGCTCAGAGAGGTAGCTTTGGATGCAGGTTCAATCCCTGGCATCTCTGATTATAAAGATCTTGGGGAGGAGGAAACCATCCTCTGACGGAGACTGTGGAGAGCAGCTGCCGGATGTAGACAGTGTAAGATTGGGTGGGCCAGTGTTCTGACAAGTGGAAACTAGCAATCCGAGCTGCCACCACTCAGTTTTTAAATCCTTGCTGGTGAAATCTCCATGTTCTTTGTTCAAAAAGCTATGAGGTTCAGAGTTTTTCACAGCAGGCCACCCTAAGTTTAAAAGAAATTTGCATCGGCCATCCTTTGCATTTACTTTTAATTTTTGTAGGAGCGGGGGAGCTACTGCCAAGATCATCGCTGTGTAAAATTGATATTCTTTTTTAAAAAGAAAAGAATCGGGACTTGGAGTTGGTATTCATCCGTTTTGATTGGCTGTTGGAACAAATGTTCAGCTAACAGTTGCTGCCAGTCACAAGACAGCTTTGCAACGTTGCACATAGAGAAAATGCATGGGCTGTGTATTTAATTCGACAATTCTGAAATGTAATTAATCCCCCCCAAGTAATTAATTTTCCTGTAGATTAAAAGAAGTCATCTAGTATTATTGTGTGAGCCTGACAACTCGTCTTGGTGAGCAAGCGATCAGATTTAAGGGGAAAGGGTAAAGGAAGCTGGGATTGAGAGTGAGGGAGCTGCATTTGAAAAGAGAAATCAACTGTGAAGAGAAACATGACATTATTTAGTTTGTAGCTAAAACAAAGAAATGGATTTATTCGGGGTTTGAAACTGAGTAACTAGAGATTGTACTATAGCAGAAGAGTGACTTTCATCTAGCAAGCGGATCTGGGAGGACTGAATTCAGATTCCAGCTCAGCCACTGGCTCAGTTCAGCCATCACATCAAGCCATGCTTAAGGAGGCTTAGCAGTGGTTTAGCTTGCAATCTGAATGGACAAGCCATGGTTTGTGATCGGCCAGCAGGCCACAATCAGAAGCAGAGTGAAAGACCTGGGAGTCTTAATGGACCACAAACTGAACATGAGTCAACAGTGTGATATGGCGGCTAAGAAGACCAATGCAATTCTGGGCTGCATCAATAGGAGTATTGTGTCTAGATCAAAGGAAGTAGTACTACCACTGCATTGGTCAGACCTCACTTGGAATACTGTGTCCAGTTTTGGGCTCCACAGTTTAAGAAGGGTGTTGACAAGTTGGAGCGTGTTCAGAGGAGGGCGACCAGAATGGTCAAAGGTCTGGAATCCATGCCCTATGAGGAGAGACTTAAAGAGCTGGGTTTGTTTAGTCTGGAGAAGAGAAGGTTAAGGGGTGACATAATAGTCATGTTTAAATATTTGAAGGGATGTCATGTTGATGAGGGAACTAGCTTGTTCTCTGTTGCTCCAGAGACTAGGACACGGAGTAATGGATTTAAACTAAGAGAAAAGCGATTCTACCTAAACATTAGGAAGAACTTTCTGATGGTGAGGGCTGTTCGACGATGGAATGCGCTGCCTCGGAGGGTGGTGGAGTCGCCGTCTTTGGAGGTCTTTAAGCAGAGGCTGGATGGCCATCTGTCGGGAGCACTTTGATTGTGGGATCCTGCATGGCAGGGGGTTGGACTGGATGGCCCTTGTGGTCTCTTCCAACCTTGTGAACTTGGTAAATCCTGGTTTGCACAACCGTGTTTGAATTGGCAAACCATTGGTATGGCCATTGTTGTACTTCCAGATACTCTGCGCCGTAGAGTAGAAGTGCTGAATAGATGGGAAATGAAAGCGGATAAGTAGCTTTACCTTGTGATTTGGAAGCACTTGGCATGAGTTAGATTCTAAAGTCTGGTTAGGGCAACCATGAGTTTGGTGAGATGTGTGAGAGCCCAGCTACACGGTGGGGAGTTACTTGCGTAAATTTACATAAGAACATAAGAAAGGCCCTGCTGGATCAGATGAAGGCCCATCAAGTCCAGCAGTCTGTTCACACAGGGGCCGACCAGGTGCCTCTAGGGAGCCCACAAACAAGACGGCTGCAGCAGCATTATCCTGCCTGTGTTCCACAGCACCTAATATAATAGGCATGCTCCTCTGATCCTGGAGAGGTGTGCATCATGACCTGTATTCATCTTGACCAGTAGGCATGAATAGCCCTCTCCTCCATGAACATGTCCACTCCCCTCTTAAAGCCTTCCAAGTTGGCAGCCATCACCACAAAAGAACATAAGAAATGCCCTGCTGGATCAGATCAAGGTCCATCAAGTCCAACAGTCTGTTCACACAGTGGCCAGCCAGGTGCCTCTAGGAAGCCCCCAAACAAGACGGCTGCAGCAGCGTTATCCTGCCCTTGTTCCACAGCACCTAATATAATTGGCATGCTCCTCTGATCCTGGAGAGAATTGGTAGGCATCATGACTAGTATCCATTTTGACTAGTATTTGTAGTTGAGCGCGGAGTATTCCAAGCACATGCAGATCCAAAGTTATCAAATAATTCCCACTGGGGCATTTTCTGTTAGGGAAAACGGCATGGGGGCAGGATTTCCTCTCCCCCCATGCTGCAGTCCTGAGCCAAATCGGGATCCCGCAGCCTTTAAAAATGATGTTCTCTGTAGTTGCTGTGTGGCTGCCAAGCAAGAGAGTTGGATCCATGCAACCCAAAACCCACTCATTACAAAATGCATTGTGTACTTTGGCCCTGAGTTGAACCACTGACTCATTATGTGATTGGCATTGCATACTATTTCCCCAACCTGAAATTTAAGGTCCTATGTCATCACTTCAAAGGCCCTTTGGCACAGCACTGTCACTGAACTATTTGACTTATGGCAACCTCATAGGGTTTTCAGGACAAGAGACGTTCAAACGTGATTTCTCTGTCTCTGCGTCACAACCCTGGTATTCCTTGGAGGTGTCCCATCTAAACACTAGCCAGGGTTGACCCTGCTTAGCTTCTGAGATTATGCATGGTATGCAGAGGGTGGGCAGAGAGAAGCTTTTCTCCCTCTCTCATAATACCAGAACGTCGGGTCATCTGCTGAAGCTGGAGGGTGAGAAATTCAAAACAGATAAAAGGAAGTATTTCTTCATACAACACATAAATTGTGGAACTCCCTGCCCCGGGATGTGGTGATGGCTGCCAACTTGGGAGGCTTGAAGAGGGGAGTGGACATGGAGGAGAGGGCTATCCATGGCTACTAGTCAAAATGGATACTAGTCATGATGTGTACCTATTCTTTCCAGGATCAGAGGAGCATGCCGAATATATTGGGTGCTGTGGAACACAGGCAAGATAATGCTGCTGCAGTGGTCTTGTTTGAGGCCCCTGGTTGGCCACTGTGTGAACAGACTGCTAGACTTGATGGACCTTGGTCTGATCCAGCATGGCCTTTCTTATGTTCTTATGAGATATGACGAGATCAGGTTAACCTGGGCTATCCAGGTCAGGGTTCACTGAACCATAATCGCTATAAACACCTCTCATACTTGTACCCTGTAGTTTCTTCGAAGAACTGAGAGCTGCTTGCTTGTGGCTGCTCCCAGCTTTCTTCTCATCAAGACAGTCTCCAGAACCACACGTTTGAACTTCAGCAGTAGTGTGTGTTTTTTTCCCCTTGCTTGCTAATCTACCATTCTCTTCCTCCACTTCTGACAGGGCACCCTCCGTTTCACTGATCGCACAAAAGTTATTGCGAGAGTGAACAAAGCAGAAGTTTTTAAAGCCGTTGCACATTGGAAGTGCTGTAGAAATGACAGATGAAAGTGTTCGCCACGTCCTCGACGCTTACTGTTTCTGTAAAAGTTTCCATTCTAAACACATTTTGTCAGTTCATAATTCTTTCTCCCAAGCCTGGAGGCAGGCATGCGAAGTATGACCAAGGCTCAAAGCCACACATACTTATATGTGTAAAGCAGGCTAGCGATGCTAGCTTGCCAAAATTAGCTTAATTCTTTGCTCTTTGGCAGCTAAGATTTGTAGGTGTGTCGCTGAAGCTGCTGTTTACAATAGGGGCAGTTACTTGCAATGCAACTGCTGACAGATAACCTTTTCTAATTACCTCTTAAATCACACAATCTGAGCTTTTAGAATAATTGCATAAGATATTTTTGTTTCAGTATATATATGCTAAAAGAAAGTAGATTTCTTTGAAATGTGGTGTTGGAGGAGAGTGTTACGGATACAGTGGACCATCAAAAAAACAAGTCATTGGGTTCTAGATAAAATCAAGCCTGAACTGACCCTAGAAGCTAAAATGGCTACACTGAGGCTGTCGTATTTTGGTCACATTATGAGAAGGCAAGAGTCACTGGAAAAGACAGTCATGCTAGGAAACGTTAAGGGCAGCAGGAAAAGAGGAAGACCCAACAAGAGATGGATTGACTCTATAAAGGAAGCCACGGCCCTCAATTTGCAAGATCTGACCAAGGCTGTCAAAGATAGGACATTTTGGAGGACTTTGATTCATAGGTTCGCCATGAGTCGGAAGCGACTTGATGGCACTTAACACACACACACATATATTCACTGCATCTTTTGCTTTCATTGTTGTGAAGTTGATGTCTCGTAATTATTAGCTGCAGATCTTCATAAGAGCATAAAAAGAGCCCAGTTGGTTCAAACCAGTGGTCCATCTAGTTCAATATCCCGTTCCACACAGCAGTTAACCAGTTGCCCTGGAGGGCCAACAAAAAGGGCACAGAGGCCGAGGCCTTCCCCTGATGTTACCTCCTAGCACTGGGCCCCATAGGCCTTTGAATATGGAGGTTCCGTTTACTCACCAGGGTCAGTAACAACTGATGGGCTATGAATCTGATCGATATTCAGAGCATCCCAGAATTTACAGGGTGTGCCGTGAGATACTTTTGGAGGTCTTCCCCTCTTTTTAAGTAACATTAAAATTTAGTGGAAAGAGTTTTTTAGTGCTGATTTATGTTGTTTGTCTTTTTCTGTTTAACAAAATACCAGTTTACTAGAAATAGTTCCCTTTTAAAAGGATGTGTGCTATTACTGAAGCATTCAGTCTTCAGAGAGGGAAGAGAGGAGGGATGCTGGGTTGTTGCAAAGAATCGGTATTTTAACTTTTATTTCTCCACAGAAACGGGTGAAGCGAAGCACCCTTTCCTGGCTTTTTGCATCAATCTCTTTTTTTCCTCTGTATTAATTTCTGAGTTTTGAGTCCACTTCTGTAACAATGACAGGATATCAGTGATAATTCCTGCTTTTACCAGCCTCTCCCCATTACCCAGTTCTTTAGCCATGCAGTAATCAGTAGAGACTGCACCATTAACAGTATCGTGACTTACCTTTTTTAACAGCATCATTTGCACCGATCAGCTTTGCAATCAGAGCCAAAGAAAACGACATGCTTCCCCTGGAGAAAAATCGGGTGAAACTTGACGACGACAGCGACGAGGAGGGGGAAGAAGGGAAGGAAGGCCAAGAAAACACACACAGCACGTCCAGCAGCAGTGCGGCGTTTGCCACATCCAGTAACGCCACTGAAGAGAAGAAGCCTCAGCTGACGCAGGAGGAGCTAGAAGCCAAGCAAGGTAAAAGCATACTTCTGGAAAGAGAACGCACCTGAATAGTGTCCAGTTCTACAGAAAGCTTACCGGCCCAAAGTTTAGAAAGGTGGCTTTATTTAGGTGCCTGGCTCCCTGATACAGCACCTGCTTTGCTTGTAGAAGATAGAATCATAGAGTTGGAAGGGACCACCAGGGTGATCTAGTCCAGCCCCCTGCACAGTGCAGGAAATTCACAACTACCTCCCCCCCACACACACCCAGTGACCCCTACTCCATGCCCAGAAGATGGCCAAGATGCCCTCCCTCTCATGAACTGTCTAAGTTAATAGAATCAGCATTGCTAACAGATGGCCATCTAGCCTCTGCTTAAAAACCTCCAGGGAAGGAGAGCTCACCACCTCCCGAGGAAATCTGTTCCACTGAGGAACCACTCTAACTGTTAGAAAAATCTGCCTAATGTCTAGACTGAAACTTTTGAGTTAGTTTCCACCCGATTAATTTCATCAAGATCCCAGATTCAGTCCCTGGCCTCTCCGCTTGAAGGATCTCTGGGAGAAACTGTTCGTTTCTGAGAGTAGCCGTTTCTGAGCTAGATGGACCCAATAATCTGATACGAGGCAGATTTGTACATTCATAGGCATCATTAAATCACACTGTCACTTAACCAGAAGTGATGCAGAGCCTGGTAATGATGCTTACGAACATATGAAAATGGAAATGTAGTGTGGATAAAAAAGCTAGCTGGTTGTGAAATGAATTATCCGCAGTGTTCGGATTTGTCCTCGATCGTTGGGAAGCTGGCTGCGGGGTTCTGCTGCCTTACCAAAGGGCAGTATTGAAGCAGAGCTTGACTCCGTTTCGTGCTGCATTCACAAGCACCCCGAGAATCAATCCCAAGGGCACCCTGTAAGTCTAGGGCTGAATTGGGCTGTGAAGCCCTCTCCGCTTGAATTTTTGTTGCCGACCGCTGAATTTACAAAGATGCTGATAATCAAAGCCGTTGTCTGGCTGTGGTCCTAGTGTTGTGGCTGATGTTTCTGCCAACGAAGCGCTTTGAAAATTGGTCTGGAAGCTCCCATTCAACAGCCAGATACATGTGCGTTGCGGTCTTATCATAATTAACAAATGGATATTTAATTGCTGCTTCCATTCTAGAACATTAGCTCTGAGAAAAGCCATTACCACCACTGCTCTGGCAGCATATCTTAAAGGCACCTACCTTTAACAGAGCAGTCAATACATAGTTGACTTCAGATTCCCGCAAAGTCTTGAAATTAATGTGGGGTAGTGCCTGTGGGATCCAAACATGGAGAGTCTTGTCTGAAGCAGAGCTGTGCTGCGTTCCAGGCTAGCAAAAAGTGCAATGAAGCCATGGGTGCACAAACGCGCATTAGTCAATCGCAACATGCGCCCGCCTTCCTCATCCACCAGAGTGAAAAGAAGTTAATCACGAGGAAAGGGTGCCATTTGAGAGGCAGGGTATGTGACGGTTGTAAGTAGGGTTAGTGCTGCTAGCTTATTAAAAATAAGGGTGCATCCCAATCTCATGTTGAAAAACGTTCATCTGGCCCTTATTCTGCTCACTCGGTCTTTGTGATAAGAACTGGATGCGGTGATCTGAACAAGGAAGAATCCCAACAAGACTGAAAAAGAAATTATGCTCAGCAGGGCTAAGACCCCTCATTATAGAAGAAGAAGAAGAGCTGGTTTTTATATGCTGACTTTCTCTACCACTTAAGGAAAAATCAAACCAATTTACAATCTCCTTTCCTTCCTCTCCTCACAACAGATGCCTTGTGAGGTGTAGGTGGAGCTGAGAGAGCTCAGAGAGAACTGTGACTAGCCCAGTGTCACCCAGCAGCCCCACCTACCTCACAAGGTTTTTGTTGTGAGGAGGGGAAGGGAAGGTGATTGTAAGCTGCTTTGAGACTCCTTAAAGGCAGAGAAAAGCAAGGGTATAAAAACCACCTCTTCTCTGCATAGCGACCCTGGTCTTCTTTGGTGGTCTTTCATCCGAGTACTAACCAGAGATTACCCTGCTTAGCCTCTGAGATCTGACAAGATCAGACTAGCCTGAGCCATCCAAGTCAGGGCATTTTCTTCAATACCAGCAGTTAAGAGTATATAAGCAATAAATGGCTTGTGGGCCGCATACTTGGCACAGCTCTTCTTTCCCTGTCAGACCGTAGTGCATTTAAGATTAGTTATGAACCGAGTGCCATCTGCGTTAAGAACATAAGAAAAGCCATGCTGGATCAGACCAAGGCCCATCAAGTCCAGCAGTCTGTTTACACAGCGGCCAACCAGGGGCCTCTAGGAAGCCCACAAACAAGACAACTGCAGGAGCATTATCCTGCCTGTGTTCCTCAGCACCTAATATAATAGGTATGCTCCTCTCATCCTGGAGAGAATAGATATGCTAGAAGAAAAAAGAGGGGAATAGAATCCAACCTAGAAAACAGAAGTTTGGTACCCAATGAGAATAGGTGTGCATCATGACTAGTCTTCCTTTTAAGAAGAAGAAGAGTTGATTTTTATTTGCTGACTGTCTCTACCACTTAAGGAAGAATCAAACCAGCTTACAATAATCTTCCCCTCCCCACAACAGACACCCTGTGAGGTAGGTGGAGCTGAGAGAGCTGTGACTAGCCCAAGGTCACCCAGCTACCTTCCTGTGTAGGAGTGGGGAAACCAATCCAGTTCACCAGATTAGCCTCTGCCTCTCATGTGGAGGAGTGGGGAATCAAACCCGGTTTTCCAGATCAGACTCAACCGCTCCAAACCACCGCTCTTAACCACGCTTAACTAATAGCCATGAATACCCCTCTCTTCCATGAACATTTCCACTCCCCTCTTAAAGCCCTCCAAGGTGGCATCCATCATCACATTCTGGGGCTGGGAGTTCCACAATTTAATTATGCATTGTGTTCAGCCACAATCTTTGTAACACAGGCAGAAAAGGCACATCCCTGGCCCATAGATCTTATACCACCCTCGCTCTCTGTTTTAGGCAAGCAGTATTTATAAAAGTTTGCTCTCTGGTCATGTTATCTTCCCCGAACCCTTGGTAATTGGTATGTGGAGATCAAACAAATGTAGCCCCCAGGGTAACAACATTAGTCCTCCTTTGTCAGTAGGTTTCTGAAAACCTTGAGTGATAGTTAATCTTCAAGCTCGTGTCTAATTCAATGAAATATTTAAAAAAATGTAATTTGATGAATTCAGGATGTTACTGCAGAGGATGTGTTTCGGTTCCCGCAAACCGGCTTCTCTCCACAAGCTGCAAAAGAAAATGAATATTAATTTTAAAAATCATGATGCTGTTTCCAAAAGGAATTATTTATTAAAAAATCTCCTACAGGAAGTATGATTTGGAGTGTCAGGTTCCTGAGTCTCATAGTTAAGTCTGAATGTATTATTCCATGTCTGCAGGTAAAGAAAAGTTGCTGAGCATCAGATTCCAGTGGGAATTACTTTTTCTATCGTTCTCAAAGTTGATACATATATTTTTTAGTATATTTGTTAGTCTTGGTGATTAAAATTACATTTTTAAAAGGCAAATGGCAAATGGAAAGAATCGTCAGCTTTTTAATGCGCCAGATAAAGTTAAGTCATCGTGTAATTTGAACTGCTTAGAGATTACTAGTTTAAAATGCTCATTAATTACATTTTGAATGTGTTCTAAACCCAGAAGGCATTAATCAAAAAAGAAATGAGAAAATTGAAACGTGCATACTTGATTGCAGCTGAGCCCTATGAAAGCAAAGTGCATGAAATACTTTTTAAAAATGTAGCGGGAAGAATTATTTCTAAAATCCGCAAATTTTACTTGTGAGCTCAAATGTCTACAAATTTTGGAAGGGTGCTGGAGTTTGAAATGGTTTCCTGTTCCTGTGCTCAGCTTTTGCATGTAGCATCCTCTCACTTGTAAAAACGAACAGTAATAATGCTGGCCGCATCAAATTATTTTTCTCAGCTTTATTCTAATTCATTTTGTGAAACCATCTCCTTTCTTTCTGGTTGAGATGTTGTCTTTTTATGTGGTGGATGGAGAAGAGGAAGGAAACGTTTACTGTCTTATTTAGGGCATTTGTGCCTATCAGTTTCTATCCATGGCAAATTGCAAAATGTCCCAAATATGATTTGTCGATTCATACTCATACACAATGGTACCTTCAACCTATAGAACACTTTGAAATCCCCCATCAGTAACTAATGTGAACCAGAAAGCATTCAAGCTACCATTCTTGCAACTTGAAGAACAAGAGTTGGTTTTTATATGCTGACTTTCTCTACTGCTTAAGGGAGAATCAAACTGGCTTACAATCACCTTCCCTTCCCCTCCCACAACAGACACCCTATGAGATAGGTGGGGCTGAGAGAGCTCCTAATAGAACTGTGACTAGCCCAAGGTCACCCACCTGGCTTCATGTGGAGGAGTGGGGAAACCAACCTGGTTCACCACATTAGCCTCCGCCACTCATGTGGAGGAGTGGGGAATCAAACCCGGTTCTCCAGATCCCAGTCCACTGCTCTTAACCACTGCACCACACTGGCTCCCTTGAGTCAAAGGGGATCCTGCTGAGGTTGGGGGATTTAAGCAAATTAGTTTGAGAAGGGCACCAGTGTTCATTTTGGGACTTCTCCCACATGAAAAACCAAAGAGGGCCTGTTGGATAAGACCAGCGATCTGGCAGTCTTTTACTTACTGGGAACGGGGCTGCCCAACACAAGAGCAGCAAGTTTCCCGCTGTTGTTCTCCTCCAGCGACTGACGTTCAGAGGCAAACGCCATCTGACGAGGAAGGCTCCATTTTGATGTTTCATAGCTACGGGTAAACGTTATCCCCCTTGAGTTTGTCTAATCCCTTTGGGAAACCCTTGAAAGTAGTGCCTACCGCACTGTTGTGTGGAATTAAGTTCCATGAAGGGATTTTGTGTTCCATGGTGTAGGGCTTCCTTTTGCCTCTTGTGGTTGTGCTGCCCATCAGTTTAATTACTGTATTATGGGAGAGTTTCCCCATTATTTTAAGCGGCGCACTTGCTATTTCAGCTGCCCTGCTAAAGAGCTTTGCCTGTTGAGCCAGCATGGCATATTGGTTAAGAGCAGCGGACTCTAATCTGGAGAACTGGGTTTGAGTCCTTACTCCTCCAAACAAAGCCTGCTGGGTGAACTTGGGCTAGTCACAGTTCCCTTAGAGCTCTCTCAGTCTCTCCTACCTCACAAGGTGCCTGTTGTGGAGGGGAGGGAGGCCACTGTAAGCTGCTTTGAGACTCCTTATGGTAGAGAAAAGCAGGGTAATAAATACCAACTCTTCTTCTTAACTCTGAGCTTCCAGCATGAGTGTGTCTTCAACTGAGAACAGATCAGCAAGGCACTTAACCCGGTAGAATGCTGTGAGAAATGTCTCTATAAGCACAAAAGTCTTCTGCCTCAGAAAACAAAGAAGGAAGTTTCTGCGTTCACAGGGCAACCTATGTAGGTAAACTGCTGCACCCTCTGCTACTTTGTCAACATGGCTCAGTGGTAGAGCCTCTGCTTGGCATGCAGAAGATCCCAGGTTCAATCCCTGGCATCTCCAGTTAAAGGGACTAGGCAAGTAGGTGGTGTGAAAGACCTCTACCTAAGACCCTGGAGAGCCACTGCCAGTCTGAGTAGACAATACTGACTTTGATGGACCAAGGGTCTGATTCGGTAGAAGGCAACTTCATGTGTTCATTATTTGGGGAGGGGCTGTGGCTTAGAGGTAGAGCATCTGCTTGGCATGCAGAAGGTCCCAGGTTCAATCCCTGGCATCTCCAGTTAAAGGGACTAGGCAAGTCGGTGATGTGAAAGACCTTTGCCTGAGACCCTGGAGAGCCGCCGCCGGTCTGAGTAGACAATACTGACTTTGATGGACCTGGGTAGTCTGATTCAGTATAAGGAAGCTTCATGTGCTCAGGTGTATGTGAGAAAACGATAAAATTTGACGTAACAAAACATATTTTGTAGTAAACAGTATTATTGGGATGGAAACACTCTCATATAGTCACAATAGAATTAATGCATTTAGGTATCAAGTTAAACCATAATATTGGAAACGCTGAATAATGGATGAATCAAACACATTATATAGCATAGTGTTGGCAAATGTATTCAAATCTGAACAATAATTATATCCTTGAAAATGGGCTTTGTGTGTCTCCAGTATGCATAGGAGTGATCATTATCTGAGTCTTTGGAACGTCTTACATATAAGGCATTTTGAATAAGTGAAACATTGTCTCAAAAACATTCCATGTATTCCAAAAGAGGAATTGTTTTGTAAGAATTTCACTTTTTTTTTTCTATCAGAAAAATGGAAAAGGTGCTCAGAAAAAAGTGTTATTTTCCAGAGTTTTTCCTGGCCTTCACATGTCTAGAGGTGATTCATCCAGCCTTGCTTTGCCTGTTTGTCTACAATAAGACTACAACAAACGTGTTTATCCGAAAGAATTGATGAAATATAAGCCCAGGGCAATATTGGTGGGGAGTACCTAAGCAAGTGATTGCTCTTCTGTTTAGCAAGTCCAGTTAAAGGAGAGCCCAGCTGTTAGCTCCCTAGTTTGCTACACTTTTCTTCATTTCTGAAGAACAGGGCCCCGTTATCTTCAGACAAACGATTCTCGACTTCTGTGTGGTTCCCGCCCGCCCAGCACCCCGAAAGTGGAGATTCTTTAGCTTGATGGAAAGTTGATTCCCCCTTTCTCAGCTCATCGCTTGGATCCCCTTTTGTTTCCCCAGCAAAACAGAAGCTGGAGGACAGGCTGGCGGCTGCCGCCAGGGAAAAGCTCGCCCAAGCCTCCAAGGAATCGAAAGAGAAGCAGCTCCAGGCTGAACGGAAAAGGAAAGCCGCCCTGTTCTTGCAGAACCTGAAGAATCCCCTGGCTGAAGCGGAGGTGGAGAAAATGGAGGAGAATGCCTTTACTCTGGAGGTAAGGAAGTGAGCGCCGTTTGGACCGTGGCAACGGGTCGGTGCAGAGACCTTCCCAGAAAGGAAGGTGGAGGGGATCACGCGCTTGCCTGCGTGGTGTACTGGTTAAGAGCGGTGGTTTGGAGCGGTGGAGCCTGATCTGGAGAACCAGGTTTGATTCCCCACTCCTCCACATGAGCGGCAGAGGCTAATCTGGTGAACCGCTTTGGTTTCCCCATTCCTCCACATGGAGTCAGCTGGGTGACCTTGGGCTAGTCGCACTGTCTCTGTTAGTCAATATGCTCAGTTATGAATATTTATGTGGGGAAATTAGCAAATCAATAACCGGCAAGGGGCATAACCTCGGGATCTAACCTTTGTTTACGGGAGTCCGTTCCAAGATTCAAACAAGAGGCGAAAGCAAGGGTTTCTTTTAAGAAGTTTTTTTTTAAAAAAATATGTGCACAAGCAATCCAATAACACGTACACTACACACACTCAGAGTCTAGGAAATAAAGGTAAGAGTACATAGACGTTCGCCAATGTGGCAGTTTCCCTTTGAAGAGGAGTAATACTACACCTGGTCTAGTAGTGGAGATGTCCTGAGTTCCGTGAGGCTAGCAAGGAAAAGGGAGACAGGGGAAGGGATTCCCGGGGCTTGACCAGCAAGTCGGGCAAGTATATTGGCTAGGCTGCGCAAAACCCATACCAACAGTGGTTCACTTGGAGGGGTCATCCTGCCCGTGGTTCCTTCATGCGGGAGCCCTTTCCATAGTGTTTGGGGCTTGCTGCACGTCTGGGACGGTGGTGACACGTAGCTTCTGGGGTTGCCATGTATCCAGTCCTGGAGATGGCAAGTGTGGGACAACATCTCAGCCTCACCTACCTCACAGGGTGTCTGTTGTGGGGAGGGGAAGGGAAGGTGATTGTAAGCCGGTTTGATTCTTTCTTAAGTGGGAGAGAAAGTTGGCATATAAAAACCAACTCTTCTTGTTACTGCTTTCTACGTTTGAAGGAGAGTTGTGTTTTGGGGAGGAGGGGACTGGATTTAACAGTGAGGTCAGCTGCCAGTCTTCCTGAGCTTGGCTGAAATTGATCCGTCAAGCTCTAGCAGTGTGTATACATGTGCGTTTTCAGCACCAAAGGGGAAACTTAGGCGAGTAAGATCTCGAGACTCTCCACTATCGCTTGATTCCTTCAGCTGGAGTATCACATATTTTTGTATCCTGTATGAAACTTTCCTTTCACATCTGGTGTGTTTTCTTTGGGTGTTTTCATCCCTGAATCATTTTGCCACAGGTAAGTCAGGTTTTAATTTACTGTTCTTTTTAATGCTTGCGTCCCGCCCTTCCCTCAAGGAGCTTACAGTGGTATATGTACTTTAGACCAAGCGGTGGAGACTGAAATAGGGTCTTCCTGTTGGTTTGCAGGGATTTGAACTCAGGTCTCCCAGTCCTAACCCAATGTCCTAACCAGTGCTCTAACTACTACGAGACTGTTGTTGGGGTGATATAAAACAATAGTCGACTCGTTGAATCTAGAATTCAGAATTTTCCTGTTGCAGCTAAAAAGGAGTTCCCTAAAGAAGACGTGCAGAACTAAGTGCAAATAGTTATGGCTTTAAAAACAAATCCAAAGAAGATTATCAAGGTCCTGGGAGGTTTTTGCAATCATTCTGTTGACTGAATATTGTATGTGAATCTCTCTGTCAAAGCTATAAATAGAGGGAAATCGTCTCCTCCTCCCCCCCTCCCCGCCACCGTCCCTCCAGGTTTCACTAAAACACAACATTTGGAAGTGCTTTTTATCCAAGGCTGGGCATTTAGTGCATAACGTAGAATAAAAGCAGGGTTTGTGCCGGTGTTTCCGAATAAGGGTAAGCACACAGTAAGCCCCAGGCACACAGAGCAAACTGAGTTCGAGAAACTCAGGGGTCCAGCCCCTCTGCCATTTGCACAGCGCTTGATTTCAACAGCAGCTGTGCCTTCAGAACCAAAGTGGTCATCTGCCTTTGTTTTGTTAATTTTTGTTTTTGCTGCCAGCACACCCAGTATTTTAGACCGAGGCAGAGGAAGAGCTCTTAAGCCTACAAGGTTGCTAGGAGCAACCTCAGAACCTTGATTCTGAAATCATTAATGCCTGGGGGCCTCAAGGAGATGGGCGGGGTGATGAAAGCAGGAGGTATGTGGCATACAAATTTAGCAGATTCATAAGGACTTTTTCACTTTGCCTTGGTCTTTGGGCTGATCTCTTATTCCTTTTGAGGTGGAATCTGCCTCGACCACCCCAGTGCCCAGCCGGTGTTTGAAAAAGAAGTGAATGCTCTGATTAAACCACCCTGAGCCCCGGCTTGTCCGGGGATTGCAGACAGGCTAGATATCTAAATAAGTAAATTAAAACTGGACCTAACGCATTCCCAGCTAAAACCAAAAAATAAAATAGCAATCTCCAAATCCCTCCCCATCCCCCCTCTTAAAAGATGCCTGCTGTTCAAACCTCCTCAAAAGCCCCGGCGAATAGGCGGGCCTTGCAGTGCCTCCTGAAGATCTCCATTGCTGGGAGCCCCTCTCACCTCTTCAGAGAGCCCATTCCACAGAGCCGGGGCCACGATGGAAAAGGCCCTGGACTCTGGTCGACGCCAGACTGACCACCCTAAGTGGTGCGATAGCCAACAGATGAAGAAGAAGAGTTGGTTTTTATATGCCGACTTTCTCTACCACTTAAGAGAGAATCAAACTGGCTTACAGATCCCTTCCTTTCCCCTCCCCACAACAGACACTCTGTGAGGTGGGTAGGGCTGAGAGAGTGTGACTAGCCCAAGGTCACCCAGCTGGCTTCATGTGGAGGAGTGGGGAATCAAACCCAGTTTTCCAGATCAAGAGTCCACCGTTTCTAACCACTACACTATGCTGGCTCTCAAATGGTTTTGATCTCCAAATTGAAGTATTGCCATCTCTAAGAGAACTGTGACTAGCCCAAGGTCACCCAGCTGGCTTCATGTGTGGGAGTGGGAAATAAATCCAGTTCACCAGATTAGCGTCCGCCGCTCATGTGGAAGAGTGGGGAATCAAACCCTGTTCTCCAGACCAGAGTCCACCGCTCCAAACTACCCCTCTTAACCTCTACACCTGGCTCTCAGATGGGTGCCTGATTAATGTAGTTGACTCATATAGAAGGAGACGGTGCTTCAAATAATCGGGTCCCAGATCACAAAGGGCTTTAAAGGTGGTCATAAAGGAAACAAAGGAGTATAGCCTATAACTACAATCCTAGAAGTACACTTCTGGTGCAAGCACAAACACAAGGGCAGTTCCCATGTTGCTGGTATGGGCCCTTGATGTGCTCCTTCCCTTCCTCTTGGGAGGTACAGTGACACAGCAAAGAAAAGCATCCTCCACCTGTGCCATGTGATTTTGCCATTTCAAATATCATCAGCGTGACAGGAGGCCCAGTCTTCTAGAAGTGGCGACTCAACTGCATAGGTAACACAAGCATCATCCCTCAAAGAAACCCTGGGAAGTATTTCCAGCATTCGCTGGAAGATAGAAGAGGCTGAAGGATGAGTTTTTGCTCACGTGTACCCCCTCGTGTGCATGCACACACACACTTTAGTCCTAATTATTTTTGGCATTCAGGCAGGTACTCCCATAAAACCCAGTATCACGCAGTGAGTATACTAAATTCTTGTTCCAGCTTGGTTGTAGATATTCAGAAAAATTTCTCATGTAAAACTGAAATCTCCTGGAATCCAGTTATTTTAATGGGGAGGGTATATTTCCTGTATTCTGGGTGTATCTTGCGTATTGACCAAGATGTTGAAAACTGTGGGTTATAAAACAATTAGCCGTTTTCTGTTTCCTACTGAGCAACTCTGTGGATCAGTGTAACCGGAGGAAATTAAGGGTAATTGTCTTTTATTGCTGAACACGAATATCAGAACTATCATGCTGATTAAAGCTGGATCATTAAACAATTATTTTTTTCCAGCGGGCACCCCCGACCAGCTGTCTTATGACTAGTGGACCGACCTGAAACAATTTCATCCTGATCGATACTAGTGAAGCGTTTGACATACCCCAGTGGTGGACCAATTTTAGTCTTGTTTTCTGTTGTTGTAAAGCTACAAATGAAATCTTTTTAAATAGATACTCTGGGCACAAGGAGAATAGCTTAAAACACCCGTGTCACAGTGTGTGTTCTGTTTTTTTACCACGTTCTCAGTTTGCCACCTTAAATCAATAGAACATTTTTCTTAAAAACAACCCCCCCAAAAAAAGAAAACAATTTTCTTAAAAGCAAACCCAAATTATTACAATTGTACAATCATATTTTTAGCTGACACCTTTTGAAATAGCTACCATATATTTATTGTAGGTATTTGTCTCTTATTCAATTTCATGAAATATTGATTTCAGACATAGTATTATCAAAACATTTCTATAAGCTGTAGCTGCTCGTTCTGTTGTATCTCTTGCCCCCCCCCCCCCATCAGACACTGCTTTCGGTTACAAGATATATTGCCTTTTTCACCAGTTCCACTGATGTCGGAAATGGCTAGGCTTCCCAAAATGCCTGTTGGTAATGATACCTTGATTTGGAAGCTCAATAAATTCATCCCATGAGGAACAAGTAAACATCACCTTAACAGAAGTGTAATGATTACGGGGTTTATGACTGGAAATTGTGTCCTTCAAACTTGTGTTTCACTATGAGGAGTGGTTAAGACACTTAGGGCTGTTTAGCTTGGAAAGAAGGTGGTTAAGGGGAGACATGATACAGGTCTATAAAATTATGCGTGGTATGGAGTGGACAGGGAGAAGCTTTTCTCCCTCTCATAATACCAGTACATGGGATCATCTGCTGAAGCTGGAGGGCGAGAGATTAAAAACTGATAAAATGAACTATTTCTTCACACAACGCATAGTTAAACTGTGGAACTCCCTGCCTCAGGATGTGGTGATGGCTGCCAACTTGGAAGGCTTTAAGAGGGGAATGGACATGTTCATGGAGGCTGCCCCAGGATGTGGTGATGGCTGCCAACTTGGAAGGCTTTAAGATGGGAGTGGACATGTTCATGGAGGAGAGGGCTTTTCATGGCTATTAGTAAAAATGGATACTAGTCATGATGCATTCCTATTATCTCCAGTATCAGAGGAGTGTGTCTATTACATTAGGTGCTGTGGAACACACGCAGGGTAATGCTGCTGCAGTCGTCTTGTTTGTGGGCTTTCTAGAGGCACCTGGTTGGCCACTGTGTGAACAGACTGCAGGACTTGATGGGCCTTGGTCTGATCCAGCAGGGTCTTTCTTATGTTCTTATGTTAAGGGACAGCACTGGATCCAGAGTCTGAGCTCTTTGAGGGGGAATTATATTTTCAGTCACACCTTTGTGAGCTGATGTGGCATTGGTAGGTAAGAGACTGAGGTATGAGTTTGGAGGTCACTGGTTAGAATGTCACAAGCTTGCTTTAGACCGGGGTCCCCCAACCATTTTGAGCCCGAAGGCACCTTCGGAATTGCGATACGATGTGGTGGGCACAGCCACAAAAATGGCTGCTGTAGGAGGCAAAGCCACCCACAAACTGCAATAGCTTACCTTCAGCCACACAGTTAAGATCCTTGTGCTGCAGTGGCAGCTGATGTCAAAGGTTTTAAAAATCTACACGGCCATTGAGAAGCCTTGTTGGGCAGAAGCCCCATCTGGCCTTGCCCACTTTCTAAAAACATGTGGCAGAAAAGTTGTTGGCGGGCACCATGACACCCCCCTCCTCCATATTGGGGGGCTGGGGGCTTCTTTAGACAGTGCCTTGTCACTCATTATTCCTCCCCGCTCCCCGGAAGTATGGAATAGCAATGTTGACCACATTTACAGTATTACTTAACAGGAGTCAGCCTGGTGTGGTTGTTAGAGTGCCATACTGGACTCTGAGATCCCCCCAGGTTCAAATCCCCGCTGAGCCACTCTCTTTCAAACTAACCTTTGTCATGGAGTCACTTTTGTAAGATACTTTGGTTTCCCATTAAGAGGAAAAGCAGAGTATAAATGTCTAGCTAAGGGGAGGGGCCATGGCTCAGTGGTAGAGCATCTGCTTGGCATGCAGAAGGTCCCAGGTTCAATCCCCGGCATCTCCAGTTAAAGGGAATAGGCAAGTAGGTGATGTGAAAGACCTCTGCCTGAAACCCTGGAGAGCCGCTGCCAGTCTGAGTAGACAGTACTGACTTTGATGGACCCGGGGTCTGATTCAGTATGAGGCAGCTTCATGTGTTCATGTGTTCACACTATACAGGGAGCTCCCATATTATTTAAATGCCAGTCATTTATATGCATTATTTATATCCCATCTTTCCACGAACATTATATATATTACTATCAGGTTTGTTTATCCTAGATTTGGGGGCGGGGGCATAAGCAAAAGAGCTTCCTGTTTAGGCCTTATTTTTTTCTATTCTGATAAGTTTCCGTGTGCGCTGAACTTGTATAGGCCAGTCGTCATAGCTGTCCACGCAAGTTTGCCTTTTACCAATGAAGTTTTTAATTTGCTTTGAGCAGGTTGTAGCAGAAGAAATATGTCTTGAAAAAACCATTTTTCTCCTTTTCTAGCATTTCCCTAAATCAGACACGCTTTCCTCACTGTGGAACAGAAATTATTAATGAGCTGCCTCAAGTTACACTTCTCAAACACAATCTGTAGGCCAGTTTTGCTTTTTAAATTTTTTTGGACTTGCATTAATTAGCGAGCATAATGGGGGAGTTAAAAGTTATGCTTATTTTTAGAATCCCCTTTCCTGTTTGTCTGTGTCAATTCCTGTCTTGTAACAGTAGTCAATTCAAATACCTTTATTGGCATAGTATAGTTTGTAGTAACGGTAGTCAACGTAGTGGACCTATCCCGATTCTGTTTTCTCCCTGGGATTGGTCTCAGAGACAGATCAGCTAATCTCGGGATTACACCCACCTACCACTCTGCTGTCCCCAGGCAGAAAGGAATGTGCAAACTGGAGAAGATTGTGGATGCTTGAATGCGGGAATCTTCCCTGGCCCAGAGATGAAGACTATTGAAGAACCCAGGAATCCCCTGGCTCAATTATCCTCTTCTTTCTACAGCAAGGAGGAGTGGAAACAGCCTGACGCCCACTTAGATTCACTTGGGGCTGTGGCTCAGTTTGTAGAGCATCTGCATGGCATGCAGAAGGTCCCAGGTTCAATCCCTAGTATCTCCAGTGAAAGGGACTAGGCAAATAGGTGATGTGAAAGACCTCTACCTGAGACCCTGGAGAGCTGCTGCCGGTCTGAGTGGACAATACTGACTCAGGCCAAGGGTCTGATTTAGTATAAGGCAGCTTCATGAACACATGTTCTAAACTTCCCTTGAGTTTAAAAGTGCATCACTCAAGCAAGCATGAAGCCTCACACCATCTGTATTACAGACCAAATCTGATTAATCCATATTACAGACGAAATCTGATTAGAAAGACAGCGTGGTGAAGTGGTTAAGAGCGACGGACTCTAATCTGGTGAACCAGGTTTGTTTCCCCACTCCTATACACGAAGCCCTCTGGCTGACCTTGGGCTAGTCACAATTCTCTTCGAGCTCTCTCAGCTCCACCTACCTCACAAGGTGCCTATTGTAGGGAGGGGAGGGAGGGAAGGCGGTTGTAAGCCGCTTTGAGAAATCTTAAAGGAAGAGGAAAAAGCGGGGTATAAAAAAACCAATTCTTCTAAAATATTATGACTTCTCTTACCTCATGAAAGCTTAGGATGTGGTGCTTTTCGCAGGGTGTTGAGAGTTCATGGCAGAAATGTAGTTCCCAGAATTCCTTTGAATATCGGTCATCTTTTGGTGGGTTACATGCTGACCATAGGACTAGAGCAACTGTCCTATGGGGAGCGGTTAAGACGCTTAGGGCTGTTTAGCTTGGAAAGAAGGCGGCTAAGGGGAGACATGATAGAGGTCTATAAAATTATGCATGGTTTGGAGAGAGAGGGCAGAGAGAGGTTTTTCTCCCTCTCCCATAATACTAGAATGCGGGGTCATCTGCTGGAGGATGAGAGATTCAAAACAGACAAAAGGAAGTATTTTTTTACACAGCACATAGTTAAATTGTGGAACTCCCTGCCCCAGGATGTGGTGATGGCTGCCAGTTTGGAAGGCTTTAAGAGGGGAGTGGACATATTCATGGAGGAGAGGGGTATTCATGGCTATTAGTTAGAATGGATACTAGTCATGCTGCATACCTATTCTCTCTAGTATCAGAGGAGCATGCCTATTATTTTGGGTGCGGTGGAACACAGGCAGGATGATGCTGCTGCACTCGTCTTGTTAGTGGCTTCCTAGAGGCACCTGGTTGGCCACTGTGTGAACTGACTGCTGGACTTGATGGGCCTTGGTCTGATTCAGCAGGGCCTTTCTTATGTTCTTATGTTCATAGTTGGTGTCAATACCATGTTCTTCAGCTGTTATCGATTTGGAGAGGGGGGACAGGAGGGAGGATTGCCAGATGCAAAGGAAGGCAGAGGGTTTCTTTGCCCTTTATAGATGTGCACTGTGCCTGCTGAAATTCCTATTCGCGTTGTTGGATATTTTTATGTTATTTACTTGATTTATACCCTCTTCTCCCCAATGGGGCCTGTAGTGATCTGTACGGACAACGCTTAATCAGCCTATTTTCTGACTTAAAACAGCTTAATGTTAACAGGCAGGAATTCTTAGAAATTACCTCCTATTGAAGTATGGGATTGGTGGTAGAGAATGTAGGATATAACTTCTGTTCTTAACCTCTTGTTCCATAGGGTTCACTGTTCTTCAGTTTTGCTTTGTCTTTGTTCCCTGTGGCAAGATCAAAAAGGATCTGTGCTGGGACAGAAAGTCCTGAAAATATGCTTGCTGGGAAAAGGGGGGACAGTGTGACTATACTCTAGCCTTTATGGGTTTAAAAAAAATCATTATTGTAGAAATCGGCTCTTACTACTTCCACACTTCTTTTTTGGGGTGATCTTGTGTCTCTTTGGGAGGGCAGGTCTTATGGGCTGTTTGAGGAATTCTGGGGAAGCATCCAGCCGTAGTAATTCAGTCATTATAAAAATATAGAGTAAGTGAAGTCGTTGCTTTGTTGGAGGTCAAAAATAATGTAAACAACCAGAAAAAAATCTTCCAAGTTGCAAAAGCCTTTTAGCCTGAGCCGGGGTGGGTGAGGGGGAGTGCAGCAGTATTGCATTGCCTAAGTGATGCTTTCTATGAGTTGCTAAAACAAAGGAGAGGACGTTTGTATGACAACAGAATGGGTTGGATCCTGTGAATCCATTTGGCCAATGGATCCTTGCACTGTGAACACATGAAGGGGGTGGAAGACAGTTATTCCGCCAACGTCAGTATTGTCTGCTCCAACCAGTAGTGGCATTCCAGGACATCTGAGAGAGGTCTTTAGCTTACCGATCCTTTGGGCGATCCCTAAGCTTGAACCTGGGATCTTGTGCAGATGCTCTGTCACTACGAGCCAGCGTGACGGTGAAGACCAAAGGGTTCTAATCTGGAGAACCGGGTCTGATTCCCCGCTCCTCCTCGTGAAGCCTGCCGGGTGACCTTGGGCCAGTCACAGCTCCAAACCCAGCCCCACCTACCCCACAAGGTGCCTGTTGTGGGGCGAGTTAGGGGTTGTGATTGTAAGCCGCTTTGAGACTCCTTTCGGTGGAGCAAAGTGGGGTATAAAAACCAACGCTGCTGCTGCTAAGTAATAGCCCTCGCCAAGAAGCAGTTCCTGCCTCCTTGAGGAGGAGTCTCTTAAAAACAATTGCATGGCTGGGGGATGAAGGCAAAGAAGAGTTGTTGTTTTTATATGCCGACTTTCTCTGCCACTTAAGGAAGAATCAAACCGGCTTACAACTACCTTTCCCCCCCCCTCCCCACAACAGACACCCTGTGAGGTAGGTGGGGCTGAGAGAGCTCTAACAGAGCTGTGACTAGCCCAAAGTCACCCAGCTGGCTTCATGTGTGTAGGAGTAGGGAAACAAATCCAGTTCACCAGATTAGCCTCTGCCACTCATGTGGAGGAGTGGGGAATCAAACCCAGTTCTCCAGATCAGAGTTCACCACTCCAAACCACTACACCATGCTGGCTCTCCGCCTTCCGAGAATAGTCTTGAGCTGTAGGTAGAGGGATATGCTAGACACCAGTTGGCAATAAGCACTTCCATGTCTCACCTGGGATGGCCTTCCATACCAGACCGAAGGACATCCCAAGTCAGCGTTCCACAGAGACCTTCAGCCTCTTTCTAATCCTTGCACATCCAGGCTTCCGAAACGTTTCATGCCTGTGCTAAAAATAAGTGGAATGTATGTAAATGAGACTTCTTTGTTTAAAATCTTTTTTTGAATCGCCTTTGTGTGTGTTTTTTAATAGCACTGTTCATGGTTATTAATGAGCGCGTGGAAATGCAAATTTAAAGTTAGACAATGAATATCTTTAATTGCTCCCAAACAACAATAGTTGTAATTAAATTGGTTGCCGTGAATGACATGGTAAATTGTATATTATTAGCCACCGACACATTTCAAGCCCCCCTCCCTACTTCCCTTTGACTTTTCTTTGCTCTGAAGTAGTTTGAGAGCTTATTCCTTGATCAGCCAATTCAGCCGAGCCTGCGGTTTTGATCTTCACTGTTCTCCCCCCCCCCCCCCCCGAACGATACATGGTGTATCTGGCACAGCTGAGAAGTTACAAGGAGGTGAAGCCGCCTTGTGATGAAGGCTTAAGTGAACTTGTGATTTCGAAGGAGTCGGGTCCACCTTCTTGAGGGTGAGAACGGCTTTGAAAATTGAGATAAAGCAGGGCGGTTTTATCTTAGCAGAGATGGGATTCAAAGTCAGGCTCCCGTTATAGTTTTTCAGGTATGAAATGGTGCTGCCAGGAATAACATTTAAAGCAGATGTAAACAAGTGACCTTATAGCGATGTGATGACTGTTTGGCATGCAGGAAATCTGGTGTATAACCCAGTCTTATCCAGGCCCTTGGCACAGTGGGAAGCCAAAAGCCCTTTGAGAGACAGCGTGGTGTGGTGGCTAGAAGCGGTGGACTCTAATCTGGAGAACCGGGTTTGATTCCCCACTACTCCACATGAGCAGTGGAGGCTAATCTGATGAACTGAATTTGTTTCCCCGCTCCTACACACGAAGCCAGCTGGGTGACCTTGAGCTAGTCACAGCTCTGTTAGAGCTCTCTCAGCCCTGCCTACCTCACAGGGTGTCTGCTGTGGGGAGGGGAAGGGAAGGTAATGGTAAGCCGGTTTGAATCTCCCTTAAGTGGTAGAGAAAGTCGACATATATAAACCAACTCTTCTTCTACCCTTCCTACTAGCAATCACGGTGTCACTGTTTAACATCTCCGCTGCTGTGAGTTGTATGTTGTCAACTTTCCCCCAGCATTTTCTAACACAGTAATGGCCTGTCATAATAAACTTGATTTGCTGTGGGTTTATAAATGTCGTTAAGCACGTTTCCAGCTTCGTGTCAGAGGCTTTAGCTCCTACTTTTCGTTCGCGTATATCAACCAGTTATAGCAATAACTAGAACCCAGTAAATGGCTTCTGCCCATACTAGGAATTGGAGCAAAGCCTGCATTCTTCATAAAGGAAGAATAATTGATATTCAGAGGAGGAGGGTTGATTAAATATATGCCTCTGAGAGCTCAAGAAATGTCTATTCCAAGACTTTCTGTTCACAGACAGCCGAGAACACATTTGCTCTGGGTCTTTGGGGTTGAAGGATGGGGCAGCCTTGGAACTTTCCAAAAGGGTTTAGTTTGCTTTATTTTATCTCGTCTCTCATGTAAACCTTTCATTAACCTCTCACTAAGGCCACATATGCATGGAAGGTTTTGCCTTGGATTTCGCCCCCTCTAGATGCGCCTCTTTCCCATCCAAATTCTCGAAACTCAAAAATAAGCCCCCTTGCAGAGTTAGGATGGGGAAAATGTTTTGAGAGTTTGGGTGGGGAAAATGTGCATCTAGAGAGCAGAAAATCCAAGGCAGAACCTTCCATGCATAAATGACCTAAGACACCGTTGAGTTCATTTCACTACCTACTTTCCTTTTTGCTTTGCCAATACCCATGCAGCTTCCTAACCTTCAGCCCCTTCCATAGTTTTTGCGGCTCCTTTATCTTATATCAAGGTGACAAGGAATGAGAGGGTATGAGAGAGGATAACAATGATGCATACATATCTTGGTGCATGTCAATAGCTTTAAACCTGCAGCCTGTTTGTGGGCAGTGGCTGTCTGGCAGAGAATTGCCACAAGTCCTGTCAAACGCAGGCTTGCGTGGCGGCACAACAAAGAGGCCGGTTCTGTGCAAGAGACGCTCTGTACATGAATTTCAGTCCACAAGCTAGAAGCCCACTTTCCAGCAAATATGTTTTAAAGCAGACTCCAAATGCGTGGGATTCCTCCCCCTTTAAGTATTCTTCTGCTTAGCCTTTAAGCAAACATACCTTTAACGAGTCCAACGCAGAATAAATAGGAGGAGGGGAGAGCTGGGTTTTGTATGCCGATTTTCTCTGCCTTTTAAGGAGAACCAAACCAGTTTACAATCTCCGTCCTTCTCCCCACAACAGACACCTTGTGAGATAGGTGGGGCTGAGAGAGTTCGGAGAGAACTGTGACTAGCCCAGGGTCTCCCAGCTGGCTTCATGTGGAGGAATGGGGAAACGAACCCTGTTCACCAGATTAGAGTTGGCCTCTCATGTGGAGGAGTGGGGAATTAAAGTATACCTATCCAAGTGAACAAATAGAATTACCTTGTAAAAGCTGTAGAAAACTGATTTGCTAAAAATCCCTCTTTCCTCAATATGTTTTATCTGTACCGCCAAAAAAAATGAATTTTATAGCTCTTCTTTTGCTCCATATGGCTTTTGCCCATTTCATTGTCCTTAGCTTTTATACCTCCTTGGGGCTCTGGATCACTAGTTGTTTCAAAGGAATACATTTCATGTGTGGGAACACGCAAAAGATCGAACGCTTGTTATCAGGGTTTGCTGCGCTCAGATGCTGCTTGAAGAAAAGGCTGCATTGTTTGCTTTTGAACTGTGCTTGAATATTTTTTCTGCCTTCAATCAAAATATTGATTCCCCTGACATGGCTTATAAAAAAATGTTTTTTTTGTGAGTGTGCGCTCTACTTTCTGACATTTTAAAGACTTCTTGCCAAAGACTCTATTTCTAAAACAAAACTGTAGTTGCATTTTTTGTGAATAGGCTGTTGCAGCATCAGATTGCAGTGACACAGCATTTTTATGACAGAAGCTGAAACCGCTGTTAAGGAGCCAACGGGAATATTTTTAGACTCTTATTTCCAAGCAATTAATGTACTTTACATGTGTCTTCTTGAAAAGAATGATCTCTCGATAGGTAGTTCCCTCGCCATCTAATAAAGTGATCGTCTTCAACCATTCTGTGTTTAGGATTCACCTTTGCCCTCTCTCTTTTCTTGTATCCTACATTTAAAAATACAGAAGTGATACTGCGGTAGGGATCCAACTTAAGTTGTGAACACAACCCCCAAGTGGAATAATGGATATATTTATTCCTTTCCTTTATTCCATTCTTTATGCTTGTGGATCAACTGGTCATAAGCAAAACAAATTCAGTACGTTCCATAATATATAAATAACCATACATACAAAAGTATAATATCTAAACGGTACAGTTAAAAAGAGGTATCATTAAAAACCATAGATAAAATTTTTGCCACAGCAAGAGTTACATTTGGGTCAGTATCAGCCAATAACTTTGCAACTATATCTTGCTTTAGGGCAGGTCCCCCCCTCTGAATGTATATTGTGATCCATTTGTCTCTGGCGATATCATGCTTTTCACAGTCTACAAAAAAAATGCCAAACAGTGTCCAAACTCCCTGATCCACAATCACAAAGTCACTCGGAAAAGGGGACCCCTGAAAATCTGCCTGCTAACTACCTCAATGGCAGTGCATAATAGTGGATACATGTTCAAGAACGTCAACCGATTGTGGCAGTCTTGAGCTCCAAGCAAAGCATTCGGCTTTAGGCGCACTATGCTTCCTCGCTGATGATTTTTTTCAAGTATTCCAAGGTCGTTGAGGCTTTCTTTGTGTACCCTTTTTAAACTTGGAATCTTCACATGCTTGGACAGTGCAGGGGGCCTTGAACGTGGGAAAACCAGCTTGGCTTTGCAACTTCTCCGCTCTGTTCTGCTTGATGAAAGGGTAGTGAAGGCCACATTTTCAACTGTGTCACTTGTAAATTCTTGAAGAGATTTTCCATTGTTAGCAACGTGTTCCTTTCCTGCTTTTGTCTAGCACATGCATCCTTAGAAGGTTATAAATCCATAAAGCACAGCCAGTATAAAAGAAAAATAATTCAATAAAACACAGTAAAGCTTTTGATCAGTAAAGCCTCAGGCTACCCTGAATAACTTATGAAAAAGCACAGGATGATTTGGCAACCCAAAAGTTTGAGAAAAAGAAAAGCAGCAAAGTTACCTGTATAAAAACATATAGTGAAGACATTTTAGTGAAGTCAAAGCAACATTCCCCATCCCAGGAAGTCAGCTGTGTGCCCTTCAAGCCCAAATACAGTGAATAAGACAAAATGCTGCACAGCTGATCTTTCGAAGATATGAACACATGAAGCTGCCTTATACTGAATCAGACCCTTAGTCCATCAAAGTCAGTATTGTCCACTCAGACCGGCAGCGGCTCTCCAGGGTCTCAGGCAGAGGTCCTTCACATCACCTTCTTGCCTAGTCCCTTTAACTGGAGATGCCGGGGATTGAACCTGGGACCTTCTGCATGCCAAGCAGATGCTCTGCCACTGAGCCACGGCCCCTCTTCTGCTGTCTCCATCCTTAATTTCCACAGGTGTTTATCCTCTTTCTGTCCTGATGTGTGATTCTATCATCTACACTTCAGCAAATGTTTTGACATTTTAATAAGATCTCCTCTGCTCCCCTCACAGCACTGGGGACCCACTTTTGTTTTGTTCTGGCTTTTCTGGCCATTTAGCTGTAAAACATCAGAAAGTACTGTTCAAAGTAAGGGTTTTTCTGTTCCCTTTGTGTGTTGAATATCTCCTCCACTTTATCTGTGCTTCCCATTTCTTCTGCCCTTTAAGTTTTGCAGTAGCTCGTCTGTTCAGGGCTGTTTGTCCCAAGTTTTTCTTCCTTATTTCCAAAGCACTTTTTCTTTTCTTTTTTGCAGAGGACTCATGAAAGAGGAAAGCATTTTTTTTCTTGCAATAATTAAAGGATCTCTTTGGAAGACCCTGTTTACTGTTAATGCTTACACTGTTTACTGTTAATGAGAGGGAGGGCATCTTCGCCATCTTCTGGGCATGGAGTAGGGGGTCACGGGGTGTGTGGGGGAGGTAGTTGTGAATTTCCTTCATTGTTCAGGGGGTTGGACTAGATGACCCTGGTGGTCCCTTCCAACTCTATGATTCTATGACTGTTCACTGTTTACTGGGAGGGGCTGTGGCTCAGTGGTAGAGCATCTGCTTGGCATTCAGAAGGTCCCGGGTTCAGTCCCCGGCATCTCCAGTTAAAGGCACTAGGCAGGTAGGTGATGTGAAAGACCTTTCTCTGCCTGAGACCCTGGAGAGCTGCTGCCAGTCTGAGCAGACAATACTGACTTCAATGGACCAAGGGTCTGATTCAGTATAAGGCAGCTTCATGTGTTCAGTGTTTCACTGTCACGCAAATCTGTGCCACTAAATTCCTGGTCAAGTGTGTAGACTCTTTATCTTGTGTTGTTACTCTTAGAACGATGCTTGCTCAGACCATTAAAAGCAAATATGTACTATTCTTGACACACCCATGTCACATTGATTACTCAGAGCCATCTTGGTTCATTTTTAAATCATGGCAGTGATTTTGTCATAAGCATAGTATCAAAAACAGGCCTTTGGCACTTTTAACACTGCAAAGCGCATGTGAAAGGCCCATTAAATGCGCATAAGAGATGTTATTTTCTGTGCATTTTGTGATTTACCCCCTTCTTTGCAATCGGAGCTTTAGCCTTTTGCTACCTCAGTGTTGTACTGGGAGTTCCTGAGAAGGCCGCTGAAGTCCGTCATGCTCCATGCATCTAGCAACTACTCATAGTTCTTCTAAATACCGTTTTATCGATTCTGGAGGTCTTGCAGAGCTCTGGCTAAGGGAAGTAATGGATGTGGGTGGGAGTTTGGCTTCGTCTGAAATAGTCCCAGGGCACAGCTAGAGCAGTGGTTCCCAAAGTGGGCAGTACCACCTCCTGGGGGGCGGTGGGATTATCTAGGGGGACACTAAGAGGCAAGGGGGCAGCAGGGGGACGCTAGAGGTGGGACCCTTCATCTGTGTAGTTCACTAATTTGCAATAGATCAAGCTATGGCACCATGCTGGCAAATTTGGTGGAAACTATCAGTAATTTTTCCCCAGACTTTGAAGAGCTGGTACCACTGGATCAAGTTCATCAGTTTTGTTGAATAAATTTCAACTAAAAAGTTTTAATTTGATTTTAAATAGATGCGCAATTCATTGTTACTGTTTTGAAATTTTATTGTTATTATCTTCTTTAGTGAGTCATGCAATTATTTTGAATAATGCTTTTTATAGGATTGTCGTGGTGCAGGCGAGAAGCGAGAGCTATAAGCTGTAAGCGTAGTCTGGGGAACAGTCCAAGGTCATTCACAGTGAAGGTAGAGTCCGAGATATCAATACAGGCAAGGGAAGTCCAAGGCGTTAGTCAGAGCCAGTCCACGAAGTCAGGATACCAGGAATCCAAAGGATAGCAGGGAAACAAGGCCGGTACACCAGGAGGTTGGTGACAAGTTGCTTGCACAACAGCCAAGCCTAACTGATGGCTTAAATCCCTTCCCCCTCCTGCTGTAGCAGAGCCAGCTAATGCTGATGAGGCTGAGTTCACAGGTGGTGCTTCAGCCCTGCTCTTCCTCATCACTGCTACTGGGGAGGTTCCTCTGTAAAGCCTTCAGTCTAGCACTCTGCCATCTCTGCTGCATTGCCAAATGAACCTGTTTTCTTTTCTGCTCCAGTGGCCTTGGCGAGGCCTCTGGAGACACTGCATGTTGCAAGGTGTCAGGTCTAACTGAAGTCCTTGAGCTGGCAGGCTGTAGGCATGGTGAGTCATCTCCTGACTTTGGCTGATCCTCTATTCTGGCAGGTTGTAGGCCCTGTGGTTGTTCCTGTGGGACTTCTGCCTGAGGATGTCCCTCTGTTCTGGCTTCTACTTCCTCTTCATCAGAGGAGGTCTCTGCAGGCTGACTCATGACAAGGATAGGGTAGGAGGCACTGGGGTTGAGTTTGTGGAACCAAGGGGGCAGTGGCCCGAAAAGTTGGGGAACCACTGAGCTAGAGCAATTAAAGTTACCCACCTGTTCCACAGTTTTCAGATCGGAAGAGCTTGGCAGTTCTGGTGCGTTGCCAGAAATGTTGGTTCTATCTTGATATTAAGGTTACCTTAAGGCATTTGTTTCTTTGATGCAACAGGAAAAGCCCCTACATTACTGTTGGCTGCCCCCATGTCAATTGCCATCCTTCTAGCCTAGATAGATCTGCAGCCTCAAGTAGTCATAGTGTAAGTATGTATATAAAGTAAAATTCACCACTTAACAGTCTTTCAAATTCTCCTGCCGTAACCGTAGTTGCATTCGGCAGAATTATCCTGTTCTTAAGCCGCTGTCTCAGTTCTGTTACCCTTTCGTGCTGGCATCTCTCAACTCCGCTTGCCTTTCCATCATGTTCTTTTCATTCAAATGCTTCTGGTAGTTTAATTCTAATCCTCCCTTCTTAGTATGCATCCTTCCCTCTTGTGCTTACTTCATTTGAAAAGCGCTTCTGAGATGCGAGCGGTTAGTAATACTGTTAAGTCTTTATGACCCTTGAAACAAAATGACCACAGGGAAGCTTTAATAATGTGGCTTTTTTATATGTACGGCAATAAAAACTATTGTCAATTAGCTCTCTGAGAGCAATACATGAAATGAGTTTCTCGTTATTCGGTTGTTGTCATGCACTGCCTTGATATAATCATTCTAAAGAGGCAGGACAAAGCAGGATAGATCATTTTATAATTGACGTCCTTCTAATAGTTTTTTTAGCTGGGTCACTCTGTTATATTGTGTGTGTGTGTACAGTGCCGTCAAGTCGCAGCCAACTTATGGCGACCCCTTACAGGGGGTTTTCAAGGCAAGAGACTAACTGAGGTGGTTTGCCGTTGTCTTCCTCTGCATAACAACCCTGGTATTCCTTGATAGTCCAAATACTTGCCAGGGCTGACCCTGTTTAGCTTCCAAGATCTGACGAGATCGGGCTATACCATGCTGCCTTCCCTCGCTCTGTTATATTGGTAAGATAAAAATTAGATGGGTGGAGAGATTATAGCAAGATGCTTGGGATTCGTCCACTGCCTTGAGATAGCAGCGGAGGCCAAGGATTTCAAACGAGAGGGCGCATTTGTTGGGCTTGAATGCGTCAAGGTACAAAATGCCACCTTTCTCGGCGCATGCTATGCTTAACTGCCGGCCACTTTACATTTACATTTTTAAGTGTACTGCTGAAAATTTGGATGTGACAAGCACATTTTATCATATAGACTTGGCAGGGAGCCTTGATTGGCTGCAGTTCCCTGTTGAATATAAACTCTGTGGGAAATCGGAGCCGGCTGCCGAATAATGTCTGAAATAGCCCTTAGATTAGTCATTTAATTTCAAATGAACTGAGCCCCCCCTTTTTTTCATTCTTAGGATGAAGCGCTTGTTTAGGGGAAGCAGGCCTCTTGCATCCCCAGTGTGTATGATTGTCATTCATATCAACACAGCCTTTTCCCACTTTGTTGGTTTTTGTGGTAGCCTTGGAGCAGTGGACTCTGATCCGGAGAACCAGGTTTGATTCCCCACTCCTCCACATGAGCGGCGGAGGCCAATCTGGTGAACCGGGTTGATTTCCCCACTCCTACACACGAAGCCAGCTGGGTGACCATGGGCTAGTCACACTCTCTCAGCCTCACCTCCCTCACAGGGTGTCTGTTATCGGGAGGGGAAGGGAAGGTGATTGTAAGCTGGTTTGATTCTTCCTTAAGTGGGAGAGAAAAGTCGGCATATAAAAAGCAACTCTTCTTCTTCGTCATTGTCTTCTTCTTCTCACCATGCCTAAGTAATCGTGTTGCATTCTCTGTACACCATATGCCAGCATTTATAGAGATCGCCTTTCCAACAAGGTGGCATGGTGGTTAATCTTCAACGGAGTAGTGAAACAGGGCAGGAATTTAATATTAACATTTTTATTGGCATCACTGTCTGCCCCCCTCCCCAAGCAAACTAAATGTTTAAAAATATACCAGATTTTATTCTGCCCCTAGTTCCATTGTGTGCTTCTGTACCCCATCGAATTATGAATGCTGCCGTCTGAAAAGCTTTTTGAAAAGTTGGAATCATTTGACATGTACTTCTGAAGATAAAAACCTAGTAGGGTGGAATTGCTGCTGAATATTTAAGCGTGCTGCTTGTGAACATGGTAAAGCAATCCACTGTCTTGCTGGATTTGAGAAGGTGTCTCATCACAACCAGCGTGTAAAGCAGAGGAGATGATTCTTTTTCTTTGGGTCAGCTGTTGCCTGGAGCTGAAAATTATCTGTGCTCTCCACAGACAGCTTCTGCCTTCACAACTATTTATTAGAAAATACGTGTTGCTGATAGTTGTGTTTTTAAAGCTGCTGTGTGTCTGTCTGAAAAACGGCAGTGATTCTAACTGCTAATGGAGGTTTAGGGTGGGGAAATCTTTCCATCAGCTCATCAGGCGAGTACAAAAAAAAAATCTCACATTTTTCCCATCCTTGTACCGGAGCTTTGGGGCAACTTGGCGTAGCAGCTGCAGAATTCTGGATGCCGAGGATAACTGTGCAGTTGTGTACACTAGTAATGTCAGTAGTAGCCCCAGCATCAAATGTGGATGTTTAAATTCTATACAAGGTATATTGGGCAGAATGTACAGGTTCCCCATGAGCTAGTGTCCTAACGTCTGCTTAAGTACTCTCTGGCTAAGAAGGGGGGGGGGGTTCCTTTAGTCTTTTGTTTTAATTGGGAATTTGGATGTAATGGGCACGTTACCACTACTGGCAAGACTAGTCATGGCAACTTTGACTCTCAGTTTTAACACTACTAATGATTTTAATGATTTTTCTATATCATATTAGTGGTATTAATGGTTTTTGTGTGTCTGTGTAAAGTGCCATCAAATTGCATCCGACTTATGGCAACCCCGTAGGGCTTTCAAGGCCATATTTCAGAGGTGTTTTGCCATCACTTGCCTCCTTGTCACTCCCTGGTATTCCTTGGAGGTCTGTCATCCAAATACTTGCCAGGATCAGGGCTGAGAGTGTGTGACTGGCCCAAAGTCACCCAGCAAGTTTCCATGGCACAGTGGGGATTCGAATGATTTTTATATATTCAAAATTGTACGCTCCATACTATTCATCCTCCAAGCAGCCATAGGTGAAGGACAATCAGTGGACCGTTGTGGTTAGAGTCTGAAGCTGAGCAAGGGTTGAGTTCAAATCCCCATTCCGCAGTGAAGCTTACAGGGTGACCTAGGACCAGTCGCTTTATCTCAACCTAATGGTTTGTAATGAGTAAGAGAAGACCATGTATGCTACCCTAAGCTCCTTGGAGGAAAGTTGGGATAAAATTTGCTAGGTAGAGAACAGGGCATCAATGTTCCCGTATTATAGATGGGAAACAGACTGCTGTTAACCAAAGTCTACCCCGTGAGTCCATAAGGGCTGCTGAGATTTCAACCCATACTTCCTGGGTAGCATTTAAACACGCCATACCCATGAATGCAGTGGTAACACCTGACAATTTAATTTCCAGGCCGTCAATAGCATGCCGTGTGCTCTGTTGAGCAGCGTCAGGACGTTACCAGCCTTGGAAATGAAAGTGTCAGAAAGACCTTCAAGCAAAAGCAGAGATCTTCCCAGAGAGGAGGAGAAGGAAAAGAAGAGAAAGAAGCACAAGAAAAGATCCAGGTCAAGATCCCGGTCGCCCCCTTCCAAGTATCATTCGTCCTCGAAGTCCAGGTCTAGATCACATTCGAAAGTCAAGCACTCACTTCCCACCGCGTACAGAACTGTCCGGCATTCCAGGTGAGTGCAGCACTGAACTCAAACTATCCTTAAAAGCTCTTCTGTGTTCTCCTCCCTTTTTTCCCATTTAGCTGGTTTGCAACGCAGACCCACCGAAATTACCTGATAAAACCGTAATGCTTGAAGCAAATGCGCACGCTTGTTTTGCTAAACCTGGCTGCAGTTCTCCACAGCGTCTCGCACAGACCCACAAATCACTCGCATTGTCAGAAGCCATGCATGCCATTTTATGAGTAAATAGTACCAAGGTGACTCTAGGGAGATAATATCAGCACTATAGTAGTACAGTTTTCTCCCTCCGACAAACAGTGCAATATTAAACATTAAGCCTGTGCCAAACAGATGTCTTTGATTCTGTGGAGATGCTGTCAAAATACTTCCGAAATACCATGTGGCAATATCCTCAGCTTCACAGCTTGAGACACGGACGCCAAGGCAAGCTTGGTGTCACGTTGTTCAAAGCTGTCTCTGTCTCAGCATTTCTTCCTTGTTCCCGATTACCCTTTGCACTACGGTTCCATTAAGAAGAAGAAGAAGAGTTGGTTTTTATATGCCGACTTTCTCTACCACTTAAGGAAGAATCAAACCGGCTTACAATCACCTTCCCTTCCCCTACCCACAACAGACACCCTGTGAGGTGGATGAGGCTGAGAGAGTGTGACTAGCCCAAGGTCACCCAGCTGGCTTCATGTGGAGGAGCGGGGAAACAAATCCAGTTCACCAGATTAGCTTCTGCCGCTCATGTGGAGGAGTGGGGAATCAAACCCTGTTCTCCAGATCGGGCTCCACTGCTCCAAACCACCGGTCATAACCACTACACCACACTGGCTCCTTAGGCGTCCAGCCCATCAAACAGTGCAACTTATTGAGACTTCTGGGGGAAATGGCGATCTAAACAGGGGCAGCTGTGAAGTGCTCCAGGAGCTTTTCCTCACTGGGGGCGTTTGAAAGCGGAACACCAGGCAAGAAGGAGCCTTTATCATCCTCTTACCTCTCTGTGGGGAAACCAGTTTGACAGGCGAACCTTTCCAGCCCTCTGCCGGAGATCCTCATGCTCTGAAACCTACAAGGACAGTGAAATAAAGGCAGGCTACAAAAGCCTATAAGATCGACCTCCTCCTTTCTCATTTCCAGCGGGGTGTAGTGGTTAAGAGCAGTGAACTCTAACCTTTTTCCCCCACTCCTCCACATGAGCGACGAACTCTAATCCGGTGAACCAGATTGGTTTCCCCACTCCTCCACGTGAAGCCTGTTGGGTGACCTTGGGCTAGTCACAGTTCTCTCCGAACTCTCTCAGCCCTGCCTACATCATAAGGTGTGTGTTGTGGGAAAGGGAAGGAGATTGTAATGCGGTTTGATTCTCCTTAAAAGGTAGAGAAAATCGGCATATAAAAACCAACTCTTCTTTATTATATGGACTGACTTTTTTTGATAGCATGACTGTGATTATTTCTTATTTCTGAAAAATTGTGATATAGCTGAAACACTGGGAATCTTTCCAAGAATGCCCTATGATTTATAATTGTGCTTCAGTTATACCATCAGTAATCAAGCAGGGAGGCAAGATTGGAAATTTCAATCCTGTCAAGTTGGAGCTGCAAATGTTCCTTAAAAAACAGGAGGAAAACATTTCTGTTGTTGCACCTGCCACCATATTTACCCTTCAGAGATTTTATGGAGTTTAAATAACTACAAAGCAATGTTCTCTGGGACCTGCCTGATTATGACACTGATTTTGAATATTTGAGACTATTCTGGTGAAACACTCAATTGTTTTGGGGCTTGCAAGAGATGAAATAGCTGGATTTATAATGCGTCTGGAGTGTTTGAAGACTCCACTTTCCCCAGTGAATGGACTGGTGCTGCTTCCCCCCCCCCCCCCAATCACAGCCGTTTATTTTTTATGCAAGCTCTATTTAATGAGACAGTTAGATTGTATTTCAAAGAGATGTTGAATAGGAGTGTCTGCTGAATTGAGATTTTGATCCAGAGATTTCCAAAACTAAAAGATTGAATCTATCTTGAAAGAGAACTGGTGATGCAGCAGAATATTGTTCAGGTTGGAGATCAAACATGACAGATTTTGGGGGCATCTGGTAGTCTCAAGGAGGAATTAGAAAAAGTTTTCTATTTTTTCCTTGGGATTATTTCTGGGACTTAAAAAAATCATCCAATGTATTTCCTTGGGACCAGTAAAAAAGACTATTTATCTCTATGTATTAATACTTAACAGCAATGTGACAGTACCAATTTTTATATTTTATATTAATACTAATATATTAATATTAATACTTTATTATCTCCTTTATTTTACCATTGTATTCTCTTCACCTCTTTATTATAGTTGTCATCTAATCTAATCTATTTTCTTTTTTCTCTTTATATATTTATTTTTTACCCTTTTTTTTCTTCTTTCAATAAATTTTTACCTTGAATTTAGTAAATTGAGAAGACTAAGAAATTTACAGTGCATTCCTAAGGACAGTTACTTCAATCTAAGCTCATTGAAATGAATGGGCTTAGACTGGAGTAACTCTCCTTAGAAATACACTGTAAATTGGTAGTCAATTGGTTGAACTGTCTGAATTACCTGATTTATGAAAAATCTTAATTTTTTGATCTATAAAATTTGATTGAATCATTGGATTATTGTGTACGGAAAATATGATAAAATTGTTGGATTTAGATATTTTTGAATATTGAGTATTTAGTTTATGGGAAAGTATTTGGAAAGATTGTGTAAAAGATAAGCAAAGAGGAAACAATAGAAAGACAATAATAGCATCAGGGGCACATCAAAAAGATAAGAAGAGAAGGGACGATGATGAACAGGATGTCCTAGAGGTAATGGACAAGCTTTCAGAAGCATTGATACAGCAAATTCAAACAGTTACAAACCAGATTAAACAATCAGAAGAAAGAATTCAAGAAAAAATTAGACAATCAGAAAAGAGCACACAAGGATAAAAAAGACATTTTAGGCTTGAGACAGGAGATATCAACAGGACTATTAAAAATTTAAAAAGGATACAAGAAAATACACAAGAAATCAGGAAAAGCAAAGAAAGACAGAAAGGAATTGAACTGTACTCAGATGAGTAAGACCTTTGGATGGAAAGGATGAACATAGGATTGACACTTTGAAAGTGCAGTGCAGAAGCAATAATCTATGATTTAGAGGAATTCCAGAGGATCTTGGTAGGACAGATTTAGAAGACAATTCTTTCAAGCTATTACAAAACTACCTGATGATCCAAGGAGACTTTCCAGATATTGACCATATATTCAGAATAAATTCAAGTTTTGCTTTTAAGAATAAATTGCCATGGGATACACTAGTCAGGTTTACACATAAGAAAACACAAGACTTACATTAAATAAGCAAAGAGAATTTCCACTCATTATTTCGTATAACGTCTCGTGTTTTCTTATGCATAAACCTTTATTGTATCCCTTGGCAATTAATTCTTAAATGCAAAACTTGAATTTCCACTCGATGCAATAAAATTATCGCAAAAGAATGCAAATGTCAATTTTGTCTGGATCTAGTAGATTTCCTCACCCATATTGTTTTAGCACAAAATAAATATATTACTCCCTGAATAAAACAGCTAATGACACTTTCTGAGAAGCAGTTACTATGTTACTTGCTGTCAAGTAGATCAGTGAATTGCACAAGAGATATGGCAACTTTTCTCTTTATAGTGTCAGAAAAAAATTAATTTTCATTTCCCCCGCCTTTTAAAAGTGTGAACTGGTAGATGAATAGCCAATGGCTGTAAATCTTGGGAAAGGAATCTCCACTCAAAGTGGCAGGGAAAGAAGTGCAGATTTTCCAAGATTTATCTACAAGTTTGTTGAGGAAAAGGAGGGACTTTGATTTCTTAAGACAAATTCTACAAAGGAAAGAAATAAAGTATCATTGGAGAGTCCCGTTGGCTGTAGATATTGCACTACCCAAGGGCAAAAGAATAATTGCTACAGTAGAACAAGCTAAGCAACTGGCAGAAGAACTATCAACAGAGAATACATCCAAAGAATCTGAGAGAGATCCTGGAAGAAAATCTCCTGTTAATTCAAAAGAAAACTCTCCAAAAACAGGAAGTGGGGGGGGGGTGCAAAGGAACACCCGATAAAGAAACTATCAGGCCATAGTATTAGAATAAAATGGACAAAATGAAGATTGTATCAATAAATATTAATGGTCTAAATTCTTCTTCCAAATGAACAAAAATATTTAATCTACTAAAAAAACACAGATATATTATGTATTCAAGAAACTCGTATAAAGAAAAAACGAACACATTTTAAGTAATAAGAAGTTGAGTAAAGTGTAGGTGGCTTCAACAAATAATAAAAAAAATTGGCTTACATATACAATTTACACATAAATGTTATAGAAGAACTAAGAGACTCTGAAAGAAGATATATTATTTTGAAAATCAGGCTCCCAGAAGGCAAGGTTTACACACTGGCAACCATATATACCCCAAACAACGCAAGAGAAAAATTTCATGAATTCATATTAGATTTTCAAGGAGGAGAGATAATGATCTTTGGAAATATGAATGGGGTCATGGATCCAAAAAAAGATAAGTTAAAAAAAAAAAACCCAAAGGAGGCAAACTTCCTAAAAATGTGTTTAATTACATGGAAATGTTGCAATTGGAAGATGCTTGGTGGGTCAAAAATGGAAATACTAGAGGACTTCCGGTGCCTGAGCTGGTCCCGGCGCCAGTCTCCTAGGAGAGCTCCTACGAGAATCCAAGATATGCTCAAAATTGCTTTTAGCACACCAACCCGGTCCTAAAAAGGGGACTGGGATGCAGGAATTCCTCTGCAGCCTGAAGATAGCAGTGTGACTCCCATACTCTCCGAGGGAGCTTTTTTAAGTCCCCTGGAGGTGTGGATGCAGTCCTGCTTTGGTACTGAGGGGAGAAGGCATCGCCGCGAGGGGTTTTTTTGGCTACCGGCTGGGACCTCCAGCACCTATTACCATCTTAAGAAACATTTAAAGGAAAAATACCTCACTCTCGGAAGTCTAAGTGAGTACAAGAATTCTTTTGATCTTACCGGGTACACAAAGTTAACCGGGCTGAAAGCAACTACTGGGAACTCCGCATGCCTCCCCCCCATCATATAAAGCCTTTTTTGTTAAGATAAATCATCAGATAAAGCGGCAAGGACTTTATCAAATTGATCTGTGGGTCGACAAAACAATCGAACTTCCTGATTGATGTGAAAGGGACCAGTCAGTTTCTGTGACGTTTGAGGGGAAAGGAGAATTAAAACCCTCCCTTTCCTTGGTTACTACCTTTTCCCGGCTGGGGAAGGTCCTTCATCCACGTCCTTAAGTTTTGTTTTCAAGAACCGGAAGACATCTAGGAATTGCTGTGATCTGCAGAAGCATGTTTGCCGATTGAGGGGAGAAGGGAAGTGAAAGAAGCGTGCAGGACTGAAAGGCATCCCCTCGGTGCATCATCTAAAGGCGTCTCTTTGAAAAACTACAAAAAAGGGGACGTCGGAAAGTCCGTGGCTATACTGTTTCCCGTCAACTTCCTACTTCCTGTCTACTGCCGATCTAGAGCATCTGCAAAAAACTTGTTGGTTTTTTTTTAAAAAAAAAATAACCTTCAATTTCTACTTTAAATTAAGGACTTTTTGGAAAAAACTCTTATGCTTACCAAAGCTTATTAATTACCCACACTCATTAAAATCTTTGATCTTGGACCTGCCAAAATCGCTGTTAAGAAGGGCATTCTGGCAAGAAACTTCCATGGAAAAGTTAATTCAGGATATGTTCAATCTACAAAATGAGACAAATGCAAGGTATTATGAACGACTACTAAATCAACAAAAGCAGATGTCAGCACTGCTGGAGCAGATGATGACCAAATTTAATATCTTCACCCTGTCAATAACTCAAAACAGGAATGAATTTATAGAAGATTCTGAAGATGTATCTCCAAATACTGCAATGCTAGAGAGCTCTTTAGCTGAGGAAGGAGAGGAAGAACATACAACAAACCAAATTCCAATAGCTTTGCTGATACCAATGGAGTTGAATGTAAGTGATCTCTTCAATTTGCTTGATGAACTGTTCAATACCTACTTGGACAGGAAAATCCGACTTGTTGAGATCTCCCTCTTAGAATTGGAAGCAGAAAATACTGTAACTAAGATACGCCTTGAAGACTACTCATTTGTGGAAGAGTGCTTGCTGACAATTTTCAAGTATCATCTTCGGTGTTTAATGAAAATGATGAAAAGAAGGAGGCGTTGGAAAACCCGGATAAAGGGACTAACCTAAATGGCTCCAGTGTCTTTTGTGGTGAAGATTAACAAATGGAATTGGTTAAAAGGACAGGCTTTAAATGGATATGGATCTTATTTGATAAAATAATTTACTAGTAATATTTCATTGAATGGTGTTAGGGAGGAACGGAGAATTTAAAACAAATTAAATTTCTTAATGGAAGTAATTAATGCTACTTTGTTTTACTAATCCTTTTATTGTTATTGTCCTTTTTTGATTTTATTATATTATAAGATAGAATTAATTATTAACCCTTTTTTCTTGTTTTTTTTTGTTTTCTTTTTTGTTATAGTAAGGGATAGATAAACAATGGAAATAAATATTAGGATTAGAAATTTTTATGCAAAAGAATATATAAATTTATTTTGAGACGGAGGAGGGTATAGGGGAAGTTAACCTATGATTGAATGCAACAATCTTGGCGAATGTTTTTTATATATTTTGATGTTTATTGTTTATTTGTATTTGCTGAAATATGTGTTTAATAGTTTTGAAAAATAAAAAATTTTATTCAAAAAAAATGGAAATACTAGAGACTATACTTTCTTTTCCGACAGACACCAAACATATTCAAGGATTGATATGTGCTGGATATCAAAAACCTTAGTTATCAATCTAGATAGTGCAAAGATACAACCAAAGACCTTTGCAGATCACAATCCATTAGCAGTAACTTGGCAACGAAACAGTGACAGAAGGGGAAGATGGAGATTAAATGGCAACCTTCTATTACAAGAAGACATAGTAAAAACTAGAAAAGATATAGAAGATTTTTTTAGATTAAACACAGAAACAGAAAAGTCAAAGCATGCATGGTTAGACGGTTACAAAATTTTAAGGAAGAAATATGTCTCCAACAATGGGAAACCTTAGGGATGAAAGATATAACATTTACAGCCAGTCAAACATGAAGAGAAAACTGGTATAAGATGTTGTATCAGTGGTATATTACTCTGAAGGATATTGAGAAAATGGACAAGAGCTATAAAAAGAAATGTTGGAAATGTAAAGAGGTGGATGTGCAAAAAGACAAAAAAAAATTGGAAAGAAATACATTCTGAAATCCAGAAAATTTTAAAAATTAAATGTAATATGGAAGCCACGAGTATGCTATTGGGCATTTTGCCAAAGAATATTTTAAAAAAGTGGAAGAATTGTTTAGATACATGATAACAGCAGCCAGAGTTACATTTGCAACAAAATGGAAAGGAGAAGAGTATCCATGCCGGGAGGACTGGGAAAATGAATTAGCTGAATATGCAGTAATGGCAAAATTAACAAACGATGTGAATAAAAGACCAATCAAAGAATCTCAAGACAAATGGAAAGCATACTACTTATATGCTTCTTTAAAAATGGGGAGCAGAGAACGTTGAAATGATATACATGAAATATTAGTAATCCTCTTGATGTATTGTATTGAAAAGGTGTTAAAGGGGGGGAGAAAAACATTTAAATATATCATAAATAGTAATACTATATTAACTCAATATTCGGAAAGGTTTTTTAAAATACATTTATAGTTGTTACCACTGCAAGTTTTTTTCCCTCATCTATTCTATTTCATTACAGTTAATCTTATAATACTGTCTAACATTATTATCACGTTTATCCAGTATTGTTGTAAAGGGTATCTTATGATAATGCTAAGATTTATTATTATGATAGTCACCATTTAACGCTCATGATTACATCATTATTTGCTACTCATGATTGTTGCTATCATCTTTCATTGATTATGTTTACTATATGATTGTTTATTATATATACTTTTATTCTTGTTTTCGTTTGTAATTGTAATTGCTGTTGAATATGGTTTCTACTCTTTCTTTTTTCAGTTCTGTCTATATTTATTTTTAAAATCTTACAAAAAAAATTGCAACTTATCTCGGGTAAATTTCTAAACATGGAAATTGGAAGATGTATTACAGTTCTGCCAAACCTAGCACCATACAAATGCTATCTTTAGGCAGAGCTGTATCTTGAATATAGCCTTTCAGGACAGCCAAGTTAATGAGCAATCGGTGAGTTGGAAAAAAATTAAGAACTCTGCCTTGATTGTGTTTGAGGAATTGTTAGGACTTGTTTGCCTTCAGAAAATTGAATAGTTGTTTGAAAAGGCAGCAAATCCATTGGAAGCATTGTTGGGAGAAACTCCACATTGTAGAAGCTCACCTAAAAGTGTTGCTTAGAGTTTCAGATTAGTCAGAAACTCTCTGCAGTGTGGAAATGTGAGGCTGTTGCATCAAAAGGAATCCCTTAAGGATTCTCTTACAAACACCTGGCAAAACTTTGTGTGCTCCTGTTAAATCACACTAGGACTTGGCTAATACGTGGGCCCTAAGTTTATCCCCCTGGGCTCACTTTCTTTTTAATTGTACCTATTAACATGAATAGAGTCGGAGGGCTTTTGACAATGCCTTAGACCGCTGGTATCTTTAAACCCTTCGGACAGGCTGTAACTGGAAATTCAAGAATCCTGGCAGCCACTCTTAAGGTATCTGGGCCTCGCAGGAAGAATTCTGCAAAACGGGAGCCTGTTGCCATCTTCCCATAGATAAAGATGCTAGTTTCATAGTGAAACAGCTTCTGGTTTGCAGATCTGATTTCCCATAGCCCAGCCTGTGCTTTAGAGCACATTAAAATGTGCAAGTATAGGTACCTACATAAAGACATGCCCTGCAGTCTGATGATTGCAAAAAACAAAAAAAACAAAAAAAACCCAGCCAATTCCTGCCCATTTCATTTACCATCTCCCTACACTCATCCTTTCTTATTCTCTCGTGTATCAATTAGAGGAGCTGTTTAACTATGTATGGTTGCGGGGGGGGGGGGGGAGAAAAATCAGGCGTTTTTGTTCTGCTTTCAGCACCTGATTCTTATATTTCCCCCAGTAGGCTTCAAATCCCCATGATAAACATGACACAAAGAGACTTTCTACGGTGCAGTGATTTACTAGATACGAAGCATCAGACAGGGAGGGTTTAATGTGTGATGTTCTAGTTGAGAAGTTTCAAATTTCACAGTTGAGTATCAGTAAATACAAATAAGGGCCATAATAATTAGGGCATGTGCATTCTCTTTATTTTCTGTAATTTGGGGAGGGGGAGGGAGGGCGGCGCAGGTTGAAGGGGAGCAGAGATGCCGTTGTCAGAAAAAAGTCATTACACAGTGAGCGACTTAATGATTTTGCTGCAAAAAAAAATCTCGCCACTGAAACCCGCCTGTTCAGAAAGTCCCATGATATTTAAGGCCAGCTCTAGAGAAGCAGAATATGGATTACATGAATTGGGCTTCTCCGTAATGTATGGGATGGGGAGAGAGAGAGAATTGCAGGCCACAAGTTTGCTTTTCAGGTGAGCCGGAAAACTTCATTTCATGTTAATCGTTTCTCTTTATGTACTCCAATAATGGATTACTCGCTAAGCCACCTACTCTGTTTACCCAGCTAACGAACTGTGTGTAGTAATTAGCGGAGAGAGGCATCATTAAAGGATTAGTTTCTTAAGATGAACCGATCGGCATAGGTAAACTTAGCGTGTTCACTGTCCCTGTTCCGAATTATCTCTGGAGATAGGCTCAAAAATGGTTTCCCCATGTTTGGTTGGCAAAAAAGGGGGGGGGTTGCCAGTGTTTCAGAATCTCTTCCTTTTCCCCCCGGAGGCAGCATCCACTCAGCGCAGATGCAGCTCCTAAAGATGTAGCATAACGCACCAAGTCTTTCAACATAATGGGACTTTTAACAGAGCCTGGTTGAGCAAGATGGTCGGTATTAACTTCACTTAATGGAGTCGGAGGGGCCTTATGAATATCTCATGCAGTCGGTGGCTGTAATAACCCGCAAGCTTTATCATGTTACGAAAAGCCGAGCCTTTTTATCACCGGAAAACTAATCGCAGCGGCCCTTCCCCCTTTTTAAGATAGCTGAAAAAGATAACGCAGCCGAGGCCGCTCTATAAAAATATGTGCATAATACTCATAAATATTTTAAACCGATGCCGGTTCTCCTCCTGAATGTCTGGGCTCTCGTAGGAGGAAATGGTTTTAAGCATGCTTCCATTAAGAGCTGTGGTTAAGGGGTGGGGCGCAAGCTCTCTTGGAATCCTGGTTAAACTCCCCCCCAAGCAAAGCCCCGTTTTGTTCTGAATGTGAAGTGTGTCCCTCCGTATCGCAGACTCCCAGAATCCACAGGGACATTGAGCATGGAGCCATGGCTGAGCAGCCCATCCGTGGGAGCCGCCGCCGAGCGCAGGAGTTCTCCGGCAGCCTCGACAGCGCAAAGATATGACTGCCGGAGCTCATTTGAGGGAGATCCCGGTAAAACCTCAAGGTGTCTGACTGACCTCCAACTTCTATCAACTGTTTATTTTTATTTTTTACTATTACTATTATTCCCCCCCTCCTTCTGGGAAAGATCAGGTTCCTAAGGGAAGCTGCAGTTTTCTCCGCAGCGCAGTGTGATAACAGCATTTTTGTACGTGGCAAATAACCCCCCCCCCCTTTTCATTTCAGGATTCCTCAGTTTTGTCCGAGTGCAGGCTAGGTGTGCGTGGGGGGTGGGTGGGAATACATCCACAGCGGTCTGCAGAAAAGCCCTGCTCTCAGACTGCTTTTTCAGGGGAGAGGGGTCCACTTCTTCATGTCCCTTTTAAAGGATGCTGCCACCTGCTTTAGAGTCACGCCTGTGTCTGAAATGGTCACAGTAACATAATAGCAAGGCTTTGGTCCCAATCCCTGCATTATTCGAAAGAGAAAAGTCAACTGTTTTGGAGCCGGCTCCAGAGCTTAGATGCTTTTCTCTGAAATCAGGGTGTGCCTACCTCAAACTCTGGAAGCACTGATGGCATCCAAACTCTGGGTTTGTTTAATTAATTGATTTATACCCCATCTTTCTCCCCAGCGGGGACCCAAAGTAGCCTGCCTACCTCATTTCTCCTTTCCTCCGTTTTATCCTCACAACAACTCTGTGAGGTAGGTTAGGCTGAGAGAGGGTGACTGGCCCAGGGTCACCCAGGTTTGCCTTTTAAAGCAAATGTGAGAAATGGCCCTCTAGCGCAAAGACGGCACATAGGGAAAATATCTGCTTAATCTGGTATAAAGTGCCTGGTGGCCACAAACCTAACAAGGGGTAAAATTAAAAGTGCAACCAAAACGGAGAGGTGATTATAGAGACCAAGCTAGGTTTTTCCCCTCCCCAGATAGACTTTGTTCAGACTTACACACACACACACACACACACACACACAGATTCTCTTCTCCCCCCTTCCCCCAGTGAGTGTTTTCCATTTCATGCTGTTCCAACTCTCGGGGCTCTTCTAATGATCTCTGATCTTTAACCTGGCACAGGTTTTCACTCGCACTCTCTCTGTAGGGCTGAAGTATTCCAGTCATGGGCTTTTAGTCCATTTTAACAGGTTAAAAGGGCAAGCTAAAACGGTCACTTTCTTCAGCCTGGTGCACTGAATTTGGGGTGTTGTCAGTTCCCTGAGGACCCCTGAGCTTCCCAGCAGCTTAGCTAAGATTCTTCTTCTTCCCTTCTTCTCCTCTTCCCATTCCCTCCCTTCCCCCATCTGTATACGTCAGCTTTGCTTGTGCTGCATATCTTGTAAAACTGGGCCTCTTTGGAAGATGTGTTCCAAAATCGGTGGCATCGATTCAAAGCGCCTTCCACTTTCTCAAGAGGCTCGATGCCCTTGAGATAGGGAAGGTTCCTCCTGCGAGAGAAAGTGCCACCATTAGCAGAACAGATCTGCAGGATCCAGCTCCCTAGTTTTGGCCCCTAAAAGATTTGCATGCAGATGAACTTGCCAATTCCATCAGCATGTGGATTATCTTCTCAACCGCTGTTTAATATATGAGAGAATCATCAGCATCTAAAATGCATGTTGCTTTGGAATCAAGGGAATTGGGAACTCGAGCGTATGGATGTGATCAAAAAAAGAAACCCACAGGAAGCTGACAATATCTCAAAAAAAAAAATCTTTGTCTTGTTAAAAGGAGAAAAAGTGTTTATGGTATATTAGGACACACATTTAAATGGGGCTTGGAGACCACAAGTGCTGTCTGAAACCAAGTACTGAAATAAATGCCAAATCGTTCCATCCAGAAGAAAGCTAAAACTTTTTCCCCTCCTCTTATTCAGATCTCGCTCCAGATCGCCCCGGAGAAGGGCCCACACACCTGAGCGGCACAGAGAAGAAAGGGGTGTCCCGACAGCTTACCGGGTTAGCAACAGTCCAGGAATGAGCAGGAGACGCTCCAGGTAAGGGCTGAAGTGCGAGAAACTGCCCTGTATTTTTTGAGAGGTCCTTAGTAGTAGTAGTCGTTTATTGCTCATTAACAAAGTCATAAGCATATACATATAACATATAGATGCCTAAAATGTATAAAATACATGAAGTGTATAAAACTTATAATAAAATTATACATGTTCAACAAACTCTCTTAGGCCAAATGCCAGTGTCATTTACCGGGATAGTTTTAAAACCATTACCTGGGTTAAGTATTTGGTGACCTAATAGATTTTCTCGATATCCACCTCTAAATCTGACAGGAGAAAGGGAATGATCTGGGGTTCAGAGGGAAGATTTTACTTTGTTATGAGGTCCTTAGAGAGTTATTTGGCTTTGTTTAGAACCAGATACTTATATTCAGAAAATGTAGAATCTTTTTTTGGTTGGTATTGGAACCTCGTTGGTATTGAGGCCTCGTTCAGACCCTTAGGGATGCACTACAGTTCTATTAACCTAGAGAGCCAGGGTGGTGTAGTGGTTAAGAGCTGTGGTTTGAAGCGGTGGAGTCTAATCTGGAGAGCTGGGTTTGATTCCCCACTCCTCCACATGAGTGGCAGACACTAATCTGGCGAACTGGATTTGTTTCCCCGCTCCTACATATGAAGCCAGCTGGGTGACCTTGGGCTAGTCACAGCTGTCTTAGAGCTCTCTCAGCCCCACCTACCTCACTGTTGTGGGGAGGGGAAGGTAAGCTGGTTTGATTCTGCCTTAAGTTGTAGAGAAAGTCAACATATAAAAACCAACTCTTCTTCTAATCGGGTAGAAGCCCAAGTGGAAATATTACAGTCTCCACTTCTGCTTCACCTCCGTGTCGTCAGTAGACTTGAGCTCTTCCATAGACTATGCATGGAGCATGCTGTGCTTGAATGAGATTTGAGTTCCATTTGGTGTAGTTGGATCCAGGCTGTGTAGGTTCTGTAGTTCATCTCAAGAAAATTCCAAGCAGATGGGATAAACACCAGTCTGAGCATGCAAAGTTGCCTTTGTTTACATATACATTGCAGTTACCTCAATAGTGTTATGTCTTCTGTATTTCTCTTGAATGCTCCCAAGTCTTGAAGGGAATCTCTCGGCACTTTGAAGATAAACAGATTTATTGCAACTTAATAAAATTCATGGAAGCTTATATTAGCCTCTGTGCTACAAGGTTCGCTTTTGTTTCCCTGTAGCGAACTAACACGGCTCCCCCTGTGCAATCTCAAACATGTTATTCTTCTTAAAGAATTACATTTAAATATTTACATTTTAAAAAGTCTCTGGGTGCAATCCACTGGGAACTCGTACATCAGCCTGACTGGAACAAGTTGTCCAAAAGCCTAGCTTTCCTTCCTTCCCTTCCCAAAGACTCGGGTCGTGTTCTCTGATTAAAAAATGCAGTGGGGGTAGTTATTGTACTGTGATCAGGGTGAGTTAAAATGGGCATTTTGCTACACTTTGGATGCATAGCTGTGGGTGTATTATTTATTCATCAAAAATAGTTCTGTGCCATTTTCCTCATTGAAAAAAAAAGTAGGCTTCCTATGCATACAAAACAGTTCCTGTAAGTGTCTCTGGAAAAGACAGCCATGCTAGGAAAAGCTGAAGGCAGCAGGAAAAGAGGAAGACCCAACAGGAGATGGACTGACTCAATCAAGGAAGCCACGGCCCTCAGTTTTGCAGGTCCTATTAAATATAGGATGTTTTTATTTATTAATTTATTGTATTCCATTTATACTGCTTGGCCTGCAGAAGGTCCCAGGTTCATTCCCCGGCATCTCCAGTTAAAGGGACTAGGGAAGTAGGTGATGTGAAAGACCTCTGCTGAGACCCTAGAGAGCCACTGCCGGTCTGAGTAGACAATACTGACTTTGATGGACCAAGGGTCTGATTCAGTACAAGGCAGCTTCGTGTGTTCAAGGATACACTGAAATAGCTTACCCTGTGAGCAGCAGTCCAAGAATGGGCAGGAGATGCTCCAGGTGTGTGGGGGAGTACCTATAATAGTTTAACCCGACTCTGTCACCCGGCAGCCTGTAAACCAGCAGCAGAGATCAGTTAAAATTAATTACACATATGAATTAAGACCCCTAAACAATACCAGTGTGCACACAGGCCAGGTGCGGATTCCAATATGGTCACGACTGCACATGTGATACCAAGGTGGTAGCAACTGTCAGTCTACCTGAGTGCAAGGATGTGCGCGTGGCATCAGATGTGAGACTTGAACCTTTGGCAGGGAGCTATTTTGTACCGCAGGTTGCTGAATCCAGAGACTAGCTCATCTCAAATGGTGAGAGTTTTCTCCCAATGAAGGCGAGCAGAGTGGGAGGTAGCAAGAGCTTTCTCAGCGAGTATCATCCCCCGGGGTCCTATTACCGGCTGCCACCTGCCCTTTAAAGCATGTGGGGAGCCCATCTGGTCCCGCGCACCCTCTCCTTTCAGCTCCCAGAACAAACTCGGCGAATGCAGCCACACACAGAGTCAGTTTCAGGGGAGCGTCCGTGAACGTCAGATCCATCTTCCTATCATAACCTGGTTTTAAGATGGCTTAATCCTCCTGCCCTTCTCGCCACTGGATCCTTTCAGGGAGGATTATGATGTGAAAGTGATGAGGATCGTGTTGAAGATCTTAATCGCTTGCCCTTGCAGAATTTCACTGTTCCTTGGAATGCAGCTGTGTCTAGATCAGTGATGGCGAACCTTTTAGAGACCGAGTGCCCAAACTGCAACCCAAAACCGAATTATTTATTGCAAAGTGCCAACACAGCTAGAAGTCCACATGGGGCTAGGGGTTGCCAGGTCCCTCTTTGCCACCTGCGGGAGGTTTTTGGGGCTGAACCTGAGGAGGGTGGGGTTTGGGGAGGGACTTCAATGCCATAGAGTCCAATTGCCAAAGCGGCCATTTTCTCCAGATGAACTGAAATAGCAGATCTCCAGCTACTACCTGGAGGTTGGCAACCCTGCATGGGCGGCCGAGTGGGGGAAAGCAGCTGGAGCATAGCCCCTACCCCTTCAGTTTGGTTCTTTTTCCAACTGTTATCTTCTTACGAATTAAAAAAGACTGTTATGTGGGGGGGGTGATGGTGGGGACAGCCCTCTGCACGTGCTCAGAGACACCTTCGTTTGCATGAATGAGCAGAGTGGAAACCCGAGCTAAGCGAAGGGCTCAGCTCCAGCACAAATGCCTGGCGGGCCCCCGTTTGGCCCTCACCGCCAATCCACCGCACTGCAGTCACCAACCAGCCTGCTGCAGATGGCCGCCCAGGCGTCCCACTCCCAGTTTAGCCCCGTCCCAGCTCCGCCTCTTCCAGTCCACGGCAGAAGGCTCATCGTTGTCTTCACTTCCAGAGAGCGCAGCTGGCGACTGCAGAGAAGGCGCTGGGAAGGAGCCCAGCGCTTCCTGGAGGAGCCTGAAAGGCACCGCTGGTCCCCAGCCTCCTCAGCCGGGGGAACGAATTCAGGCGAACTCTGTGCTGGGGCGACGGCTCGCGTGCCCACAGAGAGGGCTCTTGAGTGCCACGTCCGGCACGCGTGCCATAGGTTCACCACCACTGGTCTAGATTGTCACACAATACCAGAAACTCTGGGGGAGCACTTGGGAACCTCTGCTACAGACGGGTGGTTTTTGTAGCTGTAAAGTCTTGAGTATTAAAACAAATGCTCCCATATGTTTTCATCTAACACAGCATTTCCACTTATTTGTAGAAGGCTGGGTAGGAAACGGACTTTTAATGTAGATGTGTATATCGTCCATCCTTTGGTGATTTGTCTGCAGAGAAACTAATGAGGCTGAGAGGGTTCAGGGGAACATTTTAGGGTGCCCACTCAATTAATATGGTATCCCTGATATGGTCAGGGATACTTTAAGCTTTACTATTGCCTTATGCATCCAAACAGATTTGATGCTATTGTTTCCTGCAAAGGTACACTACGCAGGAAGATTGGTAATGATAAATATTGTTCAAGGTGAAGATATTCATCTTCATTGATTTTCAGTCCCTGGTTCAGTTTCTGAGAAGCTTCCTGTTTGAAAATTACCGAAGCCAATTTTCCATATGGACAAGAGTAGTTCACGTGTCTTTCAAAAATGAAGCAGAACTGTTTCTCACTCAGGAGAGATGGTTTTTCTCAGATGCCTTTTGCACTTGTTCACAGTGATGCTTCCGAGAGCCAGCATGGTGTAGTGGTTAAGAACAGAGGCTAATCTGGTGGATTGGATTGGTTTCCCCACGCCTCACCGAACTCACAGGGTGTCTGTTGTGGGGAAGGGAAGGTAATTGTAAGCTGGTTTAATTCTCGCTTAAGTGGCAGAGAAAGTCGGCATATAAAAACCAACTCTTCTTCTTCTTCTTCTTTCCATGTGTGTAAGAGATGCAGTGTGCACTTCTGGCAAGTCATCCCACTGCAGGAAATTTTATTTTATTGACTCTGTTAATAGTCTGCCTTTCTCGCTGAGACTCAAGACGGTGTGCAAAAAAATTAAAATTCGGGTTCAGGTTTATTGGGCCCAATTTATTTGGGGAACTCGAAATAAGCTGAATTGGCAACTGTGCCTTTTGGTGAGGGATGACCTCTCCTTCTGTACAGCAGGGAACAAATGTGCTGTGGAAATGAAATCACAGTGGCGAGGGGGTGGGCTGTCTGCCGAGTTGAACAGGAGGAAAGAAAAGCCTCATTAACATGCTTGATTTAAAATGAGGGAGGTGTCTTTTTCCCCACAGTCGCCTCATACTTACAGCCTGTGATCCAGTCAGACAGCTTGTGAACTGGATATGTGGGAATAGACGGGCATGTTTTCGAGTGAAGCGCTTTCTGTGTGCATAAGGGGTTCGGGGGGGGGTGTATTTCGGAAAGGAAGAGTTTCCCCAAAGTCGCATGCTGCTACTTTCCAAACTGTTAATTTTTATTTCCATTGGAGACATCTGCTGCGAACAGTCCAACAGTTTAACAGGTTTTTTCTCTCTCTTTTTTTTAAATAGTTTTGCTAACTATGCTGTATCCTAACTGCTTGGTTTGCTCCGTGGTCTCCAAAAGTAAAAATAGCTCTACCCTTTTGTCATCTCCATTGTCCGTGAGAGACGAGCACGGAGGCAATTTAGTGCATGTTGCAGAGCTGGAGGGGAAATATGGTCCCTGGGATAATTGGGAATGGTTGAACAGCACATCCCAACGCATGTTATTGTAGGAAAGTGTACGTTAGGGTGTATAATAGCTTGAAATGCAGAACTTGGTGAGTGCTGGATTTTCAGCTTGGTCGGTGCCGTCTTCACCACTTGCTCACTTGTCTTATACATGCCGGAACAGAGGGTGGTGGGGTGCACGCTTCACGTGTGGTTGAGTTCACGCACAGTAAAGATTTTCCTACTGGCGTTTTGTGCCACTCAGCAGAGTATATGTGCATTTTGAGCATATGACCATAGATGGTTTGGCCTCTGGTTCAGTGAAGAAGCTGGAAATTGGTGACTGTTAAGGTTTCGGAGAGTCTTTCTGCTGGAGTCTTAGATGCTTTTAAACACTGAATATTTCTTCCAAGCTCAAGCCCTTTACTTTTGGTGAAAGCCCTTGTGTTTTTGTTCATAAGAGTTCTTAAAACTATTGATTTTTGGCATTGGCTACCTGAAGTGCCTGGTACCATTACCAGCATTTTAAAAAATTGCAGGGCTGTTAGTTATTTGTGTGCGTTAAGTGGCATCAAGACGCTTCCGACTCATGGTGACCCTATGAATCAATTTCCTCCAAAATGTCCTATCCTTAACAGCCTTGCTCAGATCTTGCCAATTGAGGGCCATGGCTTCCTTTATAGAGTCGACCCATCTCTTCCTCTCTTCCTGCTGCCTTCAACTTTTCTTAGCATTTTTCTTAGCAACTTTTCTTTTCCAGTGATTCTTGTCTTCTCATAATATGACCAAAGTATGACAGCCTCAGTTTAGTCATTTGAGTTTCTAGGGTCTGTTCAGGCTTGATTTGATCTAGAACCCACTGATTTGTTGTTGTTTTTTGGCCATCCACGGTATCCGTAACACTCTCCTCCAACACCACATTTCAAAGGAGTCTACTTTCTTCTTATCAGCTTTCTTCATTGTCCAGCTTTCACACCCATACAGAGTAACAGGGAAATCGATGGCTTGAATTATTTATTTACTTCATTTATATCCTGTTTTCCTCCCCAGTGGGGACCCAAAGGGGCTTATGACAGATTCCCCTTCTTCATCCCCCCCCCCACAAACAATCCTGCGAGGTAGCTCGGACTGAGAGCATGTGACTGACCCAGTTCACCCAGCAGACGTCCGCGGCAGAGTGGGGATTCGAACCTGAGCATCAGTCCAACACTAACCGCTACACCACGCTGGCTGTCCATGGTGCTGATTGTGTTCATTCAGTTGAGTTTTGCCACATATTCAAGCGAACCTCAGCAACCTCTGCATGTTCACTTTGTAATTTGGTTTCTGAAGAATTTGTAAAAATAGGCTTAGTGACCACCTGCACAATCAGCCATCAATGAAGGCACTCTTTGCTGGATTTTGTAGTCTTCCAGATCTGTTACTAGTCTGAGATCTGTTACTGGTCTGCTGCTGGTCTGAGTAGACAGTACTGACTTCGATGGACTCAGGGTCTGATTCAGTATAAGGCAGCTTCGTGTGTTGGGGAGGGGCCGTGGCTCAGTGGTAGAGAATCTACTTGGCATACAGAAAGTCCCAGGTTCAATCCCCAGCATCTCCAGTTAAAGGGACCAGGCAAGTAGGTGATGTGAAAGACCTCTGCCTGAGACCCTGGAGAGCTGCTGCCGGTCTGAGTAGACAGTACTGACTTTGATGGACCCAGGGTCTGATTCAGTATAAGGCAGCTTCATGTGTTGGGGAGGGGCCGTGGCTCAGTGGTAGAACATCTGATTGGCATGCAGAAGGTCCAAGGTTAAATCCCCATCATATCCAGTTAAAGGGACTAGGCAAGGAGGTGATGTGTAAGACCTCTGCCTGAGACCCTGGAGAGCCGCTTCCAGTCTGAGTAGACAGACTGGATGGACCAAGGGTCTGATTCAGGATAAGGCAGGTTCATGTGTTCAAGTGTATCAAATTAACTAGCAGTTTTCTTACATTCACTCACTGCCTTTCTAATATAGGCTTGGATCCTAATCTGTGCAGGTACAGCAGCGCCTGTAGAAATGAACTTTTTGATTCTCCCCCCTCCCCCTCAATGCATTCTGCCATGCATTCTGTTATGCTAACCCTAGGGGTAAGTGGGACCACCAGAAACAGCACCAGGGGGCTGGCAAAAAACACCCATCCACATTCCCCCCCCCCCAATTGTAGCTGCCTTCCATCCATGGAAGACATTTTGGATCCATACTGTAGTCTCACAATTATGTATCAGGTCTTAAAATAAAATTCTTCCTGCCTTTTCCGCTGGTTGTTATGTCTGGGATCTTTCACCACATGGATTCACAAGGGGCATTCTCCTCATTCTCTGAGAGCCAGTGTAGTGTAGTTCTTAAGAGCGGTTGACTCTAATCTGGAGACCCAGGTTTAATTCCCCGCTCCTCCGCATGAAGCCAGCTGGGGTGATCTTGGGCTAGTCACAGTTCTCTCAGGACTCTCTCAGCCTCACCTACCTCACAAGGTGTCTGTTGTGGGGAGAAGAAGGGAAGGAGATTGTAAGCCGGTTTGATTCTGCTTAAAGGTGGAGACAATCGGGGTATGAAAACCAACTCTTCTTCTTTTTTGTTTGAGCTGATGTTTAATAAGTTCGTTTGTACTCAGGATCTCCCAGCAGCCGCTGATCTCTGTACCATTTGAATCCAGTTGGAATCGGGGGGAGTACCCAAGGAGACCTCAGTACAGACTGTTTTGCGCTTCACCTTCTGTGTAGAAAGAGGGAGGTTCAGATGCTCACAAGCCCAAGGCTGGCTTTTCCTCTCCTATTGAGTGCAAAAATGTGCTTGCAAGAGAGGACAAACACTAATGGGTTGTTCACTGTAATCTGCAAAAAAAAAAAAAACACACCTTACTTTGGATAGTAAAAAGCATTTGTAGCAAGCATATACTATTGAAATTGAATTCGCTGTAGAAGCAATTAATCTTCGTCCAAGTCAACATTTCTCTGTAAAGCTGTGGATTATTTTCCTGCATAAGGCTTGCTTTTATTCCTAGCACTCTGTTTATCGTGAGACCCCTGTGGCATCCTGTCTCCATATGCTGCATGCCGTTCTTGAAAGCTATTTTCTGATACTTGGTTTGAGGCACAAATCAACCGTGTTTTGCGTAGGCGTGTTGGTTTCTTTGGAGCCTAGTCCTCCTCTATAAATAATAGGCACATAATAAGGAGAGCCTTACTGGCTCAGACCAGTGCTCCATCTGGTCCAGTATCCTGATTCACACAGGGGGCCCCTAGTAGCCAACACACAGAGGACAGAAGCCAAAACCTTCCTCTGATCTTGCCTCCTAGTGCCAGTATTCACAGGGTTACTGCTTCTGAATTTAGACATTCCCTTCAGTCAACCTGGTTAGTAGCCAGTGGTGAACCTATCCTCCATAAACCTGGAGAGCCAGCGTAGTGTGGTGGCTTAGAGCTGTGGTTTGGAGCGGTGGACTCTGATCTGGAGAACCAGGTTTGATTCCCCACTCCTCCACATGAGTGGCGGAGGCTAATCTGGTGAGCTGGATTTGTTTCCCCACTCCTACACATGAAGGCAGCTGGGTGACCTTGAGCTAATCACAGCTCTCTCAGCTCCACCTACCACACAGGGTGTCTGTTGTGGGGAGGGGAAGGGAAAGTGATTGTAAACCGGTTTGATTCTTCCTTAAGTGGTAGAGAAAGTCGGCATATAAAAACCAACTCTTCTTCTTAATCCAAAGCCGTCTATGTTTGTGGTGCCTGATCTGGATAGTCCAGGCTAGTCCGATCGTGTCAGATCTCAGAAGCTAAGCAGGGATGGCCCCGGTTAGTAGTAGGATGGGAGACCACCAAGGAAATCCAGGGTCGCAGCACAGGGGAAGGCAATGGCAAAACCACCTCAGTCTCTTGCCTTGAAAACCTCCTGGGTTGCCTCAGGTTGGCTGTGACTTGACGGCACTTTACACACAAACAAGACTCTGGAGAGCCCTGACCTGGGTGGCCCAGGGTAGCCCAATCTCGTCAGATCACAGAAGCTAAACAGGGTGGGCGTTGGTCAGTTCGTAGATGGGAGACCACTAAGGAAGTCTAGGGTCACTGCACAGAGGCAGGCAATGGCAAACCACCTCTGAACATCACTTGCCTTGAAAACCCTACAGGGGTGCCATAAGTCCACTGCGACTTGAGAGCAAAAAAAGAGGGGGGGATTGCGGCCTTCACAAATCCACTGGTGTCGAATTCCCCAACAGTGAAGTGGAGGTAGTGCTGGCCACTAATATAAATAGCTTTAAAAGGGGATTAGACAGATTCACAGAGGAGAGGTCCATCAGTGGTTTCTAGCTATGGTGACTGAAGGGAACCTCCCTGCCCCAGGAGGTGGTGATGGCTGCCAACTTGGAAGGCTTTAAGAGGGGAGCGGACATGTTCATGGAGGAGAAGGCTATCCATTGCTACAAGTCAAAATGGATACTAGTCATGATGCACACCTATTCTCTCCAGGATCAGAGGAGCATGCCTATTATATTAGGTGCTGTGGAACATAGGCAGGATGCTACTGCAGTCATCTTGTTTGTGGGCTTCCTAGAGGCCCCTGGTTGCCACTGTGTGAACAGTCTGCTAGACTTCATGAGCCTTGGTCTGATCTAGCAGGGCTTTTCTTATGTTCTTATGACTAGTAGCTCCATCTACCGAGGCAGCGAACCTCTGAACACCAGTGCCAGGATGCGACAGCAGAGGAGAGCCATGGCCTCTGTGCCCTTTTTTGTTTGGCCCTCCAGGGCAACTCATTGGCCACTCTTTGAAAACAGGATGCTGGACTAGATGGACCACTGGTCTGATCCAGCAGGGCTCTTACGTTCTTACATCCACAATTTAATGACTTACTGAGTAAAGAAGCACTTCCGGTTGTCCATACTGAATCTACTGTCCATCACCTTCATTGGGTGCCCCAAATTCTAATATTATTGGAGAGGAAGGAAAGATTCTATCTGTCCACTTTCTCCATCCCATGGATAACTTTATAAACCTTTATCTAGAGATGTGCATGCCTAAAATTTCTGCTCTCCCCCCAAAAAAGAAACAGGAAACCACAGGATTTTCCTCTGCAGCTTCAGTATTTCTGGAAATTTTACATCTCTGCCTCTGCCATTACCTTCTTAGTGATATATTTTTCTAAACTGAAAAGCAATGGACTCCTTAGTCTTTCCTCATAGGAAAGGTGCCATAGCCCATTAAGTATCTTAGTTGCTCTCTTCTGCATTTTCTTCCAGCTCTGCAAAGTCTTTTTTGAGATAACCCCAACCAGACCCATATACCGTGTTTCATATGAGGCAGCATCATAGATACATTGATGTATCGGCCATTTTATGTTCAATCCTTTTCCTAATAATACCCTTGCATACGGTTTGCCTTTTTCATCACTACCACATGTTTTCATTTTCTTTGACATGTCCATGGCTCAGGGGCCGTGGCTCAGTGGTAGAGCATCTTCTTGGCATGCAGAAGGTCCCAGGTTCAATCCCTGGCATCTCCAGTTAAAGGGAATAGGCAAGTAGGTGATGGGAAAGACCTCTGCCTGAGACCCTGGAGAGCTGCTGCTGGTCTGAGTAGACAATACTGGCTTTGATGGACCAAGGGTCTGATTCAGTATAAGGCAGCTTCATGTGTTCACAAACAAATAGTTTAGGGGAGGGACTGTGGCTCAGTGGTAGAGCATCTGTTTGGCATGCAGAAGGTCCCAAGTTCAATCCCTGGCATCTCCAGTTAAAGGGACTAGGCAAGTAGGTGATGTGAAAGACCTCTGCCTGAGACCCTGGAAAGCCACTGCTGGTCTGAGTAGACAATACTGACTTTGATGGACCGAGGGTCTGATTCAGTATAAGGCAGCTTCATATGTTCATGTGATACAAGCCAAAAATCCAGAAGTGTGCTACTTCTTGCCCTTCTAATGCAGACCGACACAGCTTACCCACCTGAAACTAAACTAAACCATGGAAAGACAGGATATCAGGAGCTGGATGCAAAGCAGTTTCACAACTGACTTGACAAATAATAATCAGACTTATCTTTGCCCCCTCATTTAAAATGTAAATGCTCCACCTCAGCAAGCTTCATCATACTATGTGATAGTGAATGTCAACTGAGGTCACCCGCATCATTTAGATTCCACATTCAACACGGGACGATGTTATCAAAAGAAGTCTATTTTGGGAATGGAGAACTGTGTGATGATGCCCGAGACATTTAAAAGGGAGGCACAGAATATCGGTAGCTGTGCAAGCCCCACAGAGTGAGAAATATAGAGGGAAATGGCCAAATCGATTTAATAAAAGGCTATTGAATTTTTTTTAACGGCCTGAGTATGTCATTTCAGAGGTTATTTTTATCATGTGGCTCAATGAAAAAGTACCATTTTCAAGTGCCTGAAGCCATAGTATCCTCTTTTCTATGATGTTGTTATTTTAAGATACAAGATATAGTTTAAAAACTGGTTAAATGACAGAAAGCAGGAATAAGTGGACAGGCCACCTCAGGATGAGCAGCAGGGCACCTGAAGGATCAGTATTGAGACCAGAACTACTTAATTTGTTCATAAATGATTTGGGATTGCAGGTGAGCAAAACAGCGGCTGTGTTTATGGATTACACGAAATTATTCAGGAAGGGGGAAATCAATGCCGACGGGAAAGCTAATCTCTAAATTGGGTGAATGGGCAACTACGTGGCAAATGGAGTTCAGTGTCGCTAGAAGGAAGGCAAGGCACACTGGAACAAAAAACCCTACACTTAAATATATGCTGATGCAGTCTCAACTGGCTGAGAGACAAAGATTTTTGGCTTGTATCACATGAACACATGAAGCTGCCTTATACTGAATCAGACCCTCGGTCCATCAAAGTCAGTATTGTCTACTCAGACCAGCAGTGGCTTTCCAGGGTCTCAGGCAGAGGTCTTTCACATCACCTACTTGCCTAGTCCCTTTAACTGGAGATGCCAGGGATTGAACTTGGGACCTTCTGCATGCCAAGCAGATGCTCTTACCACTGAGCCACAGCCCCTCCCCTAAACTATTTGTTTGTGAACACATGAAGCTGCGTTATACTGAATCAGACCCTTGGTCCATCAAAGTCAGTATTGTCTACTCAGACCGGCAGCAGCTCTCCAAGGTCTCAGGCAGAGGTCTTTCAAAGCACCTGCTTGCCTAGTCCCTTTAACTGGAGATGCCAGGGATTGAACCTGGGACCTTCTGCATGCCAAGTAAATGCTCTGCAAACTGAGCCACAGCTCCTCTCCATGGAGAGTGACAGTGAAACTGAGGTTCCTCCAGTGACCTCTGTGGAAGAGAGTGATGTCCTATTGAAACAGTTGAATGGATAGCCATGTCTACAGTAGATCAGGCAGACTTCTTTGGCTTTGCTGAAATTAACATGTCAACAGTTTTCAGTGCCTTGGTCTTCCACTATACCACGCTGGCTTTCACTTGTATCAGTGGCTGCAAAGCTGCAGAGATTTATAAACTTCCTCTCTGCTAAAAAAAGAAAAAAAAAGGCCCAAGGTGAGCCAGTGTGGTATAGTGGTTAAGAGTGGTGGTCTCTAAACTGGAGGACCTGGTTCAATTCCCCACTCCTCCACATGAAGCCTGCTGGGTGACCTTGGGCTAGTCACAGTTCTCTCTGAACCTCTCTCAGCCTCACCTACCTCACAAGGTGTCTGTTACGGGATGGGGACGGGAAGGCGATTGTAAGCCATCTTTGAGACTCAACTTTTAGAACCAACTTTTCTTCTGGGACAACAGAACAGGAGTCAGTGGTCCCCCACGAATGTGGCATTCCATGGAAAGTAGCATTCATGGGGAAGCTCCAGGCTGCAACTGTGATAGACTGCAAAATATTTGTGTTGTTCCCTTGTTATATCTGCAGTAAAAAAAGGATTTGATGTTCCCATACAATGTCTTCCTCTTACAATAGCAATTGACAATTGTGTCTGCCGGCATGTTAGCTATTCAGAATAATCTCATGGTCACTGCTGCAGCCAAGACAAATTGGTATTGGTGTCTTTGGGCCAAACCGCACATTACACAGGAGATCCATAATTGGATCTCAAGACTTCAAAGCGGTTGCTGGACAGATTTTATTTAGGCTGGTGGTGGTAGGGATTATGCTTTGGCTGACAAGCACGTACATAGCAAGGACTTTTTCTCCCTCACCAGTTTTGAAGAAGAGTTGGTTTTTAGATGCTGATTTTCTCTACCACTTAAGGGAGACTCAAACCGGCTTACAATCACCTTCCCTTCCCGTCCCCACAACAGACACCCTGTGAGGTAGGTGGGGCTGAGAGAGCTCCAAGAGAGCTGTGACTAGCCAAGGTCACCAATCTGGCTTCATGTGGAGGAGTGGAGAATCAAACCTGGTTCTCCAAATTAGCCTCCGCCGCTCATGTGAAGGAGTGGAGAATCAAACCCGGTTCCCCAGATCAGCGTCCACCGCTCCAAACCACCGTTCTTAACCACTACACCACCAAGATGCAAAGGTTGAGAAGTCCAAGCAACTCTTGTGTAAAGCGACATTTGGCTTCGGTATTTGTTCCTGCACATTACTGTCAAAGTTTCATAAAATTTGGTGCATTGAGTTACTGTTTGGCTTTAAGGAGCCAGTTTACATACAAACGTTAAGCACGTTTGCAGCAGTCACCTGCCTAAGCTTCATTAACTGTCGATTGATCTCTTCCACCTTCTTTGAAACACCAAACATTTTCAAACCCCTAGTATGGCCCATTGCATTAGAGAGGGGCTGTGCCTCAGTGGTAGAGCATCTGCTTGGCATGCAGAAGGTCCCAGGCTCAATCCCCAGCATCTCCGGTTAAAGGGACTAGGCAAGTAGGTGATTTGAAAGACCTCTGCCTGAGACCCTGGAGAGCTGCTGCCACTCTGAGCAGACAATACTGACTTTGATGGACCAAGGTTCTGATTCAGTATAAGGCTCAGTATAATGTGTATTATAGTATAGAACACAGTATTATAGAACACAGTATAATGTGTTCATGTGTTTATTGGGGAGGGGCTGTGGCTCAGTAATAGAACATCTGCTTGGCAGGCAGAATGTCTCAGGTTCAATCCCCGGCATCTCCAGTTAGAGGGACTAGGCAAGTAGGTAATGTGAAAGACCTCTGCCTGAGACCCTGGAGAGTCGCTGCCAGTCTGAGTAGACAATAGTGACTTATATGGACCAAGGGTCTGATTCAGTATAAGACAGCTTCATGTGTTCATCATTAGAGGTAAGACAAGGATAAACCAGGATCAGCAACTTTTCAAAGTGAACTCCTGCAATCTGTCTTCTGTGGCAGAGGGTAAATTTGAAGTTTTGGGACAAGATTCTGACTTTTTTTGCTATTGATACAGCAGAGGTATTGCTTTCAAAGGGGCTGGAAGGGCTTCTTTTTAACAGGGTTTTTTCCCCCCTGCAGCTAGCTGCATAGCTTCGAGACGAAGTTAATCGCTTTGTTGTTGTTGTTGTTCTCAGAAGCCCTCATGAAAAGAAGAAAAGGAGATCTCACTCCCACACCAAGTCCAAAGCAAGATCTCATTCTCCCTCCATCTCGCCAGGCAAGCAGTCTGCACTTAAGAATGCCACCCATTCAGCCAGCGTCTCTCCTGTGGAGAGTAGAGGATCCAGCCAAGAACGGTCCAGGTAATGGGCTCTGATTAAGTCTGCGTGTTGGCTTTTGTCTAGCTGCAAGCCAGTGGCTCAGTTGGAGGACAGGGCTGTGCTGCCAATGATTCCAAATGGGGGTTATATGCAAGGATGGCCCGTGGACCTGCCAGCAAAACAAGTGCTTACATTACTTACTCTCTACGCAGCCAGAATGAACGGAAAAGGCCGCGCGCCTATTATGTCGCTATACCTACTTAGCCAGGTTGTTTGTTTGGGTGTGTTTCTGCTGCTTTTCGACCCAAAGAGACCCCAAGCAGCTTATAAAAAATAACCACATGGCCCTACTCTCGCCCCCTTTTTACAACTGGGAAATCGCCTGCTTGGCTATGTTACTTATTATGATTCAGCGAGTTCTATATTATTGGTGTGCCATCTACTTTTAATAATTTATGAGTTGGCATTTTTGTTTTAGATGTTTTTATTAGTGTGTGTAGATATATGTGTGTGTGTGTATCAGCATTTTTATTGTTTTAGCATTTTTATTGTTATGTGTGTATAATCTGTGTTTTATTGTTGTTACCCGCCCTGAGCCTGGCTTTGCCAGGGAGGGCGGGTTAGATATAAAATGAATAAGTAAATAAAGAATTTCAACAATGTAACAACCATCAAGAAAATGAACACATCGAGGGCTGGTCCTGATGCACCAGGTTACGTGTTATGGGCCAGGGTGGCTTGGTTAAGAGCAGTGGTTTGAAGCTGTGGATTCTAATCTGGAGAACTGCGTTTGATTCCCTGCTCCTCCACATGAGTGGCCGAGGCTAATCTGGGGAACTGGGTTGGGTCCCCCACTCCTCCACATAAAGCCAGCTGGGTGACCTTTGCAAGTCACAGCTCTCGTAGAGCTCTCTCAGCCTCACTTACCTCACCAGGTGTCTGTTATAGGGAGGGGAAGGGAAGGCGATTGTAAGCCACTTTGATTCTTCCTTAAGTGGTAGAGAAAGTCAGCATATAAAACCAACTCTTCTTCTTTAAAGGACCAAAAGCCCTTTCTTGTCATGTAGTTTGCACCTCTGGCCACACCCCAGCTTAAGTACCTGCAAGCAGACGAAAAACAAGCACAGCCCAGATCTTATTCAGCTGCTGTTGGCAAGCTGGCAGAGTTTTCCTCACTTCCTACCCTGGTCATCTACATCATTACACCAAGGAAAACTTTACCAGGGTTCCCAGTCTGATTAGAAATCTGGGGCATGGGGAGGACAATGTGAGACTCTTTTCTGTATTCAGCAGATGAGAAAGGAGAGCTGTGAATTTATATAACTGGGCCAAAGTTAGGGAACTATTCACCAAGCCGCAGTTCTATTGGCTTACTGAGATGCTGATACATACAGTATAGCAAATGGTCAAGTTTATCCGGCCTTTCTTTTTCTGGCTGCCCCTGCACCAGGTCTTTCCAAACAAGCGTAGCTTTCACCCGAATTAATTTCAAGCATCAAATACTTTCCTTTTGTGCTGTTAACTACGGCCGTGGTGGTCTTTAGCAGTAGCCGCTTTGCATGAGACAGCACTGGGTGCTGCTTCTGAAAAAATACCTTCCAGTGAGGAAGTAGAAGAAGAGTTGGTTTTTATATGCCAACCTTCTCTACCACTTGAGGAAGAATCATACTGGCTTACAATCCTTTCCCCTCACCATAACAGACACCCTGTGAGGTGGGGGGGGCTGAGAGAGTGTAACTAGCCCAAGGTCACCCAGCTGGCTTCATGTAAAGGAGTGGGGAAACCAACCCGGTTCACCAGATAAGGGCCTGCCACTTATGTGGAGGAGCGGGAAATCAAACAAGGTTCACCAGATTAGAGTTCGCCGCTCATGTGGAGGAGTGGGGAATCGAACCCACTTCTCCAGATCAGAGTCCACCACTCCAATAGCAGCTTTTGATGCAGCCAGCTGTAAACTTGGCCACACCAGTGTGGTATAATGTGGATAGGGTTGGATTTTGCATGGGGGAGACCTAAAGTAGTCATTAGTTTTCTGCCTAACCACCTGTGGAAGGTTAAAAGAAGGTAAGAGAATTGTGTGTGCTGCCCCAGTCTCCTAGGAGAAAGGCAGGCAAAGGTAACAGTGGAAGAATAATGAAAACAACCGCTGGCGAGAAGGCACTGGCGATAGAAAATTGGCCAGCTCTGAACGGTGCTCTTCTAGTCTAGATGTTTTGAAATCAGTTCCTTTTACTTTTAATATTTTGTGTTTTTTTAAAAGCGCTTTTTCCGGAGTGTTCCAGCTGCAACACATTAATCCTTACAACAAAGCTAGACCAGTTTTATTAGCCCTGCAACGGAGTGAACCTTAGCGGCGTAGTTGTGGAAAGCAGCAGTGTTGAGCCGGAAAGCGGGGGTGAGATTTGGAAGTGGAGCTGCTCGGATAACACGGGGCTTGCTCTCTAGCTGCCACTCTCAGCTAGTTCTGTCTCTCGTGCGGGTCGAATACCCAGATGTACGCATTCGTGTGCCAGTAACGGAGTTTTGACGCGTGTCCCTTTTCTGAATTTTTTTTAGGGGAGTTTCTTTGGAGAAAGACGGCCAGATCTCTTCAGCCATTGTGTCATCAGTGCAGAGTAAAATAACTCAGGTACCGTTTAAAATGTTGCCGCGCGCCGTGTCAGTAAAGAACGAACAGTTTTATAATCACATTACATCCTTGTTTTAATTGCAGCTCCGATAGCAGCATGGCTTTAAAAGGGCACAGCAAATAGTCTGCAATCGTTGCCCTTGCAAAGTTAAATCTGTCTGGTTTACAAGATAAGGGTTTCCTCGTTTGCCCGCCTCATTGCTGTGGTTTGTTCCTGTAGGTCGGTCAGACTTCTTTACCATCTGAATTCTTTTCAGAGCCACGGGGAAGTCAGCGAGCTGTTTGCTTCTCACTCAGACTACATGGTGTCCTCATTCAGGTCCCTCCACTGACTTCCATTCCCCTTTACCATGAAATGCAGGCTCATTTCAAACACAGCACAAAGCCATGGTTAGGGTGATCATCTACATGTGCGCCGCTCTACTAGCTAGGTTAAGGTACATCAGAATACAGTCTGAAACCGTGGATTTGAACTTGTTTTATTAACCACAGTTAGACTTGGTTCTTGGAGCCTGAACTAGGAACACTGGAACATGTCCTTCTTAGGTGCTGTTACTATAAGGAGGAAAGGGAGAAGATTCTTGACCCCCTTTTAAGAAAGAGCACTGGTTATCCTGAATTCGTTAGAGTTAATATCCTTGTTAAGGATGAATTTTCTCAGGTAGCAAAGTTAGTGGCCAAGTTTTGTAAAATAGTATTTAATCATAGGAAATCTAAATAGAAATGAAAAGTTGTAGAGTGGATTGGTAGTTTTATTTTATATTACTGACCAGTTTTTAAAGAGAGTAATATTTTGTATAGTGTTTTAACCAAAATGTATTGTTTTATACTGCCGGTTTGGGTAAGGCAGTGTACCTGCAAACATTTTATGTTTGGTCTAAGGACCATAAATTAAATCAATACTGTGGAGCCTGAACTCTCCCTTAAAGCTAAAATGAGCTTATCGTACTTTGGTCACATTATGAGAAGGCAACAAGAGTCACTGGAAAAGACAAAAATGCTAGGAAAAGCTGAAGGCATCAGGGAAAGAGGAAGACTCAACATGAGATGGATTGATCAAGGAAGCCACGGCCCTCAGTCTGCAAGACCTGAGCAAGGCTGTTACCGATAGGACCTTCTGGAGGACATTGATTCGTAGGGTTGCCTTAGGTCGGAAGCAACTTGACGGCACTTGACACACAGAGAGACATGGTTTACACATAGTGTGAACCTCTGTCTCATTTTGACTTTGGTTAATTTGTGAAAGCAGAATGCGGCTGGCAGATGATCGCTCAAATCCTGGTTTGCCTCGACAGGGGATGGATGGTTTTGTCACCTTTACTCTGACCGGGCATCTCTGTGTTGGAGATTCGATTGAGCCTGCAGATTTTTGGAAATGTTGCTTTGGCAGCAGCTGCCACCACAGCACAAGGAGCTGCACTGTGTGACTGAAGTTAAGCGGTGGCAGCCATCTTGTGGCTGGCTCCGCCTCCTGTGGCAGCCATTTTGTTGCTGTGCCCCTCCATGCTCCTATTCTACAGCATGTGGGCCTTTGTCCAAGGATCTCTCTAATAGAAGACAATGAGTGCTTTAAAGATAATTATGATATACTCTTAGCTCTAATAGCAGAAGAAATACTGCACAGTTGGGGAAAGGGGAATAAAATCAGGGTTGTTTACTTAGTTAACATCAGTGGCTAGAATGGAAATGTCTATTAACAGTTGCAGGTCACAGTATCGGTGCAGCGGCTTCCACGGTTTTGTGTCTAGCCTTTGGCACGCCAAGCAGAGTGCAGCTATAAGCCTGACTGTTTTCAGCGTCTTTCATGCCGTGCAGTTAAAAAGAAGTCTATAATTCTGCGCTAGCATGGTTCAGTTTTCAATCTTTTCTCAGATGTGCGAGCTCCTCGTCCTGCTTCCTGCTCATTTTAATTTTGACTCAGCTGGATGGAGATTTGAATTAAGTTGGAGATTTGAATTTCTCCAGCGTTCCTTTGGAGGGATTTTGGGGGTCGGGTCCGGCAGCTTCTCCCCTGCTGGAAAGAGGGAAGGGCGATCCCTTTGAATATCGAAAGTGAGGCCCAAGTGGATCAAAACCATGTGGCATGGGGGCTGCAGCGAGGAGGAAAATCAGGGAAGATTAAGCAGAAAAGCTGGCAGGAGCCCAACCCACACTTTGGAAGCTTGCCCTTTTATAAAAATGCAATTATTTAACTGGGTAGTCTTCTAGTTAGCGTTGCCAACCTCCAGGTGATGGCTGGAGATCTCCCGCTATTGCAACTGCTCTCCAGCTGATAGAGGTCAGTTCCCCTGGAGAAAATGGCCGCTTCGGCCATTGGACTCTATGACATTGAAGACCCTCCCCTCCCCAAACCCCACCCTCCTCAGGCTCTGCCCCAAAAACCTCACGCCGGTAGCGAAGAGGGACCTGGCAACCCTGCTGCTATTACAACTGATCTCCAGCCAAAAGAGATCAGTTCACCTGGAGAAAATGGCTGCTTTGGCAATTGGACTCTATGGCATTGAAGTCCCTCCCTTCTCCAAACCCTGCCCTCCTCAGGCTCTGCACCGAAAATCTCCCGGTATTTCCCAATCTGGAGCTGGCAACCCTATGTCTAGTCTGTATGTTTTGCCAGTGACTAGATAGAACTCCCTGGGTGGCGGAGGGGCTGTGGCTCAGTGGTAGCTATTCTGCTTTGCATGCAGAAGGTCCCAGGTTCAATCCCCAGTGTCCCCAGTTAAGAGGATCAGGCAGTAGGTGACATTAAAGACCTCTGCCTGAGAACCTAGAGAGCAGAGAAGGTCTCAGTTTGCAAGGCTTACTTTATGCCCTCTTCCTATATTGGGCATTTTTAATAATTAAAGAGAGAGCCAGCATGGCATAGTGTTTATGTGCGGCGGCCTCTAAACTGGAGAACCAAGTTCAATCCCCCCCACTGCTCCACATGAAGCCTGCCGGTTGACCTTGGGCCAGTCGCAGTTCTTTCAGAACTCTCTCGGCCCACACGGAGGCAGGCAATGGCCAACCACCTTCAAAAGTCTTCTGCCTTGAAAACCCTACGGGGTTGCCATAAGTCCGCTGTGAGTTGATGGCACTTTCCACCCCCACAGTTATTAAGGGAATGTGGCCGAATTCAAACATCCACTTCCCCAATCCCCGAATCATGGTTTGGGGAAGTCGGGAATGGGCCAGCAGGGTGTAGTGGTGAAGAGCGGTGGTTGGGAGCGGTGGACTCTGATCTGGAGAACCGGGTTTGATTCCCCACTCCTCCAGATGAGCGGCAGAGGCTAATCTGGTGAACTGGATTTGTTTCCCCACTCCTCCACAGGAAGCCAGCTGGGTGACCTTGGGCTAGTCACAGTTCTCTTAGAGCTCTCTCAGCCCCACCTACCTCACAGGGTGTCTGTTGTGGGGAGGGGAAGGGAAGGTGATTGTAAGCCGGTTTGAGTCTCCCTTAAGTGGTAGAGAAAGTTGGCATATAAAAACCAACTTTTCTTCCTCTTCTGCTTCTTCTACTTCTTCCTCCTTCTTCCCCACCACTTGCAGACTTCCCCCTCCCTTTTCTAGTTTCTTCTTGCTGTAGTTTGCCATCACATCTGAATTTTTTATCTGAGGGGGTTCCATCTTTATAAGCTGTGTTTACAGTCTTCTTCTCACCTGAGGAGCCTTTTTATGAATATCGTTTTAGGCTGATGAATGTGGTTTTATGCCCCTGACTTGTGTTTTTATGGCTGGTTTTATTATTGATAATACTTAGGCGGCGGTTTATGATTTTATTGTGTTTGTGAGCCACCTTGAGCAGTCTCTGAACAGGCATCATATACATCTTCTAAATAATAAATAGGCAAACTCTCATTAGCACTAACCAACAGTTGCCTTCAGACTGAGAGTTGCTATTCCATTTCAAAACCTGATGTTAAATCACAATTCTCTCCATGCAAATCCAATGGTTAAACCAAGCTGGGAAAGGGGGGAACGTGGTACATGCTGTTATCTCCAACTTAAGTTTTGGTGGTCAGAAAAATTGAATATCTGATACACTGATAATTAGACGTGTGCCAGAACACCCACTGTGGCACAGAGTGCTAAGCTGCAGTACTGCAGTCAAAAGCTCTGCTCACGACCTGAGTTCGATCTCGAGGGAAGTCTGTTTCAGGTAGCCGGCTCAAGGTTGACTCCGCCTTCCATCCTTCCAATGTCCGTAAAATGAGTCCCCGGCTTTCTGAGGGTAGCATGTCAGAGTCTAGCCGTTCATGGCCTGGGAGCCAACTGGAGACCCACCTGCTAGGTGGAAGTGCCACCATCAGGAAAAGGCACCTTTATTCCAGGAGAAAGCACCACCGTTGGCAGAACAAATCCAACCTATGACCTTCCTGTTTTACTTGGCACGCTCGTTCTCGGGCACGGCCTGTTTTTTATCTGTACAGACTGTCCATTTGAGTGAATCCGGCGAATGCTCACGGGTTTCCCTGTCTCCCTTGCAGGATCTCATGGCCAAAGTGAGGGCTATGCTTGCAGCATCCAAAAACATCCCGACCAGTGCCTCCTGAGACCAGCGTTCTGGAAGACACGTCTGCAGCTGGAAAGCCTCGTTTGGATGGCTCCCGACATCCCTTTTCTCAGACAGCGGATGTACAGTGAGCTTGAAAAAAACCCTTCGCTGAGTACAGAAGAAAGAGGGTCCCCTCGGAACTTTGATACGTTTTCCACTTGGAACATCCCACCGATAAGGAGCTGGGGTGGGGGTTGTAAATTACATTTGGACCTGTTCTTCAATAACGTTTTGCAACGGAAGGGGGTCTGTAAATTTGTAAATACAATGTTTCTGTGAGTGTAACGCAATAAAAATGCAGAGCAGCCCTTTTTATTAGCGAAATGCTTCTGGGAGGCTGTTTTCCCCTCCGCTTTTTAACCGTTTAAAATGGCTTCATCTGACGCTTTTAGCTTAAGACACCTGTTGCTATTTTGAAACACGGTGGGATAAAATGCTTTCAATGTCCCCACAATATGAGCAACCCTTAATAATATCTATTTAAAATATTTTCTTCCCACGTTTCTCCACGGACGGACTCAAACACCAATTATATAACCTCCGTCAGTGTGCCAAAGCCATTTCCCTTCGCTTGCTTTTAGTGCACTTTTTCCCCCCTTTCATGCATACTTATTTATTCACTTTATTTTTTAAAAAAAATAATGTGTGGCTTTTCCCAAGCTCAAGGCAGTTTTCAAAGGTTCAGTGAAAAGACCATATAAAACCAATAAATAACAAATGCCGCACAATGCACCTCAGTTAAAAAAAATGCCCCAAATTAACCAAAGGTCCAACAGAAGAGGAACATGCCGCATGCTGCATCACAAGGGAGGGGGGATTTGTGATTCCAAAGGATGGGGTTGCCACAGAAGGGCCCAATTCATTCCACCCCCATCAATCAATAATTTATTATGGTCATGGACCAGTAGAATAAGATATACATGACAGGGTGATTATAAGAATGTGTGTGTGCATTCGCAGTCTTCTATTTAGTGATATAAAAAAGCAAATATGTGACATTAAATCAACACTGCACCTCAGTAGAATCTGGCAGCTCTATCCAAGGTTCTAGACTCAAGGTCTGCAAGAAGAAAGGAGAAGAAGAAGAGCTGGTTTTTATCTGCTAGTTTTTCTCTACCTTTTAAGGAGAATCTAGCTGGCTTACAATCCCCTTCCCTTCCCCTCCCCACAACAGACACCCTGTGAGGTCGATGGGGCTGAGAGAGTTCGGAGAGAACTGTGACTGGTCTAAGGGCACCCAGCTCTGGCTTCATGTGTAGGAGTGGGGAAACCAACCCGGTTCACCAGATTAGAGTCCGCCGCTCTTGTGGAGCAGCGGTGAATCAAACCCGGTTCTCCAGATTAGAGTCCACCACTCTTAACCACTACATCATGCTGGCTCTCTGATATACCATTCCTCCGATCTTCTGGTATGCCATTCCTCTAATCTTCCCCAGATTTTTTGGAGAATAGGTGTAATAAATGTATTTCTAAGGTCATGATAGGAGGGGATTCTTGCCACCAAGATCATGATGATAGGGGATTCAGAGGCAAACTGACAATCACGGGAACATGAAAATGCCATCCAACCCCTCGCGAGATGGGCCACCGCATTCTGCACTAGGCGTGGCTTCTGAGCTGCTTCCAAGGGCAGCCCTCGTGCGGCACGTTTGCCAAAATGCAGAACTGTTACTGTTCTCCCGAGATCCCGGACTGTCCTTATTTAACTTCTTTTAAATGCTTCAGAGGAAAAACAAGCCTGGAAAGTTCGCAAAGATGCTATCTTCCCTTTTATAAATGACTAGCGGCAAAAGAGTAATTATATGTTAAATCTTGTCAGTGTCCTGTAATTATAAATTCATCGATCATACAGGCTGAAGTTCAGTGAAGCAAATTGAAACGTGGTTCAAAACGCAGCTGCAGAGTTCTTTGGAAAAAGCTGTACCCTGAAAGATAAAAGGTTGATCAATGGCCTCTTGCTGCGGTTTAAAGTTGAATAATCTGGCTCCGCGAATAACACAGCGCGACGTGACCCTTCGGTTGCTTACCGTAGAATAAGTCAGCCGACTTTTTCTTCAGACAGAGTACAATCTATTAAAAGAACAATCTTGGGAATTCTTCGTTAAAAGGTCAAGTATTTATCCCACTGTCCTTTTTCATCTGATAGATCAATTGGTATTTTCCCGGTTAGTCGGATCATCATCAGAAAGAACACTCCCTGTTATCCTACCAGACCAAGGGACCTGCCCCTTTACCATTAATCCTCAGTTGTCCTCTTAAACTTATTGCTTCTATATTTGCACAGCCCGGACCTGGATGGCCCAGGCTAGCCTGAAATCATCGGCTCTCAGAAGCTCAGCAGGGTCGGCCCCGGTTAGTATTTGGATAGGAGACAACCAAGGAAGTCCAGAGGCAGGAAATGGCATACCTCCTCTCTGCGTCTCTTGCCTTGAAAACACTATGAGGTCATCATAAGTCAGCTGTGACTTGACAGAAATTTCCACCAACACATCTGCACTCTTAAGAACTGGTTATTTATCCAAGAACCCCCAGCCACAAACTCCTCAGGTAAAAAAGGCTTTAGAGATTATTTGGAATTACTGAAAGTTTGATTCAGGCAGTGCTCTTCAACCTTTCCAGACCCTAAGTTTGAGGAGGGGCCATGGTTCAGTGGTAGAACATCTGCTTGGCATGCAGAAGGTCCCAGGTTCAATCCCCGGCATCTCCAGTTAAAGGGACAAAGCAAGTAGGTTAAAGGGACAAAGCAAGAAAGACCTCTGCCTGAAACCCTGGAACGCTGCTGCCTGTCTGAGTAGACAATACTGACTTTGATGGACCAAGGGTCTGATTCAGTATAAGGCAGCTTCATGTATGTTCATGTGATCCAAGGAGCTAGAAGCTAGTGATAGGAAGTCATGTGACAGTGCCATGTGAAAAGGTCAAAGGGAGCCAGAACTATGATATTGGGACCCTAGGCAGTAGACTGAAAGAGCTGGGGACTGGAAATGCAACCCAAGCACCAGGGCGTGTATCATAGCAAGGTCAGGTCTGTAGAGGAATCTGAGACACCTCACCACCCAATTATAAAAACTTAAAAAGCCCTGCTGGATCAGACCAAGGCCCATCAAGTCCAGCAGTCTGTTCACACAGTGGCCAAACAGGTGTCTCTAGGAAGCCCACAAACAGGATGACTGCAGCAGCATTATCCTGCCTGTGTTCCACAGCACCTCATACAATAGGTATGCTCCTCTGATTCTGGAGAGAATAGGTGTGCATCATGACTTGTATTCATTTTGCCTAGGAGCCATGACTAGCCCTCTGCTCCGTGAACATGTCCACCCCCCTCTTAAAGCCTTACAAGTTTGTAGCCATCACCACGTAAGAACATAAGAAAAGTCATGCTGGATCAGACCAAGGCCCATCAAGTCCAGCAGTCTGTTCAGACAGTGGCCAAACAGGTGCCTCTAGGAAGCCCACAAACAAGACTGCAATAGCATAATCCTGCCTGTGTTCTAAGGCACCTAATATAATAGGCATGCTCCTCTGATCCTAGAGAGAATAGGTATGCATCATGACTAGTATCCATTTTTACTAGTAGCCATGGATAGCCCTATCCTCCATGAACATGTCCACTCCTTTCTTAAAGCCTTCCAAGTAGGTAGCCATCACCACATCCTGGGGCAGGAAGTTCCACAATCCTGTTGCTTTCTTAGCCTAGGGACCTTCATGCTCTCACTTCCATATAAGCCTTCCAAAGAGCAGCAGGGGAAAAAAATAGTAACTTTAAAGGAGGCTTTGATTCAGTAGGCTCCATGACCTAACGAAGGGCCCAGACATGTGGCTTAAAACCACTCGATTACAATATCCCTATTCCGGTGTTGTCTCCCCTGTGAGATGCAAACAAACAACTCTTATTTTGTAGACCAGTTTCTCTTTCCTTGTGCCGCATAATTTTGTTACCATTCCAATTAACACAATCTCCAAACTTATTTTTGCATCAGTTGTGTTATAAACGGTTTCTGTCTTTAAAATGGGCATGTGTATATGCATTAATGACCCAACAGAATCGTTGACATAGAATCATAGAGTTGGAAGGGACCAGGGTCATCTAGTCCAACCCCCTGCACAATGCAGGAAATTCCAAACAACCTCCCCCCCCCCAATGACTCCTACTTCATGCCCAGAAGATGGTCAAGTTGCCCTCCCTCTCATGATCTGCCTAAGGTCACAGAATCAGACTTGCTGATTGCTGATCTTAACAAAAATGAGCCAGAACAAAAATAATGAATGCATACTCAAATAGAAACGAAAATGATCGTACTGGTTGAATTCATTTGGGAGTAAATGCTGGTTGGAGACTTGCCTCTGACTGGGATTCTGAAACCGCTCTCCTATAGGGTTTTTTTTTCACCTCCCAACCCTTTTTCTATCAGCTCGTGAACTGGAGAACAGAGCCTGTATCTTTCTTGCCATTTAGTTCCAACTATTTAAAGATCTCAGCTAGTTGCCATGCTCTAAAAATAGAACCAAAATGGCACAAAAATAGCATGGATTTATAAACAGCACATACCATTAAAAGGACGTAAAATGGCAGAATAGAAGCACCAACAGCAAAGAAGATGAGGCTAATAAAAGTCAAAGACAACATGTAAAATTAAGAAGAAATGGTAACAGCCATATTGTCCTCTGCTTAAAGAGGACCAGCATCACTTTCAGAAGGTAACTTTTCTTCAGCCTTCAGAGGAAAGAATTTACATGCCTGGTAAGAATACAGCAAGAAATATTTTGTGCCATTGGCTACTGAACCCAATTGTATGATAAATGATACCCGGTGGGCAGTCTCTGGTAAGCAGCAATGTATTTGCAACAGCTTTATACAGCCGACCGGTATTTTCTATAAATGCAGAAGTGGAACCCGGGCTAGTGATTTTCTGTCCTAAGGCTCAAGTGGAACGAGTAACCTCTGAGAGGGGATAGGATAACCATCTTCAAGTACTTGAAGGGCTGTCACATAGAGGAGGGTGCCGAGTTGTTTTCTGTTGCCCCAGAAGGTCGGACCAGAACCAACAGGTTGAAATTAAATCAAAAGAGTTTCCGTGTAGACATTAGGAGGAATTTTCTAACAGTCAGACCGGTTACTCAGTGGAACAGGCTTCCTCGAGAGGTGGTGAGCTCTCCTTCCCTGGAGGTTTTTAAGCATAAGGTAAAGGTCCCCTGTGCAAGCACCAGGTCACCCATGGGGTGACGTCACATCCCAATGTTTCCAAGGAAGACTTTGTTTACGGGGTGGTTTGCCAGTGCCTTCCCCAGTCATCTTCCCTTTACCCCCAGCGAGTTGGGTACTCATTTTATCGACCTCGGAAGGATGGAAGGCTGAATCAACCTTGAGCCGGCTACCTGAAACCAACGTCCGTTTTAAGCATAGCCCCTCCCCAGATTAGGATCTGAGACTCCCCAGTTCAAATCCACAGTCCACCATGACACTGGGTGACCTCTTAGCCCTTATGCCTCTGCCTAACCTACCTCACAAGGTTGTTGTGAAGATACAGCAAGGAAGGGAGAGCCATGTACCTCATACTGAGCTCCTCAGAAAGAAGTTGATAAAAATTAGGGTTCTGTCAGAGGACATGTTCCTGCTCTTGAAAGACGGAAAGGACAGGCAGTCGGATGACCAGCCTACCCTCTGATGACAGCAGTCATCACATGAAAAACTGATCTCTGAATCTAAGCCTAATATTGGAAAGTTAATTTCCCTGGTCCTTTATGCCATGGTCTTAGTCTTTCCCAGCTTGGCTTTCCTTTGCGAACAGTAAATAGCCCAGCATGGGAAGCAGAGTTGATTTGATTTCCAGATGGCAGTTAGCTGCTCTGCATTTTCAGAGCATCAAGCAATAGCTGCAGAGCGCATGGGGACAGGACGGGGCAAAATTTTCCAGCGCAGTGGTGTTGCGCACATTTCCCAGATGCTCCAAAGAAGCACTTTGCCTAATCATCTCAGTAAAGCCAACCATTTGTGTGTTCTTTGATCATAACACGCAAGCACAGAATTGGGTGCATAGCTTTAACATCCCGCACAGTTAGAGGCTTAGGTAATAGGCATTTTTTTTCCTTTGTTTAAAACAAGAGAAATCAACTGGAGATTTAATCAGCGCTTCTCCCTAGCCTCAGACTTGACCTAGATCTCCCATTTTTAAAATCTAAAGCCGGAGGAGGAGGAGTTGGCTTTTACACCCTGCTTTTCTCTACCTTTAAAGAGTCTCAAAACGGATTACCATCACCTTCCCTTCCCCTCCCCACAACTGAACCCTTGTGTGGTAGGTGGGGCTGAGAGACTTCTGAAAGAACTGTGGCTAGCAAAAGGTCACCCAGCAGGCTTCATGTGGAGGAATGGGGAATCCAACCTGGTTCTCCAAATTACAGTCTGTTGCTCTTAACCAGTATGCCACACTGGGGGCATTAGATGGTAGGAAGGTTAACTCTGTTATCTTCCATTTCCCCACCTCAGTTATAGTTGCACACAGAGAAAAGCCCTGTCCACACATGGTGAATTCCCATACATCCTGCATGTGCATGCATGCGCATAAACCTGCTATTTCCAAATCATACCATTGGTCCATCTAGCACTATATCTGGATCTCCAGGGTCTCCTGCGGACAAAGATAATTTCTAACCTACTTAAGATGCTTCAGCTGGAGATGTTGTGGATGGAAACTGGATCTTCTGAGAGCAAAGCACATGATCTACCACTGAGATAGTCACTCCTCCAAATATGTTCTTAGTCTCATACGGAGCTGGTAGTGGTATTATGTATAAAATTGTGGGGAGCCATAGTTCAGAGTTAGCTCCCAGGCTTTGTACACAGAAGGTCTCAGGTTCAATCCATAGGACCATTCATTCAAGCGTCCAAGGTGGCAGGTTTTAGAGAAGACCTTTCTCTGCCTGAGGTCCTGAAAAGCCACCAGTAGAGACAATAGCCAGAAAGAAGAAGAGTTGGTTTTTATATGCCGACTTTCTCCACCACTTAAGGAAGAATCAAACTGTTTTACATTCAACTTCCCTTCCCCACAACAGATACCTTGTGAGGTAGGTGAGGCTGAGAGAACTCTAAGAGAACTGGGACTAGCCCAAGGTCACCCAGCTGGCTTCATGTGGAGGAGTGGGGAAGCCAACCCGATTCACAAAATTAGTGTCCGCCACTCATGTGGAGGAGTGGGGGATAAAACCTGGCTCTCCAGATCAGAGCCCACCACTCTTAACCACTACACCACGTTGGCTCTCTTGAGTCTCATTATTAGTGGTAATTCAGCAGTCTCTCTTTCTAATCTCCCTTTGCAATTACTTTGTAAGATAACTGCTACTCTTAAATCAGCAACTGAATGTCCTGGAAGGTTAAAATGTTCCCCCACTGGTTTCTGAAAGTTGTGGTTTCTGATGCCAGACTTATGTCCATTCAATCTTTGTCGCAGGGACTGGCCTGTTTGTCCAATGTAGAGGGTGGAAGGGCATTGCTGGCATGTGATGGCATGAATCACATTAGAAGATGAACAGGAGTATGAACTTGAGATAGTATGGCTTTTTTATCAGGCCTTTCCTGATAAAAGCAGCCAGGAAAGGGTAAACCAGCATGGAAGCAGCTTGTCCACTACCCTTGTGTACCTACTGTTGGTCTGCACCATAGACTTCAGTGTGGTTGACCTTGGACCGAACCTGGACTTTGCTTATTGGATTCACCCCTGATCTTGGACTGTGGCCTGGCTTTTGCTCTTTGGATTTGCCTCTCAGGTTTGACTCTTGGAGTTCTGAATTGCTGTGTTTTGACCTCGGACTATGTTTGGACTATGCTTCTTGCCTCTCTCCCCAGGAGCCTGTTTGTGTGTGTGCATCTGCAGTACAAAATAGTTCTTGGGAAGACAGTCGAGGTCAGGAAAAGACAAGAGGTGAGAAAGTTAAAAGGAGGAAGTCATGATCCTGATGTAAAGCCCCTTGCCCTTAGCCTTCTTAAAAATGGCAGGAACTTCTAATCGCCGATCTCCCAGTTCCGGCTCACTCAGCCCTGTTTGCCGCTGCGGTCAGAAAACAACTTTCTTGTCCTTATGAATGCAAATGGGCACTTGAAAATATGTGGACAGCGCTTAGTGGAATCTTAAAAACCTCGGAGGGAGGCAGGAATTCAGGGCCACATGTAGCGATTTGTGACCAAACTAAATGATGCGAAGTATTTGTTCATTTGTAAGGTGCCCATGGCACAGTGACAGTGAAAGTTTGTTCAAAGCATTATGCAACCTCCGGATTGCATGCAGGAGGTCCCAGGTTCGATTCCTGGCAGCTCCAGCTTTGCAAACCCAGAGGTGGTGATGATCGGAAACACCTCTGCCCAAGATCTGGGAGACCCATCATCAATTAGAGAATCAGTTCTGGGTGAAATGGACCAGTAGTTTACTGTGTAACAGGCAGCATTTGTCCATAGAGCTATACCAAGAGGATTGAGTTAGTTTTATGGCCCTAGGATCTTGCGGAATTAACCCCTTAAAAGTCCATTTGAACTCACACTAGGAGTTTTTGATCAGCTTGAGTTTATCCGGCACTCCTCCCGTGGGTAGCAAAAATGTTTCGATCCGGTCTTTGTGAACTCTGTTTCTGCCCAAAACGCACTCATTAAATTCGTTCCAACTGGGCCCCCTCCTGTTTCGACCTGCAATCATTTGAAAATAAACAGCGGCGCTTAGTTGAAGGGGGCTTTGTGGAAAATAAATGCCTGGGCTCTCCAAAGAAACTTCCTCGTTCTTTTCCCCCAGCAAGGTCAAAAGTGTAAGCAATGGATCTAATTAAGCGGTGCAGGAGAGTAGGGCAATTTCCTGGGTCTCGCCACACAAACCATTACAGATGGAATTATTCAGAAGGCTAATTTCATGGCAGGAAAGGTGTATTTCATTGGTGTCTTTTGGGCTGTGTAGGGTTGCCAGCCCACAGGTGGGGCTTGGAGATCTTCCAGTATTACCATAGATATCCAGACTATGATGGAGGAGGAGGAGAAGAGTTGGTTTTTATATGCCGACTTTCTCTCCCACTTAAGAAAGAATCAAACCAGCTTACAATCACCTTCCCTTCCCCTCCCCACAACAGACACCCTATGAGGGAGGTGGGGCTGAGAGAGCTGTGACTAGCCCAAGGTCACCCAGCTGGCTTCATGTGTAGGAGTGGGGAAACAAATCCAGTTCACCAGATTAGCCTCCATTGCTCATGTGGAGGAGTGGGGAATCCAAACCAGATCAGAGTCCACTGCTCCAAACCACCGCTCTTAACCACTACACTCCCCTGGAGAAAATGGTTTCTTTGGACAGTGGACTCTAGACTGGGCATTATACTCTGCTGCTCTCCCTAAACCCCACCCTCCCAGGCTCCACCCCCAAATCTCCAGGAATTTCTAGGGTTGCCAGGTCCCTCTTGGCAACCGGCGGGAGGTTTTTGGGGCAGAGCCTGAGGAGGGTGGGGTTTGGGGGAGGGGAGGGACTTCAATGCCCTAGAGTCCAATTGCCAAAGCGGCCATTTTCTCCAGGCGAACTGATCCCTATCAGCTGGAGATCAGTTGTAATAGCAGGAGATCTTCAGCTATTACCCGGAGGATGGCAACCCTAGGAATTTCCCAACCTGGAGTTGGCAACTCCAGGTTGCTGGCTCTGATATGGAAAATTCCTAGAGATTTTGGGGGACAGGGTAGAGCCTGAGGAGGGCAGGGACCTCAGCAGAGTATAATACATAGAGTCCATCCTCCAAAGCAGCTGTTTTCTCCAGGGGAATGGATCTCTGTAGTCTGGAGATCAGTTGTAATTCCAGGAGATCTCCAGGTCCCACCTGGAGGTTGGCAAGCCTGCCTAGCAGTAGTGTTCCTCTCAACACCACCTCCAGGGAGGGAGCAGTAATAGGAAGATGTGTTGGCATCTGTGTCCGGCCTGTAATTTTTCTGAAGCTATCTCATCGGCCTGAGTGGGGAACAGGCTGCTGGCCTGGAAAGACCTGTGGTCCAATCCAGCAGGGGCTGCTCCGATATAGGGCTGTTGAAAAAAAAATTCAGTAAAATTCAGATTCGGCAAAATTCAGCCCGTTTTGATTCGGGAAATGCCGAAATCCGAAGTCCCCCAATTCGGATCCGTGGAATTTGGCGCCAAGTTCCGAGTTTGGGGAAAAATTCAGCCAAATAAAGCCATTAAAAACACATTCGCACCTTTCCGCGGCTTCGGGGGGGGGTTTGGAGGTAGAGGTCCCAAAATGTCAGCGTAGCTTGAGGGGACACTTCTTGCAAGAACCCCCATGTTTCGTAAAGATTGGGTCAGGGCCCCCCGAGTTATGGGGCCCGGAAGGGGTCCCCCCATCTGCCCATTGGAATAAAGCCAATAAAAGGGATGTACTGAAACGAATGACAAGTCAGCCCATTGGAAGCAATGGGAGAGGCTGCCCAGCCCATTGAAGATAATGGAAGAGGGGAATGTTGGTTGACTTGCATTGACTGCACTGAAATACATTACAGGGGATGTAATAAAACGAATGACAGGCTAGCCCATTCGAAACAACAGGAGCGGCTGCACAGCCCATTGGAAACAATAGGAACCAGCCAGAGAGAGACTCACTGACCCACAGTTAACTCCACACGAAGCTGGCAACCAGTGAAAACAGTAGAAAGCACAGTCCCACACAGAGGCAATCAAGCCCACCCCCCAGCAGAACAAGTAAACCCACCCCCCTTTGGCTTCCCCCCTCACACACACACACACACACAGAAACTCCCTCCCACACACACACACATACACACACACAGGGGAAAAAAGTATAGAGAATTATAGAGAACATCCCCCAAATGGGTCTTACTGTGGATGTCTTCTTCTATCAGGAGCAAGGACTGGGAGGACTCACACACACATACTCTCTGGCACGGGAGGTTTTGCCTTGGATTTGCCGCTCTCTAGATGCACATTAAGGATTGCCTGCTCCCATTCATTCCAATGGGTGGGTGGGGGGACCTCATAACTCGGGATTAATTGCCTTTTAGTCAGACCCCCAGGCCAGGGTAATGGTATGGCCCAACTGCCAAGGCAAACAGACCCCCAGGCCGGGGTAATGGTATGGCCCAACTGCCGAGGCAACCACCAGACCAGACCCCCGGGCCGGGGTAATGGTACGGCCCAACTCGAATGTGTTTTTAAAGGCTGTAATGGGCAGGTGGGTGGGGGGACCCCTTTTGGGCACCATAACTCAGGACCCTGATGGCCAGCGGGCACTGTGTTCACGCTCATGCACATGCATGCACTCATCACTTTTGGGTAAACCCGAAAGTTATGTAGGTGCGTTGCGCGGGGTGTGCACACGCACATCGCAGCCACGGCCCCGGAAAGCTCCCACCAGTGGAGCTACAGGGCCTGGCAAGCCTAGTCGCTGGGGGCATGTGTGTGGGGATAGTTTGGAATTTCCTGCATTGTGTAGGGGGTTGGACTAGATGACCCTAGTGGTCCCTTCCAACTCTATGATTCTATGAAACATCTCCTAGTGCTCCATGAAGAGATTGGAAAGAAAAATGCCACTGTCATTCGGTTTAGTATAGAGGTGCTAGGTGAAAATTAGCGCTCCGTAATTAATTTCTCTCCTGAAAAGTTATCCATGACTCAAAAAGTTTGGGAAATTCTGCTCTAGTCTTTTCCTACAGTTCAATCATACAGTTTCTCAATAGTTCTATTTACTGCAATTGCGCTAAAGCGACTACTTAGTTGCTTCTCAAACTTCTTATATGTGACTCATGCCTGTTTTTTTTAAACCCTCGGGTGCATCTTTAGCAAAACAAGTTGGAATATGAGCTCCAAGGTAATCTCACGTTTAACTGCATTTTCACACCATGTTCTCGGGGCTTCGTGGAGGCTGGCGTGTGGTGTTTACGTTCCCAGAGGAGGATGCTTCCCCCCCTCTCCCCCCTTCTAAAAACATTGCTGTGAACATTTCAAAAGGTATATTTAATAGCTCCATTGCTCGAGAAAGTGTTCCTGTTTAGAAAAAGGGGTGCTGGCAAATGTCGCTATTTCTTTTTCTACTTCTGCTGCAGTCATTTTACTGCATTTGACAAGTACTAAATGTTTTAGGAATAAAAGAAGTGTGGAATGCTTCTTTTTCTTTTCTTTTTTCTTTTTTTTTGCCTCTAGGCGGTTGCAAGCTGATTTCTGAGTTTTTGTTAATAGGAGCTTTCTTTTAAAAACGTTTTGCGGGCAAACAGCTGTCAAGGAATGTATGATATATGCATTAATGTTGCAGATTTCGGTGGGTTTCTATCACTAGCCCTGCTGGATCAAATTAATGGTCAAATTCCGGAGGCCTTCAAAAGGTTAATCTAAGCAGGGACTGGAGGCCAAAGCTTTCCCCCACCCCTTGTCTCCCCCTGACTGGTCTTTAAAAGTGCTCTGGTCACATGAGGAGCCTTGAAGCCCCTTCCCAAGAAACTCAGTCACTGGAAATTATTCAGCTACTGTTCTAACATCTATGACAGAAGAAAAAGGAGGAGGGGGGTTGGTTTTTATATGCTCACTTTCTCTACCACTTTAGGAAGAATCAAACCAGCTTACAATCCCATAAGAACATAAGAAAAAGCCATGCTGGATCAGACCAAGGCCCATCAAGTCCAGCAGTCTGTTCACACAGTGGCCAACCAGGTGCCTCCAGGAAGCCCACAAACAAGACCACTGCAGCAGCACCATCCTGCCTGTGTTCCACGGCACCTAATATAATAGGCCTGCTCCTCTGATCATGGAGAGAATAGGTATGCATCATGACTAGTATCCATTTTAACTAGTAGCCATGAATACCCCTCTCCTCCATGAACATGTCCACTCCCTTCTTAAAGCCTTCCAAGGTGGTAGCCATCACCACATCCTGGGGCAGGGAGTTCCACAATTTAACTATGTGTTGCGTGAAGAAATACTTCCTTTTATCAGTTTTGAATCTCTCACTTTCCCTTCCCCTCCCCACAATAGACACCTTGTGAGATAGGTGGAGCTGAGAGGGCTCAAAGAGAGCTGTGACTAGCCCAAGGTCAATCAGCAGGTTTCATGTGGAGGAGTGGGGAAACCAACCTTGGTTCACCAGATGAGAGTCCGCCACTCCAAACCACCGCTCTTAACTACTACACCAAGCTGGCATGGCCCAAGCTCTTTTGATCCTTTGTACATTCATGAGAGCTAGAAACTTGTGTTTTCAACAAAAAAAAGAAAAGAAACGCTGTGCCCTTATGGAATTGCAGCTTGCCCAAAGCTTTGGCGAACTGCTTGCCAGAGGGAAGCACCAGAGGGTCGCCGGCTCCTCTAATCTGTGTGTTCCATTTTTCCTTCATGCTTCACACCCCGGCAAATTGAATCCTGGGAGTTTTCACCTGGGATTTATACACCAGCCTGCTGCCGTCACAGTTAGCTTTGGCTGTCATCTTCCTATTAACGGCTGCTGGCAATCTCTTGCCATTATGTCCTTTGCGCCGGCGAGTCAACCCTCCCCGCTTCGCTTGGCGTGAAATGGAAAGGGCCTTCGACCCCCCTCCTTGGCTAGCCGGTGTGACCGGCCACGTCTCCTCGGCAGACTCCATTTACTTTCCAGCACTGCGGGTTTTCCGCATTCTCGGCATCACCTTGTCATAAAACTGGTAATCAGAGCTCCGATAATAGAAGGAAAGCCACATGGGACCAGAAGAAATGCCTCGTCCGTTTCGGCCTCGATTGAGCAGATGGAAGGATGCCCTGGTTTAGCAGCAGGTGTCACCCCCGTTGACCTCCAAATTACATCATGTTTCTGAAACTTTGACCTCGGTCACGTCCATTTCTTCTACTTCAAGGGGATGAGAGGGCACCTGAGCCTCTGTTCAGAACTTGGTCTCTGCCTAGATGCACAAAGATTTGAGCTCTGGCTTTTTATCCTTTTTTCAGTCTAAGGTCAACAAGCTACAGCGCTGTGTAGAGGATCAGACTAGGATCTGGGAGGCCTCGGTGTGAATTATTTAGGAGAAAAATGAGCCAGGATCCCAACTTCCTTCCTGCAATGCCAATGCAACCCCTAGGGTTGCCAGCCTTCAGGTACTAGCTGGAGATCTGCGGCTATTACAACTGATCTCCAGCTGACAGAGATCAGTTCACCTGGAGAAAATGGCCGCTTTGGCCATTGGACTCTATGGCATGGAAGTCCCTCCCCTCCCCAAACCCTGCCCTTCTCAGGCTCCGCCCCCAAATCCCCAGGTATTTCCCAACCGGAGATGGAATCAAACCCGGTTCTCCAGATTAGAGTCCACCGCTCCAAACCCCCACTCCTAACCACTCCACCATGCTGGCTCATCAATAGGAATATTGAAAATGTGTGCTTCTAGTGGAGGGGGTGGCCAACCAAGCATGGTTGTTGTTGTTGGGGGGTGTTTCACAGGTAGAAGATGCTTATTTCTGGACCTGGATAAAGGGGGGTCATGGTACAGGTTTATAAAAATTTTCACGGGGTGGAGAGGGCTAACAACAAGAATTTCTTCTCCTTTCCCCAAAATACTAGTACTTTTTTTCTTCTTTTTTTACCACACAGATATTTTATTGGTAAGAGCCATAGAATAGCATATAGAGTTAGGTTTGGGCTTGTTAAAGATTTAAATATCTCCCGTTGATTGCGTCTGCCATGTCTGCAACTATTTTTTGCTACCACTGAGCAAAACATTTTCTGAAACGGCATATCAGGAAGACAAATCAGTGCTTTACTTTAGTCCAACTTCTTTTCTTCCAACATTAAGCGGAGAAACTGAATTATGCTCAGTTAACTGAGCACAACATGGCGGTCAAACACAGATTTGCGCTGTTCTTGGACTTGGAGTTTCCAGCGTTGCTGGTCATACTCCGCTTTGTTCAGCACATTGGCATGACGAGCCAGCACATCATGAGCATTTGCAAAAGACTAATACTTGAGGGCATCCAATGAAGCGAATGGGTAGAAGATTCAGGATGGACAAAAGGAAATACTTCTTTACACAACAAATTATTAAAATGAGGAGTTCGCTGCCAGAGGATGCTGGGACGGCCACAGGCATGGATGGCTTTAAAAGAGTATTAGTTAGATTCATGGAGGAGTGGTCCATCAATAGTTACTAGCCCTGGTGAATAAAGAGAACCTCCTCATTCAGAGGCAGTGAACTTCTGAATTCTAGTGCCACGAGGCAACATCCAGGGAAGGCCTCAGCCTATATTGGAGAGCCAGCATGGTGTAGTGGTTAAGAGCGGTGGTTTGGAGCGGTGGACTCTAATCTGGAGAACCGGGTTCAATTCCCCACTCCTCCACATGAGTGGCAGATGCTAATCTGGTGAACCAGGCTGGTTTCCCCACTGCTACACCTGAAGCCAGCAGGGTGACCTTGGGCTAGTCACACTCTCTCAGCCCCACCTACCTCACAGGGTGTCTGTTGTGGGGAGAGGAAGGCAATTGTAAGCCGGCTTGATTCTCCTTAAAAAGGTAGCGAAAATCGGCATATAAAAACCAACCTTCTATATGCCCTGTTGTTGGACCTCCAGAGGAACTGGTTGGCCACTGTGTGAGACAGGATGCTGGACTAGATGGACCAGTGGTCAGATCCATCAGGGCTTTTAAATGTGGGATTGGCTGACACTCATAGCGGGGCCTTTTCATTTGCTGTCCCCAGATTAGGAACGCCCACCCACTTGCCGACTTCATCACATTGTTATCACCATCTCCATAACAAACCCATGAAGATGCCACTGGTGTTTCTATGGCTCACAGACGAGGAGAGCTATTTCAACTGCATGTTCGGCCTGTTTGAATCGCTCCTTGGTTTTTCTTTTTACGAGCCAACATTGAATCAAGGCGAGAATTATTTTCAATCCAAAATAATTTCGAGAGACACACGGGCTCCTGTGCGTAGGGTGTACAAATGTAGTCTCAATTTTCCCTCCCGACGACAAGCCCCTCGATTTGCCGTCAGTTTCTGTTAGTTCTGTGTGCTAGCAGAGGGTACCTCTCAAAAGGAAGATAAAAACGAAGCGGAGTCACATCTGTCGGAAGAACATTTTTAATTCCAGTCCCCCACTATGCTGTCAGTCAGGCTTAAGCCAGTGACAGGTTGGGGCAAATTAGAAACACCAAGTAGGGACGTTTCTGTAGGATCAGGCGATCAGTGTTATTGGTCATATGATGACCGGCTCATCCCGGTAGGTACGAGTAAAGATTCCCAGCTGCTTTCCTTTCTATATCAGTTAATAGTTTTGTCACCAGGTATGGTTTCCCAGTGTTTGCTATTGGTTTTGAAGATTGGTTTATATTGTGTATGCATGTTGGTTGCATCTGAAACAGCGCTCATACACAGAACGAATTTTATTAACGGCAATGCCTCCTATAGCAGCGTGGAAATGTTCCTGGAAACAGAGCGCTGTGCGGAACAATGCTACAGGAGGTATTTATAACACTGTTCTAATAGGATTGTGTTCACCGTATCACTCATTTCGTACATAGGATATATGTTTGTTTTATTAGAAGAATTATGCCCAGGTTGAAGAGCTCCATAATGAAGCCGTGTTCTAGGAGATATTCCTCTGTGTGTGTATACCTAATGTATAATGTTGAAAAAAGTATACATTTTACAGGAAAATTAGGTCCAAGGAAGAAGAAGTTTTTATATGCCGATTTTGTCTACCTTTTAAAGGATAATCAAACCGGCTTACAATCTCCTTTCCTTCCTCTCCCCACAACAGATACCTTGTGAGGTAGGTGGGGCTGAGAGAGTTCGGAGAGAACTGTGACTAGCCCAAGGTCAGCCAGCTGGCTTCATGTGGAGGAGTGGGGAATCAGCCCCGGTTCTCCAGAACTTCGAAATCCACTGCTCCTAACCACTATACCACGTTGGCTCACAGATTGGACACCACCTATGGCCCCAAAACAGAGACCCATAGATTCAATTAACACCAAAGGGGAGCAAAATTGAATGAGATTTTCGAGTCTAAACAGCAGAGATGAGAACTTTGAAACCATGCCTACCTCCTGCATGAACCTTCCCGTTCATTAAGTTCTTCTTCAGATGCCCTTCTCATCATGTATTGCACTGCCCTTTATACTGTGAACCTAGATCCAAATTTCTTGGTTTATTTTTATCTGCTATCAGCTGTTTTAATGTTTGGGAGGAGCTTTCTTTTTCTCCCGAGAATGACCCTGTTGTTTCTTACAATTTGTCTCTTCTTTTTTTTGCCTTAGTGGCAAGGGAAATGCAAGCCAGTATTGTACTTAGACCGGATAACTAAATCTAATTTGATAGCAATGTATATTGGTACTTGATTTTACTGGTGTCTTTTTTAGTAGAAGCTGTTCTGATTTATGTTTATTTGATTGTAACGGCCTTTGGCTATATACGATAAGTTTGTACTGTACCATAAATGTTTATTATTGGGTCAAAATCTTAGCTGCTACATTTTGCAGCAACGTCATTTACTTCATTTATACCCCACCTTTCTCAACAAGACTCAAGGGAGGTGACGAAACATAAATGAAAGATTCAATCCGACAGCCTAAGACATCCAGTATAAACTGAAGTTTTCAGTGAAGTCTTCAAAGGCAGCCCCAGGGATAGCATGCTACAGTAGTCTAGTCTGGCTGTAACCAAGGCACGCATGCTTTCTCCAGAAGCAGCCCCAGCTGACAAACCAGCCCACGCTGGTAAATCCCTGAGGGCTTCATCTTCACCCTCTTGAAACCACCCAAGTAAAGCATCCCGACTGAATGAAATGCGACTTCTTTGGGAAAAACCCGGCCAGCTGCTAAATAGAATGTATAAATACCTATCAAATTATACGTTTTCTTTTACTCTGTTGGCTGCCAATGTAACAAAGCCAAAAAATGCTGAAGGATGATCAATCGGAGACACTATTACAAAGAAATCAAAATATCAGGCTGTTGAGCTGTTAACAGCGCGTCAAAAATCTTTGTCGAATCAAGTGGAAAGCAAATAATGAATGCATGCCCGGTTCATTTCTAATGAGCCAGCTTGCCTTTTCTACCTGCTAACAAGTATTGCTGCTCACTGTAAAATATTGTGCTGTTGGGTTGTGAAGCTGCAGCTAATGGAAAATAGTAGTGATTGTGAAACTCAAATGAAGGTCGTTATCTCTCCTAGATCTAGAAGAAGGCAAAGGCAACGAAATCTGTGCATCACTCACTTTTATGCATGCCAGAATGCTACAACTGGAAACACTTCAGTGCGGGGAAAAAAGATTGCTTTCTTGCAGACAGCTCTAAGTTTCCATATGAAAGCCAGCCACAAAAATCGGAATTGGTCTTTCATGCAAGACATACAAAGAGGTTGAGACTTTGAGCTATCAAATGTTTAGAACTGGGGCAGAAAAGCTGCATTTTCAAAGGCCCCAGAGATGGTTTTGTGTTTTTTTTTTTGGACTAGAAGGTTTTTATACCCTGCCTTTCTTTGCCTATAAGGAGTCTCAAAGTGGCTTACAATCACCTTCCCTTCCTCTCCCCACAACAGACACCTTGTAAGGTAGGTGGGGCTGAGATTGGCTCCATCCACCTAGCCGCCATATTGTGACTGGTAGCTCCCAACTCTCTTGAAAAAAATTAAGTAGCTTCCAGAAGAAGAAGAAGAAGAAGAAGAGTTGGTTTTTATATGCCGACTTTCTCTACCTTTTTAAGGAGAATCAAACCGGCTTACAATCTCCTTCCCTTCCCCTCCCCACAACAGACACCTTGTGTAGTAGATAGGGCTGAGAGAGTACAGAAAGAACTGTGACTAGACCAAGTTCACCCAGCTGGCTTCATGTGTAGGAGTGGGGAAACCAACCAGGTTCTCCAGATTAGAGTCCACCACTCATGTGGAGGAGCAGGGCATCAAACCCGGTTCTCCAGATTAGAGTCAGCTAGTTGGGTGGGAATGGGCAGAACAAAGAAGACCAACAGAAACATTATGCACGAGGAAAAAGGAGACTCAAAGTCAGCTTCCAGAAAAATATTGGGGTAAAAGGAGTCTCAAAAGAACTAGGGGGGAAATGGGGGTGGGGGAGAGAAAAAAATGAAATGGAAACTAGGCAAAAAAAAGTGTGTGGAAATCAGGGTATAAACCAAAGCAGGATGGGGCCAGAACTAAGTAAAAGGCCCCATGTGGACAAGCCCAGACACCAGTCACTCTCCTAGCAATTCCAATAGGGTTGCCAGGTCCCTCTTCGCCACCGGCGGGAGGTTTTTGGGTGCGGAGCCTGAGGAGGGCGGGGTTTGGGGAGGGGAGGGACTTCAATGCCATAGAGTCCAATTGCCAAAGCGGCCATTTTCTCCAGCTGAACTGATCTCTATGGGCTGGAGATCAGTCGTAATAGCAGGAGATCTCCAGCTGGTGCCTGGAGGTTGGCAACCCCATGAAGACCCTTTTATCTCAAGCGCAGATTCCTGGCTGTTAAACCTTCATAGCATTGGATAATATTCCTCTCTTCCCCTTGCCCCTCTCCGCTGTGATGTATTTTTCCATCTTGCATTTCAAGTGGCTTCACGGAAACCGTGACAATAATTTGACCTTGCTCTCACGAGAAGAAAACTGCCAGGAAATGGAGTTATCTGAAGAACCTCTTGGGTTTATTTATTTATTTCACTTGCCCTCTGGCATCCCGAGGATTAGAGACTTGAGCCAACTGACTGGGTTAATATAGGGCATTTGGGTGGGGGTGGAGGAGGGGTGGATAAAATGAATTTAGTGGCTTCGGAGGGAGAAGGGGAAACAGTGACATCAGCAGCCCTTATAATTTAATAAGAGATCTGAAAATGAAATACGGCGAGGGACCGGCCTGCGTTCCCCCCGCCCACCGCCTTTTCTAAGTATCCAATTGTGTGTCCTTTTGTTGCTTAGCTTTTCTTTTCTTCTTTTTTTTTAAACTGAACTTGTTAAAATGCCAAGCTAATTCTAAAGAGATGGACGCAAATGAAAAACAGTCATTACACGGCCATTATTATCATTCAAAATAATTTCTATCCTTTTGCAAAAAAAGAAACAAAACGAAAACAGAAAAAAGAAAACCGTGTAACAGGAGATGAGCTGGAAGTCAACATGTACTTACGTTGACGATTGTGACAGGTAAATATTCTTCCCCATTAGAGTTTAATTGGGTCAAAACAGACCTTTTCGCATTCTTTATACAGCAGTTCAGTACTGTGTTCAGTTTTGGGCACCGCAATTTGAGAAGGATGTAGACAAGCTGGAACGTGTCCAGAGGAGGGCAACAAAGATGGTGAGGGGTCTGGAGACCAGGTCCTATGAGGAAAGGTTGAAGGAGCTGGGGATGTTTAGCCTGGAGAGGACTGAGAGGGAACATGATAACCATCTTCAAATACTTGAAGGGCTGTCATAGAGAGGAGGGTGCCGAGTTGTTTTCTTTGCCCCAAAAGGTCGGACCAGAGCCAATGGGTTGAAATTAAATTAAAAGAGGTTCCGTCTAGTCATTAGGAAGAATTTTCTAACAGAGCGGTTCCTCAGTGGAACAGGCTTCCTCGGGAGGGGGTGAGCTCTCCTTCCTGGAGGTTTTTAAGCACAGGCTAGATGGCCCATCTGTAAGCAATGCTGATTCTATGACCTTAAGCAGATGATGAGAGGGAGGGCATCTTGGCCATTTTCTGGGCATGGAGTACAGGTCACTGGGGTTGTGGAGTGGAGGTGGTTGTGAATTTCCTGCATTGTGCAGGGGGTTGGACTAGATGACCCTGGTGGTCCCTTCCAACTCTGTGATTCTATGATTCAGTTGTAGCCCCCCCCCCCCCAAGTTGGATCTGTGCCATGGTACTGGGTGAGGGGGTGCAGCATTATTGCAGTAAAGTAGTTAGCATTGGTTTAGGATTTGGGGGGGTCTGGATTCAAATGTGCACATCATCATGAAGCTTGTTAAGCGATCTTGAGCCCTGGTACCCACTGCTTTTAGGTACACTGCAGTGTGAATATCTGTCCCAGTCCTACATAGGGTGACCCACTCTCGTCCTTGGTCCCCCACCCTGCCCTGTAGGGCGGTGGGTGAAAAAGGGGGGGGGACTGAAATGGCATCCTACAGTGCCAAAATGTCACTTCTAGCTCCGTAATCAGAACTCGCCATGCTGAAGGATGCTCTAGGATCCTAAATTCTACAGTTTGCACCATATTGTTTTGGGAAATCCTACCGTGTCCCATGATGAACATAAGAACATCAGAAAAGCCATGCTGGATCAGACCAAGGCCTATCAAGTCCAGCAGTCTGTTCACACAGTGGCCAACCAGGTGCCTCTAGGAAGCCCACAAACAAGACGACTGCAGCAGCATTATCCTGCCTGTGTTCCACCGCACCCAATATAATAGGCATGCTCATCTGATCCTGGAGGGAATACGTATGCATCATGACTAGTATCCATTTTAACTAGTAGCCATGAATACCCCATCTCCTCCATGAATATGACCACTCCCCTCTTAAAGTCTTTCAAGTGGGCAGCCATCACCACATCCTGGGGCAGGAAGTTCCACAATTTAACTATGCACTGATGTACTGATGTCACTTCCTGTTATGCAGCCATTGATGATGTCATGGCTTCATAGGGTGCCATTTTGTTAAGTCTCCACTCCACCTGAGGAGGGCGGGGTTTGGGGTCTTCAGTCCCATAGAGTCCAATTGCCAAAGCGGCCGTTTTCTCCAGGGGAACTGATCTCTATTGGTTGGAGATCAGTTGTAATAGCAGGAGATCTCCAGCTAGTACCTGGAGGTTGGTTACCCTGACCATAAGTCCGCTGCGACTTGACAGCAATTTCCACCACCACCGTGGCTGTTAAAACCCAAAGTTTGGCCTGGGCTATGAGAAAATAGAAAACAAGTTGAATGAAGTGGCCATGACAATTACGCCCATGTTTTATTATTACAAACAAAGCATCTGCTTATCACGCCGTTTCATTTACCAGCAATATTTTTTTTTGCCTTGACAGCATGAGTAATGTTGTGTGTTCTTAACAAAATTAAATGGCTGCAAATCGAGGATAATCGTCCTGCGTTATGCCCTGAGGATGGTGATGGTGTTAGTATTAAAGCAGAGGAGAAATACAACACTCGACGCATGCGAAGAATCTCTCTCATAACGTATCTGTTTATGCTGCCCATATTTCCTTCTCTTGAGCCTGTTAATGGCTCTTCCGCAAGGCTGCAGATTTTTGACACGGACAACAGTCCCCATTTAACAGAGGCAGTCATGATGTTCTGCTACGCCGCCGGTAAATCACTGTCCAGACTGTGACCTTATTTTTGACCTCTTGGGAATACCTTGTTAACTTGTTGTTAAGAGTTTCCAGTAGTGTCCTTCAGGGTTCTTCACACAACGCATAGTTAAATTGTGGAACTCCCTGCTCCAGGATGTGGTGATGGCTGCCAACTTGGAAGGCTTTAAGAGGGGAGTGGACATGTTCATGGAGGAGAGGGTTATTCATGGCTACTAGTAAAAATGAATGCTAGTCATGATGCATACCTATTCTCTCCAGGATCAGAGGAGCATGCCTATTATATTGTGTGTGTGTAAAGTGCCGTCAAGTCGCAGCCGACTTATGGCGACCCCTTATGGGGTTTTCAAGGTAAGAGACTAACAGAGGTGGTTTGCCAGTGCCTTCCTCTGTATAGCAACCCTGGACTTCCTTGGTGGTCTCCCATCCAAATACTAACTAGGGCTGACCCTGCTTAGCTTCTGAGATCTGATGAGATCAGGCTATTAGGTGCTGTGAAACACAGGCAGTTCCCCCGGACAAAATGGCATATTTGGAGGGTGAAGTCTATGGCATTCCACCGCTGCTGTCTTAGATCTTAACAAGCTAGCGGGCAAGAGGTGGGCTCTTCAAGCAAAGTGGAAGCCAGTGCAATCCTAGCAAAAACAGGTGGGAACACATTCTCTGCCCCAATTATCAGCTCGGCAGCTGCATTTGGCACTATTTCTGCAGGTTTCTGCAGGAGCTTCAAGGGTAGCTCCACATACAGCACAGTGCAGTAGTCAAATAGTCAAGGGTGGTGGATGCATCTCATCTTTTATGCATGTGGCATCGAAACCAGAGATGCATGAGTGTTAAAGTGCCGCGTTTTGTACAACCTGTAGTTTCTCATGCTGGCGAGACACATGTTAACAGACTGCAAAACAGCTATCCCCCCGCCCCGCATATCTTTAACCTCAATAACAACAAACAGAGAGGCTTTTAGAACCAGACAAGAGAGTCTGCGGAAGCATAAATTAATACATCCAATCGAGGAAAGTCTTTGGCAGTAGTTAACAGGAGGGCATAATCCTTGGTTTGATGTTATAAGCATGTCCTTATTTTTGCTTGTGATCTGTTGGAGGGTATGCAACAGGCTGGGGGGGGGGGAACTGGGGGTGAGTACTAGAGATACCACCCCCCCCCCCCAGCAGCCAAGAAAGTAAGGGCAAAGACTGTCTCTTCGAGAGCAGTTATGTAAAACTGATTTTCGTCTGCGGTTGTTGTCTGTATTGTTCCATCAAAATTAATTATTTGAAGGTCGTTTATACTATTGTAATCCCAATTTTATAGCTTGATTTTCATTATGCAGATTTATGTTTTAATGTGTCTTATTTGTTGATGGTGTTTTGTAATGGCCTACAGCCCTACACAAATACATTTATTCATCCTCATACTGGTGTTACCAACCTCCCGGTGTAGGGTTGCCAGGTCCCTCTTCGCCACCGGCGGGAGGTTTTTGGGGCAGAGTCTGCAGAAAGGGGGGTTTGGGGAAGGGAGGGACTTCAGTGCCATAGAGTCCAATTGTCAAAGCAGCCATTTTCTCCAGGTGAACTGATCTCTGTTGGCTGGAGATCCATTGTAATAGGAGGAGATCTCCAGCTAGTACCTGGAGGTTGGCAACCCTATTTCTTCCTAACTTGGGATGGTTGATGCCGTTTCGGGATCAAATAGGCTTGCCCTCTCTCAGCCTTTCTAGGGCAGTATCAAGTATAATGTTGCTTTTTAGTTCTTCTGGGAATCTCTGAAACAAATCAAGAGTGAGAGCTTGAGTGGACACATCCTCTCTTAACAGGGCATGGACATCTAAATTTTTTTTAATGAAAATTGCCTCTCCACATGACGGAGGCATTCTCAGCGCCTCCAAGATGAGGGGCGAGGCGCCGCTACCTTTAATTCCTATCCATATGTAATATTAATAACCACTTAGCTGATCTTTAAATTTCCCTAAATGGGCCTTGTCATAATTGAAGCGAACCTAGCGGTTTCCCAGTAGGATCAGCTGCCTTCATTCTAAGAACCGCTCGTTCTTGGACTGCCAGGAGGCAAATCTTAACGCCACTCAGAAATGTACCATTGCAAAGGCAAGGTGGATCTTGAGTGTGTTTGCCCTCCTTGAGAGGCAAACCAGGCCCTCAACTTGGTCAAAGGACTTCTCAGGTGTTGCCGCTTCCCAAACTTTTCTTTGCAAAGATGGTCAGCTGACGGGAAAGGGCTAGTGGCTGGTTGCCTACTGGTATCATCCTTTTAAAATATATATATATATATATATGTGTGTGTGTGTGTGTATATATATATATAATTAACATTTTAAACATTACAAACACTACACATACACATACAGATTTAGCTTCTTCCAGCGAGGTCAGTTAACAATTCTAAATAACACAGTGGTTAATCAATACACTAACTTATATACGTAATAGGGTTGCCAACCTCCAGGTACTAGCTGGAGATCTCCTGCTATTACAGCTGATCTCCAGCCGAAAGAGATCAGTTCTCCTGGAGAAAATGGTTGCTTTGGCAATTGGACTCTATGGCATGGAAGTCCCTCCCTTCCCCAAACCCCGCCCTCCTCAGGCTCCACCCCAAAAACCTCCCACCAGTGGTGAAGAGGGACCTGGCAACCCTGTCCCCAAACCCTGCCTACCCCAGGCTTCATCCCCAGATCTCCAGGTATTTTCCACCCTGGAGCTGGCAACCCAGGGACCGATATCTTTCCCCCTATCTGGAAAAGCAGCCAAGTAGAGGGAGGGTTACCGAGATGAGAACTGGAGGGCAGGAAAAGGCTGACGTACCCCTCCCTCCCTACTAGGGTTCCCAGCCTCCAGGTACTAGCTGGAGATCTCCTGCAAATACAACTGAACTCCAGCCAATAGAGATCAGTTCCCCGGGAGAAAGTGGCTGCTTTGGTAATTGGACTCTATGGCACTGAAGTCCCTCCCCTCCCCAAACCCCGCCCGCCTCAGGCTCCGCCCCAAAATCCTCCTGCCAGTGGTGAAGAGGGACCTGGCAACCCTTCTCCCTACCCAGCCTTTCTCAGATCCCAAAGGAAGCCACAACTTTTTCATCCACAAGAGAAGACTAGGTAAAGTAACCCTGAAATCTGCACGGCATATCACTGGAAGTCCAATTGACATAACAGAAACCTCTGCCAGTCATATGTTCGTGATTTAAATCCTTCCAATCCGGAGCAATTAGGTGAGTCCAAAGGTGGTCTCTCATCTGCCAGCTGTTGAACGGTCTCTGTATTTCTGCTAGTAAAATCCCACATAATTGGCCAAATGAACCCAGAATGGCTCTCCCATTTTTCTTCCAGCCTCGTGAATAATTGTTACACGCTTTGCTTCCAATGGATTAGCCCTTTCTCCGCTGCATGCCGGCCCCTGCCAGGAACAGCAGGTGTTTAATTCTGCACAGGGCCTAATGTTGCAATTGCTTTGGTCTAGCAGAGTTATGATGAGTACAGGAAAATGCAGGCTGGCTGACACAGCCCCTTCCCGGAACTCTTGAACTCAGGACAGCCAACTTCAGATAGTGACTGCTTATCTGACAGACCAAAGTCAGGTGAAAGGGGCCATTAAAATACCAGCAGCCCCACTTAAAATCCCTTTAGTCTGTGGTTTGCACACCATTTTCCAGCCAAAACTGAGGCTCTGAGATATGTCTAGGGTTGCCAACTGCCAGGTAGTAGCAGGAGATCTCCTGCTGATACAACTGATCTCCAGCCGATAGAGATCAGATCACCTGGAGAAAAATGGCCGCTTTGGCAATTGGACTGTATGGCATTGAAGTCCCTCCCCTCCCCAAACCCTCCCCTCTTCAGGCTCCACCCCCAAAATCTCTCACAGATGGCTAAGAGGGACCTGGCAACCCTAGATATGTCCCAGGACCTCAGGTTTGAATAGGGTTGCCACCGGTGGGAGATTTTTTGGGGTGAAGCCTGAGGAGGGCGGTGTTTGGGAAGGGAAGGGACTTCAATGCCATAGAGTCCAATTGCCAAAGCAGCCATTTTCTCCAGGGGAACAGATCTCTATTGGCTGGAGATCAGATGTAATTAGGCTTGCCAGGCCCCTTTGCTCCACCGGCAGGAACTTTGTGGGGCCGCAGTGCGCAACGCGTGTGCCTGGCGCAGCACGCACAAGCACCCCGCGTGATGTGCCTACGTCACCTCCGGGTTTACCCGGAAGCGACACAAACGCTCTAGTGATCTAGGCCGAAACTCTATGATTTCCATAGAGTAAACCCAGAAGTGACGTGTGTGCAGTTTGCGCGCATGCCAGCATTGCCCACCAGCCCTCTGGTCAGCAATGCTGGCATGCGCGCACCAGCCCTCAGCTGGTCGGCGGGCAGCCTGGTGGATTGGTGGGATTTTACCCGCCGCCACCGGGCCCTTGGCAACCCTAGATGTAATAGCAGGAGATCTCCAGCTAATATCTGACAGTTGGCAACCCTAGGTTCGAAGCTGTGAAGCTGAAACATTTGGTATGCAGCTGAGCTGAGCGCCAGGGCAGCTGCGAGATGGGAGGATGGAACGAGCCATCCCATAATACATGCGACTGTGTGCAAAAGGGAGAGGAGGACTTTTGAAAATGCAAAATGGGTAATGGGTCATCCTTAAGAAAGAGCTTGTTTGCCCACTGGGACCGAAGTTCTGGGCTGGTCAAGAGTACGAAAAGTGCTCCAAGGCAGAGCTAGGAACTGGACCGGGTAATTCCTGGTTGCCTCGGAGTCGAGGTTTCTGAGCAGATTCGTTGCTGCTTCGGTGCCATTTGGCTTTCAAAAGACAAAAATTCCTGTTAGATGGGGGGGGGGGAATCCATCGAAGCAGCCTGCCTGGGGTTGCTGCCAATTCATCCTCACCGATTGCTAGGCAGGTTAACTCGAAACAGCCCGGGGAGTGCTCTCTGCCGCCGAAAATGGGCCAGCTTTTCATGTTGCCTAAGTGCCCAGAGATGGCAAATGTAGCTGTTTGTGGAGTCAAATAAAAATAAAATGGAACCGTTTTTTGGATGTTAGAACAGTATTTTTAGAGCTTATGGAAAATTCATGGAATTACTTGACAATCGTTTTTAAATTACAGTGATTTTTCTACTGGGAAAGACAGGATACGTTTTCGTTTTATGTTGCTTTAAAAAAAAAACGGTCTCTAAAGTTGTATTTGGGGGTTTCTCTTTCTCTGATTACCGTTTGATTGTTCCAAAACTAGGCAATGAGAAACTGATTATAGGACTCTCTGAAATCTAAATTAAGTGTGCTTTCTCTGTGTGGGCTGATGTGTTTTGGTGTACCTATCGAGTAGATTTTTATTCTCGCCTTTGTCCAAAGAAATCGGGCTGTACATGGTTTCCCCGTACTCATTTTATCCCCTCAATAACTTTGCAGAGGGCTTTGCTACATCTGCATGATACAATAGTTTGAATGTCAGACCAGGATCTTGGTATGGTGGCAAGGTAGGGTTGCCAACTACCAGGTACTAGCTGGAGATCTCCTGCTATTACAACTGATCTCCAGCCGATAGAGAGCAGTTCACCTGGAGAAAATGGCCACTTCGGCAATTGGACTCTATGGCATTGAAGTCCCTCCCCTCCCCAAACCCTGCCCTCCTCAGGCTCCCCCCAAAAAACCTCCCACCGGTGGTGAAGAGGGGCCTGGCAACCCTATAGCAAGGTCTGCCCACCTTCTCTGTGTTGGTTTCCCTCATCTGTTCGATAGAGAAGTGGGGAGACCGAAACTGCATTCTGCAACATCACCATGTCACAGGATGCTCTTGGGTCCCCTTCAACTCTGTGGTTTTTCCCATAGAGTTTTGGGGAAAACCTATAGCATCCCTAGTTCTGCCAACTTTGGCAATTGGACTGTATGGCATTGAAGTCCCTCCCCTCCCCAAACCCTGGCCTCCTCTACAGGGAAGCTGATCTCTGGTCTCCTGGAATTACAACTGATCTTCAGACCACAGAGATGAGCTTCCCTGTAGAGGAGGCCGGGGTTTGGGGAGGGGAGGGACTTCAATGCCATAGAGTCCAATTGCCAAAGCGGCCATTTTCTCCAGGTGGCATTATACCCCACTAAGGTCTCTCCCCTCCCCAAACCCACCCTCTCCAGATTTCCCTTCAAGATCTCCAGGAATTTCCCAACCCGGTGCTGACAACCTAAGCGTCCTGCAACACAGTGACGTTCTTCCAGTTACACCACTGGAATTGATATCACAGGGTGCCATTTTTGTAATTCTTTGCCCCCCCCCCCCCCAAGTCTCCCAGGGATTGCTAGCTGGCAACCATAGATCTCGGAGACCCAGGTTCAAATTTTCATTTTATTTTATTTTTCAAATTTGTAGCCTGCCCTCCCCAGCAAGCTGGCTCAGGGCGGGCAACATCATTTAAAACCCAGCTGTCACATAATAGTAAGGAAAAACCTGCAATAAAATTAAGCATTAAAACCCCCAGTCAAAGATGGCACACGAATCCCATACTACTGTGAGATCCACACAGGCGACCACCCCTCAAACCAAACCATTCCATACATAGGAAGGGGGAGGGGGTAGGCCAGTAAAGATTAGGGTTGCCAGGTCCCCCTCTCCTCCAGCGGGAGGTTTTTGGGGCAGAGGCGAGGCAAAGATCACGCTTGCACGGCTGCGCCGACGCAATTGCATCACTTCCGGTTACTTAACACCCGGAAGTGCCGCATCGCAAGGGGCCCTTTACCACTCAAACTCCTAGACCCCTTGTGATGTGTTTACACCCAGACGTTGCTCGTCGCAACGGGCCTTTTACCGCTGCGATGCGGCGCTTCCGGGTGTAAACCAGAAGTGACGTGGCGTGTAGGTGCGCGTGCACGCATTGCCCGCCGACCCTCAGCTGGTCGACGGGCAGCCAGGGTTAGAAAATTCTTCCTAATGTCTAGACGGAAACTATTTTGATTTAATTTCAACCCATTGGTTCTGGTCCGACCTTCTTGGGCAACAGAAAACAACTCGGCACCCTCCTCTATATGACAGCCCTTCAAGTACTTGAAGATGGTTGTAATATCACCCCTCAGTCTTCTCCTCTCCAGGCCAAACATACCCAGCTCCTTCAACCTTTCCTCATAGGGCTTGGTCTCCAAACACCTCACCATCTATGTTGCCCTCCTCTGGACACGTTCTAGCTTGTCTACATCTTTCTTAATTTGTGGTGCCCAAAACTAAACACAATACTCTACGTGAGGTCTAACTAGAGAAAAGCGATACCATCATTTCACATGATCTGGACACTATACTTCTGTTGATGCAGCCCAAGACTGCATTTGCCTTTTTAGCTACCACATCACACTGCTGACTCATGTTCAGTGTTTGGTCTACTAGGTAGGGCTGTCGATTCGGTTCCATCTGATAAGAAAAACAGCTGAATTTTCCCCAATTCGGCGGTTTCTAGTTCGGATGGAGCCGAATTCAAAAAAGGCGGGGAAACGGCCAGCCGAATTCAGCGAGTTCGGGCAGACGCCGAATAAATTCAGGCAAATTTGGTGGCCCCGAATCAGCCTCATAACCGTCAGTTAGTTAGCAGCATTCTCCTGCGGCCAATGGTGGCCAAGCTGGGTCTTCTCTTGGCCAATCAGAGCAGGGATTCTCACTTTTGAAATGGCCAGGAGAAGGGTATAAAAACTCCCGTCCTGACTGTATTCATCTCCTTCCATTTTGGTGGTGGTGCTGCTGAGAGATCCTGACTGGGCCGAGCTGCTGCTGCTTACCAGAATAGGATTGGATTTACTTCTCTGTGCTCCTGCTGGAAGACATCCACAGAGTTTGATTTTGGGGGTTTTCTCTAGACCTTTTCTTCTGTGTGTGTGTGTGTGGGGGGAAATCAGATTATGTGGGGGGGCAGATTCTGTGGGTGGGGGGGAGCCAAAGGGGGCTTTTGCCTTTTCTGCTGGGGGAATGCCAGCTCGCCTCTGCGGGAGTTTGCATTCTGCTTTGGTTTTTTGCCCGTTGCCACCCTCGGCCAGAGTTGAGTGCGGCGGTGCAGTGTGAGTCTCCCTCCGCTTGGCACCCGCGCGCCTCCTCCTCCTTGGTTTGTTTCTGTTTGGGGTTGAGCCGAGCCTTACTGGTTTGAGAGGGGAGCTTCGCCTTTTCTGCCCGGGGGGTGCCCTCTCGCCTCTGCGGAAGTGTGCATTCTGCTTTGGTTTTTTGCCTGTTGCCACCCTCGCCCGGAGTTGAATGCGGAGAGAGTCTCCCTCCGCTCGGTACCCGCGCGCCTCCTCTTCCTTGGTTTGTTTCTGTTTGGGGTTGAGCCGAGCTGTACTGGTTTGAGAGGGGGGGCTTTGCCTTTTCTGCCCGGGGGAGCGTCTCTCTCTCCCTGGTTTGAGGGGTGGGGGGCTTCAGGTGTGTGTCTTCAGGTTTTCCCGCATTAATAAGATCTGCAATGGGGTTTGCAAACTCCAAAAGGTCTGCACACTTCGTGATTACCAGTGCTGGCAGGCACGGGAGTGATGCCATGACAAAAAGGAGCAGGGCAGAAAACAGTCAGTGTGGCACAGTCTAGGTCGCGTGTTGCAAATGTTTGCACAGTCTCGGTCGCATGTTGCAAATGCAATTGCAATGGTTTTCAAACTCCAAAAGATCTATTCTATTCATTCCAATGGGCTGATCAAGGGGGGGGGCCCTTCCGGACCCCATAATTCGAGACCCCCTGACCCAATCTTAACAAAACTTGGGGGTTCTTGCAAGAAGGTTCCCCTCAAGCTACACTGAAAGTGTGGGACCTCTACCTCCAAAAATGCCCCCCCCCGGAGCCGCGGAAAGCCTCAAATGTGTTTTTAATGGCTTTATTCCAATGGGCAGATTGGGGGGACCCCTTCTGGGCCCCATAACTCCGGACCCCCTGACCCAATCTTTAAAAAACTTGGGAGTTCTTGCAAGAAGGGTCCCCTCAATCTACACTGAAAGTTTGGGGCCTCTACCTGCAAAAACACCCCCCCAGAGCCGCAGAAAGGCGCGGATGTGTTTTTAATGGCTTTAAATGGCCAAATTTATTCGCGAACTCCGAACTTAGTGCCGAATTACACGGATCCGAATTGGGGGAGTTCAGACTTCAGCATTTCCCAAATAAAAACGGGCCAAATTTTGCTGAATCCAAATTTTACCAAAAAAAATTTCAACAGCCCTACTACTAAGACCCCAAGATCCTTTTTGCATACACTACTGCCAAGCCAAGTCTCCCCCCATCCTATAATTATGCATTTGATTTTTCCTACCTAAACATAGAACTTTTCATTTATCTCTGTTGAAATGCATTTTATTAGTTTTATCCCAATTCTCCAGCCTGTCAAGATCATCCTGTATCCTGGCTCTGTTGGCTTTTATATGCCGACTTTCTCTACCTTTTAACGAGAATCAAACCGGCTTACAATCTTCTTCCCTTCCTCTCCCCACAACAGACATCTTGGGAGGTAGGTGGGGCTGAGAGAGTTCAGAGAACCGTGACTAGCCTGAGGTCACCCAGCAGGCTTCATGTGTAGGAGTTGATCAAAGAGTAAGCCACCTCCTTTGGCTTCAGTCCGGATGTGGAACATGCTGGGGGGGACGGACAACCACCCACCTTTTAAACACCTCTGTTCCCCCTAAGATAAGTAGACTTTTATCCACTCTCTGCCTGGATCTCCTTTGCCCTCCTCATGTTTGTATCACTTCTGCTCCAGACCTTCTCCCTTTTAACATTTCACATGCTCGAATGAGCAGTGGCCGAGATCGCTGAGAGGGAAGGAGAAGACCAAAGTTTTGAGTGTGTGGGTCAGCAGGGAAATGATCCTTACAAGGGGAACAGCAAGGGGTGTTTAAAAATGCAACACACGAATGCTGCTGCCCGTACATTTGTCAACAGAAGCGCTCAGCTTTGGGTTATGCTTGGCAAAAGCCGTGGCCCCGATCTGCCTTGAATGTGTTAATGGTCCCCAATGTGGGGCGTACATTCTTGTCCACATCAACAGATCCTCAAAAAAATCCTTTTCCTGACGGTTTGGTTTAACAGCTCAGGGGCACTTGTCGGATTCTTTTCGATAAGGAGTGTGCAAATGACGAAGAAGAAGGCACACCTCAAATGATTAGTGAGGGCCAAACTGCTCCTGTCCCGCCTGAGTTCAGAACTGAGCTTGTCAAACTGAGCATGGCACCCAGCTGGGGGGCTAGGGGTGGGACATGGGCAGAGATGCATGCAATGTCACTGACATGAACACATGAAGCTGCCTTATACTGAGTCAGACCCTCGGTCCATCAAAGTCAGTATTGTCTATTCAGACTGGCAGCAGCTCTCCATGGTCTCAAGGCAGAGATCTTATGTTTATTAGATTTACTAGATCCTATGTACTGGTGGCAGGGATATGTTAGATTTTTTAAAATGTGCAACATTTAGCACATTAGGCACTTCATAAATAAGTTGGTAATACCTAGTGCTTTACAGAGTAATCCACATGAACACATGAAACTGCCTTCTACTGAATCAGACCCTTGGTCCATCAAAGTCAGTACTGTCTACTCAGACCAGCAGCAGCTCTCCAGGGTCTCAGGTAGAGGTCTTTCACATTACCTACTTGCCTAGTTCCTTTAACTGAAGAGGCCGGGGACTGAACCTGGGACCTTCTGCATGGCAAGCAGATGCTCTACCACTGAGCCACGGCCCCTTCCCTATGTCACTATGTCACTTCCAGAAAAAACCCAGAAGTGACAGATGGTAGCTGTAGGAATAGCTGGAAAGTCTGTGTAAAAAGCATAGAGTTTCTGGCAATTCCTAGAGCTACCTTATGTCACCTTTGGGTTTAGCTGGAAGTGATGTAGTGACATCAGTGATGTTGCCATGGGTTTTTTGTCCTACTACTGCTTGGAATAGTAGCAGACAACGGGACTTGCTTGCGGGAGGCCTGGCAAGCCTATCTATGAGCCCAATTCTGAAACTCAGTAGCTCTTGTTGCATTGGGTTCCCCAATGCCTCGCCACCCATAAGCCTATAAATCTTGCCTCTGACCACCATTCATTTGAACTTCACCTGGTGGCAGCAGCAGCAATTACAGTGGCCAGCCCTGGCTTCAGAAATCCCTGGAGATTTGGTGATGGTATATGGGGAGGGTAGTCTTTAGGGGTGAGAGGGAGCTTCACAGGGATGTGATGTCATTCTAGGACTTCAGTTTGTCCTATATAGTATACCATAGAATCTACCCTCCAAAGCTACTGTGTTCTCCAAGGTAACTGATCTCTGTAGTCTGTGTGATAGAGGTCTATAAAATTATGCATGGTATGGAGAGAGTGGACATGGAGAAGCTTTTCTCGCTCTCTCATAATACTAGAATGTGGGGTCATCTGCTGAAGCTGGAGGGTGAGAGATTCAAAACTGATAAAAGGAAGTATTTCTTCACACAACACATAGTTAAATTGTGGAACTCCCTGCCCCAGGATGTGGTGATGGCTGCCAACTTGGAAGCCTTTAAGAGGGGAGTGGACATGTTCCATCAAGTTGCTTCCGACTCATGGCGACCCTATGAATCAATGTCCTCCTAAATTTCTATCTTTGATAACCTTGCTCAGGTTTTGCAAATTGAGTACTGTGGCTTCCTTTATACAGTCGATCCATTTCTTGTTGGTTCTTCCTCTTTTCCTGCTGCCTTCCACTTTTCCTAGCATGATTGTCTTTTCTAGTGACTCTGGTATTTTCACAATGTGACCAAAGTACGACAGTCTCAGCTTAGTCATTTTAGCTTCTAGGGTCAGTTTAGGCTTGATTTGATCTAGAACCCACTGATTTGGTTTTTTGGCAGTCCACAGTGTCCGTAACACTCTTCTCCAACACCATATTTCAAAGGAATCTAATTTCTTCCTATCAGCTTTCTAACAGCTTGGTACATTTAGGGAGGTGTATAAGATGGTTTCATAAGGTGGTTGGTGGTGGGTAAACTGATACGGCTGCTTAAAAAAAAGTGTGCATTTTTAAAAACTTTGTCAGTGTCCTACCCATTTCATTTCTTTGTTAGCTGCCTTGAGCCCAAGGAAACAAGGTGGGATATAAACATTTTAAATGAATGAATGAATGAATGAATAGAAGCAGAAGCGTTGGTTTTCAAACCAGTCTACAATCTCTTTCCCTCCCCCCAACAGACACCTTGTGAGGTAGGTGGGGCTGAGAGAGTTCGGAAAGAACTGTGGCTAGCCCAAAGTCACCCAGCTGGCTTCATGTGCAGGAAACCCACACGGTTCACCAAATTAGAGTGCGCCGCTCATGTGGAGGAGTGGGGAATCAAACCCGGTTCTCCAGATTAAGAGTCCACCGCTCTTAACCACTACACCACGCTGGAAGAGCTAAATAACAGGGGAGTCATACAAACGTCCTAGCAGGTGCTTGTGAGGAACAAGTACAGCCAGATCAACAATATAAACAGTTGGATAGCAAACTTTCTTCCAAGAATCATGTACATGTATCTCCGGCTGATGTGTTCCTTTATTGTTGTACAGGCATGCCCCCCCACCCCCAAAGAAAACTGAAGTTTCTCATGGATACATTAGTCTCCTCTGTTCAAATGGAAACTGAACTACACCAAACCAATGAAATTAAACTCATCCCTGAGAAAACTACGTTCCTTCTGAAGTCATCTTAAAATCCCTCTCTCCGATGCGGTTGTGCGCGCCAATGTAATTTGGGCTGCAGAGGTACAGATCTTTTCTTCCCTCTTTTCTAAACAGGGAGATGTTACAAGGATAATGCGATTACAGTGGTGAAGCTAATTTCAATCTTCCGCTTAATGCAATCGGAGACATCCAACAGATACAGGAAAGATGTGAGGCAGAAGGAAGGCATGGGAGGGGGTCATTTTGACAAGACGGGAATAGTAGGACTCGGTTGCTATTCCAGCCACATCGTGCTTCCTTTTAGGGCTCTGGAGCTGAAGTCTTCTGCTTCTGATTCTGGTTCCCACACTCAGATCATGTTCTGCATAGCTGATCCATTGAATGGGCAGTGGTGTCTCAAATCCCATCTCAAGCACAAAAAAGGTCTCACCGCTCCTAGACCGTAGGGTTGCCAGGTCCCTCTTAGCCACCAGCGGGAGGTTTTGGGGGTGGAGCCTGAGGAGGGCAGGGTTTGGGGAGGGTCTTCAAAGCCATACAGTCCAATGGCCAAAGCTGCCATTTTCTCCAGGGGAACTGATCTCTATCAGCTGGAGATCAGTTGAAATAGCAGGAGAGCTCCAGCTAGTACCTGGAGGTTGGCCACCCTACTAGTCTGGCACCCTTGTAACCATCATTCTGCACTCACTTTCAATGCCTCTGCGTACTTTCATTTCCATGGAAATGGGTTAGAAAGAAGAAACAATGAAAGTTGAGAGGGGTTTAACAGACCACGAGCAATATCAGAGACAGGCTAAGGTAGCCCTACATTCCTGGTCTGAACCAGTGGAGGTCTGGGAAGAGAGTCCGATCTGAATAATAATGTCAAATACAGTTGCCAATTCTGGGTTGTGAAATTTCTGGAGATTTGGATCCTGGGGATCCTGGAGATAGTGGAATCATAGAATCATAGAGTTGGAAGGGACCACCAGGGTCATCTAGTCTAACCCCCTGCACAATGCAGGAAATTCACAACTACCTCCCCACACACACACCCCTAGTGACCCATACTTCATGCCCAGAAGATGGCCCTCCCTCTCATGATCAGCTTAAGGGCATAGAATCAGCATTGCTGACAGATGGCCATCTAGCCTCTTCTTAAAAACCCCCAGGGAAGGAGAGCTTACCACCTCCCGAGGAAGCCTGTTCCACTGAGGAACTGGTCTGACTGTTAGAAAATTCTTCCTAGTGTCTAGACAGAAACTCTTTTGATTTAATTTCAACCCGTTGGTTCTGGTCCGACCTCCTGGGGCAACAGAAAACAACTCAGCACCATCCTCTATATGACAGCCCTTCAAGTACTTGAACATGGTTATCATATCCCCTCTCAGTCTTCTCTTCAGGCTAAACATACCCAGCTCCTTCAACCTTTCCTCATAGGACTTGGTCTCCAGACCCCTCACCATCTTCGTTGCCCTTTGGGGAGGATAGGGACTTCAGCGGGTAGGGTTGCCAACCAATTCTAAGCCTTCCTGGGAAAAACAGCTTCTGTGTATGTTGCTGTGAAATCCATCCATTTTAAACTGGCGCACACTGTTCACTGTCATGTATGCGTTTTGCCTTTGAAACTTGGAAGATTTGTATGTCCCAGTTGAATTTGCATTGGTTCTGAAGCCAGATTTCCCCGTCTTCAAGCACTGATCCTTTTCCCGCTCCCCTTTTTCCTATCTTGGCACATGAGACTTAAAATCTCATTCTAAGGGTCTCTTCTGTCCATAAAATGAACACCGATCTCCATTCATTTTGTACTGATCATTATACTAAACATGTTATTCCCTGGAGAGTCAGCCTGTTGGCATGTTTTGTGCTTCCCGGTGAGATCATAGCTCTGTTCCGCCACCCTCTTCCTTCTTCTCTCTGGCAGAAGTCCAAACTTATTTTAGTTAACTTTATTTAATCATGCAGGGCATCTGGCCCCCACTGACCTTCTGTATGCTTCTTCCCCCCCCCCCAGTACTCATTTCAATGATGCACAGACAACAAAGATAGCATGGGGGGGAGGAGGAGGAGGAGGAGGAGAAGGAGAAGGAGGAGAAGCAGCAGCAGCAGCAGCTTACAATCACCTTCCTTTCCCCTTCACCTAGCTGGCTTCGTGTGTAGGAGTGGGGAAACAGATCCAGTTCACCAGATTAGCCTCCGCCGCTCATGTGGAGGAGTGGGGAACCAAACCTGGTTCTCCAGATCAGAGTCCATCGCTCCAAACCACCACTCTTACCCACTATACCATGCTGGCTCAACAAGAGGGGTCAGCCCCTAAGACTGTAAAACCAAACTAGCTAAGCCCTCTTTTTCTCATCAATGGTGGTGGGTGGAGATCCCCCACTATTACATGTGATCTCCAGGTGGCAGAGATCAGTTAACCTGGAGAAAATGGCCACTTTGGAAGGTTGACTCTATAGCACTATACCGCCCTGAAGTCCCTCCCCTCCCCCAAAACCTCTCGTCTCCGGCTCCACCCCCAAAACCCCCAGGTATTTCCCAACTTGGAGCTGGCTACCCTAATGTAGTCTGGAGACAAGTTGTCATTCTGGGAGATCTCCAGCCCCCACCTGGTGACTGGCAACCTTAGAGCCCAGAGATCAAGGCGTAGCGTAAAAGCTGAATGCTGTATGCAAAGATTTGGGAGGTGAACTCTATGGCATTATATACCCCATTGAAGTCCCTTCCCTCCCCAAATCCCACCCTCCTCAGGCTCCACCCCCCAACTCTCCAGGTATTTCCCAACCAGATCTGGCAACCCTACAAATTACATAGTAGGATCCAACGTATAGCAAACTATACTCAGTCGTAGAGACCACAGACCTTAACTATTTATCGAAGTGACTTGGTGATTCATGTTTGTACAGTGCTACCCTCTTGCCTGCGTGGAAAAGCCCTTTTGAATAATTTGGTTTTGCATAGTTTGCGGAAAGCCAAGAGAGCTGGCGCCTTCCTGACCTTTTCACTGGATCACAGTCCTGGAAGCACTCGAGTTTGAGTCTGCCCTGGCTGCCTACAGTCTAGCACTGAGATTGTGTTTCTTTGGGCTTCTGCCCCACATAGGGTTGCCAGGTCCCTCTTCGCCACTGGTGGGAGGTTTTTGGGGCAGAGCCTGAGGAGGGCAGGGTTTGGGGAGGGACCTCAATGCCATAGAGCCCAATTGCTAGAGTTGACAGGTCCCTCTTTGCCAACGGCAGGAGGTTTTTGGAGTGGAGTTTGAAGAGGGCATTGTTTGGGGAGGGGAGGGACTTTGATGCCAATGCCTAAAGCAGCCATTTTCTCCAAGGGAACTGATCTCTATCGGCTGGGGATCAGTTGTAATAGCAGGAGAGCTCCAGCTACTACCTGGAAGTTGGCAACACTCGCCCCCCAGCATCCTTCACCTGATCAAGCCCAGTTAATTCTCAGTATATTGTGCTGCCTAGGGCTTAAGGTTGCCAGGTCCCTCTTTGCCACTGGTGGAAGGTTTTGGGGGCGGAACCTGAGGAGGGTGGGGTTTGGGGAGAGGAGGGACTTCAATGCCATAGAGTCCAATTGCCAAAGCAGCCATTTTTCTCCAGGTGAACTGATCTCTATCGGCTGGAGATCAGTCATAATAGCAAGAGACCTCCAGCTAGTACCTGGAGGTTGGCAACCCTACTAGGGCTCCAAAGTTGACTGACCTTTTGCAGTAATGGTGGTTTTTTTATAAAAGAAAAGAGAGAGAAAACTTGGTATGGCTTGATAAGAGAACATATTTTATTTTAAACCTCTGGCGGGCGGTCATGGGGAACGTCCTCTAATGATGAAAAAGGCCTAGGAAATGACCTTTTAGATCAAGTTGAAAAGACTTCATTAATTAACAAAGTTCCTGTCACTGGGATACACTCCAGAGGTGGGAAAGGGGGGGTCACACTAGTCTGGAGCCTTTCATATTATTGGATGTCGTGCATTGTGTTTCTTATCTGGGGTGAATCTAGACTTGCAAGGTCAGATATGTATGTCAGGCCTTTGTATCCCGTTTCTTAGTTTGACATAGGGTTGCCAACCCCCAGGTACTAGCTGGTGATCTCCTGCTATTACAACTGATCTCCAGCCGATAGAGATCGGTTCCCCTGGAGAAAATGGCCACTTTGGCAATTGGACTCTATGGCACTGAAGACCCCAAAGCCCGCCCTTCTCAGGCTCCGTCCCCCCAAACCTCCAAAAATTCTGAGAATACACACATCGGAGCAAACTGTGCAACACTCCACATCCTTTGTAATGATTCCCTGCAACTGCCAATGTGGTGTAGTGGTTAAGAGCAGTAGTTTGGAGCAGTGAAGTCTGATCTGGAGAACCGGGTTTGATTCCCCGCTCCTCCACATGAGCGGCGGAGGCTAATCTGGTGAACTGGATTTGTTTCCCCACTCCTACCCACGAAGCCAGCTGGGTGACCATGGGCAAGTCACAGCTCTCTTAGAACTCTCTCAGCCCCACCCACCTCACAGGGTGTCTGCTGTGGGGAGGGGAAGGTAAGGTTATTGTAAGCCGGTTTGAGTCTCCCTTAAGTGGTAGAGAAAGTCGGCATATAAAAACCAAGTCGTCTTTTTCTTCTTCTTCTGTTTGATTCCTCTCCTCCCCCATCCAAAGATCTGAGCTCAGCAGTCTCCAAACGCTGCCACTTAAAAATGGGATTTAACATTACCATTATTCTCTCCTCTCTTAATTTTTGATTGCGGCTGGCGCCCTGTTATTTCCTGATCAGGGTATCAGGCTTTTGCATTACAGGTGTCTGTGAAGCAAAATCACATTTCCAGGAATCTTCCTGCTTAATATTTGGGGGGGGGGGATGTCTGTTAATTGTCATGTTCTTTCTTCCAAATTGGCTGCAGCCGGTTGATGCAGCCCTCAGCCATGCTAATCTGATCGACTGTTTATTTGCCAGCTGCTTCCCCTACCGTAAATGCAGATGTGCCTTGATGGAATTTTCTCCTGTTCCAAAGGGACCGGTCCCACTCTCCCTGAGCAAAGACAATCTCGGAAATGGGGGGGGGGGTTACAGCAAGAGTTGTTCGGCAGTGGAATCAGCTACCCAGGGAGGGTGTGAGCTCCCCCTCACTGGCAGTCTTTAAGCAGAGGCTGGACAAGCACTTGTCAGGGATGCTCTAGGCTGATCCTGCATTGAATGAGCAGGGGGTTGGACTAGATGGCCTGTATGGCCCCTTTCAGCTCTGTGATTCTGTGAACTTTCTCTCAAACAAGCGTCCTCCGAATGACGTTCCATCTTCTCTACAGGCACTTAAGAGTGACCTTTGTGTCTTCCTTTGATCTATGAGCCAGTGTGATGTAGTGGTTAAGAGCGGTGGTTAAGAGTGGAGGGGTGGACTCTGATCTGGAGAACCGGGTTTGATTCCCCACTCCTCCACGTGAGCAGCGGATGCTAATTGGGTGAACCGGGTTGGTTTCCCTGCTCCTACACACGAAGCCAGCTGGGTGACCTTGGGCTAGTCACAGCTCTGTTAGAGCTCTCTCAGCCCCACCTACCTCACAGGGTGTCTGTTGTGGGGAGTGGAAGGGAAAGTGATTGTAAGCCGGTTTGATTCTTCCTTAAGTGGTAGAGAAAGTTGGCATATAAAAACCAACTCTTCTTCTCCTTCTCCTTCCACCCAGCTCAGGGACCCCAAGGTGGCTAACATCCAAACATCACAGACATTTAAATATCTGTGTGTGTTTGTGTGTGTAAATCGCCATCAAGTCGTAACCAACTTATAGCAAGTCAGTAGGGTTTTCAAGGCAAGAGAGGAGTAGAGATGGTTTGCCATAAATATATGAGAGAGAGACAAGATTTGTGTTAACTTTTCCCCCCGTTAAGAGCAAAATAAACCCTAGAACCAAACCAAATTGCCCATAAAGTTCCACAAGCGAAGCTACTTGCAAATGTTTCTGTTTATCACAATATTCGGAGAATGAAAAGACATCACACTCCATTAAGGGCTTGCTGAAAACTCCTCGGAAGCAGCTCAATCATTTCCCCCTTTGCATCAGGTGGGCCCTCGCTCTCAATAGCATTCTTTTTGATCAGCTTCCCTGGCAGAGGGGAGAAAATGCTCCCACCAATTTGTGTCTCCTCCGGTCTTGCTTATTTCAACTGATAGATCACGATGGGAAGCCGGGTTAGTCTGTCAAGAGCAGTAGAAAAGAGCCAGAGGTCCAGTAGCACCTTAAAGGCTCCCAAAATGTCTGTCAGGGCATGAGCTCCCGTGAGCCACAGCTCACTTCTTCAGACACAGCTTTGGGTTAGAAGAACATAAGAAAGGCCCTGCTGGATCAGGCCAAGGCCCATCAAGTCCGGCAGTCTGTTCACACAGTGGGCAACCAGGTGCCTCTAGGAAGCCCCCAAACAAGACAGCTGCAGCAGCATTATCCTGTGTTCCACAGCACCTCATATAATAGGCATGCGCCTCTGATCCTGGAGAGAATAGGTGTGCATCATGACTAGTATTCATTTTGACTAGTAGTCATGGATAACCCTCTCCTCCGTGAACATGTCCACTCCCCTCTTAAAGCCTTCGAAGTTGGTAGCCCTCACCACATAAGAACATAAGAAAGGCCCTGCTGGATCAGACCAAGGCCCATCAGGTCCAGCAGTCTGTTCACAGAGGAGCCAACCAGGTGCCTCTAGGAAGCCCACAAACAAGACAACTGCAGTAGCATTATCCTGCCCGTGGTCCAAAGCATCTAATATAATAGACATGCTCCCCTGATACTGGAGAGTGCCTGATTTGCTTTTCAGTGCCTGGTTTGTTTTTAATACATTCTAGCTGTATCTGAAGACATGAGCTATGGTTCAGGAAAGCTCATACCCTGCCAAAATATTTGTTAGTCTTTAAGGAGCTCCTGGACTTTTGCTCTTTTCTACTTTTATTTCAACTGGTTATGTAATTAAGGATTTTATTATTGTTATTTCAATGAAATCTATCTTGAGGGGGGGAGAGTCTACATTATATTATCCTTTGCAAAATTATAATCCCAGAATTCAATGGATTTGTTTGGAGGTTCAGATCCCCAGTTCAGCCCTTGGCATCTCCAGTTCCAAGACCTCACGTGGACAGGAAAAGCCCCTGGAGATCTTCCGTCCATCAGAAGAGATGATACTGAGTTTGACAGGCCAGTGGTCTGACTCAATATGAAACCACCTCTTTATGTTCGAAGTTAATGTGCCCTGAACGATGGGCGCCCATCTCACGTCACTGAGCTAGTCAATTACCCCCGCTGAAGAAATGCTTACGGAGATGTCTACGGATGCGAATGTGTTCCCTTTTGCGTAACACTTTGTGCCAATGAGCAAGCCGCCTGACCGCGGCTGTCATTTCCGTGCTATGACCCGGTGGATACGACAATAAAATTGGTCTCCCTCCATCTCTCTGCACAGTGCATAATTGGCTGCCTCCCCCCCCACCAATTAATAGGAAATGTAAAACATGTATTAAGGTACCATAATCAGTGTGAAGGGCCGTGGCCGCATGTCTAGGGCTGACATCGGAATAATGCGCGCACCGAATTCATTCAGAGGGTGGATTAAAAACACCCCCTTTGGATGATCAGTCCTTGAGTTCCTTTGGGTGTTTCACTGCCTGATTTGCTTTTTAATACGGCTGCTTCCCAAATCCTCCGACAAATTTCTCCCCCAGGTTTTGCAGCAGGAAACCAAACCCGTTAATTTTTGCATTTCATACGGTGCATCGTACCTCTCTCATCTATCACAGTTCCTTCAGGTTGGGAAGGGGAGGTATCAATGACTTGGGGGGTATTTTGGGGGGGTGTATTTTGAAGCAAAACCTTCAACTTCCTCCATGATTAGGGAAACCAACTTCAGGTTGGGGAATTCCTGTAGATTTGGGGTGGAGGAAGAAAAGCAGCCCTTTTCTCCAAAGTACTGATCCCTGTAGTCTGGAGGTCAGTTATAATTCTGGGAGATCTCCAGACCCCGCCTGGAGGCTGGCAACCCTACCAAGATTAGGCTTGCCAACCTTCAGGTGGTGGCTGGAGATCTCCCGCTATTACAACTGATCGCTAGGTGACAAAGATCAGTTCACCTGGAATACTTAACAGTGTCCAGATGGCACCTCAGATCAGTCCCCCCTCCCCAAACCCTGCCCTCCTCAGGCTCCCCCCAAAATCTCCAGGTATTTCTCAATCCAGAGCTGGCAACCCTAGTGATAGTGAATGGCCTAACCTCCAAGAAGAACAGGTGGGATGCAACAAAGGCTGCCAACCTCCAGGTGGTGGCTGGAGATCTCCTGCTATTACAGCTGATCTCCAGGCGATAGAAATCAGTTCTTCTGGAGAAAATGGCTGCTTTGGCAATTGGACTCTATGGCATTGAAGTCCCTCCCCTCTCCAAACCCTGCCCTTCTAAGACTCCACCTACAAAATCTCCAGGTATTTCCCAACCCGGAGCTGGCAACCCTAGATGCAACATGTATTTGATCCCTGCAGGGGGGAAGTTCTCCCACCATCCATGGTCCACTACACTGGGGAAAGGCTGGGTGTCTTTTGCCCCCGGCTCCAAACAGCCCAAGTTCTGGCACCTGGATTGCCAGGCCAGATCTGAGAGAGAGGGCATCTGTCAGAGGCTGCCTGACAACAGATTCAGACGCTGACGAAGACCAGATCCAGGGGCAGAGTCCTCCTTCCCCACCCACACTGACAGAGAAAACAGCTGATGGTGATGTATTGCCAAGACAAACCTTAAAGTCACCGGCTAAAGAGCAGCCTAAGGAAAACCAGACGCTGGCCGACCCGGGAACATCGAGGAAGCTGCCAAGGGAGCCGGGAGACCATGAGGAACAGATGTCTCCTGGGACTTGTCGGAGGAAAATGGGCCGGGTCCTGGCAGAGCAACACCGGCGTTCGGCCAGGCTGGAGCAACAAAGAAGGAACCGGGACAGCAATGGAGGTAGCGATTGAGTCTTTACAGAAGCTGCCTTCCCCAGACAGCGGCAAGTATTTAGGAGGGCTGAGTCAGCAGAAGCTGTGGAAGCAACGCATGGCGAACCTGCGACACGCCACTCTGGCTGATGGTGTATCGACTCAGACTGTTTTCTCAACCTGGAATGCTTCTGGACTCCCTGCCTGACCTTGGACCGGCGACCTCGACACTGCCTCTTGCTCTGACCTTTCACCCTGACTGAACTTTGGACTGTTACTGGACTTTGTCTACTACACCCATTCCCAATTGGTACAGCTGCCAGCTGTGGAAGCCTCGGCTTCAGAAACCCCAGCCTGTTGCCCAGCCTGCTGCAGGCCTCCTCATAGCACTGCACTGCTACAGCAGCTCCCTGCCCTGGTGGGCCAGCATAGCATCCTCCCCAGACGTCCCTAGGCCTGTGTCTCCCTGCAGGCTGATCTGTACAACTCTGAGGATGGGGGGGAACACAGGCAAGGGAAGAAAAGGTTCTCTTGGCTTGATGGAGGAGCTGATTAGGCCCATCAGCGACTGAACAACGGGAGGGAGTGATCGCAGAGCAGCCGCTGGGAAAGCAGAGATGAATACTGAATATAACAAATATGTCCGAGGCGCGGGACTAATTGGAAAATAAATTGTCCAACTATTGCGGCGTACATTAAACCTGCCAAAGGCATTGGGGAGGGGGGAGGATCTTCTGCATCGCTCAGGCAACTGAGATGCCCACAAAGCAATTCGGATGTTTTGCCTCCGTGGCCCAAGTTTTCAGTTTCCCAAAATGCGGTGTCTTTTTGAGCAGCATCGTACCAAAGCATGCATAGAAAGCAGACGTCTAGAAGCAGAGGTGGTTGGCCACTGCCTTCCTCCGCAGAGCCTTCCTTGGTGGTCTCCCATCCAAGTACCAACCCAGCTTAGCTCCCGAGATCTGATAAGATCAGGCTGTACCACACCATTCCACATCTCGAATTCTTCATTAGATAGGTGTAAATGTTACCTTTCCAAGTCTTTATTATAAGAACATAAGAAAGGCCCTGCTGGATCAGACCAAGGCCCATCAAGTCCAGCAGTCTGTTCGCACAGTGGCCAACTAGGTGCCTCTAGGAAGCCCACAAACAAGACGACTGCAGCAGCGTTGTCCTGCCTGTGTTCCACCGCACCCATTTTTGTATGGTTCATTTAAGAGTTGCGGCAAGCAGTCGCTTGTATTCCTTTTTCTTTTCTTTTCGGACTCCCACCCCACCCCGTCCCCCACATTTTTCTTACATAAAACCTTAGCACAGTTTCAAAGTCTAAAATAACTTTGTGACTATGAAATGTACCCATCTGCCCCCTAGTGGTTACTCGGTTTAAAGAAGCAGGTTCCTGTGACTTTCGGCGTTCTGTTCTCTCTGGAGGCGCTGGCTGTGGAGGGCTGCGATGAAGGAACTATACTTGGAGCAAAACCAAAACAGGAAGGGGAAGAGAAAAATACTTCAACCCAGAAAAATCAGGTCACCAAGGAGGTTGACAAAAAAAGCCTAATAACAGATTGAATACTAATGCTTCCTGAATGTGGATATACATACCATGGAGCTACGATTCACACTGACCTTGCTTACTAGCGTGGCATAGGGGTTAAGAGTGGCGGACTCCAATCTGGAGGACCGGATTTGTTTCGAAGGAGGAGGAGGCGAAGAAGAAGAGTTGATTTTTTATATGCCGACTTTCTCTACCACTTAAGGCAGAATCAAACCGGCTTACTATCCCCTTCCCTTCCCCTCCGCACAACAGACACCTTGTGAGGTTGGTGGGGCTGAGAGAGTGTGACTAGCCCAAGGTCACCCAGCTGGCCGCAGGTGTAGGAGCGGGGAAACCAACCCAGTTCACCAGATTAGCATCTGCCGCTCATAGGGAGGAGTGGGGAATCAAACCCGCTTCTGCAGATCAGAGTCCATTGCTTCAAACCACCGCTCTTAACCACTACCCCACGCTGGCTGAAGCCGGCACTTCTGGAAAAAGCAGGCCAATAACACATGGCCCATAGCTCCCAATCACTATAGATCGTAGCTGGAACCTTCCAGGTGTCTCTGACCGGTTCAGGCCAGACTGGACTTGCTAGGGAAGATGAGGCAACCCCGCCCATCTCATCGCCACAGATGTTCCCAGGACTTAATGAAAGTGGTGTGAGAAGACCTTGAACAACAAGTCTCCTTGCTGATAAGCGGCACCTGGAATTGAGAGAGAGAGAGAGAGAAACTAGGCCTGTGGATGGGAAATTACAGGCTGCTTTGAGCTGTGGGAACAAATTGATTCACTGTCTTGACAAACCTTTCAAAGCCTCCAGGAAGAGGAGGAGGAAGAAGAAGAAGAGGAGGAGGAAGAGTTGGTTTTTATATGCCAACTTTCTCTACCCTTTTTAAGGAGAATCAAACTGGCTTACAATCTCCTTCCCTTCCCCTCCCCACAACAGACACCCTGTGAGGTAGGTGAGGCTGAGAGAGCTCTAACAGAGCTGTGACTAGCCCAAGGTCACCCAGGTGGCTTCATGTGAAGGAGGGGGGGAAACCAACCCGGTTCACCAGATTAGAGTCCACCGCTCTTCACCACGCAGAGGAGCTTGCAGTTCATGACTCCATCTCTTACCACTGCACTACACTCGCTAAGTTAACACATTTCAAGAGGGGGCAATTTGCACTGGAAATAAGAAGGGCTGTTCTTCCTTTCCCCTGGAAATTCCTCTCTCAGCTGCCTATCCTCCATCTTTTTCTTTTTTTTTTTGCAAAGTTCCTGATGCTTTTTGGGTGTGCATCAGATCCCTTCCCAGCTGGAGCAGGGCGCAACACAATATCAGCATTGTTGGAAGCAATCGTCCTTTGCCATTCTCGCCGCTGCTGTTTTCGCTCGCGTGGATTTGTACTGACTGAATCCCTCGGCAGGGTAATTTTTGATCTGCCTAGAGAGTCATGTCAACCGCCAAGTGATGTGACTCTTAATAAGAAAGAGATTCCGGAGCTACTTAGTTGCAAAATCACTGTGCATGGTGTTGCTAAGCAATGCCAGCCTGCCACCAACTACTCGGAGATAATACTTTTTCGAAATTGGAACGCAGCGGGTGGGGTGGGGGGTGAGCAAAAGAATGGCAACCCTTTTTGGATGGATCAATGGTTTTGTTTGTTTGTTTGTTTAGCGAATGGGGGAAGAGAGAGAAGTAGAAGTTTGGCCAATTACAATCGTATATTGCAATGACGAGAACCGGGAAGCCATCCCTAGAGAAGAGAAATTAAGGGCTTGCTGCTGGAGGAGAAGAATCGGGAGCTGTTGGCTAAGAAGGCGGGAAAGAGAGTTAAAGACTGGTAGTGAAGGGACCCTACCCTCAGCAGTTCTGGAAGGTAAATTTAAGAGATTGCCAAGATCAGAATGGGGATGTCCCTGTAAGTCAGGTGAAGATGAGTCTATTGCACCTGTTTTTTTGAAGATGAGTCTGTTGAAGATGAGTCTATCGCACCTGGTTGGCCGCTGTGTGAACAGACTGCTGGGCTTGACTGCAGCAGCCTTCTCCTGCCTGTGCTCCAAAGCACCTAATATCATAGGCATGCTCCTTTGATCCCAGAGAGAATAGGTATGACTCATGACTAGTATCCATTTTGACTAGTAGCCATTGATAGCCCTCTCCTCCATGAACGTGTCCACTCCCCTCTTAAAGCCTTCCAAGTTGGCAGCCATCCCCACATCCTGGAGCAGGAAATGGTTAAAAGTGGTGGACTCTAATTTGGAGAACTGGGTTTGATTCCCCACTCCTCCACATGAAACCAGCTGGGTGACCTTGGGCTAGTCACACTCTCTCTGCCCCACCTACCTCACAGGGTGTCTGTTGTGGGGAGGGGAAGGGAAGGTGATTGTAAGCCGGTTTGATTCTTCCTTAAGTGGTAGAGAAAGTCGGCATATAAAAACCATCTCTTCTTTTTGTGCTTTTTAAGGCTTATTTTTCTATTGTTTTGTCAGCCCCTTTGGGTATATTTTATACAGAGCTTTCTAGAAGTTTGCTAACTAATACACAAATTATGCAGGCCCCTGGAGTGCTGCTAATTCATATGATATTCTTGTTCCTCAGCGTAAATTCATTTGCTTTCAATTCAAAATTCTGAATGGTCCACGTACTTTCTTTAAAAAAAAATGTCTTCCTTTTCACCCCAGGAAAATGCCTCCAGCACCCGGAACATCCTAATGACTGACAACTGGCGGCCGATGTAACGTTGTCTAAAAAATTATGTTCTCCACGTTCGGGGTGATTCTGTCTGACTTCCGCACGCTGTCTCTCATCTCCCACGGTACGTTAGCGAGTTAAGGAACGCGGTTATAATGAAAGATTAATAGAGGAAGAAGAGACAGAGATTGAGAGAGCCACTAAGCTGAAAACAGCAATGAACCCAAAGTGGGTTGTTTGAGAGAGAGGAAATTAGCGGGTCTAGAGGACATCAGGTACCATTTGACAGCAGAAAAAGAGGGAGGGAGCAGTTGGTCATTTTTACTTTTTTCCCCCCTGGAAGGCTTCTAAATCTTCTTTGACGTTGCTTCAGAAAAATCCATATGGCAATGTGACCCAGAGCTGGGGAAATCACAGAGGGAACAATAGCACAGGTGAAAAACTCTTTACTTGTGGTACCAAATTGGAAGAAAAAAAACACATTTAGGTGGGAAGATGAGAAGGAAGAGTGACCTCAGGGGATGAGCAAACCCCACCCCGGCTCTGTTCCATTGTCATTTCTTGAATTGTGCCTCTGCGTTCCATTCTTCTGCCTTTCTGCTCCTCTTTTGACAATTTCTATTCATTTAATTGTGTGTTTATCCCCCTCTCCTCCCAAGGAGCTCAGGACAGTGTAGAGTTGAAGAGCTGTTTTTTTTTTTAAAATGCCAACTTTCTCCACCACTTAAGCTAGAATCAAACTGACTTACAGTCACCTTCCCTTCCCCTCCCCACACCTTGTGAGGTAAACGGGGCTAAGAGAGCTGTGACTAGCCCAAGGTCACCCAGCTGGCTTCATGTGGAGGAGTGGGGAATCGAACCCGGCTCTCCAGATTAGCCTCCGCCGCTCATGTGGAGGAGTGCGGGATCAAACCCGGACTCCAGATCAGAGTCCGCTGCTCCAAACCACCGCTCTTAACCACTACACCACGCTGGCTCTCCAGTGTACACATGCCTATTTTTCTTCACAGTCGCTCCGGGAGGTAAACTAGAGTGGCAGGCCCCAAATCACCCAGTGAGTTTCATGGGTGAATAGGATGGTAACCCCAGTCTCCCCAATCCTACTCCAATACTCTAACCACTAAACAAATCTGGTGTTTTGGTCTGGAATTGAGTATTTGCTGTTTAGTAGGATATTCCCTATGTGTTTGGCTGAAGGAATGCGGCAGTCACCCGCCATCGTTGCAAATATTCATTATTCTGCGACAAAATGAGGTGAGTGAAACTAAAACCACGCTCAGGCCCCTCTGGATGGGCCGTACCGGTGATCGGACAGATCTAATTAAGTGAAGAAAGCCGGCAGTAGATAATTTAGTGAAAAGCAGTATAGAAATTCTGTAACTAAAAGAAACAAATGCAGGAATAATTTGATTAATGAACACATTCATTAAAGCCATTCCCCAGCTCAGGGGCAGATTGGCCATTAAGACTACTGGGGAAAGTTCTGGTAGGTCGAAAGCCAAGGGGGGTGACCAGACCCCAGGACAATTTTGTGCAAAATGGGTGGGATTTACTGTTGCTACGAGCTGGTAACCCCCACCCTGCAAAATGCAGATGTGCAGCAGGCAGGTGAGAGAGCCAGCGTGGTGTCGTGGTTAAGAGAGGCGGCCTCCAATTTGGAGAACTGGGTTCGGTTCCCCACTGCTCCACACGAAGCCTGCTGGGTGACCTTGGGCTAGTCACAGTTCTCTCCGAGCTCGCTCAGCCCACGTGGAGGCAGGCAGGGGCAAGACACCTCTGAACGTCTCTTGCCTTGAAAACCCTACGGGGTCGCCGTGACTCAGCTGTGACTTGACGGCGCTTTCCACCCACCAGTCAGGTAGAAACCCCCAGGAGCCTGCTCCTTCCATCTCCCCCCCCCCGTGTCAGGGAAGGAAGGGCCAGTCCGTTTTGTCCTTCCTTCCCCCCCTTCATCAAGGCAGCGACTTTTGCTTCCCAGTCTGCCCCAGCTTATCCTCACAACAACCCTGTGTGGTAGGCAAAGCTGAAAAAGAAAGCGCCCGTGCGTGAGAGAGGGCTGTCACAAAGCATGCTGTGTGGCAGGGCAAGGAATCATAGGATTTGGAAGGGGCCATGCAGGCCATCTAGTTCAACCCCCTGCTCAATGCAGGATCAGCCTAGAGTATCCCTGACAAGTGTTTGTCTAGCCTTTGTGTGAAGACTGCCAGTGAAGGGGAGCTCACCACCTTTCTAGGTGGCTGATTCCATGGTCAAACAACTCTTACTGTCAATTTTTTCCACCTAATATCCAACCTTTCTGCCCGTAATTTAAACCCATTATTGCGAGTCCTGTCCTCTGCTGCCAACAGGAACAGCTTCCTGCCCTCCTCTAAGTAGCCCTTTAAATATTTAAAAAGAGCAACCATGTCCCCCCTCAACCTCCTCTTCCCCAGACTGAGCATTCCCAACTCCCTCAGCCTTTCCTCATAGGGATTGGGTTCCAGGCCCCGGATCGTCCTTCTTGCTCTACTCTGCACCCGCTTGAATCTGTCCACATCCTTTTTGAAGTGAGGACTCCAGGTGTGGCCCGGCCAATGCCGTGTACAGCAGGACTTGAACCCATGTCTCATTTGTTGTCATGTGACACTGCGACCACACTCCACGGGGGCTTTCTGTTTTTAGCAGGCCTCTCCCAAAGGTAAAGCAGAGGGGAGCGATTAACAGAGGCGGGGACATTCCCTGGAAGGTCCCCGATGAGTTAAGAGACCCTTGGAGGTTTGACAAACCAAACGCTCCCCAAAGGACTTCCAATCCCCTCGCATCCCCTCCAAGGTGATGCTTTCCATTGGTGCCCGTCCCCGGATTCCCCAGCGACTCATGAACCACTGAGTCATCTCACAAGTAATTGAGTGATAACTGCAGATGTGTGAATCACAGATTACCAGCCAGCATCGATGTGCTTTCAGGCAGTAACAGCCAGATAACGGGATGCGCCACGGCACCACTGGGGCTTCGCTATTTTATCGCATCCTGGGGATTTCAGCCTGCGGCCGCAACCTTCACTGACTGTGTTTGAGTCTCTCTGTTCTCCGGCCTGGCTAGAATCTGTGGTGTCCATGTGCCTTTCGTGCTCCTGGCCCCCTGTTCGCATCACAGTCTGGCGCAGTTCCTCAAGTGCTGATATCCAGAACTCATTAGAAGCGCCGGTTGGTGGGGTGGGCCACATAACTCCGGCTGGGATGCTGCCAGAGCAAAGGCTTATCCGGGGAGGGAAATCTGCCTGGTGGATTGTGCGGGCTCCATGGGATTGACAAGAGCTTGTCTTTCTCAGCGAGAATGAAGGACCTTAATATCAGGAAGCCAGAAGACAAGAGCGCTTTGCTTTGAAAAGGCTGCTGTGAGTTTAGCCGGTGGCAAATGTCTTTTGCCCTGCAAGTATTTGAATTATTAAAACAAATGTGCTTTGGCGCATCCGAAACAAGTGTTGTCTGTTTTTCTCTACGGGGAGAAAGTAAATGCTGGATTCAGAGGGAATGCAGAGTCTTTCTTCAGAGGAATTACTCTTCCAATAGGACCGGCCTTAGGCATTTTTGCCACCCGAGGGAAAATGCTAAGCTGTGCCACCAGCTGCACATTTGGTCAACCTTGTGATCCCTGATCTCTTTTGCAGTGGTGGAAGGGGGCAATGCGTCTTGGCTTTTGTCGTCTTTAGACTGTGTAACTAAGCATTGTGCGTGTTGGGGAGAAATGTCCTACATCCCAGAATTTCACATTAGACTTTCAATAACTTGAGTCTGCCCTCTTTACATGCCCTAAGATGCCTTTCTACAGGATAACAGTTTGCAATGGGGAAGCTATAGGGGAATGATGCATCATAGAGAGCCAGTGTTGTGTAGTGGTTAAAAGTGGTGGATTGGAGCAGTGGACTCTGATCTGGAGAACTGGGTTTGATTCCCCACTCCTCCACATGAGCGGCGGAGGCTAATCTGGTGAACTGGATTTGTTTCCCCACTCCTACACATGAAGCCAGCTGGGTGACTTTGGGCTAGTCACACTCTCTCAGCTCCACCTACCTCACAGGGTGTCTGTTGTGGGGAGGGGGAGGGAAGGTGATTGTAAGCCGGTTTGATTCTTCCTTAAGTGGTAGAGAAAGTCGGCATACAAAAACCAACTCTTTTTCTTCTTCTTCATCTCTCAGGCAGGGGCCCATTCAGTGCTGAGGATCTGTGCTGGGGAGAACAAAGAGATCCCAGCTCACACCTGAGCTAAAGAGTCACACTTCTGAACCCAGAATTTCAGTGGCCAAAGGGTAGACAGTATCCATTCCCTTTGAACAAGAAGAGGATGACTCACAAGGGGGTGGGCAAGGGGAGATTATGTATTCCCTGCCCATGAGAAAGAAGCAATTAGATGTTCTTAGCCATTTTTGGCTTAAACCATGAAGGACTAAGCCTTTTCTTTAAATTGTGGAACTACCTGCCCCAGGATGTGGTGAGGGCTGCCAACTTGGAAGGCTTTAAGAGGGGAATGGACATGTTCATGGAGGAAAGGGGTATTCATGGCTACTAGTCAAAATGGATACTAGTCATGCTGCAAACCTATTCTCTCCAGGATCAGAGGAGCCTATTATATTAAATGCCGTGGAACACAGGCAGGATGGTGCTGCTGCAGTCGTCTTGTTTGTGGGCTTCCTAGAGGCACCTGGTTGGCCACTGTGTGAACAGACTGCTGGACTTGACGGGCCTTGGTCCGATCCAGCATGGCCTTTCTTGGGACTTCATCTTCACCAGGTATCGAGGGACAATGGGATAAGTCCCATCTCTGAGAACTGAGGTAATGAACTATTTCTGACTACTTGCACTCCTAGTTTAGGGGAAAGAGGATATGCTGTTTTATCCCTTTCTTAAGGAAATCTGCAAGTAGCAACAAATAATGATTTTTTTTGCTTTTTGAACCCAAACCATAATTTTACCAAATCCCTGATTCACAGGTGCTGCCCAAAATGAGGACGTATCTACTCAGTTTTAGGTCACAAAACCTATGATGCATTGCGAACTGGAATTAAATAAATATGCAAGACTGAGGCTATGATCCTATGCATGCTTCCATGGTTATAAGTATTATTGAACTTTGTAAGTACTTTTGTATGCAATATGTTCACTTACTTATAAGTCATCATGAATAAGGTTCTTGTAGGTTATCCGGGCTGTGTAACCGTGGTCTTGGAATTTTCTTTCCTGACGTTTCGCCAGCAACTGTGGCAGGCATCTTCAGAGTAGTAACACTGAAGGACAGTGTCTCTCAGTGTCAAGGGTGTAGGAAGAGTAATATATAGTCAGAAAGGGGTTGGGTTTGAGCTGAGTATTGTCCTGCAAAAGTATTGTCCTGTAAGTATCAAGATAATGTGCTAATGAGGGTATGGTATGTTAATATGGAACCATTGTATCCTGAAGTGATCTGTTAATGTGTGTAATCCAAAGCTAATCTGTATGGCTATTGTTGAATGTTGTCTTTGTCTGGAGGTTTTTCAGGGCAGGAAGCCAAGCGAATGAATAAGGCTTGGCTTCCTGCCCTGAAAAACCTCCAGACAAAGACAACATTCAACAATAGCCATACAGATTAGCTTTGGATTACACACATTAACAGATCACTTCAGGATACAATGGTTCCATATTAACATACCATACCCTCATTAGCACATTATCTTGATACTTACAGGACAATACTTTTGCAGGACAATACTCAGCTCAAACCCAACCCCTTTCTGACTATATATTACTCTTCCTACACCCTTGACACTGAGAGACACTGTCCTTCAGTGTTACTACTCTGAAGATGCCTGCCACAGTTGCTGGCGAAACGTCAGGAAAGAAAATTCCAAGACCACGGTTACACAGCCCGGATAACCTACAAGAACCAATGAACTCTGACCGTGAAAGCCTTCGACAATACATCATGAATAAGGATTGGGCTGCAAGTTACACAGCCCTAAAGACTACAAATCCCATGTTGCTTTGCCCCACAAGTGAAAACAGACAGGACCTTTGGCAATAATAAGGGAAAAGCAAATAAATAGCAAGATGGAAGGCTGTGACCCTATGCAAGCTTCCATTGTTGTAAGCATTATTGAACTTAGTAAGTACTTTAGTTTTGGTTTTAATTCTTTTGATGATATGTTTTTATAATGTTGTGTTTTAACTGTTAGCCACCTCGGTGGCCCAGGTTGGGCAGAAAGGCAGCATACAAATGTTATAAAGAAATAAATTTTGTAAATGAATAAATAAACCTGCCAAAATTTAACCAAACCAGCAGATCTTCCACAGTAAATGGAACTGGAAACAGAACTCTTTCTGTAAATTTTATAACCTGCTAAGAATATTTTTTTCCCTTCTCCATATCTCTTGGAGCTTGATGGAAATAATCTTTTCTCAGAACTAAGAAGCCCCAGTCTGTGGATCAGCTGATTGCTCTACTATTATCATGGTTTAATTAACTTCTCTGATATGACGGTTGAGTTTAATTAACTTCTCTTATCCATAACTGATAGCTAGCATAGACGATAAGGTTGATAGCTAGCACAGATGATAAGGGTGGAGAGCCAGCGTGGTGCGGTGTAGTGGTTAAGAGCAGCAGACTAATCTGGGCATCTGGGCTGAATTCCCCACTCCTGCACATGAATCCTGCTGGGTGACCTTGGGCTAGTCACAGTTTTCTCTGAACTCTCTCAGCCCCACCTACCTCACAAGGTGTCTGTTGTGGGGAGTGGAAGGCGATTGTAAGCTGCTTTGAGACTCCTTAAAAGTAGAGAAAAGCGAGGCATAAAAATCAACACTGCTTCTTCTTCTTCTGACTCAGAACGTTTTCTCCCCAATGGGCTGGCTTTCTGCTTATGTGGGCCATTTTCCATGGGGGAGAGCATTCACCAATGACATGCCCCCACCTGCAGTTGGAGACAGGACTTCTTACTGGCTGAACTCTACCACCTAATTCTGTTGCATGAGCAACCTGCAAGGTAACCATGGATTTTGCACTGTTTTTTAATGCTCCTCCACCGTGACTTTTAGAATGCAACTAAAAGGCCCCCCAAGCGATGTCTGTGAATTCCCCTTTCTAAAGACTCTTTGTACAGACCCACTGAACTGAAAACCTGCTTCTGAACTATACTTATTTACAAAATGAAAACCCGCTTTTCTCTCCAATGGAGACCCACCACAGCACATAGCACCATTCTCCTTGTTATCCTCACAGCATCCTTATCCTCACAACAACAGCCTTGTGAGGTGGGTTAGGTGGAGAGTGTGTGACTGGCCTAATGTTGCCCAGAGAGCTCACGTGCCGGAGTGGGCACTCAAACCTGGGTTTCCCACTTCCTAGTCTGCTGCACTTTGTGTGTGTGTTAAGTGCCGTCAAGTCGCTTCCAACTCATGGAGACCCTATGAATCAATGTCCTCCAAAACATCCTATCCTTAACAGCCTTGCTCAGATCTTGCTAATTGAGGGCCGTGGCTTCCTTTACAAAGTCGACCCATCTCTTGTTGGGTCTTCCTCTTTTCCTGCTGCCTTCCACTTTTCCTAGCATGGTCGTCTTTTCCAGTGACTCTCGCCTTCTCATAATATGACCAAAGTACGACAGCCTCAGTTTAGTAATTTTAGCTTCTAGGGTCAGTTCAGGCTTGATTTGATCTAGAACCCACTGATTTGTTCTTTTTGTCAGTCCACGGTATCCGTAACACTCTCCTCAAACACCACATTGCAAAGGAATCTACTTTCTTCCTATCAGCCTTCTTCAATGTCCAGCTTTCACACCCATACATATTAATAGGGAATACGATGGCATGAATCAATTTGATCTTGGTGGCCAGTGACACATTCTTATACTTTAGAATCTTTTCTAGCTCCTTCATGGCTGCCCTTCCCAGTCTCAGTCTCCTTCTGATTTCTTGGCTGCAGTCTCCCTTTTGGTTGACGATGGAGCCAAGGAATAGAAAGTCTTGAACAATTTCAATTTTGTCTGATGCACTTCACCATGTGATACGACCTGTGAACCTGCAATCTTTAACATGCTTAATTGGGAGCCATTGTCCTTGGACACATGCATGAAGTTGCCTTCTACTGAATCAGAGCCTTGGTCCATCCCAGTCAGTATTGTCTACTTAGACTGGCAGCGGCTCTCCAGGGTCTCTGGTAGAGGTCTTTCACATCACTTACTGCCTCATCTTGTGAACTGGAGATGCCGGGGGTTGAACCTGGGACCTTCTGCATGCCAAGCAGATGCTCTGCCACTGAGCCACGGGCCCTCCCTAATGTTCAAGCAATTTACTTGTGAGCCAGCTTACCCAGGATGATGCTGTGGCATGGCAGACTCGAAGAAAGCTGCCGTTCACTCAGGTGTCTTTAAGACAACATTGGCAGCTCTAAGGGCTCTAAATAATATAAACCCAAGTGAGCAGACCTCAATACCCGATGCCATCAACCTTCCCCCAATGGGACCGAAGCTGGAAGTACAGCCAGGATCACAACCCTAACAGTTTCCAAGCCCATGGGAAGTAATTCCTCGAGGGGAGGCCAGGGTTTCCAGCTCTGGGTTGGGAAATACATGGAGATTTGGGGAGTGAAGATGGGGGAGGGCAGAGTTTGGGGAGGGTGGGACTTCAGGAGGGTATCATCAATGCCATAGAACCCACTTTCCAAAGCGACTATTCTCTCCAGGGCTACTGATCTTGCCCATCTGGAGATCAATTGCAATTAGGGTTGGCAGCTCTGGGTTGGGGGTGGAGCCTGAGGAGGGTGCGGGTTAGGGAGGCCCTTAAATGGGGTATAATGCCATAGGTCCACCCTCCAAACCATCCATTTTATCCAGAACTGAACTCTGTCACCTGAAGATCTGTTGTAATCCCCAGGGATCGCCAGTCACCACCTGGAGTTTGGCAATTCTAATTGTAACAGCAGGTGATCTCCAGATGCAGCCTGGAGGTTGGCAACCATGAAGGAGGCTGACACTGCTGCAGACTAGCAGGTATGGGGATGTAGCTCAGTGGTAGAGCGCATGCTTTGGAAGTTTGAGGCACCAGGTTCAATCCCCAGCATCTCCACTTTGGGAGGGGATGTGGCTCGGTGGTAGAGCACCTCCTTGGCCTGCAGAAGGTCCCAGGTTCGATCCCCGGCATCTCCAGTTAAAGGGACCCGGCAAGTAGTTGATGTGAAAGATCTCTGCCTGAGACCCTGGAGAGCCACTGCCAGTTTGAGTAGACAATGCTGATTTTGATGTACCAAGGGTCTGATTCAGTACAAGGCAGCTTAATGTAACCGATTGGCCCCTCTCGGTTCCCTCGAGGCTCCTTGGGAAGCAGAAACGGTGGCCCGGAGAGATCTCTCCCGATAGCTAAGCTCCCGAGGCGCCGCAACCCGAGCGCCCCCCTCCCGAGGCGCAAGGCTAGGAGACCCTTGCGGGGCCTCTGGTGGCGACTCCTGAGTCCAGCCGAGCAGGCCAGGGGCCGCCTTCCGTGCTCCCGCCTTTCATGAACACATGAAGCTGCCTTCTGCTGAATTAGACCCTTGGTCCATCAAAGTCAGTATTGTCTACTCAGACCGGCAGCGGTTCTCCAGGGTCTCAGGCAGGGGTCTTTCACATCACCTACTCTAGTCCTTTTAACTGGAGATGCCAGGGACGGAACCTGGGACCTTCTGCACGTCAAGCAGATGCTCTACCCTGAGCCACGGCCCCTCCATGGGTCTCAGGCAGAGGTCTTTCCCATCACCTCCTTGCCTAGTCCCTTTATCTGGAGATGCCAGGGATTGAACCAGGGACCTTCTGCAGGCCAAGCAGATGCTCTACCACTGAACCACAGCCCCTCTCCAAGATGCTCAGGCCTGGTCTTTCACATCCACTCGCTTAGTCCCTTTAACTGGAGACTGAACCACAGCCCCTATTCACCTAGACCTTTTAACTGGAGACACCGGGGATTGAACCTGGGACCTCCTGCGTGCCAAGCAGACGCTCTGCCGCTGAGCCACAGCCCCTCTCCAAGGCTCTCCAGGGGCTCAGGCGGAGGTCTTTCCCATCACCTACTTGCCTAGTCCCTTGAACTGGAGATGCCAGGGATTGAAGCTGGGACCTCCTGCATGCCAAGCGGATGCTCTACCACTGAGCTATGCCCTGTCCCCATGAAGCTGCCTTATACTGAATCAGGACCCTTGGTCCATCAAAGTCAGTATTGTCTGTTGGTTCTCGTAGGTTATCCGGGCTGCGTAACCGTGGTCTTGGTATTTTCTTTCCTGACGTTTCGCCAGCAGCTGTGGCCGGCCTCTTCAGAGGAGTAACACTAAAGGACAGAGAGACACTGTCCTTCAGTGTTACTCCTCTGAAGAGGCCGGCCACAGCTGCTGGCGAAACGTCAGGAAAGAAAATACCAAGACCACGGTTACGCAGCCCGGATAACCTACGAGAACCAATGAACTCTGACCGTGAAAGCCTTCGACAATATTCAGTATTGTCTACTCAGACCGGCAGCGGCTCTCCAGGGTCTCAGGCGGAGGTCTTTCCCATCACCTATTGGCCTAGTCCAGTGGTTCCCAACCTTTTTTTGACCAGGGACCACTAGGACTTTTTTGTTCGGTGCAGGGACCCCAAGGTTCAAAATAAAAATTCCAGGAATTTGAAAATAAACTGTAATCATAACTGTTCGTCAAACATTAAACTTAGAATTATATTTGAATATATATATTTTATAATAGAGAACTTTTAATTGAAAATATTAATTTATTATGGGTTTATAACTTTAAAATATTGTCGAAGGCTTTCACGGTCAGAGTTTATTGGTTCTTATAGGTTATCCGGGCTGTGTGACCGTGGTCGTGGTATTTTCTTTCCTGACGTTTCGCCAGCAGCTGTGGCCGGCATCTTCAGAGGAGTAACACTGAAGGACAGTGTCTCTCAGTGTCAAGTGGGTAGGAAGATATAGTCAGAAAGGGGTTGGGTTGAGCTGAATCATTGTCCTGCAAAAAGTATCAAAGGTAATGTGCTAATCATTGTCTTGTAAGTATGAAGATAATGTGCTAATGAGGGTGTGGTATGTTAATATGGAACCATTGTATCCTGAAGTGATCTGTTAATGTGTGAAGTCCAAAGCTAATCTGCATGGCTATTGTGGACTGTAGTCTTTGTTAGTCTGGAGGTTTTCAGGACAGGAAGCCAAGCCTTATTCATTCTTAAACTCTCTTCTTTTCTTTTCTGTTTATAGCTTTGTTTCGCGGACCTTAATTCAGTTCTCGCGGACCCCCGGGGGCCCACGGACCCCTGGTTGGGAACCAATGGCCCTAGTCCCTCGAACTGGAGATGCCAGGGATTGAGCCTGGGACCTTCTGCATGCCAAGCGGATGCTCTACCACTGAGCTATGTCCTGTCCCCATGAAGCTGCCTTCTACTAAATCAGACCAGCAAGGTCCATCAAAGGCAGTATTGTCTACTCCGACCGGCAGCGGCTCTCCAGGGTCTCAGGCGGAGGTCTTTCCCATCACCTACTGGCCTAGTCCCTCGAACTGGAGATGCTGGGGATTGAGCCTGGGACCTTCTGCATGCCAAGCGGATGCTCTACCACTGAGCTATGTCCTGTCCCCATGAAGCTGCCTTCTACTAAATCAGACCAGCAAGGTCCATCAAAGGCAGTATTGTCTACTCAGACCGGCAGCGGCTCTCCAGGGTCTCAGGCGGAGGTCTTTCCCATCACCTACTGGCCTAGTCCCTTTAACTGGAGATGCCGGGGATTGAGCCTGGGACCTTCTGCATGCCAAGCGGATGCTCTACCACTGAGCTATGTCCTGTCCCCATGAAGCTGCCTTCTACTGAATCAGACCAGCAAGGTCCATCAAAGGCAGTATTGTCTACTCCGACCGGCAGCGGCTCTCCAGGGTCTCAGGCGGAGGTCTTTCCCATCACCTACTGGCCTAGTCCCTTTAACTGGAGATGCCGGGGATTGAGCCTGGGACCTTCTGCATGCCAAGCGGATGCTCTACCACTGAGCTATGTCCTGTCCCCATGAAGCTGCCTTCTACTGAATCAGACCAGCAAGGTCCATCAAAGGCAGTATTGTCTACTCCAACCGGCAGCGGCTCTCCAGGGTCTCAGGCGGAGGTCTTTCCCATCACTTACTGGCCTAGTCCCTTTAACTGGAGATGCCGGGGATTGAGCCTGGGACCTTCTGCATGCCAAGCGGATGCTCTACCACTGAGCTATGTCCTGTCCCCATGAAGCTGCCTTCTACTAAATCAGACCAGCAAGGTCCATCAAAGGCAGTATTGTCTACTCCGACCGGCAGTGGCTCTCCAGGGTCTCAGGCGGAGGTCTTTCCCATCACCTACTGGCCTAGTCCCTCAAACTGGAGATGCCGGGGACCGAGCCTGGGCCCTTCTGCAGGCCAAGCAGCTGCCCCGCCCCTGAGCCACGGCCCCGCCCCTTCCCCGTGGCCCCGCCCGCCCCTCTCCTCTCCGCCTCGTTTGAAGGACTTCCCGGGCTGGAGCCGAGAAGCGGCCAGAAGCGGCGGCGGCTGGTGGAGGATTCCCGCGGCGGCGGCTGGTGGAGGATTCGCGCGGCGGCCGGAGCCGGGCTGCTGCGCCCTCTCCAAAGGCGCGCGTCGGTGGCGCGCACAGCCCCGCTCGCAGCGTGGGTTTGCAAAGCCATTTTGGGGGGGGGGGGGTCCCTCCTTCCTCGGACCTGTCTTCGTTTCGGAGGGGTGGGCGTCGGCCCCGGCGGCCGGGAGCGGCGGAGGGGGCGCCCGGCGATGTGAGCCTGCCCGGCCGGCTGCCCTAGATGTCTCCGCCGGCCGCTCTCCCGCAGCCGAGCGCCGGAGCCGCGGCGGCTGGGCGGCTGCCGGACGACTGAGCGAGGGATGCTCCGGAGCGGGGCCCCGCGGCAGACCCCCCCGCCTGCCCTCCGGGAGATGCTGGTGGTGCTGGCCTTCTGCTGGGCTTCGAGGCAGACCTGGGCAGCGCCCGTGCCCACCGCCGAGGAGATGACCCTGGGAGTTGTAAGTGAAGCCGTCGGCGCTGGGCTCTCTTCCCCCCCCCCACCTCCCCGGGGGGAGGGCGGCGGGGGGGTTCAAGGAGGGAGAGGAAGAAAGAGGGCGATTCATCCCGCTCTCCATCCATCCCCCTGGGGAAAAGCCTGCCTGGCTTCCTTTCCCAGCGCCTGCGAGGGGGAGGGGGAGTTGATGCCTCCGTGGGGGGGGGTTCCACCCCCCCCTTGTGCCACCGTCGTTATTAGTAGTCAAAAAGGGCAAGAGTCCAGTAGCACCTTAAAGACTAACAACAATATTTTCTGGCAGGGTATGAGCTTTCGTGAGCCACAGCTCACTTCTTCAGATACAGCTAGAATGGGAATCCAGCTGTCTTTTAAGTAGAGGAGAGTGAATTCAGACAAGCATTAGTACCTGGGCAAGTTTCTTCACAAGGTTGATGGATTTCCATTCTGTACGGCTAAATGTGGTGCCTTCCATGAATATAATTCACAGTGGGTAGCCGTGTTAGTCTGTCTGCAGCAGTAGAAAAGGGCAAGAGTCCAGTAGCATCTTAAAGACTAACAAAAATATTTTCTGGTAGGGTATGAGCTTTTGTGAGCCACAGCTCACTTCTTCAGATACCCTACCAGAAAATATTTTTGTTAGTCTTTAAGGTGCTACTGGACTCTTGCCCTTTTTGACTACTGCCGACAGACTAACACGGCTACCCACTGTGAATCATCGTTATTAGGTTTGACCTAGCCTCGCTTGCTTTGAGATTTGCACAAGCCTTGCTTGCGTTTTTGTCTTGGAGGGGGGGGGGGTCACACAATAAAGCAAAGACTCCTCCCGTTTCCTGGGGGCGTGCATAAATTGGTGGGGGGCACGCATGGCTTTCCTGGGGGCGTGCGTGGATTTGGGGATGGGGGCTTGCGGGGATCTGTTGATCGCTTTGGGGATCGACCCCGGCCGGCGGCGAAGGAAGGAGGAACAGGTTGCTTTTGGAACCACCTGCTGGCGGCACTCGGCGTGGGGAGGTGTGGGGCTGGGAGAGGGGAGGCACTGCGGTTGGTGGAGATGCCCACCCTCTCTCCGGGAGCCTCAACTTTCTCCAGGTGTTAAACCCCTGCTGGGGTGCAAAGGGGGGGGGGAATCACCCACTGCCACTTTGGGTCTCTGGCTGATCCGCCAGCCGGTTAAGCGGAACGGCCAAAACCCTTGCTGATAACCCTGTTTCAGAAGCCTGATGGTGGATACCCTTCGTCGAGACCATGGGAGTTTCTCGCTGGATTTCTTTCCTCCCTTTGTAAGCGAAGAAGGTTCTGGTTCCGGCTTTTGAAATTATGGGATCTGTGCCAGGGTTCCCGAAACGAGCCCCCGGAGAGGAGCCCTTGGCGGAACAGACAGGATAATGCAGAGACGGACCCTGCGGGCAAGATGGCTCAATAGAACCACTTGGCCACCGCGCCATCCCCCCCCATCCAACTGCCAGCGACTGAATTGTGCTCCGTCCATGTTTGGGCAGTTGTTCCGAGCTTTTTTTTCCTGTGCAGAGAAAGCTCTTTAGCTCTAGCTGGCGGGCAGCTCTTGGCAGAGACCTGGCGATGTGCTTGATAACCCCTTCTGGAGAGACAGGAGGTTTCTCTCTCTGGTTCCGAGGAAGCCAACTTCTGCATCCTCAAGGGTGGCTTTCTTTCCCAGTGCCTTCTTCGGTAGCCACGGGTGGATTTTTTTGCCTTTTCGCGCTCTGAGATGGACGTACTCGTCCGAGGGTGGTTGAGAAAGCTCTCGTGGTTATGGGGCAACACCCAATGAGATGTGAAGGCGTCGCATGGGTCTCAACTTTTGGAAACGATGATAGATGCCTCCAGGTTGACGCTTCCTCCGCACCTGGGTACCTGACGGTCGCTGAGGAGGGCTGGGTTTAGCTTCTGAGCCACCGGTTGTCTATCCCTGCTGTGGAGGAGGAAAAACTGATTTGTGTGTGAGCCACTACCTGGAGAGAAGCCACAAGGCTTTGAGAAGGAGGAGAGACCAGTGATGGGGAAGTTGATTTGTGACTGATAATGATAATCGGGGTCGGAAAAAGGAATCATAGAGTTGGAAGGGACCACCAGGGTCATCTAGTCCACCCCCCTGCACAATGCAGGAAATTCACAACTACCTCCCCCCCACACACACACACACAGTGACCCATACTTCATGCCCAGAAGATGGCCAAGGTGCCCTCCCTCTTATCATCTGCTTAAGGTCATAGAATCAGCATTGCTGACAGAGGGCCATCTAGCCTCTGCTTAAAAACCTCCAGGGAAGGAGAGCTTACCACCTCCCAAGGAAACCTGTTCCACTGAGGAACCGCTCTGTTAGAAAGTTCTTCCTAATGTCTAGACGGAAACTCATTTGATTTAATTTCAACCCATTGGTTCTGGTCCAACCTTCTGGGGCAACAGAAAACAACTTGGCACCATCCTCTATATGACTCCCTTCAAGTACTTCTTCACTCCCAAGAGTGATTGGTTTCTGGAATTAATGACTGCTGAATGTATTGATGGTCATTTGTTTAGGGGATTAGTCATGGAGGAGAGGTCCGTTGATGGACCTTCTGAATATCAGTGATGGGGGGCAAGAACAGGGGAGATTTTTGGCCTGTTGTGGGATTTCTGGGGGCCTCTGGTTGGCTGCTGTGTACAATAGGATGCTAGTCTTAATGGGCCTTTCAAACTGGGTTAGCTCTAGCAGGACCTGTTATGTTCTCTTAGCTTCTTCTCTGCCTTGTTGCCCCTAGGAAATAGGGCAGTAACCCAGTGACTACATTATGGAACTTGATGATCTCTGGTCATCTTTTTTAGGATTAGGGATATGATTCTTTTTGGGGAGAGAGATCCTTGGTTGAGCTGCTAGACAAATCCATGCTTTGGAGGGTAAGGGATCATAGTTCAATAATACAGTCTGTGCATGGCATGAAGCTGGTCCCAAATTTGGTCTCTGGCACCTCCAGTGGGAAAAGATTTGATGTAGCTGAACTGGCAAACACTTCCACAGGAGACCTGGGAGGTTGCCGATCTCCAGGAATTGCAACTGATATCCAGATCCGTCCCCCTGGAGAAAGAGGCAGCTTTGGCAAGTGGACTCTGTGGCATTATACTCTACTGAAGCCCCACCCCAAACCCTCCTTCCTTAAGTTCCACCCCCACATCTCCAGGAATTTCCCAACCTGGAGTTGGCAACCCAAGCTGCTGCTGCAGTTGGTTGGATGGGCCTGTTTTCCAGCTCCGTATAAGGCAGTATCGTTGGTTCAGTTGAGTATGTTGCTCGATGGGGAAGCAAATGTGTCTGTCGTTGGGGTGAGCCCAGGCATAGCAGCGTTGGCTTCTGCTGTTGTCTTGCATGGGAGGAATCTAGCTTGAACTAGCTTGGATTCCTTCAACGTTTGATGGTGTGGCTGTTACTTAACCGGGGCCAGGAAGAGGTGAGACAGTAGAAGGTCTCCATTGATTGTATTGCGGTCAATTCAACAGCGCTTGTAAAAGATGCGCCTAGTTAAAAGTTCTCCGACGCAGCCCTTGCAGGATTGAGCAGGAGAAGAGTTCCCATTCACTTCCGTGATGCGTATGCAGGCGAATTAAGAACAGAAGAAAAGCCATGCTGGATCAGACCAAGGCCCATCAAGTCCAGCAGTCACACAGTGGCCAACCGGGTGCCTCTAGGAAGCCCACAAACAAGATGACTGCAGCAGCATTACCTTTCCTGCCTGTGTTCCAATGAACCTAATAGAATAGGCATGCTCCTCAGATACTAGAGAGAATAGTTACGCATCATGACTAGTATTCATTTTGACTAGTAGCTACAAATAGCCCCCTCCTCCATGAACATGTCCACTCCCCTCTTAAAGGCTGCCGGGTTGACAGCCATCACCACATCCTGGGGCAGGGAGTTCCACAATTTAACTATGTGTTGTGTGAAGAAAGACTTCCTTTTATCTGTTTAGAATCTCTCACCCTCCAGCTTCAGCCGATGACCCCGCATTCTAGAATTGGATTTTGGAAGGGTGTCTTGGCAGCGGAGCTTGTATTTTGCATGCTGAAGGTCCCAGAGTCGATTTCCGGGAAAATAAAGCTGTCTTTCTGTGACCCTTGCGAGCTGTGGCCAGTTTGAGTAGACAGCGGCTGAACCCAAGTGACCCATTGGCCTGATTTGGTATGAGCAACTTTGTGCATTATGGGAAGGGCCATGACTTGTGGTGGAACACCCACGTTGCCCTTGGAAGGTATTGGGCTCTATCTCCAGTTAAAGGACCTCATGTAGCTTGAGAAAGACGGACTTCTATCTGCTGGAGACTTGCCGCCCATCAGAATGGACAATGCTTAGCTTAGTAGCCCGGTTCTTGTTGGTCCTCCAGGGCAGCTGATTGGCCACTGTGTGAAACATGATGCCGGATTAGATGGACTACTAGTCTGCTCTAGCAGAGCCAGCGTGGTGTAGTGGTTAAGAGCGGTGGACTCTCATCTGGTGAACCGGGTTTGATTCCCCACTCCTTCACATGAGTGGCGGAGGCTAATCTGGTGAACTGGATCTGTTTCCCCACTCCTACACATGAAGCCAGATGGGTGACCTTGGGCTAGTCACAGTTCTGTTAGAGCTCTCTCAGCCCCACCTACCTCACAGGGTGTCTGTTGTGGGGAGGGGAAGGGAAGGTGATTATAAGCCGGATTGATTCTTCCTTAAGTGGGAGAGAAAGTTGGCATATAAAAGACCAACTCTTCTTCTTCTCTCCTCTTATTTAACTGGAGTTGCCGGGGATTGAACCTGGGACCTTCTGCATGCCAAGCAGATGTTCTGCCACTGAGCCACAGCCCCTCCCCTTGGATGGGAGACCACCAAGGAAGTCCAGGGCTTGCTGTGCAGAAGCAGGCGATAGCAAACCACCTCTGCTTCTCTCTTGCCTTGAAAACCCTGTGAGGTCACCAGAAGTCCGCTACGATTTGATGGCACTTTCCCCCACCACATAAGAGGGTAATACTACTGATCTACCTCTCAGGGTGGTCATAAGGATTGCAGAGACTCTGTATGTGGAACCCCTTGGAGGGCTATATAAACGCTCGATCCTGTTCTGGGAACCGCAGGCCGTAGTGCTGAAAGTCTGGTTACCAAGCAACTCCTTTACGCTACAAATGGGATGAAGCATTTGTTGTTGTTGTTTTTTCCTTCCCCATGCTTCTTGAAAAACAAGCCGGAAAACACATTAGCGTACACGATAAGTTGTAGAGGCGCACTAAGGATTATCCAACATGATGGAATGGCAACAAGCAACGACTCAAGGGTTCCCACACTGCATCCCAAACAATTAATGTGTTTACTTGTCCTCTGAGTCTAGCAGGGCAGCCCAAACAATAAGGGTTCTGACAAGCAACGATTCGAGTGTTCCCACACTGCATCCCAAACAATTAGTATGTTTACTTGTCCCCTGAGTGTAGTGGGGCTGCCCAAACAATAAGGGATCCGACAAGCAACGATTCGAGTGTTCCCACACTGCATCCCAAACAATTAGTATGTTTACTTGTCCCCTGAGTGTAGTGGGGCAGCCCAAACAATAAGGGATCTGACAAGCAACGATTCGAGTGCTCCCACACTGCATCCCAAACAATTAGTATGTTTACTTGTCCCCTGAGTGTAGTGGGGCAGCCCAAACAATAAGGGATCTGACAAGCAATGATTCGAGTGTTCCCACACTGCATCCCAAACAATAAGTATGTTTACTTGTCCCCTGAGTCTAGTAGAGCAGCACAAACAATAAGAGATCCTATGGCGATCCTTGAAGACCTTGTGATGCTGGGGATGCGTGTTTACATTTATATACAAGCAGTCAATCTAAAAAAAAAGGCATAGGGAGGGGCAATATTGATTGTCTCTGCAGTGCTCGGGGGGGTTAACTGTTTCCTCCCCTTGCAACATTTCATCGATCAGAAATGGTCTCGACGTCAAGGTTGCTGTAAGTCCCAAGAGGGAGGGGACCGGAAAAGAACAAGCATAACATAGGTGCTTCTTTTTCCCCTCTCAAGAGTGGCACCCATAGCTCTCCTTTCCTCATTTGATCCCCACAGCAACCCCTTTGAGGTGGGTTAGGCTAAGAGAATGGGGCCTCAACTTGTATGGGGCTTACCAGAAGTCAGAGATAGCCAGTGTGGTGCAGAATGAAAATGTTAGCGGAGCCTTTGGGAGGCCCATGTTTGAGTCCCCACCCTACCATGGAAGCTTGCTGGATTACTTGGAGCCGATTACACATTCTCGGCCTAATCTACCTTGCAGGGTTGTTGTGAGGTTAAAATGGAGGAGATGAGAATGATGTAAACCGCATTGGGAGAAAGTACAGTAAAGCTAATAAACAAATAAAATACATTTTCTGTTTGCCGTTTGTTCAGACATCTGGGAATCTAAGCACGGATCCCCAGTGTCTTATGTGGTTCGATGGTCATTGTGATACAAACGGTTGCCAGTTAGGAACATCAGATGTGTGGTATTCTTGCATTGTACATTGTGGCTTGGGCTCCTGGACGTGTACAGGGCAATATGTGTGTTGAGTTTTAAGGTGCAATAAGATACTTTGCTGTTTGGATTTATCATCCAGCGGTTTCCTCCTTCTGGCTCAGTCAGAACTTGTGTCTTTTTTGGGGGGGGGTCTGTTATGCCCCCTCTTCACTTAACCGTACCTGTTTCTAAATTTTAAAATATATATTTTAAAGTCACTTTGCTGATCCTGTGTCCCTGAATACAATTACTTGGGTTTAAATCCCGTTGATTTCAGCACAAAACTTGAAATCTCTGCAGTTCCCCTTGGTACTTAATCACTCCCTTTTCTCCTGCACTTCTCTAGAGCAAGCGATCCTGTTTTTCAAGGCGTGCTTCTGATACAGGATCAATGATAATCCTTGATCAGGATTCTGTCAGTCATGGAGTAATGATTAATCAATCAGGATTAATTGATCCTCGGTGGTGGGGTTTGAACAACTCCAAGTTTAAAAATCGCCACAGGGTGTGTGTGTGTTTTTTAATCAGGAAGATTATCCGAGACTCACATAAAGAAATATTATTCCACATTTTAAGCAAAGAGGAATTTCATGAATACTTTCCCTACAGTTCCCATGGACAGTCCCCCCCCCCCAAGCTCTTTAAAGAGAGAGTGGATAAAAATGGTTGGGTAGATGATAAATTGGTGGAGGGGACGTGGCTCAGTGGTAGAGCATCTGCTTGGCAAGCAGAAGGTCCCAGGTTCAATCCCCGGCATCTCCAGTTCAAGGGACTAGGCAGGTAGGTGATGTGAAAGACCCCTGCCTGAGACCCTGGAGAGCGGCTGCCGGTCTGAGTGGACAATACTGACTTTGATGGCCCGAGGGTCTGATTCAGTATAAGGCAGCTTCATGCGTTCATAAATGGAGACATCACCCGTTGCAAATTAGGCAACCTACAGTGCTACCCTAAGGAGATCTACTCCAGTCTCAGCCCGTTCATTTCAACGGGCTTTGGTTGAGGAAAATCACCATGATCCGCCGCAGCGTGGGGAGCGTACAAGATAGTTACAGCGGTGGCTCATTGGCGGGGAACACAGACGGTCAAAGACATCCTCTCCGGCATCCGTTCCTGTAAGGCGAATAGAATCCATGGCTGTCGAAGCGTTTCTCTCGTCGTATTTGGAAACCAAGAAGCATGAAACGACAGCGCTCGAAAGTTGCACAAACCTTTTCAGGAATACTATGTCTCTGAGTACCCTCTGCAGTTAATGCAATGTCAATTCAATAGAGCTCTCGGGCTCAGAATGAGGTTTCCGGTTTCTTTCTTTCCCCTTCACCCTCCAGTCTATTTGCTGAAAATTATAGCCTATGCGGTTCTGAGTGATTAAAGTGCACCCAAGAAGAGTGATGGGGTTCTGGAATATACCATCTGTGTGATGGTGTGGGGTAAAGGATAACAAGGAATGGCCAAAGGGTAACTTTGGAATCTGCTCCCTTTCTGCTTCTTTGCCTCCCCTCAACAGCAATTTATTTATTTAAATATTTAGATCCCGCCTTTCCTCGTGGTTCAAAGTGGGTTACAATTAAACAATTATTCAGTAGCATGACGTGTCCAAAAATATCTTTAACTTGTGTATCCTGCCCTTCTTCCCAAGAGCTCAGGGTAGCTTATATATGGTTCTCCACTCCTCCACATGAAGCCTGCTGGGTGATCTTGGGCTAGTCACAGTTCTCTCGGAACTCTCTCAGCCTCACCTACCTCACAAGGTGTCTGCTGTGGGGAGAGGAAGGGAAGGGGATTGTAAGTTGATTTGAGTCTCCTTAAAAAGGTAGAGAAAGTCAGCATATAAAAACCAACTTCTTCTTTTCTGCCTTCCCTTTAATGGTTCCATCAATAGCACCTGGAACATAAGAAAGGGGCTGTCAGGAGGAAGTGGATCCAGGCATGATGGAGAATACTTTATTCTTGGCACAGTCTGTGTATTGCTGGTATAAAGCAAAAACTGGCTAATTTAGTATAGGCATTTCTGTAGCGCCATCCAGAAATTCAAAGCTGTCTGCCAGTGTCGAAGGAACCAATCACTCCAATGATCCATTGGATCCTAACAATACAGTTTCGCTCAATCTCAGCCCCCAGGAGACAAATTCTCAGCAAGGCACCTAAAAACAAATCAAAGTTAATTTTAAAAGAAATATCTGGCACTGCATGTGCAGCTTTGCAAGAAGAAGAGTTGGTTTTTATATGCCGACTTTCTCTACCACTTAAGGAAGAATCAAACCGGCTTAAAATTGCCTTCCCTCCCCACAGCAGACACCCTGTGAGGTAGGTGGGGCTGAATGAGCTCTAAGAAATCTGTGACTAGCCCAAGGTCACCCAGCAGGCTTCATATGGAGGAGTGGGGAATCAAACCCCGTTCTCCAGATCAGAGTCCACCACTCCAAACCACTGCTCTTAACCACTACACCACGCTGGCTCTCTAGACACTTCCAGAGGGTCGCTCGCCTTGAAAACTGTACTGTGCTATTGAAACAATGTCCCAATTCTGCTCATGAGTTAAGTCGAATGTAAGCCCCGTTCACTTGTTCAATGAATGTACAGTTAATTAGAAGGGAGCTTGAGCGTGCCTGTGTGCATCACTTTCTAAAGCAAGATGTTTGCGTAATTTTGTTTGCACATCTGGATGCTTTGGCAAATTGTCGGCAAACCACCTTTGGATCCTCATTTTGAATCCTGGCTTGAAAGCAAGAAGCAGAAGCAGAAGAAGAGTTGGTTTTTATATGCCGACTTTCTCTACCACTTAAGGGAGAATCAAACCGGCTTACAATCACCTCCCCTTCTCCTCCACACAACAGACACCCTGTGAGGTAGGTGGGGCCTAGAAAGCGTGACTAGCCCAAGATCACCCAGCTGGCTTCATCTTTCCTCATAGAACTTGGTCTCCAGATCCCTCACCATCTTTGTTCAAATTGAGTTCTTGTTCTGTACACAAAGCCTGTATGCATACATTTGCACATGGGTCTGCATGAGGAGCCCCGTGGCGCAGAGTGGAAAGCTGCAGTACTGCAGTCCAAGCTCTGCTCACGATCTGAGTTCGATCCCAACGGAAGTTGGTTTCAGGTAGCCAGCTCAAAGTTGACTCAGCCTTTTTAACCTTCCGAGGTCGGTGAAATGAGTACCCAGCTTGCTGGGGGTAAAAGGAAGACGACTGGGGAAGGCATTGGCAAACCACCCCGCAAACAAAGTCTGCCGAGAAAACGTCGGAATGTGACGTCACCCCATGGGTCAGGAATGACCCGGTGCTTGCACAGGGGACCTTTACCTAGGGTTGTCTGCAGATGTTTGTACACTGGGGAAAGGGGAGAGCAGATTTTTGATATGCTGGCAAAGAGCCCCAAAGAAGTACTCAAGAAAGTGTAAACCGTACTGCAAATGATAGCACTCAGCTCCACTTTTATGATGAGTAAACCAAGGACTTTAAAATTTCATGACGAGACTCCGGATAATAGCTCATTTCCAGTCTTCCAGCAGTGTGTGAGAAAAGCGTGTCGGCGTGTAGACGCTCTGTAACAAGACCTCAATATGGTGGCTGGCGGCTGGATCCTCATCCAAAAATCTGCATCAAATTATCGCAAGGGGAGTAATCCCAGTAATTGAAGTCGCCGGGATTGGTTTAATCTTCAAGTAGATAAATTGCCGTTTAAACACTGCTGCTGAGGTTAGAGGAAAGGATGATTTTCTCCCACAAGGAATGCCTTTCATCCCTCAGGAAAGTTGGATTCTTCAAACTGCAGTAAAGATGCATGTTAGACAACTCTTTGTCTGTTTTGTTATTTTTGCCGAAATTTTATTTGCCTACCTCACTGATTTCACTACGTGTTGCCTTTTTTTTTCTTTTTTCTTTTTTGCATCCATCAGGGCTAAAAACTTGGTGGTGGTTTTAAATGAAAGCTGAGATTCTTGGGGATTTAAATTCTTCAGCCAATATTAAATGTTCTCGTAGCATAGAACTGTGAGAGAAGCACGACCCAGGTCACAAAGCATTTGTGTCCGGGGGTTATATGGTGATGATGGACAAAGGAAGAAGGGATTTTGCCAGATTTGGTTCATTGTACAAGGTTGAAGAAAGCTGCACTTGCCAAAACCCCACAGCTATTTGCGGTGTAGGGTTGTGTTTTCCTTTAAATCAACTCTGTCTAGGGAGTTAGTAGATATCAGATGAACCTGAAACATTGTTCTGAGTTTACGGCACTTGTGAAATCTGAAGCAGGGATCAATCTGTCTACTGTGTAACCACTATACCACACCACCTGAAGTTCCTAATTTCTAAGTTCCATTGATTTCAAGTGCAATTACTCCTGTGTAAGTGCAGAAGGGCCAAACCTTGAAATCTTCAGTTCATCTCAGAGCGCCTTCAACACATAGCTTTGTCTTGCAATTTTCCTCAAATTGTGAACTGGGTTGGTATTAGTCCCATTGTACAGAGGGCATCACCGAGGCCGAGAGAGGGTGGCTCGCCTGAAACCAAGCAATGTATCCAGGGCACTGATTGGCGTTGGGACCCCCCTCTTTTAAATGCATGGGTCAGACTTGGTAATATGGCATACCGCTGCCATTTTACCGCTGGAATTCTCTCACTTTACAAACGCCAGGGTGGTGTAGTGGTTAAGAGCAGTGGTTTGGAGTGGTGGACTCTAATCTGGAGAACCGGGTTTGATTCCCTATTCCTATACATGAAGCTTGCTAGGTGACCTTGGGCTAGTCACAGTTCTCTCAGAGCTCTCTTAGCCCCTCCTACTCCACAGGGTGTCTGTTGTGGGGAGGGGAAGGAAAGGTGATTGTATGCTGGTTTAATTCTTCCTTAAGTGGTAGAGAAAGTTGGCATATAAAAACCAACTCATCATCATCATCATCTTTTTCTTCATCTTCCTCCTCTTCTTCCTCCTCCTCCTCTACCTCCTGCTTGGGTCTGTGGCGCTGGAGGAGGAGGGTCTCCTATCTCCCCCCTGGGGGCCCTCCTTCCTCCCACACCATGGTCCCAAGCAGCACTGGACCTCCATAGCACTTGCAAAGTTAGGGGATTCCAGTGGTAAAATAGCGGCAGTGTCTCCTAGGCATGCTGACGGATGCCATGTCATCTGGTTTGGCTCTGTCTATTAGCTGCCTAACCCATATTGGAGTAAGAAAGTGGTCCTCTGCCCTGTGTGGTTGTTGAGAGTTTGGAGTTGCTGATCTGGCCCGCTTGGATAGCTTACGGCTTGTCTAACTTGCTAGAGTTTTGCATCATGATTCCTTGCGTGTGAAAGGCACTTCTGGGACAGGTAGCTTGGAGAGTTTTCCCCCACAGTATGTGGCACCATGAAGTCTCAGAGGCGTGATAAGTAATCCAGATATGCTTCTAGCGATTGAATCAGGTGATTTTCCAGTTGCTTTTCTTTCTGTTTTTAATATGATTGGGGTTCCTCTGACCCATTGCTCTGTTTCCAGCGGTGAGCAGTCCAAAGCCTTTGGTAAGCTTATCAAAGGGGCATAAATCCACCTCTTCCTGTTTATCCCTAGAATCTGACAGCGGTCGTTTATGCATGGGCACTTTGACTTACTTTCTCTGCTGGTCTGACTCGGTTTCTCCGCTGGTCTGACTCGGTTTTTCGTGGGGATTGTGCATGAGTTTTCTGTCCCTTAGAAATGACCTCGCGCCCAGCCCGCGCAATGTCCGGGTCTTCCCTATCCTGTTGTAATGTGATTCTTTAATCTCCCCTGAGACCAGCCAGGGTCAAATCGTTCCCATTTCTGTGCATAAGACAAAGCATGGGAGGGTGGGGGTGGGGTGATGTTTTTCTGACAGTGCGATGGGTTTTAAAACTGTGCTTGGGTCTCTCTCTCTCTCCCCCCCCCCCCGTTCCTTTTAAAGAGCTCCATTTTGTAAAATGGGGTTTAAAACAGCACTTGGGTTTCCGTGGGCGGGGAGGGGGAGAGGGAAGCTGGGGTGGGTGGCGTTTTTCTCCCAGTAAGCACCACAGCCGATTACAAAGCAGAGTTGTCAAGGGGCGGGGACTCAGACGCTTCCAGATTTCTGCTGGTGATTTTGCAGAACTCCGGAAACCCCAGGACTTTCCCCAGGACAAACAACGTGCGTAGCCTTTTTAGGATTCGGAAAACAGAAAAGTGTGGGTCAAGAGTGCCTCGAACCCCAGGTAAAACTCCCATGCAGAAAAGGCCAATCAGAAGTATCCTGCCTGTAAATACGGAGGCCCCTTCCGCTCTCCAGCTGTAGCTAACCGCTGCTGACAGACCTCTGTTCTGCTACTTAAGGACCGTGATACTTCAGAATGTGTGTTTAGAGGGCGATTGACCTTCTTTTTCTCTCCAAAAGGAGCTGGCTGTCAAATCCAGCTTTTAAAATACGGGCCTTCCCCCCCCCCCCCACCGTGCCATGTATGGAGGCGAATTCTTCACACAGGCAGTCTTCCGGGAGACTTTGTGTACCAACCTTCAAGGAAGCGATGCACATCTCTTGAGAAGCAGTTTGATCTTCAAAGCGGAAGCTGGGTTTCCATGGTAGACAGAAAGATTGGCTGTAGCATTGCAATATTAGACTTGACAGATGGGTGCAGCTGTGGCTCCATAGCTCTTAGGAGTGTGTGCGTTTGTATTGAGAGGTCGCTGTCTCTGTATTAATACTTGCAAAGTAGATGTAATGGCCAGAGACTTGAACCCTTAAAAACTGGATGAGTTGTCCTCCTCCCCTTCCTCATAGGGAGATGAGGGCAGCAAACATGGTTCCCCCCCCCCCCGTTTTGTTCTCACAGCAACCCTGTGGAGTAGGTGGGGCTGAGGCCTAGTGGCTGGCTGCACCACTCTGGTGAGGCTTTATTTATTTATTTATTTTGTCAATCTTCTGCCCTGCCCTTTCCAGCAAAGCCGGGTTCAGGGCTGCTCACACATCATTGATCTCCTTTCCTTTCCCTAGATTTAACAGCCGTTGGCTATTCGTCAACCATTTTACACTTTGAAAGGGGGCAATGAAATTCAATTTCACCTTGACACTGAAAAGACAAAAGTTGCCATCTCTCTCACGCAATTGACTGATCTACTTGACAGCAGATAACGCAGCATCCACTTCTCAGAAAGTGTCTTTAGCTGTGGTTCAGTGGTAGAGCATCTATTTGGCATGCAGAGTGGCTCAATGGTAAAGCATCTGCTTGGCATGCAGAGTGGCTCAGTGGTAGAGCATCTGCTTGGCATGCAGATGGTCCCAGGTTCAATCCCCGGCATCTCCAGTTAAAGGGACAAGGCAAGTAGGTGATGTGAAGGACCTCCACCTGAGACCCTGGAGAGCCTTGGGGAGGGGCAGTGGCTCAGTGGTAGAACATCTGTTTGGCATGCAGAAGGTCCCAGGTTCAATCCTCGGCTGTGGGATGGTGGCACAGCACCCTTTTAAAATTTACTTCCCATGCGCACCTATCTTGTACAATCCCATCACAATGCAATTTAAATAAATTGTGCACATTGGATGCATTGTCCCCTTCCTCTAGGGACCTCGGCAGCAAACACAGTTTCCCACCATCCCAAATTTTGTCCTCACAACAATCCTGTGGAGCAGGCTTGGCTGAGTGATTATAGCTGCCGCCCCCACCCGGTGAGCTTAAATGGCCAAGTGGGGACTTGAGCCAAAGTCGCAGACTGTGGGGTTGGAAGGGACCTTGGAGGTCATCTAATCCAAACTTCTAAACTGGGTTGCACGACCCCATATGGGTTCTCATAACTGCATGTGGGGGTCTCGAAAGATTTGGCAACAGTAAAAGGTTTCTTTATGATTTATTATCAGTAAACGTTTGATTTGTATACTATTTTGTATGCCTATATACCCGGGGTTTCGTAAAACTTTCTCGGGCAAAAAGGGGTCACAAGTGGAAAAAGTTTTAAAAGCCTTGATCTATTCCAATCCATAGAATCATAGAATTGGAAGGGATCACCAGGGTCATCTAGTCCAACCCCCTGCACAATGCAGGAATTTCACAGCTACCTCCCACACACACACACACACACACACACAGTGACCCCTACTCCATGTCCAGAAGATGGCCAAGATGCCCTCCCTCTCATGAACTGCCTAAGGGATGGAGAAATACCCAACCTGTGTGTTCTTGGGATTCTGGGACTAGAATTCTAGACATGTCTTTTGTCCCTAAAAACAACTGTGGGGGACAACATGGGTTGGGGCTTGGTTACCATGCAAGGGGTTAACTGTCCCCCCACCACCACCACCACATGCTGTTTCCCTGTTAAGGAATGCCCCTCCTCTAGGCTACTTTGAAATTCCAGAGGGGAAAGAAGAGCTATCCTCCTGGGACTCAAAGGAACCAGGTTGGGGAGGATTCTGATCAGGGAAATGGTGGGGGTTAACCCCCCTTTCCTTAGCATCCTGGCCCTAATCCAGTTGACTCATTCTACAGTTGCTTCTCGGGGCCAAAAGACACATCTGGATTTCCAGGCAGCATCGCTCGCGGCTTGGCCCGGGGTTTCTCCTTATCCTCTGCGGGGAAAACACTCCTCGGAAAGCCAGTGCCGGATGTGGCTCAATCACGGTTCTGCTTTGTTCTCCTGTTGCGAGCCCCTTCTCGTTTGGCATCCCTCTGGGCTGCTGTTGGTTTGCATTTAGAACTGGCGGCCGGTGGGAGAATCTTTCTTTGTCTGGCTCTCTGCTCTCCAGCCAAGCTCTCTCTAAAGAGCCAGGATTGCTAGTTGCATCTTTGCTGGGCAACCAACATGGAGGGAGCGGACTCTGCTTTGTTCATTCCCCCCCGCCATCCTTCGATGTTCCTTGGACAAAAGTAACAGCAGAAAAGACAATTGTCCATGGAGAAGGTCAAACTGATTGTTGGAGAAGACCTTTTTGGTGGCCAGATCACTGGCTGCTTTGCACAAGCTTTTCCTTGGGGACTTGCCTGGTTGGCATCAAGGCCTGGCATTGCTGGGAGGCTGCCGAGGCCCTGGCACCTTGGGAGGGCCTTCTGCTCTATGCCAGCAGTGATTACAGGCTGCCCTTTCTGTCTGGATGATGGTAGGATTAGACTGGGCCTCTTATGAGAAGGACTGGGGCTGCATAGATTGCCTCCATCCCTTGGAATAGATGCCACTTTCCTCTTCCTCCTCTGCCTGATCATTTGGGGATAGGCAGCAGGGACTCCCCCTATAGGCTGCTGACTTTTGTTTGCTCACCTGAGCAGGAGGTAGTTGCTAATAGCTGCAGCTGCCACCACCCGATGAGAGAGGTCAGTGGAGCCAAGAGGTGGCAGCAGCTCTTCTGTCCAGGAAAGTGAGAAGCCAAGAGGAGTATCACTTTCTCGCCTGCCCTCTCCATCTGTGTTACAGCCCTGCCTGGGAGAGGGCTGACAGGATGGCATTTTGCTGAGGGCACCCCCAAACATAGACCTGTCTGATTGGTTAGACATTTGTTATAGGCACTAGAAGAAGAAGAGTTGGTTTTTATATGCTGACTTTCTCTACCACTTAAGGAAGACTCAAATTGGCTTATAATCACCTTCCCTTCCCCTCCACACAACAGACACCCTGTGAGGTAGGTGGAGCTGAGAGAGCTCGAAGAGAGCTGTGACTAGCCCAAGGTCACCCAGCTGGCTTCATGTGGAGGAGTGGGGAAACCAACCTGGTTCACCAGATTAGCATCCGCCACTCATGTGGAAAAGTGGGGAATCAAACCCTGTTCCCCAGATCAGAGTCCACCGCTCTTAACCACTACACCACGCTGGCTGCCATGCAGGCCATAGGGTTAAATCAGGGGCCCCCAGTGTGGTGCCCATAGGCATCGTGGGTCCCACCCATACTTGTTCTGGCACCTGCCAAGCGTTTTTAGGAGCTCAGCTGGACCAGGTAGGGCTATTGGCCAGCAAGGCTTTTTGATTGACTATTGGAGATTTCATTGGCTGTGCAGATTTTTTTAAAATGTTGCTTTGGCAGCAGATGCCACAACAGCACAAGGATCTACGCTGTGTTACTGGAGTTTAAGCTCTGGCAACCATTTTGTGGCTGGCTCCACCTCCTGCGGCAGCCATTTTGTCGCTGCGCCCCCCCCCCATGGCGTGATTGATTCCAAATGTTCCCTCGGGCTTCAAAAGGCTGGGGACCCCTGGGTTAAACAAAACAAAAAGTTGACTTTTATTTATGTCATTAACATAACACCGAAGAAAGTAAGGTAGAAGTTACAACGTTTGGCTTCCATTGAATTTTTGAACTGACGTCCTGTTCACGCAGTTGGGATCCTTTGGTTACGAGTTGACTATTTTCAGCCAACTCTAAGCAGCTCTTCTCCATAGTTTCCCTCAGTCAGACATCTTCTTATCCCTGCCAGCTCCCAACTGCCTCCTTAACTGCTGTTTCCAACTTGTGTGTGTGTTAAGTGCTGTCAAGTCGCTTCCGACTCATGGCAACCCTATGAATCAAAGTCCTCTAAAATGTCCTATCTTTGACAGCCTTGCTCAGGTCTTGCAAATTGAGGGCCGTGGCTTCCTTTATTGAGCCAATCCATCTCTTGTTGGGTCTTCCTCTTTTCCTGCTGCCTTCAACCTTTCCTAGTTTTCTCCTCCTCCGTTTATCCTTGCAACAACCCTGTGATGTGGTTTGGGCTAAGAAGGAATGCTTGTCCCGAGGACACCCACTGACCTTCATGACCGAGGGGGGATTTGAACCCAGGTCTTGTCCTGACCTGGATGGCCCAGGATCTTATCAGATCTTGGAAGCGAAGCAGGGTCAGCCCTGGTTAGTACTTGGATGGGAGACCACCAAGGAAGTCCAGGCTTACTACACAGAGACAGGCAACGGCAAACTACCTCTGAATGTCTCCTCTTGAAAACCCTACAGGGTCACCATAAGTCACCTGCAATTGGAAAGCACTTTTCACCACCACCTCCTGGATTTTGGTCCAATGTTTTTTATCACTCAGACTCTCATAGATAACCCATGAACACATGAAGCTGCCTTCTACTGAATCAGACCCTGGGTCCATCAAAGTCAGTACTGTCTACTCAGACCGGCAGCGGCTCTCCAGGGTCTCAGGCAGAGAGAGGTCTTTCACATCACCTACTTGCTGAGTCCCTTTAACTGGAGATGCCGGGGATTGAACCTGGGACCTTCTGCATGCCAAGCAGATGCTCTGCCACTGAGCCATGATCGACAGAAACACAGCATGGGATCTTCAGCTAGAAAATGGATAGCTCACTAGTAGCTATGCTTGGTGATTCAGTTAATTTTGTTGTGCTTTTACTGGGTTTTCAGTTTACAGATGTTGCCTCCTTATCTAACATGGTTGGATATTTTCCTATGCTGTAGATTTGAAATAACAATGAACTGGTTCTAATAAAAGCCATAAACCCTCAATCCCTGTATAACCTGACCAAAGTTTATGGTTAGAAAGATACACTGCGTTGACACGGAATCCTACTCTAATGGCAAAATGAAACATTTAAAACAATATAAGTTCTCTAAAATGGCAAATTGGGACAAAGCCATACGGAAAAGAGAAACGTAAATACAGATGTGGGATATATCCAGAAGAGAGGAAAGTTGGTCTATAAAACACTATATGGTAATAAGCTGTCTTCGAACCTTCGGCTGTGTCTCTTGGCCGCTTCTGCTGTGTGTTTTAAGCTTTGCGCATTAAAATACAGGGCTCGATTTAAGACCTTGTTTGGAGCCAAATTACAATGGAGGCTAAATCAGGTTGACAAAGGGTTGGCTGGGAGCTTTTCAAACAGGCCTTGGTGCTGCGAAAGCATTTTAATCCCGTATTTAAAGGGGAGGGGAGGCGACTCAGCTCTGTCTGGTTAGGATGGCAACTTCCTTTGCAGCCCGGTGAATGGCAGACCTTGAGATGCGGGCATTGAAACTTCGTCCTCGGTTCAGTCTCTATTGAGAGCTCGGTCTTTTGAATTTCTGTGGGTAGTTAAGCTAAATTACTCCAGATAATGAGCCTTTGCTTTCAACCAGCCTCCCGAGGCAGCAGAGATGGAAATTTGCAGGCTTTTCTCATGAAAAACACTTCCCTGTTGACACAAAAGGCCATATTTTCACATGGCAAGCGTCTGGGCCAGCGTGGGGCCAATTCGGTGCCTTGGGAAATTTGCCATCCTGACCCATGGTGGTCGTGTTAAGATGGCGATTTGGTAGTCATATAAAATTTCTTTCTGTCTCAGCCCTACCCAGAAGCCATCTTGAGGCAGCGTTCTTATGAGCTTTGGGAGGGGCCGTGGTTCAGTGGTAGAGCATCTGCTTGGCATGGAGAAGGTCTCAGGTTTAATCCCCGGCATCTCCAGTTCAAGGGACTAGGCAGGTAGGTGATGTGAAAGACCCCTGCCTGAGACCCTGGAGAGCCGCTGCCAGTCTGAGTAGACAATATTGACTTTGATGGACCAGGTGTCTGATTCAGTATAAGGCAGGTTCATGTGTTCAAATAACAGCTAGTGTGGAATTGGCCCTATTACGGCCTGATATTTGGCTAACGGGGAGTTGATTTTGGCAGCAAATCGACGCATGATTAATGTTGAGATTCGGGCATGATTATACGACAAATCCAAGCTGAAGAGCTAATGTGAGAAGAAGCTGTGGGTTAGGAAAATCCATACCTGGGCAGTTAAACAGACTCATACCTGTCCGTTTTTCCAGTCTGGGTGAAGGGCTGTGGCTCAGTGGTAGAACATCTGCTTGGCATGCAGAAGGTCCCAGTTCAATCCCCGGCATCTCCAGTTGAAGGGACTAGGCAAGTAGGTGATGTGAAAGACCTCCGCCTGAGAGCCTTGGAGAGGGGCCATGGCTCAGTGGTAGAGCCTCTGCTTGGCATGCCCTTCCTATTTGAAGGAGTACAGCTCTCCCATGAAGCTGAAGAATCCCTCTGCTGGTGGAAAAGTTCGCCGTGGCTCCAGAGCAAAATGTGCTCTACTGATTCCAGTTACTCTAAGCAGTCTGGCTCAAAAAAAAATGTCTCCTGCTTTTGCTGTTGAGCTTTGGAACCTGCCGATTCCCGTTTCTTGATTTGCTGACTCCTGTTCTGCTTAGTCTGAAAGAGCCATCAAAACCATGTGAATGCTCAATAATTCCTTGGAGAGAGTCAGTAGAAGCGTCGACTAAGTTTTCTTAAAAACACACCTGTACGAATCCAGTGTTACGGGTACCATGGACTGCCCCCAAAAAACAAATCAGTGGGTTATCGATCAAATCAAGCCTGAACTGACCCTAGCAGCTAAAATGACTAAACTGAGGCTGTCGTATTTTGGTCACATTATGAGAAGGCAAGAGTCACATAGTGTAGTGGTTAAGAGCAGTGGTTTGGAGCTGTGGACTCTGATCTGGAGAACAAGGTTTGATTCCCCACTCCTCCACATGAGCGGTGGAGGCTAATCTAGTGAACCAGGTTGGTTTCCCCACTCCTGCACATGAAGCCAGCTGGGTGACCTTGGGCCAGTCACAGCTCTCTCCAACTCTCTCAGCCCCACCTACCTCACAGGGTGTCTGTTTTTTTGGGGGGAAGGGAAGGTGATTGTAAGCGTGTTTGATTCTTCCTTAAGTGGTAGAGAAAGTCAGCATATAAAAAACAACTCTTCTTCTTCTTACAAGTATCTGGGAGAACCGGGTTCAAATCCCCACGTGCCATGGGAAGCTTCCTGGGTGACCCTGGGCCAGTCACCCACTCTCAGCCTAGCCTACCTCACAGAGTTATTGTGAGGATAAAAGAAAGGGCTAGAACGTGGGGTCATCTGCTGAAGCTGGAGGGTGACAGATTCAGAACAGATGAAGTCTTTCTTCACGCAACGCCAAATTAAAAGTGTGGAACTCCCTGCCCTAGGATGTGGTGATGGCTGCCAACTTGGAAGGCTTTAAGAGGGGAGTGGACATGTCAAAATGAATAGTAGTCATGATGCATACCTATTCTCTCTAGGACCAGAGGAGCAGGCCGATTATATTAGGAGCATTGAAACACAGGCAGGACGGTGCTGCTACAGTCGTCTTGTTTGGGGGCTTCCTAGAGGCCCCTGGTTGGCCACTGTGGGAACAGACTGCTGGACTTGATGGGCCTTGGTCTGATCCAGCGTGGCCTTTCTTATGTTCGGAGGAGAAGAGAACAACGTAAGCTGCCATGAGTTTCTCACTGGGGAGAAAGGCGGGCTACAAATGACGTTAAATTGCTTTGCATTACTAAGTAATCTCTGTTATTGCCAAACACAGGCATTGCCGGTGATAACTGAGCTTTTGGGGGTTTGTTGAAATGTTGCAAGCCCAGGCCTTTTAACCCTCTGCTCGCAAGTTTCCTCCCGTCTTCCTCTCTGTATATAAAAATCCTTCCTAATTGAGAATTTGCTTCAGCGGTCTGGAGGCAGAGGGCTCTGGTTGCATCTATGCTACGATAAATTTGTTAGCTCTTTGAAGCTCCCTGGAACAGTCTCCCTTTTTTTATTGCTTAGATCTCGAGCCATATGAAGTGTGGTGGCACTAATGAGCATGTTTTTTGTGATATCACAGCAATGGCCTTCTGTAGCGTTTCCTTACCGACTCCCGCGGCTGCAGCGTTTCCAGGGGTTTCAAGAGAGACCTCTGGGGCATCTGGTGAATAGAAGGAACAGCAAAGACTTGACTGAAAGGATTGTTTTCTAGAGGCATTTGAAAAGTCAGGAGCTGCTAATGGGCTTGAACCTCTAAAGAGAGGGGTTTTTTTGGGGGGGGGGGAAGGTGATTCCGCATCACCAACCCAGCTTTAGCAGCTACAGAAGGTAGATTTGAACCCGGGTTCATGTTCACCCACTTAAGTCTGCATCAGGTTTACGTACTTCGATGGAGCTTGCATTCTGAAAGCGTCGTTCTCCTCTCCTCCGTTTTAGCCTCACAACAACCCTGCGAGATAGGCCTGGCTGAGAGGATGTGACTGGCCCAAGGTCACCCGGGCAGCTTCGCATGAACACACGAAGCCGCCTTATTCTGAATCAGACCCTTGGTCCATCAAAGTGTGGGGGCACTCTCAGTGCGCTACCACCGAGCCGCAGCCCTTCCCCTATGCTTCCATAGCATGTGGGGATTTGCACCTGGTTCTCCCAGATACTAGTCCAACACAGCGGTTCTCAACCTTTTTCTGACCGTGGCCCCCTTCCGACCTTGTTTCCTTCCTGTGGCCCCCCTGTCCTGCCGGTACAAAGGTAGCTATTGAAATGTTTTGATTGTAGGTAGCCAAGGAACGAAGGAGCATAAACGGCCACACAAAATGCATGCATGCCGTTCTTATTGGGAAACTGAAATTTAGAAAAAATACCCCACAAAAAGGGAACACAACACGCTAACAAACAACAGTGTTCACATACAAGGGAGAACAAAGCCTCTACCACCGTTGCCCAAGATTACAGCGATACAAAAACCCACAGTTGCAAACGGTGCATAGAAGTGCAATGAAGAAAGTCATGTGCTAGGTTTTCAGTCCACTGAAGGTACAAAAACTTCAATAACTGATTTTTCCTTGTGGCTTCAGTCAATATACATCTAAAGATGCTGATGACTCACTCGCTGATTCTCCCACGCACAGGGGTATCAGGAGTGTCAGGATGCTTCCACAAGACAAAGAAAGCTGAAATTTTGTAAGTATGTAGTCCAGGATGACCTCTTTATTAAGGGGGGAGGATCTGAAAATTGTATTCCTAAACGAAACCTGTGTTTAGATACAGAGTCGTCACGTGGTCACAGCAATGTTGCCGCAGATTGGGCATGGCGATCTACGCACTGGGAAGCACGGTCACTTCTCTGTTCCCTCTCCTTCTCTGTTTTTATTTTCTTCACTTCTCTGTTTTCTGTTTTCTTTCCTGTTTTCTTTTCTAGGTCACTTCTCTGTTTTCTTCAATTCTCACTTCCCTGTGTGGTCCCCATATCTCGTGCCGTGGCCCCCCCCCCCATTTACGCAATTTTCACCTGTGGCCCCCTTGGATACAATTTTCACCATATGGCCCCAGGTTGAGAACCACTGGTCTAATGCTCTTAACCACTTCACCACACTGGCTCTCAAGTGGTGTAATATGCATGCTCTGCTTAGATCCTGGTAATAACCAAGCTGTGGCATTCGGCACCAACTGAAGTCTTCAAGTTGACTTCAAGGGCAGACCAGGTAGAATGTATTGCAGTAGTCCAGTCCAGGTAGCCAGATGGGCCGAGTCATTGTCGGGGGCCGAATCGGCAAGGGTCAGTGGAACCCCGTCAAAAGTGGGAAGCAAAATGTCCGTCAGGACTTGATACTTGCCAACCAGAATGACCTCCATCTTGTCAGGATGCAGGGAAAATATGGGCTGGTCAGAAAGTGTGCATAAAACTCCTGTATGGATGCTCTGTGGTCAGTGTGAACACTTCGGCATCCCCAGCGGTGGTGATAGGGGAATGGAGAACGGGCCTATTCATGCATCCTGAGTTGTTTACCATGTTTTTTTAAACCTCATTTTCCTAGTAACTGAGGGATGCCTCCAGCAATGCGGGTGACAGTTCCTTCTTTCTGGGTGGTATGGGGCAACATCTATTTGGTGATTCATTTATTGTGCTTAAGGTGTGCAACTGTTCAATTTTCAGATCCTCCCCCCTTAATAAAGAGGTCATCCTGGACTACAGACTTACAAAATTTCAGCTTTCTTTGTCTTGTGGAAGCATCCTGACACTCCTGATACCCCTGTGCGTGGGAGAATCAGCGAGTGAGTCATCAGCATCTTTAGATGTACATTGACTGAAGCCACAAGGAAAAATCAGTTATTTAAGTTTTTTTTTACCCAGGCAGAGGTCCTTGGGCTTGCGCATCTTTCTGCTAGTGGACGCTGAAAGTATCCTGCTTAGCTCTCGGAGCACCGGAGACAGATCGTTGTCTGACTCTGTGCTGCAGGGATCAGCCACCATATGTGAGTGTCAAGCGGTGCTCCGAACCCTGGGGCTTTGTGACGGCAGAAAAATAAACCAAGATGCAATAGAGACGGTTTGCCTGAAGAGGTTTCCTTTTAATCACAATCATTTTAAATAGGTAGATTTGGGAGATCCGGGGGGCTCTGGCTCTCGCATCTGTGCGCACAGAGGGGGGTAGGGTTTGTCCCAGATTTTTGTGAGATTGTCTGTGATTTCTGGGTCAGAGAATTAAAAGATTTGATGTTATATAAAAAACCCTCTCTCTTACACACTCTTAAACCTTTGGTTTCCACCTAGAGGAGTGTGTGTTTTTAACGCACAAGGGTGGGGGTGAAGAGAGAAAAGTCCTTTGAACAAACTGCGGTTCTTGGAATTTTAGATTGAATGTACTTGAAAGGACCTGTAATTTTCATGTTGAAGAAAAAGAAATGCAGTACGGTATATAGGACAAGACCAGAGATGCTAAAGTTCACCAAGAGTAAAGTCCTCAAAGGAAGATGCTGATGCTTTGATTAACTTTAATGATATAGTAGAATAGGCCGGCTCACCTTAGAAGAATTTTCCTGGAATGCAGAAGGGGAAAAAACAGATATGCATGTTAGAGTTGTTGGATCTCTTCCTCCCTTTGTGAGCTATTAAATTATTCAGTTGGAATATGGGCATGCTATTATTCTGCACAAGGATTCTGGTAACAGGTGGAGAGTCTGTCATTTTTGAAGGACAGACTATCAAGTTTCTGGTCCTTATTGTTGTGAAGATGAGCCTGAAAACAGGTAGGGGGTCATAGAATCATAGAATCATAGAGTTGTGACCACCAAGGTCATCTAGCCCAACCCCCTGCACAATGCAGGAAATTAACAATTACCTCCCCAACACACACCCCAGTGACCCCTACTCCATGCCCAGAAGATGGCCAGGATGCCCTCCCTCTCATGAATTGCCTAAGGTCATAGAATCAGCATTGCTGACAGATGGCCATCTAGCCTCCGCTTAAAAACCTCCAGGGAAGGAGAGCTCACCACCTCCCGAGGAAGCCTGTTCCACTGAGGAACCGCTCTAACTTCTGAACAGCTTTTGTCATTATTCAGCCATACAAGCTTAAAGGAAGACCTCAGCAAGAAACTGCCAAGCTGGAATTATCAAGAAGCTCAGTGCTATTCAATTAAGGCTCAGTCATGATCATGGGTTCCTCTCATACTACAGATGTTAAATTAGCTTAGCCAGGCTATATTTTCCTCTCTCTGTTTGGGTGCTGACTGAGACATGTCAAACATCCGAAGAAGAGGACTTTAGTCCATGAAAGCTGATGTCTTAACCAGTCATTTAATGAAAAGTCTAGGGCGGAGCCAAGGCCATTCTAGAATATCCAACGGGGAGGAATTATCAAGCGAAAATAGCCTGGAATACCTAAAACCTGATGGAAGATTATAGTGAAGTATGAACCAAAATGAAAGTATAATTTTACAAGATCTGTTTGCAGTAGAGTAACATGGACTCACAATTCATATGAACATGTACAGTGAACTGTACAAGATTGTATGTGGTGGAAACTACCACCAAGTCACAGCTGACTTATGGTGACGCCGTAGGGTTTTCAAGGTTTGCCATTGCCTACATCCACGTGGGCTGAGAAAGTTCGGAGAAAACTGACTGGCCCAAGGTCACCCAGCAGGCTTCATGTGGAGGAGTGGGGAATCAACCCTGGTTCTCCAGATTAGAGTCCACCACTTTCAACCACTACACCATGCTGTCTTAAAAAGGTAGAGGTCCCCTGTGCAAGCACCGGGTCATTCCTGACCCATGGGGTGACGTCACATCCCAACGTTTCCTAGGCAGACTGTGTTTACGGAGTGGTTTTCCAGTGCCTTCCCCAGTCGTCTTCTCCTTTACCCCCAGAAAGCTGGGTGCTCATTTTACCGACCTCGGAAGGATGGAAGGCTGAGTCAACCTTCAGCCAGCTACCTGAAACCGACTTCCGTCGGGATCGAACTCAGGTCGTGAGCAGAGCTTTTGACTGCAGTACTGCAGCTTACCACTCTGCACCAAAGGACTCCTATGCTGTCTTACAGGATGGTATATATGCAGGATAATATGACAGGATCCCGGATACAGATGCATTAGCAGTGGAGGCTAATCTGGTGAACTGGATTTGTTTCCCCACTCCTCCACAAGAAGCCAGCTGGGTGACCTTGGGCTAGTCACATCTATCTCAGCCCCACCCTACCTCACAGGGTGTCTGTTGTGGGGAGGGGAAGGGAAGGTGATTGTAAGCTGGTTTGATTCTCCCTTAAGTGGTAGAGAAAGTCAATATATAAAAACCAACTCTTCTTCTTCTCTAACACGTAAAGTTTGAATGAAGAACGAGGATTGTGTCTGTACAATCGTGCAGAAGGAAACAATAACTTCTTGATAGCTCATGCACTTGTCACAAAAACAACAGAAGTCATAATAATACTAGACTGAAGAGAGGTTATATCCTTGTAATATTATAGACATGAAGGTGGAAAATAATAATTGTGCATGTTACTTCCTGTCAAGTCACTTCTGACTTATGGCTACCCTGTGAATTAATTACCTCCCTGTGTTGCCGTAAGTCAGCTGCAAAAAACCAAAAACCAAACAGTCCTAAGATTAACAGCCTTGCCCAGGTCTTGCAAGCTGAAAGCCGTGGCTTCTTGTATCATCCTCTTTTCCTGCTTCCTTCACTTTTTCCTAGCACGATTGTCTTCTCCAGGGAGTCTTGTCTTCTCGTGATGAGACCAAAGTACGGTAGCCTCAGTTTAGTCATTTCAGCTTCCAGGGCTGAAGGGATCCTGGAACCCACTGATTTGTCTTTTTTGGCAGTCCATTAATGATAACGAATGCATCAGATTGTCAATCCAGGTAGTTGTGAATTTCCTGCATTGTGCAGGGGGTTGGGGTAGATGACCCTGGTGGTGCCTTCCAACTCTGTGATGCTGTGATTCTTCGGAGTCTTACCCTTGGTGTCTCAAGGTTGATGTCATGTACTCTGGCTGGTAGTGAGTGTCTTTGAGATCTTACATGGAGGTCTAGCTATTTCCTGACCCTTTTAACTGGAAATGCTTGGGGTTGAAACAGTTAGTTTCTTCATGCAAATACCACTGAGCCATGATATATATCAGCAAAGCCCTTTGAATCCAAATGCTTTGGAGAAAGTTGGGGTAAAAGTTTTTTTAAAGCTTGTTTTTTATTTTCTTGAGCGTTTTACCAAAAACCTAAACACCTTTCTTTAAAAAGAGCTGAAAATCCTGGAATGGGAGCTGGGATCTCCATAGCTGTGTGTCTGTAGCTGTGACCTTGGAAGAGCCATAAGAAAGGAACATGGGAAGATTAGTTTTAGGTTCGCGGTGAAGAATTACAATAGAAAGCAATCTTGCCAGTGTCACGGGTACTGCTGGAAGGTGATGGACTTGTCTGGAGGTGTCAACTTGTCATGTAACAAACCTGCAGTGATGATTTCCTGGAGTGTGGTCCGTATCAACGGAGGTTCGTTTGACAGCTTGTGATGCAACTGTCTGCTGTGGATATGTTTTTACAAGATCCCCCCCCTTGAATGGTGAAGCTAGAAGCAGCAGTAGGGTTGCTGGCTCTGGGTTGGAAAATTCCTGGAGATTTTGGGGGTGGAGGTTGACTCAGCCTTCCATCCTACCGAGGTCGGTGAAATGAGTACCCAGCTTGCTGGGGGTGAAGGGAAGATGACTGGGGAAGGCACTGGCAAACCACCCCGTAAAACAAAGTCTGCCTAGTAAACCTCGGGATGTGATGTCACCCCATGGGTCAGGAATGACCCGGTGCTTGCACAGGGGACCTTTACCTTTTTACCTTTACCTTTACCTAAGCAAAAACAGAAATACAATTTCCTAGCCTCCCCGCCCCTGAAAACAACAAAAAACACAAATCAAGCTACAGTAATTTAGGCCTCCAGCATGCTTCTAGCTCGAATTTCCTTAGCAGCCCAAACATGCAATGAAATCATATGGGTGACATGCGGATCGACATCGGCTAGAAGGAAAATAATTTTCTCCGCCACCGAATGGACATTTGTGTATTAATTATTTGTCTGCAATTCAAACACGAGCTGGTGCTTGGCAATTTCAGCTCGGCTGGAAGGCGAAGGGGCTTAGTATTTGCGAACTCCGTTTGTTTGGGGAAGGATAATCGCCCTTCAGATTCTGTTCCCCTTCGTGTTGCTTCTGTGGTTTATCTTTTACTTCCCTGCCCCAAGGAGTTCACAGTAACAATCCGAGATGAGGGAGATAGCATAGGAAGGGGAGGAATATGGGGGTATGGATAAACAGGAAAAAGACCATGCATACGTTCCAGTGATATGTGGCCAGGTTTAGTTTCTGCAGAGGAGGGTTCAAAGAAAAGACTTCATAGACATAGGGGAGGGGCCGTGGTTCAGTGGTAGAGCCTCTGCTTGGCATGCAGAGGGTCCCAGGTTCAATCCCTGGCATCTCCAGTTAAAGGGACTAGAAGAAGAAGAAGAGTTGGTTTTTATATGCTGACTTTCTCTTCCACTTAAGGGAGTCTCAAACCTTTCCTTCCCCTCCCCACAACAGACACCCTGTGAGGTAGGTGGGGCCGAGGAGAACATGACTCGCCCAAGGTCACCCAGCTGGCTTCCTGTGTAGGAGTGGGGAAACAAATCCAGTTCACCAGATTAGCCTCCACCGCTCATGTGGAGGAGTGGGAAATCGAACCCGGTTCTCCAGATCAGACTCAACCGCTCCAAACCACCGCTCTTAACCACTACACCATGCTGGCATGTAGGTGATGTGAAAGACCTCTGCTTGAGACCTTGGAGAGGCACTGCCAGTCAGAGCAGGTGATACTCACCTCGACAGACAAATGGTCTGACTCAGTATAAAGCAGCTTAATGTGTTTGTGTGTATCCCCTGGATGATAATCTCTTTTCCCAGGAGCTGCAACTTCCGTGTAAAGTTTTGGAAAGCGCGGCCGTGTATTCCTCTTTGATGTGATAGTCTGGTGTGGTGGTTAAGAGCGGTGACTGGAGCGGCGGACTCTGATCTGGAGAACTGGGTTTGATTCCCAGCTCCTCCACATGAGCGGCGGAGGCTAATCTGGTGAACTGGATTTGTTTCCCCGCTCCTACACACGAAGCCAGCTGGGTGACCTGGGGCAAGTTATAGCTCTGTTAGAGCTCTCTCAGGCCCACCTACCGCCCAGGGTGTCTGTTGTGGGGAGGGGAAGGTGATTGTAAGCTGGTTTGAGTCTCTCTTAAGTGGTAGAGAAAGTCGACATATAAAAACCAAGTCTTCTTCTTTTTGTTGCTATGTTTGCACCTTATTATTTTCAAGTCTCTCAATTCCGGATTAGGTCATGGAATGATGACAGTCGAGGGAGAGTTCTTGGTTGCTTAGATAAATTCCCGACATTAAATGGGCTTTTATTCCATCTGCCTGTTCTCTGCCGCGCTGCTTATGTGTAAAATCCCCCGTCAGGTGTTAACCGTGCTGTTCAGCCTGTCCCTTTCTCTCGTTGATGCTACCGATTGTATTTAAAGGAACCAAGCAGTGGTTTGTTCTCTTTTCTTTTTGACACCATTTTATTACCTCATCGACTGCACACATCGGCCGCGATCCTTGTAACTTTGGAGAGAAACAATAGCCCTGCGTGACAATCTCTTCCAATGGAACGCAACGCGCAACCCCAAATCGCGGGTGAAATGAACAAAACACATTAAGCGTTTGCTCGTTGTTGAAGAGTGACGGCTGACGATGTCTCGGAAGGAATCTGACAACTCCTTTCCAGTCGACGATGCGGAAAGCATCTTTTGGCACACCTGTTGGTTCTTTGTGACGGATGAATTTATCCTTTGACACCATGTAATTTGAAGTTCAAGGAAGTCTCAGCTCTTTGCTGCTGAACATTGGACTCAGAACTCTCTCAGCCCATGCAGAGGCAGGCAATGGCAAACCACCTCTGAACGTCTCTTGCCTTGAAAACCCCAAGGAGTAGCCATAAGTCAACTGTGGCTTGACAGCAAAATCACATACCCCACACCCCAAAGCAGTTGAAGGAGGGGGCTGTAAACCATCTTGGGGAGGGATGTTCCAGTTGCAGCAGTATTGCTGCTCATACAGGTTTAACACATAGTTAAATTATGAAACTACCTGCCCCAGGATGTGGTGATGGCTGCCAAGTTGGAAGGCTTTAAGAGGGGAGTGGACATGTTCATGGAGGAGAGGGGTATTCATGGCTACTAGTTAACATGGCTACTAGTCATGATGCATACCTATTCTCTACAGTCTCAGGGGAGCATGTCTATTATACATGCTGTGGAACACAGGCAGGATGGTGCTGCTGCAGTCGTCTTGTGGGCTTCCTAGGGGCCCCTGGCCCCTGTGTGAACAGACTGCTGGACTTGATGGTCCTTGGTCTGATCAAGCATGGCCTTTCTTATGTTCTAAGGTTGTTTGTGCCCTGACTTGGATGGCCCAGGCTAGCCTCATCAGATCTCAGAAGCTAAGCAGGGTCAGTCCTGGTTAGTATTTGGATGGGAGACCACCAAGGAATACCAGGGTTGCTGGGCAGAGGAAGGCACTGGCAAACCACCTCTGTTAGTCTCTTGCCATGAAAACCCCAAAAAGGGGTTGCCATAAGTCGGCTGCGACTTGACGGCACTTTACACACACACACAAGGTTGTTTGTAAGAAGGGTTGAACGAATGCAGGAGAAGTGGCTTGAACACTGAAATGCTGCGTTAATTGCTCCTTTTTTTAAAGTGTCAGTTCTTAGAAGGCATATACGGACGGCTGTTTGTTTCCTGTGACAACCAAGACGCATGATGCTCATACATGTACTGTTTGGGTGCCGTGCGTCCAGTTTTCTTCAGCAGGGGTCTGGGGGCTACCCAGAGGCCAGGCTTGTTAATGACTTCCCCATAGACACCATGGCCCTGTCCTGTTGGCTGGGAAACTGTTCTTCGGTTGCATTTCTTTCTGTGGGAAATGAAAAAAGAGAGAGAAGAAAGAAAAGCATTCTGAAGTTGCGCTTTCCCAGAACAGCCATTCGGCATCAGTGGGGGGTTAAGAAGCCAACTGTGTTGCTAATAGAGAAACCAGTGGAGATTTAGAGAAGGAAAGAAAAAAAGGGAGAGGCCCTTAGTCAGCACGCGGTCCTGGCAATCTCCAGTGGTTTCTTGTATGCAGCCCATTCGGGAGCATTGGGGAGAGAAATAGCTTTGTAATTCTGCAGTCTGTTCTTTTTCCAAACGCCCTCTCCCTGTACAAACTAACTGTGTCACGCATGCATGTCTCTTTGTAACTTGATGGTTGCAAGGAGGGTGGTGCACTGTTAGAGTGTCAGGCCACGGGGGAGACCCGAGTTCAAATGCCGCCTCACCGAAGAAACACCCCGCCTGACCTTGTGCCAGCCAAACATGCTTTCGGCCTCGCTTCCTCACAGGGGAGGTTGACTCAGGAGCGGGGCAACGAATCATGCAGGTAACCTTGGCAGGAAGGATGAGGAAAAGGTTTTTAAAAATACCGAGGACCGGCGCCGTGAATGGGGGAAACGCCGCCACGGAGAATCTTTGAATTCCAGATTGTGCGAGGCAGTGGGAAAGTTTAGTGGCGGTAGCACCTGTATAAAGACAGTGTGCCGTAGGGGTTAGAGGCTTGGGCTTCAGCCAGGCAGGGAGGAACCTATAGTTGAATGACTGAATAGACGGATAATTGGCTTAAGACAATTAATATAACACTAATATTAAGAATTATGACAGTAGTAATATATAGAGGTGAAACAAGGAAATATAATTGAATTGACTCAATAAAGGAAGCCACAGCCTTCAGTTTGCAAGTTCTGAGCAAGGCTGTCACAGATAGGATATTTTGGAGGACTTTCATTCATAGGGTCGCCATGAGTCAGAAGCGACTTGAAGGCACTTAACACACAACATGTATATCATATTACGAAAATGAGAATTTATTAAGTGGTAAAGGGGATATACGAAGTAAGCAACGGTATGTAATTGAACTGAAACACCGTATGAGGCACATCTAACAGTAGCTTCTTGTTATAGTTAGGTATAAATACAGATGCTGAAAGGTAGAACGGTTTTATATAATAAAACATGATATTGTATTTAAAGTTTAAACTAATACAGCAACTGGTATAAAATAGTGGAATTTATATTTTTGCTTAGTAATATATTTTAACACTGAGAAAATATCGTAGTAGTAAATATAGCAGGGATTCAAATAATAATGCTTCAGGTGGTTGTTTTACCTTGCTTATGTTTCTGTTTTTTCTTTCTTTCTTCCCCCCAATAGCCCTTTTTAGATTTTTGTATCCTGCATTTAAAAAACCAATAAAAACCTTATTTTTAAAAAATTAAAAAACAAACAAAAAAACAGGTAGGGAGGAACCCAAGTTCAAATCTTTACATTGGTGCCCCGGTCCCCAAATCTTCCTGTGGTTTCCAGGCTGCGGCCTGACAACCGTAGTATGAATTGTTCCCTCAGCCTATGTTTTGTACATTGCTTTTATTAAGATTTCTTTCCACAGCAAAGCAACGAATAAATGTATACATTCATTGCGTTTACGATACGTTTGAAGTCAACTGGACCGGGAGTGGGGAAGAATAAACTGGAATGCCCACTTTTTATTGTCCCCTTTATGTCGGGGTAGCTTTCACTGAGCGTGCCTGTGTCTCTATGATGCTCGGATTTGCAAGCACACTCTTGCAGTGTTCTCAGATTTGCAAGTGTGCACATTTAAAACATTACCCCCTTTTTTTTGCTGTCGAGTCGTGGCTGAGTTATGACGACTCCATAGGCTTTTCAAGGCCAGAGATGTTAAGTGATGGTTTGTCATTGTCTGCCTCTGACCCTGGACTTCCTTGGTGGTCTCCCATCCAAATACTAAACGGGCAGATCCCACTTAGCTTCCGAGATCTGACAAGATCGGGCTATCCTGGGCTATCCAGGTTGTCCTCTTTAGGCGGACTAAAATATCTGAGTTATACACCTAAAAAGCAACACGTGAAGCGGACCAGAGCCTGTGTTTTTGTGTCTCTTAGTCGCTTTGGTCTGGACTTCTCTCTCTCTCCCTCAGTTAAACAATTCCAAGCATCGTCTTACACGGCCCTCTGTCCTCCAGCCAACCTCCGTCATTGCGAGGGCTGTAAATGAAACCGACAGAGTCGCCTGGCCTCTCTTCCCTCTTGCAAGACCTGTGTCACGGAGCAGAAGTGCCGGAGAGTACTATCAGACGCATCAGTCCACTGCAGACAGAGCTGTTTCCCTGAGACGGAGCAGCCTGTTCCAAAATCTCCCTTTTTAGGAGGTGATAATACGTCCAGGAATACCTTCCAGGATAATACTTCCATGCATCCTAACTCCAGGAAGGGTTCCTTCCTCCCTAGCAGGAATGGAATGAGGCAGCAAAAATGCAGAGACCCATCTCTGGTTCCACCGTGCCAGCGTGGTGTAGTGGTTAAGAGTGGTGGACTCTGATCTGGAGAACTGGGTTTGATTCCCCACTCCTCCACATGAGTGGCAGACGCTAATCTGGTGAAGTTTCCCCACTCCTACACACTAAGCCAGCTGGGTGACCTTGAGCAAGTTAAAAAGGTAAAGGTCCCCTGTGCAAGCACCGGACCATTCCTGACCCATGGGGTGACGACACATCCCAACGTTTTCTAGGCAGACTTTGTTTATGGGGTGGTTTGCCAGTGCCTTCCCCAGTCATCTTCCCTTTACCCCCAGCAAGCTACAGCTCTATTAAGAGCTCTCTCAGCCCCATCTACCTCACAGGGTGTCTGTTGTGGGGAGGGGAAGGGAAGGTGATTGTAAGCCGGTTTGATTCTTCCTTAGGTGGTAGAGAAAGTTGGCATCTAAAAACCAACTCTTCTTCTTTTTCCAGCAGTGGCTTTTCAATGGAGCCATGTTGGATAGTGGTTAAGGTGTCAAACTCTAGGACCTAGGGGACCTGGGTTCAACTCTCTACTCTTCCATGAAGTTCGCGAAGTAACCTTTAGCCCAGTGGTTCCTAACCTTTTTCGAGTCGCAACCTCCTTTTACAATTGTTAAGTAACCTGCGACCCCCGCCACATTTGCATAAGCCATAAAATGACATTTTCAATAGGATAAAGAAAACACATTAAAAATAGATTTTTCAGAATATAATTCCAATGTAATATTTAATTAACTAATTTCATTAAATAATTAATTAATAATTAATGTGATGGTTGTGCTTGCATCTGGGTAACCAGCTTCAAAATTCGTGGCTGGGTGTTTGTTAAAGCCAACCTCATGTCATCCTCAACATTTAGTCTGTTTCTTGCCTTTGTTTTGATATGAAGAAGCATTGAAAATCCACTCTTGCAGAGATATGTAGAGGCAAATGGAATTAAAACTTTGGTCACTGAGATTGAGAGGCATTACTACCCCAGAGAAAGATGATGATCCAAGTCTTTGGAACAGGTGGTGCTTCAGAAGATCACAAGAGGCATCCTCTGCCTCCACGCAGAGTGCCCATTTGGAAGCAGATACCTCTGTAGCAAGAGGACACCAGGCTTGGAACTGCCTGACATTTTGTGATTCCCCTTCCCCTATAACAGCCATTTTATAGGTGGGACAGCCTCCTATGGCACCTACTTCATGATTGGCCTTGCCAGTTTATAATGGCACCTACTACTCTTTTTCAAAACTGACTCACCAACAGCAGGGACCCCTTAACTGTCTCCTTTTAGCCGTGTTGGTCCACAGAAGGGCAAACCAGCTGAGTACTTGAAAGTTACCCAATTTAGACCCACTAAATTCAGAAGAATAATCCAGTCCAAACTCCTCTGCCCTCCAATAGATTTCATTGGATCTCAGACTTACACTGGAGCAAAGTGAGATCTGGTTCACAAGAGGACGTACCTATATTCGTTAGCCTTTCAGGTGCACCAAAACTCTTATACTAGCCTCATGCACCTGTTCATCCGGACATGAATCCCGCTGGGTCCAACAGGACTGATAGGAGCTTGTCAGCTAAGGCTTCCTGGCTTTCGACCTCTGCCCATCCCCCCTGGCATCTACACCTCAATGGAGACCTGACCGGCTAATCCGTTAGTGTGTTACCAGGTCCCGCAGAACAATGCCTGAGTGCCCTGGCAATCACCTGGCTATTTCACGCATTAGTTTCATGTATGGTTTTTCCTGTGAGTAGTTACCGGCTGTTACCTTCGGTATTGTTTCCTAAACCTAAACCAAATGGCACCCTTGAAAGTCCCTTGAAATAACAGGCTTTGAAGGGCGTAATGCTGCTTAGGATGGTGTTGCCAGGATGTCACGGCTAAGCTTCGGAGGAGTTTAAAAATTCACTGTGTAGCTCAAAAACCTGTTTTGGGATTGCCTCTGAGTCAAACCGGCTGTTAAGAGCCAACCGCGGTTCGGTATCTGCTCTGAACTGAGCCGGTAGGGATGACAGTGATAAATAGTATTTATTTTAAAAATTAAAACGGTGCGCATTTGGATGCATCAGTGCACCAAGAACAAAGACTCTCTCTTCTAAGAACCTGTCCAGTATTCTCAGTTGTTGTTCAGAAAGGGAGCCTTTGATGAGGCAGGGATGTGAGCTTAAGAAGGAACAGGTTAGCCCACGGATGTCAAGTCAAGGGAGCCTCAGCTGAATCAGTGAAAAGCGATTGCATCTTTCAGTCTAAATGATATCTGAAGGATTCAGCATCAGACTATAATTATTTTTCTTCTGGAGTAAATAATAGTTTCTCAAGGATAGGTACTTTGTTTACGGGGTGGTTTGCCAGTGCCTTCCCCAGTCATCTTCCCTTTACCCCCAGCAAGCTGGGTACTTATTTTACCGACCTCAGAAGGATGGAAGGCTGAGTCAACCTTCAGCCAGCTACCTGAAACCGACTTCCGTCGGGATCGAACTCAGGTCGTGAGCAGAGCTTGGACTGCAGCGCTGCAGCTTACCACTCTGCGCCACGGGGCTCCTTAGACCATGTATAGACCATGTATCATAGAGTTGCAAGGGGCCATATAAGCCATCTAGCCCAACCCCCTGCTGAACTTTGAGAGGCTTTAGCAATTCTAGTGATAAAAAATAGAGACATGGGGAAGAAATAAGGAACTGCCTAGGGGACAGAACTCCTTAACTGCCTTTCCCCTAGGAAACATTCCTGAAAGTATCTTTTACAACTCCTCATCTTTCTAGAGCCTTCTGTTTAGCTAGATTGAATGCTAACCCCTCTATGGTTTTGCAGGGCAGAATTTTGAATATACCATATTCAGACAGGACCTGTCCTTGTTCTTCTGGCTCTATCGATTCACTAGCTCATGCCCTTTTGGAATGCCTCTTTTACGAGGAACTTCGGTCACATTATATCTCCCCCCTTTTAACATACAAATCTAATGCCTCTATGTCTGACATAATGCCTTTTCTACTAAGCTATAGGGATCCCAAGGCTACATTGTCAGTGGCAAGATTTGTTTCAGTCCTTATATCCCTCAAACACTAGATATATGCTGCTCAAGATCAATGGATCAAGGAGCTTCTAAGGGATGAAAGGTAAAAGGTAAAGGAAAGTATCTTTTTGACCCCCCCCCCAAGCCATTGATAGACTTTGTAAATCCAGTTAATTGATTTAAGACCTTGTTGCCTCTCTGCATGAGTCACTGCTCAGGACAGCAGATTACCCAGATCAATATACTGTATTAGTTAGAGTGTTGGGCTAGTGTTATAGTCCCAGTCTCAAACCCTTCCTTGGCTGTGAAGCTCACTGGGTGAACTTTGTTCAGATGCGTATGCTCTCTCTTTCTTAGCCATTTCACAGGGTTGTTGTGAAAATAGAAAGGAGAAGGGGAAACTATGTTTGCTGCCCCTAATTCCTTGGAAGAGCAGCGCAATAAAAATATTCTAGATAGATGTGCCAGTCTGTGCTCCTGGGTTTCTGCTCGTTGGAAGGAAGGGTGGGATGAAAAATGTGATAAAGAGATGGGAAAGATCCTCAGGATTGGCAATCCTTACATTTGAAAAGGGTTTTAAGTGTCCAGTTTAAGTGGCCTGTGTCGCAGGCTTTTCCTCTAGAGTAGGCCCTCCCTGGCCTCTCTCCTCTCTTTCCCTCCCGCCCAACTTTGATCGCAAGAGCTAGTAACCCAAGTTGTAAAATAATTTAAAACAATTAGCCACTTTCGTAAGAGCCTTCAGGAAGATGAATCGCTGTTGTGTTTTCTCCTCCTTCCTCCGTCTCCCCGGAGACTTTCTCCGGGAGCGTCCCAATCTATCTTCACTTGGCCTGTTCCACTGTCTCATCCCTCCCCCCACTTTAAAATTAGGCTCACGGGAAGGATTTCATGGGTATTCTTAAAGGGGATCTGCAAAGCACCCCCGCATCTGCAAGAGCATCATGCGCGGTTTGCTCGGTGGCCTGTTGTCAAAGCCGTGTCGTGATTTAGCGCCTGTAGGCTTTTGAGCCGGGGAGGTTTGGATTACAGCGCCCATAAATCTTGGAAGGTTTTTGCATGTGTGTCGAAAGCCAGGAGGGAAGGGGGGGGAGAGAACCGCTTTCTGTTAGGGACCTGCAGAGCAGCTGTTTTGCATTGTGTCATGGTGCCCCCCTGTGGAAGATGAGAAAGGTCATCTTGGCACGGCGGTGCCTCTTTTGCGGCTGTGTCTTTGCCAAAGCATCAGTGCCTCCAAGGCCTCCTGAGAGCCAGGCTGCAGACCGTTCGGCATAGAAAGAACCAGGGGGAGAGTCCTGGCAGGGTGGGGACCTCGGTTAGATGGAGGGCTGGCGCAGATCCGCAGGGAAAAGCTGCAGGGAAAAGGCAGAGCTGGTTGTCAGATAGGACTTAAGCTAGGGTTGCCAACCTCCAGGTACTTGCTGGAGATCTCCTGCTATTACAACTGATCTCCAGCCGATAGAGATCAGTTTACCTGGAGAAAAAGACCGCTTTGGCCATTGGACTCGATGGCATTGAAGTCCCTCCCCTCCCCAGACCCCGCCCTCCTCAGGCTCCGCCCCAAAAACCTCCCGCCAGTTGCAAAAGGAGACCTGGCAACCCTATCAGCAATGCAGGAAACTCACAACTACCTTCCCCCCCACACCCCAGTGACCCCTATTTCATGCCCAGAAGATGGCAAAAAACCCTCCAGGATCCCTGGCCAATCTGGCCTGGAGGAAAATTGCTTCCTGACCCCAAAGTGGCAATCGGCATTTCCCTGGGCATGCAAGAAAGGGCCATGAGAGCCATACCTTGACGCAACCCTTCCTGCCCGCTCTACCATGATCTGCCTAAATTAACAGAATCAGCATTGCTGACAGATGACCATCTAGCCTCTGCTTAAAAACCTCCAAGGAAGGAGAGCCCACCACCTCCTGAGGAAGCCAGTTCCCCTGTTAGAAGGGGTTACTGGAAGGAGAATGCAGGCCGGCAGGGAGAGGAGTGCCCGTTAGCTGTGAGAGCTAAATGGAACCTCCATGAGCAGAAATGAGGCCTTTTTAGGGGTGGTGCCTTTCTTTGGATTGCCCCACCCCTTGTGACTCTCCTGGAACCTTCTTCACTGTCCTGTAGGCATCAGGTCAAAACATTTCTTTGTACCCAAGCTTTTAACTGAGTGGGATTCCACCTTTTTCTCGCTGTTTTTTGATGGTCTGCATCGAGCCTGTTTTTATTGATCTCGTTTTAGGAAGCTCCATGTCTGTTTCGTGCGGGGTTTCTATGACTCGTTTTTTAGCAACAGCAAAACTCCCTGCCTGCCACCGAGGGTCGCGTCAAAGCTGGCTTCCCCCGTCTGTTCTCGCAAATACCATCAAAGGCAACACATCCTCCACAGAGCGACACCGTGAGTTTAGTCATCCTTCCTGCCCACTTGAACGCACAACGGAGCATCCTTCTGTTCGTCTCCCTTGCCAGCAAGCTGCCCTTTCTGTCCTGTTCTCCGCATGAGCCGTCACAAGGGGGTCTTTCCAAGCATCAGGAGCAGGTCCCGGTCACACCTTCTCCAAGCTTGAAGCATGGACAAATAGGGTCCCAACCTCCAGGTACAAGCTGGAGATCTGCTATTACAACATAAGAACATAAGAAAGGCCCTGCTGGATCAGACCAAGGCCCATTGAGTCCAGCAGTCTGTTCACACAGTGGCCAACCAGGTACCTCTAGGAAACCACAAACAAGACGACTGCAGCAGCATTATCCTGCTTGTGTTCCACAGCACCTAATATAATAGGCATGCTCCTCTGATACTAGAGAGAATAGGTATTCAGCAATGGATCACCAGCTGATACGGATCAGTTCCCCTGGAGAAAATGGCAACTTTGGCAATTGGACTTTATGGTATTGAAGTTCCTAGCCTCCCCAAACCCCACCCTCCTCAGGCTCCGCCCCAAAAACCTTCCACCGGTGGCGAAGAGGGACTTAGCAACCCTATGGATGAAGCTAGGTTATCTTCACTTGCTACGCCAATAACAAAGGGGTGGGGGGAAACTTGACCCTGAACACCAGAATTAAGTACCCAAAAGGTCAAGAAAATATCAATATAAGTAAAAACCCAAGGCCCAAGGTTACACCCTCTAAAAATTATGTAAGGACAAAATATGTATACATGTATTCCAGGATAAAGTCTAAGCTAATGCGATCATCACAAGAGATGGATTGACTCAATAAAGGAAGCCTCAACTTCAATTTGCAAGATCTGAGCAAGCTGTTAAAGCAGGACATTTTGGAGGACTTTCATTCATAGGGTCGCCATGAGTCGGAAGTGACTTGATGGCACTTAACACACACACACACACACAATGCAATCTTGGGGTGTATCAACAGAGGCATAACATCCAAATCGCAAGATGTCATAGTTCCGCTGTACACTGCATTGATCAAGCCGCACCTGGAGTACTGTGTACAGTTCTGGAGGCCTCACTTCTAAAAGGATGTGGACAGAATGGAGTAGGTGCAGAGGAGAGCGACAAGGATGATCAGGGGCCTGGAGACCAAGCCCTTCAAAGAAAGGCTGAAGGAGTTGAGAATGTTCAGTCTGGAGAAGAGGAGGTTGTGGGAGGACATGATTGCTCTCTTTAAGTATTTGAAGGGCTGTCACTTATGGAAGAAGAAGAGTTGGTTTTTTTATGCTGACTTTCTCTACCACTTAAGGCGGAATCAAACCGGCTTACAATCACCTTCCCTTCCCCTCCCCACAACAGACACCCTGTGAGGTAGGTGGGGCTGAGAGAGCATGACTGGCCCAAGGTCACCCAGCTGGTTTCGTATGTAGGAGTGGGGAAACAAATCCAGTTCACCAGATTAGCCTCCGCCGCTCATGTGGAGGAGTGGGGCATCAAACCCAGTTCTCCAGATCACACTCCGCCGCTCCAAACCACTGATCTTAACCACTACACCACACTGCCCTATAGGAGGGCAAAGAGCTGTTCATGTTGGCAGAAGAGAATAGGACTCACAATAATGGGTTTAAATTGTGGGAGGAAAGGTAATGGCTCGATATTAGGATTTTTTTTTATAGTAAGAGTTGTTCAACAGTGGAATCGTCTACTTAGGGAGGGGGTGAGCACCCCCTCACTGGCAATCTTTAAACAGAGGCTGTATAAGCACTTGTCAGGGATGCTCTAGGCTGATCCTGCATTGAGCAGGGGGTTGGACTAGATGGCCTGTATGGCCCCTTCCAGCTCTATGATTCTAACCTGATAGCAGCCCTGCAAACGGCTTTATTAATATCTCCCCATTATTTTTAATCCTGGGAGTGCATAGCTATGTTGTTCTACAGTAGAAGAGTAAGATCCAAGTCTGGTAAACACCTTGAAGGCTAAAAAGATTTCCAGGGCATAAGCTCTCAACAGTCCCTTCCAAAGAAATTTGACTTCCTAACAGTGAAACCCTGCTAATCTTGTTGGTCTCAAAGCTGCTACTGGATTCAAACATAGCTCCTGAAAATAACTTTGCTCTTAGTTTACTGAAGTTCTCTTTGGGGCAAAAGCTAGATGCAAGGGTGTAGACTGGAATAGTTATTTTGTGGAAATCCCTGCCCCAGGATGTGGTGATGGCTGCCAACTTGGAAGGCTTGAAGAGGGGAGTGGACATGTTCATGGAGGAGAGGGCCATCCATGGCTACTAGTCAAAATGGATACTAGTCATGATGCATACCTATTCTCTCCAGGATCAGAGGAGCATGCTAAGGATAAGCACAGGCAGGATAATGCTGCTCCAGTCGTCTTGTTTGTGGGCTTCCTAGAGGCACCTGGTTGGCCACTGTGTGAACAGACTGCTGGACTTGATGGACCTTGGTCTGATCAAGCATGGCTTTTCCTGTGTTTTTATGTGGTGAGGGCTACCAACTTGGAAGGCTTTAAGAGGGGAGTGGACACGTTCATGGAGGAGAGGTCTATCCATGGCTACTAGTCATGATGCATACCTATTCTCTCCAGTATCAGCGCATGCCTATTATATGTGGCGCTGTGGAACACAGGCAGGATGGCGCTGCTGTAGTCGTCTTGTTTGTGGGCTTCCTAGAGGCACCTGCTTGGCCACTATGTGAACAGACTGCTGGACTTGATGGGAGTTGGCCTGATCCAGCATGGCCTTTTCTTATGTTCTTATGACTGAATCATTCCCGCAAAGTTAAGGATGCCTGCCACAACGTTGACAAACATCTCTCTCGAGACTGAAGCTTTGAGAGGGAGGGGAGAGAAACCCATCTTCTCTCTCCGCCTGCAGGTAGCCGTCATGGAAAAAGAAAACTAATTTTTCAACAAATTAACAGAAGGAGGCTGGAAGCTCTGCTGATGGCAGAGGAGGTGTTGCTGGATGCCACCCCCCTCCTGCTTACACAGGCAGAGTGTGACCTCCGGACTAGCAAGCCATCTGGGCGAGGTGGAGAAGGCCAATCCATCATCTCCAGGTGATGCTCTGATTCACGGGCTCCAGCGTCAGTTGAGGGACTTGGTGCATTATGAGAGAGCTGTTCTGGGGAGAGAGGGAAGCGAGATCTGCGACGCTGGCAGGAATTGGATGGCAACCATCTATAATCAAGAGGAGTGGCCATCTGCCCAAATGAGTGTGCACTTTCAATCTTATTAATAAAGGGGGAAAGGCATGAGGAAGGGAAACCCGTGCCAGCAACTGCTTTTAACGCTCCATGGGGGATGGATGGCTCAGGCGGAAAGAAGACGCAGGTCCAGGTTTATTTGGCTAATGTGGTAGTTGTAACGTTGGTAGCAGCAAAAAGAGCTCTCCGGCACCTTGAACATAAGAGCCCCGGTGGATCGGGCAAGCATCTAATCCAACATCCTGTTCTCTGGCTAGGCCAAAGGTACACCTTCCAGAAACATATAAGCAGGGCAAAACATCTGTCTATTGTGTCCACCCAGTGGCTAGTATTTAAAGATACTCTGCGTCTGAACTTGGAAGTTCTAATGTGGTACAGTGGTTAAAACACTAGAAAATGGATACCAAGGTTCAAATTCCATCCCACCCCACCACAAAACTCCAGATCAGAGTCCACTAATCCAAACCACCGCTCTTTAACCACTACACCATGCAAGGTATGATCTTTTGAGAGTCAAAGCTCCTTTCAACAGATGGGTGAATAGGTTTCTCCAATGGAGCTGTTCTTTTCATACTTAAGCTGCTTGTTTTAGGGTTTTCTTTGTGGTAAACACTAGGAAAGGACTGCCTTTCCTCTTATCTGGAAGCGCTCCCAGGACAAAATGCCTTTCCTGTGACCTTCTCTGCACCAGTGTGCTCACACCACTTGGGACGTAAATCTTTTTGGAAAAGTCTGGTGGGAGAACCAAGCGCAGGTAGCTTCTTTGTTTCAGCCATGGATCTCTCTCCTCATTGGCACAACACATACTTAAATTGTGGAACCTCCTGCCCCAGGATGTTGTGATGGCTGCCAGCATGGAAGGCTTTAAGAGGAGAGTGGACATATTCATCAAGGAGAGGGCAATCCATGGCTACTTGTTAAAATGGATACTAGTCATGATGCATACCTATTCTCTCCAGGACCAGAGGAGCATGCCTATTATGTTAGGTTCAGTAGAACACAGGCAGGATGGTGCTGCTGCAGTTGTCTTGTTTGTGGCCTTCCTAGAGGCACCTGGTTAGCCACTGTGTGAACAGACTGCTGGACTTGATGGGCCTTGGTCTGATCCAGCATGGCTTTCCTTATGTGTTTTTATGTGGTGATGGCTACCAACTTGGAAGGCTTTAAGAGGGGAGTGGACATGTTCATGGAGGAGAGGGCTATCCATGGCTACTAGTAATGATGCATACCTATTCTCTCCAGTATCAGAGCATGCCTATTATACGAGATGCTGTGGAACACAGGTAGGACAATGCTGCTGCAGTCATCTTGTTTGTGGGCTTCCTGGAGGCACCTGGTTGGCCACTGTGTGAACAGACTGCTGGTCTTGATGGGCCTTGGTCTGATCCAGCAGGGCTCTTCTTATGTTCTTATGTGATGATGGCTGCCAACTTGGAAGGCTTTAAGAGGGGAGTGGACATGTTCATGGAGGAGAAGGCTATCCATGGCTACTAGTCAAAATAAATACTAGTCATGCTGCATACCTATTCTCTCCAGGATCAGAGGAGCATGCTGTTAGGTGCTGTGGAAAACAGGCAGGATGCTGCTGCTGCAGTCGTCTTGTTTGTGGGCTTCCTAGAGGCACCTGGTTGGCCGCTGTGTGAACAGACTGCCGGACTTGATGGGCCTTGGTCTGATCCAGCATGGCCTTTCTTGTGCTCTTGTGTTCTTATGGCCAAAGCCTCTCCAGAGGTTTCCGTATTGACTTGGCTGGTTGCTTCTTAAAGCGGCCGTGAGAACATTTTTCTGGCAGGGTGTTTTTCGAGGAGGACCTACTCTCAGGAGTCTTGCAGACAGATTGACGGAGGATAGATCTCTCCCTGGCTGTGGGGGCTCAATGGAACCTCCATGTTTAGAGGCAGTGTATCTCTAAATGCCAATGGCCGGGGGGTGGGGGCAACAGCAGAGCAAATAACTATACCATGTGGCTTTTACTGGGTGCTGCCTCTTCTCCCTCTGGATCCAGGCAGGATGGAATGATGTCTAGCAGCTGCTGCCTCTTCTCCCTCTGGTGGCAATTGGGAAGCTGGGAGGTTGGAGCTGTCAACAAGAGTTGTGTCCAGGCCTGATGGATAGGCTTCAACTTCCCAAAATCAGAACTTGGTAGCTAAGCGTCGATCCAGCTGCTGCCTTCCAGAGACTGCCTCGAAACGAGCAGATGATATTTTAAGCATTTTTACTCCTAGCTACTTGAAAAGTGTATAGCATTAACCGAAACTGAATAACTTGGACTTACACCAAACCATAGATTCTCTGAAAGCATCGGCTAATGCATTCAGGAGGAGGAGGCAACGGGAAGCCACAATGGGCTCAGACAAGGTTAGAAAAGGCGACAGGCTAATAAACAATGGAGTGAAATCAGATTTCAGATCGCAATCGCTTTCCCTGGCTTCTCACCAGCAAACAGAATAGATGTACAAGGAATGTAGAGGAGGGGAGGTCGGTGGTGTGGTTACATAGGCGGGGTGTGACTCTTGTTTTAGACTTGACGAATAATATGCTGTAGGCCTAGAAATAAACTCAAGAAAGTAAGAGGCCACCAGCCAACTTGCCAGTACAAATAGTGTATTTGTACAGTACACAAAATACTGTGTACCTAAAAAGGATACTGCAGAGCTTGAGAAGGTGCAGAAAAGAGCAACCCAAATGATCAGGGGACTGGAGCACCTGCCCTATGGGGAGGGGTTAAAATGCTTAGGGCTGTTTAGCTTGGAAAGAATGCAGTTAAGGGGAGACATGATAGAGGACTATAAGAGTATGCATGGTATGGAGAGAGTGGACAGGGAGAAGCTTTTCTCCCTCTCTCATAATACCAGAATGCGGGGTCATCCGCTGAAGCTGAAGAGTGAGAGATTCAAAACTGATAAAAGGATTTCTTCACTCAACTCATAGTTAAATTGTTGAACTTCCTGCCCCAGGATGTGACGATGGCGGCCAACTTGGAAGGCTTCAAGAGGGGAGTGGACATGTTCATGGAAGACAGGGCTATCCATGGCTACTAGTAAAAATAGGCACGATACATGATGCATACCTATTCTCTCCAGGATCAGAGGAGCATGCCTATTATATTAGGTGCTGTGGAACACAGGCAGGATAATGCTGCTGTAGTCGTCTTGTTTGTGGGCTTCCTACAGGCACCTGGTTGACCACTGTGTGAACAGACTGCTGGACTTGATGGTCCTTGGTCTGATCCAGCATGGCTTTTCTTATGTTCTTATGTGGTGATGGCTACCTACTTGGAAGGCTTTAAGAGGTGAGTGGACATGTTTATGGAATAGAGGGGTATTCATGGTTACTAGTAAAAATGGATACTAGTCATGATGCATACCTATTCTCTCCAGGATCAGAGGAGCATGCCTGTTACATTAGGTGCTGTGGAACACAAGCAGGACAATGCTGCCATCGTCGTCTTGTTTGTGGGCTTCCTACAGGCACCTGGTTGACCACTGTGTGAACAGACTGCTGGTCTTGATGGGCCTTGGTCTGATCCAGCATGGTTTTTCTTATGTTCTTAAATTAACATTAAACCAGCCACTCACTCAGTGGTAAAGCTATATCAGGGCTGTACCACTTATGTCTGCATATGAAGCTTGTATGCTGAATGCTCCTTTATAACAAAATACATCCCTGCTCCAGGAAAGCTAGCATTTTGCAGAGATGGATCCTTTCTTTATCTTTTTCCTGACATGCTGGTTTTCTGTTTGTTTGTTTTTAAATTACTACAAGCTTTTGAGCTTGTACGTAAATATGCACCCAGCCAAAGTCACGTAACAAAATGCACAATGACCTTTGTTAACAAATTTTTAAAATCCCCATGGTTGCTCATCTCTTATTCTTTTTAGATTCTGGGTCAGCTGATGGCGTGTTCGTCATCTGCTTCGGCAGGCGTTTAATATAGTTTGCTGGTGGGTTGACAGGGATTGTGTCTTTGAAGCGCGTCTGGACTCTAAAAATGGATCGCTGCTCGCTGCATAAAAGGACGCTGGTTTAGCTTGGCTTCTTGCCAGGCTCGGTTGTGCCTGAGTCGGTCTCGGGCAAAATAGTTCCAGAGTTTGTATGGAGCTTTTTAACTTCGTGGACTTCTAAATATGGTGCCAAAGAGCTTCTCCGCTGGGCCGTTATTGTTCTGCAAGCAGCCGCTTGAGGATGTGAGATTAGATCTTTGTTTTCTGGGAATATCCCCAGCATAGTTAGTTGTGGCTTTATGAATTGTGTGTGTGTGTGTGTGTGTGTGTATTTGGAGAGCCTTGTGAAGTTGTAGTCAGCGGTGGAGATCATCTATCAAAGTTCTGGTTCTTACCTTCAAAGCCCTAACTGTCTTGGAACCAGCGTCCTGTTCCAAAGCAGACCGAGCAGCCTGTTCCAAAATCTCCCTTTTTAGGAGGTGATAATACGTCCAGGAATACCTTCCAGGATAATACTTCCATGCATCCTAACTCCAGGAAGGATTCCTTCCTCCCTAGCAGGAATGGAATGAGGCAGTAAAAATGCAGAGACCCATCTCTGGTTCCACCATGCCAGCGTGGTGTAGTGGCTAAGAGCGGTGGTTTGGAGTGGTGGACTCTGATCTGGGAGGACCGGGTTTGATTCCCCACTCCTCCACATGAGCGGCGGAGGCTAATCTGGTGAACTAGATTTGTTTCCCCACTCCTACCCATGAAGCCAGCTGGGTGACCTTGGGCTAGTCACAGTTCTCTTAGAGCTCCCTCAGCCCCACCTACCTCACAGGGTGTCTGTTGTGGGGAGGGGAAGGGAAGGTGATTGTAGGCCAGTTTGATTCTTCCTTAAGTGGTAGAGAAAGTTGGCATATAAAAACCAACTCCTCCTCCTCCTCCTTTTCTTCTTCTTCTTCTGACTGCCATTTAAGATCTGCCTCTCTGTGACCCCTCCCTCAGAGGCGAGGCGGGTGGCGACCAGAGGCAGGGCTCTTATCAGTAGTGGCACCTTGCTTATGTAATGTCTTTCTCCTTGAAGCTCACCTGGCACCTAGTTTTCTTTCTTCCAGCTGCCAGGCCAAAATGTTTCTGTTCATGCAGGCTTTTAGTTAAGGTGGTTGATCGTTTAATACTGTTTTAGTCTGGAAACTGTTATTTTAAGCTGTCAGCTATCAGTTCTATGGCCTATGTTTTTCTGCCGGATTGGGTCGTTAATGCTGGATTTTAATTAGCGTCTTTTAAAAGGTTTTTTTGTTTTATTTTGCCTGGAGAGGTGGCGTACTTTTTTTTTAAATTAAACTAGCTTGTGACCTAGTTCTTGCAAAGAGCAGACAAGATGGTAGAATCATGTCTGAAGACATACCTCTTCTCCTTAAGAGACATTGTGGTGTAGTAGTTAGATGGACTTGGGATATCTGGGTTCATGCTGAGCGATCCTGGGCCAGTCACTCTGTCAGCCTAGCCTACCTCACAGGGTTGTTGTGAGAATGAAGCTGAGGGCGAGAGAAATGTGTGTGCCGCCCTGAGCTTCTTGGACATAGGATGAAGTAAAAATGGGATAAATTCTAAACCTTTTCTTTTCATTGCCCCTTTCTTTATTGCCATCTCTTTTTGGGAGGGGGGATTACAAACCCGCAGTTGGAGTTCATGCTTTGTAATGCTATTATTCTTTATAGCATTAGTATTGTACAGCACTTAGCTTCTGGTGTGCTTTGTAAATATAATATTAATTATTATTAATGGGCAATTAACAGTCATTATTAGCAAGCAGCATTGCCAATATGAATTAATGGCCCTTATTAAAATAATCAGCATCCCGCTTGATTTTGTAACCGGTCCTGAACTTACAGATAGCAAAGTATTTTTAAAGATTTTTAAAAAAAGAAAAACGATTTGTTATTTCTGGATCATATTATATCAGACTGTAGGTAGAGGCAATACATGTTCTGCCTTTTTTTTTTAACTCCTGCAACAAAAATTGTGTGTCAGTGGAAAATTATTTTTCCCAATGTTCCGAGTATACAGGGAAGCATTTGTGATACCCCCACCTTGCTATTAATATGTGTGTGTTTGTGTGTGCATGTGTGTGTAGAGAGAGTCATTTGTAAAGACAGCATAATGTGTCCCCCCATTTAATTAATAACTTAATTACAGGTTTCTACCCCACCCTTCTACTTAAGAGCACCCTGAGCAGCTCTTTTGTCCTCCCAAGAACCCTGCTAGGTAGGCTAGGCAGGGAGAGAGAGAGAACCCTGCCAGCATCATTTGTGGCTGAGCATGGATTTGAACCTGGTTCCCTGCAGGCTGTAGCTGCTACTGTCCAGTGGCTTTCCAGCATGTGCCAGCAAGGCATCTGATAAAATGGTGGCAGGATCAGTTTTCCTCCTTTCCCCCAGGCTGTGGCTTTCTCTTCTCTTGGAACAGCTGATTTGTGAAGGTGAGATGCTTGCTCTGAGCTTCTTTGTGACAGCCATCTTTACTTTTTCTTTCTCCCTGTCCCCTGGAGCGGCAGATAAGTAGCTTCTTGTGCACTGGGAAAGAGGAATTGGGCATTTGCAGGCATTGGAAGGCTGTTTAGTACAGGCTCATGAAATGTCACTTTTTAAGGTGCCACTAGACTTCGGCTTTATTTTCCTAGAAGAAGAAGAGTTGGTTTTTATATGCCGGTTTTCTCTACCTTTTAAAGGAGAATCAAACGGGCTGACAATCTCCTTCCCTTCCTCTGCCCACAACAGACACCTTGTGAGGTAGGTGGGGCTGAGAGAGTTCAGAGAGAACTGTGACTAGCCCAAGGTCACCCCCATCTGGCTTCTTGTGGAGGAGTGGGAAAACAAACCTGTGGGGAAACAAACCTGGTCCTCTAGATTAGAGTCCGCTGCTCCTGCGGAGGAGGGGGAATCCACTGCTCTTTAACCACTACATCCCTCTGGCTCTCCTAGACCAGGACATTCTGTTCAATCTCTAGAGCAGGGATCTCTATTCATAGGTAGATCATGAGCGACCAGTCGCTCACCAGCTTCTGCAAAGTCGCTCAGGTGTCCCGTAAGAGACCTGGGAAAAGATCACAAAAAGTTCTGCTCTAGACATTTTGTTTTTTTAAAACAAAATATTTTGTAGGATTTTTCTCTGTGCTATTTAGCGGAGAGCTTCATTCCTGATGCTTTTCCTAGTCTATGTTCTGTTTCTAGGGCAGGCCAAAACTTGGCATTATGCCAACAGGAGATGGTTTGTAGCTGGGGATGTTTTTCCATTACTTGGAAGTACTTCTCATTAAAGAAGAGGTTGGCGACCCCTATTCTGGAGAATATGCAAGGGCTCTGAGCATGGCAGGAGGACGCCTGGGGAAAATTCTAAATTCATTGCTTCCACCCCTCTACAGTTCAGGGCATTCAACTGGGTGACTTTTTAGTTGGGTTTTGTGTGTGTGTGTGTGTGTGTTCCTGGGCAGTTCACCCTTAAAATTCCAACTGTGATGATCCTCTACCTTCTTCCCTGAGAGTACCTCCTTGCCCAAGAGTACCCAAGAGGTAGTAGGGAATCTACATGTCCAAGAAGGGGCTTGCCTACTCCCACAAGGGGAATAACCATGGCTCAGTGGCAGAGCATCTGATTGACATGCAGAAGATCCCAGGTTCAATCTCCAGTTGAAGACCTTAACCTGAGACCCTGGAGAGCCGCTGCCAGTCTGAGTAGACAATTCTGGCTTCAATTGACCAAGGGTCAATCAATATTAGGTGCTTTGGAACACAGGCAGGACAATGCTGCTGCAGTCGTCTTGTTTGTGGGCTTCCTAAAGACACCTGGATGGCCACCGTATGATCAGACTGCTGGAGTTGACGGAGCTTGGTCTGATCCAGCATGGCCGTTCTTATGTTCTTAAGGGTCTGAGTCAGTATAAGGCAGCTTCATGTATTCATGTGCCCCTTTCCGTTCTTACGTATGGGGTGGGTTGCGGCCACTCAAACGCTGCACTTCCCCTGCTATCAGCCCTTTGAGATGCTGATATAGGCAACCATGCCTGCATGCGTGTGTGTGTTAGTGGACACACACACCTCTCCCCCCCACCCCCGGCCACCTGCTAATTATCTCTACCCACTTAGGAGTTTTGGTCTCTGCGTGGGTGAACAGCCAGGTGCCTGGATAAGAATCTTTGGTCACAGTCTGAGATCTTTTAAAAGAGGGAAACGATCTTCGTTCACTGACAACCATTCCTAGCTTCCAGAAGCCCAGAAACATAGGAAACCTGTATCAGAACATAAGCAGGGATGTTAGGGGAGGGGCCGTGGCTCAGCGGTAGAGCATCTGCTTGGCATACGGAAGGTCCCAGGTTCAATCCCTGGCATCTCCAGATAAAGGGACTAGGCAAGTAGGGGATGGGAAAGACCCCTGCCTGAGACCCTGGAGAGCCACTGCTGGTCTGAGTAGACAATACTGACTTTGATGGACTGAGGGTCTGGTTCAGTATAAGGCAGCTTCATGTGTTACAGAAACTCCGTACAAGAAAACCAAGAAGCCTAGGTTGTACTCATCACTGGTTTTACTTTGGTATTCTGTTCCAAGGGATGAACACGAGCAAAGCAGGAACTTTGAAATAGAGGCTGGCCAAGGTGGGATTTGCTCCATTCCTCCCTGTTCCCCAGTCCGCTTGTACACTTCTGCTCTTTTCCGGGTTCCTGCCATGGCCCCTCTGTCCAGTCATATTGTGTCTGTCCCTGGCATTTAGCCCAGCCCTCAGGATTTCTCAAAAGCAATCTGTCTCACCTCTTCCTGACAGGTGGGCAAATGGTTCCGGCGACCTGGCTATTTGTCACCGTAAAGGGAGCCCATCTCCTCTTGGCCTGGTATCTGAGGGGTTTATGGCTTCGTTCCCAGGGAAGAGGGTGACCTATCTGGGGGCCTGTGCCCCTGGTGTATTAATCAAGGTACCCTACATCCCTTTATCACCATGCCAACTTTCTTTGACATACCTTTGGAGGACAGCACTGGCAACAGAGCCTGCTCAGTCAGCTAATGAATCCAGGATTGCCGCTGTTATCTGAGAGCTTTGGCTGTATTTCCCTCTCTGGCACACATCTGATCACACTTTCAGTAGTCTGGGGCTCGACCACCTGCTGGTCTCTTGCACTGTAGGTGGGACGGCTGCCTTTTTTTCTTGGCAGGGCTCCCCTTCCAACCAATGGGAGGGAGCAGAAGATGAAGAAGGAGTTGGTTTTTATATGCCGACTATCTTTCCCCACTTAAGGAAGAATCAAACCAGCTTACAATCACCTTCCCTTCCCCTCCCCACAACAGACACCCTGTGAGGTAGGTGGGGCTGAGAGAGCTGAGAAAAAGCAGATGACGAAGAAGAAGAGGAGGAGAAGGAGTTGGTTTTTATATGCCAACTTTCTCTCCCACTTAAGGAAGAATCAGACCGGCTTACAATCACCTCTGATCTGGAGAACCGTGTTTGATTCCCCACTCCTCCACATGAGCGGTGGACGCTAATCTGGAGAACCCGGCTGGTTTCCCTGCTCCTCCACATGAAGCCAGCTGGATGACCTTCGGCTAGTCACACTCTCTCAGCCTCACCTACCTCACAAGGTGTCTTTTGTGGGGAGGGGAAGGAAAGGTGATTGTAAGCCAGTTTGATTCTTCCTTAAGTGGTAGAGAAAGTCGGCATATAAAAACCTTCTCCTCCTTCTCCTCCTTCTCCTCCTTCTCCTCCTCCTTCTCCTCCTCCTCCTCCTCCTTCTCCTTCTCCTTCTCCTTCTCCTTCTCCTTCTCCTTCTCCTTCTCCTTCTCCTCCTCTTCCTCTTCCTCTTCCTCTTCCTCTTCCTCTTCCTCCTCCTCCTCCTCCTCCTTCTTCTCCTCCTCCTCCTCCTCCTCCTCCTCCTCCTCCTCCTCCGTGTAGAAGGGGAAAGGTTAATCTCTTTCCCCGCAAGTTGGATCAGGGCCACTTGTGCCTGACACCTCTCTTTAAAACTCGCCGGGAAGAGCCCATCTCCCTAGTTCCTCATCTGTTTTCATTTCTACTTTACAGCAGAGATCTGAGGGTGGAGAGTGGAGAAGGTAGGTAGGGGTTTTCTCCCCTCCCCCTTCCACATCACACCAGAACTTGGGATCACACAATGAAATGGATTTGGCTGTAGGGCACATTAAATAAAGTCTTTCTTCACATGGCGTGTAGTTCATTTGCTGCTATAAGATGTCGGAGCCACCGGCTTAGATACATTTGTGGAAGATAAAACTGGCATTGGCTACTGGCCAAGGTCGCTAAGAAAAGCTTCCAGGTTCGTACAGCTGATCTAGTTGGACCTTTTGATTTAATCTAGCTCGGCTTTATATAGTTAGCCGTACAGGCAATAAAAAGAGAAGTGTAATAATCTGCAGCCCAGGCAAAGCCCCAGAACGTGGACCTGGCTAGGAACCATTTTCGGTGATCCAGGAGCCAATCACGGTGATGGAATTAGCTGGGAAGCTTCATCGCTCCCCCGCAAGCTGTGCTCACCGCAGGACCACAGCCTTTTGGTAGTCGCTGGAAATTGCTACAGATGGTGGCTGCCCCTTCACAGCAAGGCATTTATGTACAGCAGCTAATTGTGCGGATTGGGTTATTTTTTTCCCCCTGCACCTGCTGCCTCCATCCAGAGAACAGTCACAGGGGGGAAAATTGTCCAGTCTTTTCAACGAGAAGCTATGCACTCAAAAGCTTCCTACCTGGAGATGCTCGCTCTGATCTGTGATTTAAGATGGATTTACCTGTTGGTATGAACTTGGTTCGATAGCTCACTGGGTAGAGTCCTTCCCTATGAATCGACAGCGAAGAACCTAAGAAACTTGAGAGCCAGCGTGGTGTAGCACTATGGTGGTTTGGAGTGGTGGGCTCTGATCTGGAGAACCGGGTTTGATTCCCAGCTCCTCCACATGAGTGGCGGAGGCTAATCTGGTGAACTGGATTTGTTTCCCCGCACCCTTCACATGAAGCCAGCTGGGTGACCTTGGTCTAGTCACAGCTCTCGCAGCCCCACCTACTTCATTGTCCTTGTCGTAAGGAATGCATGTGGTGCATTGGATCCTGCCAACTTGGAAGGCTTTAAGAGGGGAGTGGACATGTTCATGGAGGAGAGAGCTATCCATCACTACTAGTAAAAATGGATGCTAGTCAGAATGCATGCCTATTCTCTCCAGGATCAGAGCATTCCTATTATATTAGGTGCTGTGGAACACAGGCAGGATGGTGCTGCTGCAGTCATCCTGTTTGTGGGCTTCCTAGAGGCACCTGGTTGGCCACTGTGTGAACAGACTGCTGGACTTGATGGGCTATGGTCTGATCTAGCATGGCTTTTCTTATGCTCTTATGTGGTGATGGCTACCAGCTTGGAAGGCTTTAAGAGGGGTGTGGACATGTTCATGAAGGAGAGGACTATCCATAGCTACTAGTCAAAATGAATTCTCTACAGTATCCGAGGAACATGCCTATTATAAAGCAGGTGCTGTGGAACACAGGCAGGATGGTGCTGCTGCAGTCGTCTTGTTTGTGGGCTTCCTAGAGGCACCTGGTTGGCCACTGGGTGAACAGACTGCTGGACTTGACGAACCTTGGTCTGGTCCAGCATGGCCTTTCTTATGTTCTTATGTTATGTTCTTATTTCTTTGTTCGCTTACGTTAGGAATAACACCGGTTGAATCCATGAGCCATACTTATTTCCCCCTTTCTAAACCTGGCAGCTCAGACAGCGGACATCCGTGCCCCTCCACATATCGCACCGGGCACAGCCCTGTTATTCTGCACCGCTGGCTAATTGGTTCCTTGCCATTGAACAGCTCCGTCTCTTCCTTTCCTCCTTAATGTGAAAGGACAGGGCCCCCTCTGCCCTTGGGATTTATGTTACTCTTGAAAACGAGATTGTCCTTCAATGAGACATTTGATGGCCCGGGTGGTTTGGCAGCTTCCCCAGATCTTTCCTTTCCTGGGCTCCTCCAGACATTTCGCTCGCGTGTTTTTTTTGCTCACAAAAGGACCTGCGCTCTGCCCGTCTGAGAGGGCGGTTTCGAGAGATGCTTTTAAGCTTTGTGTGGGGTTTTTCTCCAGCAGACCAGACAGCCAGATGGTGGAGAGGAAGCGCGATGTCAGGGCGGAAAGAATGGCTCAGAGTGTCTCTGAGAGCTGGTTGCTCCTGGGATGGACAGGGAGAAGCTTTTCTCCCTCTCTCGTCATACTAGAACGCGGGGTCATCTGCTGAAGCTGGAGGGTGAGAGATTCAAAACTGAAAAAAGGAAGTATTTCTTCACACAACGCAGAGTTAAATTGTGGAACTCCCTGCCCCAGGATGTGGTGATGGCTGCCAACTTGGAAGGCTTGAAGAGGGGAGTGAACATGTTCATGGAGGAGAGGGCTATCTGTGGCTACTAGTCAAAATGGATACTGGCCATGATGCATCCCTATTATCTCCAGGATCCAAGGAGCATGCCTATTCTATGAAGTGCTGTGGGACACAGGCAGGATAATGCTGCTGCAGTCATCTTGTTTGTGGGCTTCCTAGAGGCCCCTGGTTGGCCTCTGTGTGAACAGATTGCCGGACTTGATGGACCTTGGTCTGATCCAGCAGGGCCTTTCTTATGTTCTTATGGGTGTCCGTAGCACTGCAAAACCGCAGGGCTCGTAAGCACCATGAAGGTCTTTTAATTCCTACGTAATGTGCCTTAGTAATTTAGCTTGGACCTAATGAACCATGATTGGATTATAACCTGATGCTCACTGCGTTTGCCAATTTCACTCTCTCTTCTGTGATTCAGAATTAACAAATTCTGTCAGATTTCGGTTGCGTCCTTCTGCCGTGGAGCTCAGGGTAGCGTACGAGGTTTCGGTTTCAGACCACGGCTTTTCTTGGGCAAGACGTGGGACTGTTAATATTCTGGTACTTAAAGTCAGGCTTACATTCCCAAACAAAAGACCATGAAATGATCCTCCGGTGGTGCAATCGTTTCCCCTCCCTCTCCGTTTCGGTGAAAAGGAGGACTTCATTTGTACGGCCTGGTGGTTTGCCGGGAATTGATCTCAGGTGAAACTGTGTGGAAAAGGACTCTGCAAAACGCGGAGGTGTTGGAAACCAGAGGGCCGTCGGAGGACCGTTGGCTTCCATAATCGGAAGGCACGCAGGGAATCCGAGGAGAAGAAGTGGACGGCTTTGCATTGTGATAGTCCTCCCCTTTCACTCCAGCGGCTCCATCCGGCCTAATTGGAGGGGGAAAAACCGGCCACCGCTGGGATTCTGGCCATCATCTCTGAATGGCGGCGGCGCTCTTTTAGAAAGTTACGGAGGAAGGCGCGGAGAGGAAAGCAAGCTCCTGCCTTCGAAAGGGCGGGGGGGGGGAGCGCCATTGTGAACGAGCCGTTTCTCGACTTCTGCCACTTTTCCGGCGCGCTCCCTCCCGTGAGGTGATAGCTTATTTCCTTCAAATGGATGCTTTCCTGGAGGGGAGCCGGGGCTAGGAGACAAGCTAATTGAAAGAAATGATGCCTCTTGGCCAGAGCCACGGCAGGCCACGGAAGAGAGAGCGCACTCTCGAAGAGAAGCCCGGGAGATGATGGTCTTTTTGCGAAATGTGCGCCGCTGCCAAATTCAAATCTTCTGTCTTCTCTCTTCTGTGTCCCCCTCCCCAAATTCTTCAGTAACTTGATAAGTTCTTAGTATTACTCCTGTTCCAATTCCAGTGCGGAAAGAGCGCCAGTATGCAAATAAGGATCTAGGCTTAACTTGCTTATAACTTTTGGCATTTATTCAAAGCGGCTGTTAAATAATAAACTATGGATCATAAGAACATAAGAAAGGCCACGCTGGATCAGACCAAGGTCCATCAAGTCCAGCAGTCTGTTCACACAGCGGCCACCCAGGTGCCTCTAGGAAGCCCACAAACAAGACGACTGCAGCAGCACCATCCTGCCTGTGCTCCATGGCACCTGATACAATAGGCATGCTCATCATATACTAGAGAGAATAGGTATGCATTTTGACTAGTAGCCATGGATAGCCCTCTCCTCCATCAACATGTCCAGTCCCCTCTTAAAGCCTTTCAGTTGGCAGAATGAAGGGAAGCATGAGATTTCATGCCCAGAGAGCCAGCATGGTGTAGTGGGTAAGAGCGGTGGTTTGGAGCGGTAGACTCTGATCTGGACAACCATGTTTGATTCCCCACTCCTCCACATGAAGCCAGGTGGGTGACCTTGGGCAAGTTACAGCTCTGTTAGAGCTCTCTCAGCCCCACCTACCTCACAGGGTGTCTGTTATGGGGAAGGGAAGGTGATTGGAAATCGGTTTGATTCTCCCTTAAGAGGTAGAGAAAGTCGGCATATAAAAAACAATTCTCCTCCTCCTCCCCCCACCCCAGTCCCTGGTCCCTGGTCTATTGTTGTCCCCATTTTTCACATGTAGGGGCTTCTTTTACTCCCTTCAAGTGTATAGTACGAGTTGCTAGACATGTCCTTTGTCAAGGTTCAGCTGCCTTCCCCAGGGTCCCTGGAAGTGAAATATCAGGTGTGCGGAGCTGATGCATCTTCTCCTGCGTCGTCACCGCCTGAGTAGGAACACCATAGCACCCCCGCTGTGCTCATCCTGCCGACTCTCGCTCTCCAGCTGCTGAAGTCTATTTTGGACTCTCAGTAGCATATTGCAGGACAGTTATGGCGTTCCTGCTACATCTTTAACCCGAAGAGCAAACACCCTCCTAAGCTTTTAAATCAGGGGGAGACAGGCAATGGCGAAGTTAATGAATGCGCCGTACAGAAGGTGGGGTCGATGCTTCAGTGACCAACTTGAACCACGACCCCACATGAGATGTCATAGGGGAGCTCTTGGGGTTCCCAGCTCAATGATGTGTGTACCCATTTGAAATCCAAGTCATAGAGCTGGCTAAAGAAGCCTATGCTCTTTAAAAAAAAAAATGGTGTAAAAGCTAGATTTCTAGGCTTTCGTGAAGGGAAGCCCCCGGGGTTCAAATTACCACATATCAGACACTTGCTGGATAAACATGGGCAAGCAGCAATTTCTGAGTTTAACTGACCTTACCAGATCGTTGTATATGTTAACTGTTGATTGGCATCCTGTGTCTGGGTCAGTCATGATGCCAAAGGACTTGAGGGTCAGTTGTTGAACACATGAACACATGGATCCAGCCAGCAGCTATGCGGGTCTCGGAGGGGAGGGCGAAGGAGGTTCCCCCTGCCTTCCCTTCCTCCTCCTCCTCCTGTGTCACTGGCAGCTCGGAGCAAGCAGAGCCTAAGCAGCTCTGCCAGCATTAGATGGGTTTGAAAAGGAGCCGGCCAACGTAGGCATGGGTACCAGGAGGCAGCGAGAGAGAGATCAATTCGTCTTGTTTTAGGCATTTATGTCCCATTTTCTTCCCAATGGGGACCTGAAGTGGCTTACAACCTCGTTCTCCCCTCCTCCATTTTACCCTCATCACAACAACCCTGTGAGGTTGGTGCGGCTGAGAGTGTGTGACTCTTGTTCTCCCCTCCTCCATTTTATCCTTACCGCAACAACCCTGTGAGGTTGATGCGGCTGAGAGTGTGCGAATAGCCCAAGGCCACCTGGCGGGTTTCTGTGGCTCATTGGAAATTCGAACCTAGGTCTCCAAGGCCCTAGTCTGGCACTCTGACCACTACACCACGAGGCAGCATTGCTTCTGTGTCACCGGGAACAAGCTGAGCTCCAGCGAACTGTCGCGCGCTCCTTGGTGTGCTGATCCAAATGGTCTCTTATGTGGAGGACTGGCCCTGTTTTTCATTAGATTAAACAGATGTCAGTTTTTTTGTGCTGCCAATCAGATTGATTTCGTAAAATACTATTGGTTAAACTCTCTGTACCGGATCAGACCCCAAAAGCCCCCCTTTGCTACCCCTAGGTATGGTAGCTAACAATACCAAGAGCATCCATTGCCTGGCTAAAGGTAAAGGTCCCCTGTGCAAGCACCGGGTCATTCCTGACCCATGGGGTGACGTCACATCCCAACGTTTCCAAGGCAGACTTTGTTTTGCAGGGTGGTTTGCCAGTGCCTTCCCCAGTCATCTTCCCTTTACCCCCAGCAAGCTGGGTACTCATTTGACTGACCTCGAAAGGATGGAAGGCTGAGTCGACCTTGAGCCGGCTACCCGAAACCGACTTCCATAGGGATTGAACTCAGGTCGTGAGCAGAGCTTTTGACTGCAGTACTGCAGCTTAACACTCTGCGCCACGGGGCTCCTTGCCTGGCTAAGGAGACCCAATATTGTGTAGTGGTTAGAGTGTTGGACTAGGATCCAGGAGTCCTAGGTTCAAATTCTCATTTTACCATGGAAGCTTGCTGGGTGACCTGAGAACCAGCGTGGCGTAGTGGTTAAGAGCGGTGGATTCTGATCTGGACAACCGGGTTTCATTCCCCACTCCTCCACATGAGCGGCGGAGGGTGATCTGGTGAACTAGACTTGTTCCCCCACTCCTCCACATGAAGCCAGCTGGGTGACCTTGGGCCAGTCAGAGCTCTCCCAGCCCCACCCACCTCCCAGGGTGTCTGTTGTGGGGAGGGGAAGGGAAGGTGATTGAAAGCCGGTCTGAGTCTCCTTTAAGTGGTAGAGAAAGTCGGCTTATAAAAACCAACTCTTCTTCTGCCAGTCGTACACACTCGACCTAGCCTACCTCGCAGGGCTGTTATGAGGATAAAATGGAAGAGAGGAGGGCAATATAAGCTGCCTTGGGGCCCCGCTAGGGAGAAAGGCATGGTATAAATCAGTGGTTCCCAACCTTTTTTTGACCAGGGACCACTAGGACTTTTTTGTTCGGTGCAGGGACCCCAAGGTTCAAAATAAAAATTCAGAGAATTTGAAAATAAACTTTAATCATAAATGTTAGTTAAACATTAAACTTAGAATAATATTTGAATATATATTTTTATAATAGAGAACCTTAAATTGAAAATATTAATTTATTATGGGTTTATAACTTTGTTTTGCACACCTTAATTTAGTTCTCGCGGACCCCTGGTTGGGAACCAGTGGTATAAATGAAGCAAGCAAATATCTGTTGTGTGTGTTGGCCCCACTTCCGTCACGGCGTGGCTTTTACTCGGAGTGTAATCTCTTAACAGGACATACACGCACAAGCCTGTTTCTTGTGACCGCTTTCCCAGATCATAGCCAGGAATCGACTGCACAGTCTGAGCCAGTGTGCAATGGATTTTACGTCCGTAGAAAATCCACTAACATCTATGCTCCTGACCATAACCGAGCCTCCAGGAATCTTATCGTTTCCTCCAGCTCTTCTGATTAGACTCTGAGGATTTATTTATTTTTTAAACGACCCTGTTCGCTAGTTTGACGTTCCCATTTCCGCCAACTCTTTTTCTTGTTTGCAGTCAAATGGCTCCTGGGTTGAATAATTTGCCAAATAGCTGTTGTCTTGCCTCGCCGAACATAAGCAATATTGGGCACGAAGAGGGAGAGGGGACGTGCGATTTATTTCCCGGGCCTGTAAGGAGTCGAGGAAATTTAGTAGACTGTACTTCCCTGAGTCTGTTTGTCATGCAGAATTGCAGGGTCGGTTCTCATAAGAGCGTAAGAACATGAGAAAAGTCAGGCTGGATCAGACCAAGGCCAGCGTGGTGTAATGGATTAGAGTGACGGACGCTAATCTGGAGAACCGAGTTCGATTCCTCACTTCTCCACATGAGTGGCGGAGGCTAATCTGGTGAACTGGGTTGGTTTCCCTGCTCCTACACATGAGCAGCGGACTCTAATCTGGAGAACCGGGCTTGATTCCTCACTCCTCCACGTGAGCAGAGGAGTGGGGAATCAACCCTGGTTCTCCAGATTAGAGTCCACCGCTTTTAACCACTGCACCATGCTGTTTTACAGGATGGTATATATGCAGGATAATATGACAGCATCCTGGATACAAATGCATTAGCAGCAGAGGCTAATCTGGTGAACTGAATTTGTTTCCCCACTCCTACACGTGAAGCCAGCTGGGTGACCTTGGGTTAGTCACAGCTCTCTTAGAGCTCTCTCAGCCCTACCTCCCTCGCAGGGTGTCTGTTGTGGGGAGGGGAAGGGAAAGTGGTTGTAAGCCGGTTTGATTCTTCCTTAAGTGGTAGAGAAAGTCGGCATATAAAAACCAACTCTTCTTCTTCTTTCTCCTCCTCCTCCTCTATTCAGGGTGGTCTTTCGAATAAATACAGTTGGTAGCGTCATGAAAGAGAGGTCCATCACTGGCTACTAGAGAAGATAATTCCAGAGAGGTAGCCCTGTTAGCCTATTATAGCAAAACAAAAGAGAAGACCAGTGACACCTTAAAGGCCGACAGCATTTAGAATCATAGAGTTGGAAGGAGCCTTCAGGGTCATCTAGTCCAACCTCTTGCACAAAACTATCTCCACCACTCCCCCAGTGTCCCCTACTCCATGCCCAGAAGATGCCCCCCCCAAGTCCTCCAGGATCCCTGGCCAATCTGGCCGGGAGGAAAATCGCTTAATAATTCCTATGTAAACTGTAGATAATAATCCCTATGTAAACTGTAGACATATAACAACATTTTCAATGATTTGTTTTTGTTTAAATGTAAATAATTTTTGGCAAGCAAATGTATGTGTTTAATGATAACACGTTGTTAAATATTTCAGTGTTTTTAGTGACATAATTTTTCTTAATATCCAAACATGCTGGTAGTTTTACCTATTTATTCCAGCATGCCCTTTCAGGAGTCAGAGCTCACATCTTCAGGTGGTATGGAAAGAACTAATTTTGGAGAATTGTATAAGGAAAATGTCAGGGGGGGGGGGTGAGGATGGAGTTGGTATGACTGTAGAGAAATTCTTCATTTCTGAAGCAGTAAACCTCTGAATACCAGTGGAGGGAGGGAAGGAAGGAAGGAGGAGGAGGGTGGGGGGGGGTTGGTTTTTATATGCCGACTTTCGCTACCACTTAAGGGAGAATCAAACCATCTTACAATCACCTTCCCTTCCCCTCCCCACAACAGACACCCTGCGAGGTAGGTGGGACTGAGAGAAGTCTAAGAGATCTGTGACTAGCCCAAGGTCACCCATCTGGCTTCATGTGGAGGAGTGGGGAAACCAATCCAGTTCACCAGATTAGCCTCTGCCGCTCATGTGGAGGAGTGGGGAATCAAACCCGGTTCTCCAGATTACAGTCCACTGCTCCTAACCACCACTCTTTACCACTATACCACGCTGGCTCTCGACCTCAAGGAAGGCCTTGGCCTCTATGACCTGTTTGTTCATCTTTCAGGGCAACCAGATGGCCAATATGGGAAAGGATGCTGGACTAGATGGGCTGTTCTTCCTTCCCTCCCTCCCTCCCTCCCTCCCTCCACCTTCCCTTCCCCTCCCCACAACAGACACCCTGTGAGGTAGGTGGGGCTGAGAGAGCTCCAAGAGAGCTGTCACTAGCCCAAAGTCACCAGCTGGCTTCATGCGGACGAGTGGGGAAACCAATCCATATGAGTGGCGGGCGCTAATCTAGTGAACTGTTGGTTTCCCCACTCCTGCACATGAAGCCAGCTGGGTGACCTTGGGCTAGTCACAGCTCTCTTAGAGCTCTAGCAGGGCTGCTCATATGGAATTGGCCCAAGGTCACCCGCTGGATTTTGTAAGGGAGGATTTGCCCACAGCTGCTCTATATCACAGTAGTTCTCGAAAAGGCCTTGGGGAAATACAGCCCATCCGTCCAAAAAGAGGCAGCAAAATTACTTCAACTCGTACTGCTCCTTAGCCAGACATCCTACCCGTGAAGATTGATCTCTCGGCACGATTTACATTCCGTACATCTTTCCCCGGCGTACGTGTAATATGTAAACAGATTAGCTCCTAACCTTTTCCCTGTCTCTCCCCGTAATAGCGAGGGCATCCCAGCTCAAACACATTCGGTACATCTTGTCGCCGCTGTCTCTCCCTGTTATGCCTTCGTCCTTTCCTCCCTGGCTGGGTGACGCTTGCTGTTGCTACGGATTAGGGGTTTCTGAATGCTGACTTTCTGCCACCGTTAACTTAGAGGAAAGGCGGTGGCTCAAGGGTAAAGCGCCCGCTTTGCGTTCGGAAGGTCCCGAGTTCAATCCCTGGCCTCTCCACTTAAAGGGACGTCAGGCGGGAGGTTCTGGGAAGCCCTTTCCAAGTCCAGCATGGCGTGGTGGTTGAGAGCGGTGGCTTGGAGCGGTGGACTCTAATCTGGAGAGCCGGGTTTGATTCCCTGCTCCTCCACATGAGCGGCGGGCTCTAATCTGGTGAACTGGGTTGGTTTCCCCACTCCTCCACATGAAGCCAGCTGGGTGACTTTGGGCTAGTCACAGCTCTCTCAGCCCCACCTACCTCACAGGGTGTCTGTTGTGGGGAGGGGAAGGTGATTGTAAGCTGGTTTGATTCTTCCTTTAGTGGTAGAGAAAGTCGGCATATACAAATCAACTATTCTTCTTCCTTTCTCTGCCTGAGACCTTGGAGAGCTGCTGCCGTTCTGAGTAGACAATATGATTTTGATGGACTGAGGGTCTGATTCAGTATAAGGCAGCTTCATGTGTTCATGTGGACCCTGACAGTTCATGTGCCAGGTCTACTGAAGCCAGAGTCCTGTTATACCCACTATTGGAGCCGGGTGACCTTTGAAGCTCTGTTAAACAGGGGTGTCAAACATAAGGCCCGCAGGCCGGATCTGGCCCCTTGAGAACTCTTATACGGCCCATGAAGCAGCCACCACCACCACCACCCCCAGCCCCAATCTGGGCTGCCGAGGCATGCCTGGCCCAACCAAGTGACATCTCATATCCGACCCTCGTATCAAATGAGTTCGACACCCCTGCACTAATGTCTTCCGTTGGAGAGCCAGCGTGGTGTAGTAGTTAAGAGTGGTGGTTTGGAGCAGTGGACTCTGATCCGAAGAACCGGGTTTGATTCCCCACTCCTCCACGTGACCGGTGGAGGCTAATCTGGCGAACTGGATTTGTTTCCCTACTCCTACACATGAAGCCAGCTGGGTGACCTTGGGCTAGTCACAGCTCTCTCAGCCCCACCTACCTCACAGGGTGTCTGTTGTGGGGAGGGGAAGGGAAGGCGATCGTAAGCCAGTTTGATTCTTCCTTAAGTGGTAGAGAAAGTCGGCATTTAAAAACCAACTCCGACTCTTCCTCCTCCTTCTCCTCCTCCTCCTACTTCTTCGCTATCCACAGTCGGCTCCCACAAAAAAGCTAGCCAGGCCGAGCTCCCCATGTAGGACCAAACGCTATGCAACGATTCCGAAGAATGGAAACTTTGAAAGGGAAGTTTTAAAAGCTGTTCGAGTTTCCTCACAAAAGCATGCTTTCCTCCCTCTTTGCGGTAGCCCAATCAACGGCTATTCTGGGATAGATCAAAGTCAATAGGCTGGTCGAGTCTTCTGAAGCACATCTCTTTTTTGTACCTTGCGGCCCAAAGAGACGTCTGGCTGCCAGGTGTAAATGGGGGGAGAAACATCCCCAATCCTCCTCTTTTGATGACAGCTGACTGAGCTTTGCTCTAAGCATACTCTTGCTCCTGGAAGACAGGCTTATTCCCCCCCCCCACTCCCTGGAGAGCCCCATTCAATTTTAATAACCTCTCCTTCATGAAAAATGTAGAGGTCTATTAGAAACACATAAACACAGAGAAGGAAAAATCGTTCTACCCCCCACCTTCATTGGGGCACACTCCTTATGGTAGAGGAGGCGACGAAGAGGAACAGAGGAGTTGGGTCCCACAGTTGTTCCACTAGAGAAGGTGTTTTCCAGCGGCACAAGGAGCATGCATCGATTTATTTATATCCTGCTTTTCTTCCCAGCTTGGGATTCAAAGATGCTTTGAACGTCTCTTCTCCGTTCTCTCACAGCAGCAACCCTGCGAGGTAGGCTGAGGGCTTATTACGGGCCCAAGGTCACCCAGTGACAGGGCCGTAGCTGGGGTGGGCGAGGAGGGCAGCTGCCACCCCTGTGGCATGCAGAGAGGGCGGCAGAATTGCCTCTCCTATAGGAGGAGTGGGCCAGGTAGGAGAGGCAGTTCTGCCACCCTCTCTGCATGCCACAGGAGCGGTGGCCTGCCCATCGAGCTTCCATGGTAGAAGCGGGGATCTGAACCTGAGTCTTTGAGGATCCCAGTCCAACAGTTTATCCCTACACCATGCTGACTCTCTTGAATCATAGAATCATAGAGTTGGAAGGGACTCTACAGGCTATCTAGTCCAACCCCCTGCTTAATGCAGGACCAGCCTAGAGCATCCCTGACAAGTGTTTGTCCAGCCTCTGCTTAAAGACTGCCAGTGAGGGGGAGCTCACCACCTCCCTAAGTAGCTGATTCCACTGTCCAACAATTGTTATGGTAAAAAAAAAAAATTCCTAATATCCAGCCATTACCTTTCTGCCCAGAATTTAAACCCATTGTTGTGAGTCCTATCCTCTGCTGCCAACAGGAACAGCTCCCTGCCCTCCTCTAAGTGACAGCCCTTCAAATACTTAAAGAGAGCAATCATGTCCCCCCCCCCAACCTCCTCTTCTCCAGACTAAACATGCCCAAGTCGCTCATGTGGAGGAGCGGGGAATCAAACCCGGTTCTCCAGATTAGAGTCCACCGCTCCAAACAACTGCTCTTAACCACAACACCAAGCTAGAAAGCATCATTGTTGCTCCGTCGTTGCCTACTGGAACAAGCCGCGGCTCTTCAAAATGTCCCAATATTAATGCCTGATATTCTTCACCTCACTGGAGGTGCCAAGCACTGGATCTGGGACCTTCTGCATGCAAACCAGGTACTCCACCATTGAGCCGCAAGCCTAGTAGAAACCAATTTGTTGTCTTGAGGCTGTAGATCAGTGGTTCCCAACCTTTTTTTGACCAGGGACCACTAGAAATTTTTTGTTCGGTGCAGGGACCCCAAGGTTCAAAATAAAAATTCTGAGAATTTGAAAATAAACTTTAATCATAACTGTTAGTTAAACATTAAACTTAGAATAATATTTGAATATATATATATATTATAATAGAGAACTTTTAATTGAAAATATTAATTTATTATGGGTTTATAACTTTGTTTTGCGGACCTTAATTTAGTTCTCGCGGACCCCTGGGGGTCCACGGACCCCTGGTTGGGAACCAGTGCTGTAGATGGACTGATCATCCCTCCTTCCCACGAACAATTCTGATTTTCTAGTACCTCTTCCCTGTCATTCAACGTCCCCGTTTTTCCTTTGGGTGAATGTTTGAGAAGGGGACTCTCCTGAGAATGCAGTTGGCAATTTTTCAAGTGTTCGCCCCCTCCTTGAGCATCTTCTGAGCATGAGTCAGATTCTTTAGCATGCATACACGTCAATGCACGCCTGCGAACGCTAAGATGCCACCCTGGGCCTAGCGTGGCTGTTCACGCTCTCCAGCTGCTCGGGTTCGCGTGGAACTCCTGAGAACATACTGTTGGGACGTTTTCATTTGTCTTCCACCTCTTTAACGAAAAGAACAACGGCGTCTTTGCTTTAAAATCTGTTTCCGTGCGTGGTACTGCAGATGAACTGAATACAGGGGGCAGCGAACAGCCTTCAGCAACTGTCCAATAATGTGTGGGAAGTGTGAAAATGGGCGGCGGAGGGGGGATTCTAGTATACAAGAGAGTTCTTGTTGTCTGGGAAATATTGGAGAGGACAGAGCCAGCATAGTAGCTGAGAGGTTCCATGGCAAAGAAGAAGTAGAAGAAGAGTTGGTTTTTATATGCTGACTTTCTCTACCACTTAAGGGAGACTCAAAGCAGCTTACAATCACCTTCCCTTCCCCTCCCCACAACAGACACCCTGTGAGGTAGGTGGGGCTGAGAGAGCTCTAACAGAGCTGTGACTGGCCCAAGATCACCCAGCTGGTTTTATGTGGAGGAGTGGGGAAACAAATCTAGTTCACCAGATTAGCCTCCGCCACTCATGGGGAGGAGTGGGGAATCAAACCCGGTTCTCCAGATCGGAGTCCACCGCTCCAAACCACTGCTCTTAACCACTACACCACGCCGGCAAACCAGAACCACCTCTTTGGGTTGTGGCTGCAGTGCAGGGGAAAGAGAAGCTACCTCTTTCCCAAGCAAAAAAGAAGATCAGAAACAACTGTGAGGAGGAGGTTTTTATACCCTGATTTTCTCTACCTTTAAGGAGCCTCAAAGCGACATACAATCACCTTTCCTGCCCCCACAACAGGCACCTTGTGAGGCGGGTGGGGTTGAGAGAGTTTGGAGAGAACGGTGACTAGCCCAAGGTCACCCAGCAGGTTTCATGTGGAGGAGCGGGGAATCAAACCCGGCTCTCCCGATTAGAGTCCGCAGCTCTTAACCAATGCACCACGCTGGCTGGTTAAAAAACTGCACCGGTTTAAAAGACTGCTGCATCCGTTTTTCTGACTGGTGTGTTTTAACCTTTCGTGCCATTTTACTGACCTTGGAGACCCCCCCACTCCACCCCACAGAACTATTATTGGCCTCATTGCAGGAAACATGCCAACAATTTGCACACAACTGTCTGTTTCCTGCAGTGTGAGGGGGAGCATCATGCAGAGGAACTTCTGAGGCTGCGAAACCAGCGGAAGGATGCGTGAGTTGCCCCAGTCTGAAGGGCTGTCACATAGAGGATGTCACATAGTACTTGAAGGGCTGTCACATAGAGGATGTCACATAGTACTTGAAGGGCTGTCACATAGAGGATGGTGCCAAGTTGTTTTCTGTTGCCCCAGAAGGTCGGACCAGAACCAATGGGTTGAAATTATATCAAAAGAGTTTCCATCTAGACATTAGGAAGAATTTTCTAACAGAGCGGTTCCTCAGTGGAATTAGGCTTCCTCGGGAGGTGGTAAGCTCTTCTTCCCTGAAGGTTTTTAAGCAGAGGCTAGATGGCCATCTGTCAGCAATGCTGATTCTATGACCTTAGGCAGATCATGAGTGGGAGGGCATCTTCTGGGCATGTAGGGGTCACTGGGGGTGTGTGGGGGAGGTAGTTGTCCAGGGGGTTGGACTAGATGACCCTAGTGGTCGTTTCCAACTCTATGATTCTATGAAAGCGGGGAAAGTGGCAACTGAGTCAGTGAACATGGGTATGGAGATCTGTTCAGGACCGTGCCAGCATCTTATTTGCTTTGACCCTCAGTGGAGAAATTCTTTAGAAAAATTCTTACATCATTCCAGCTCCCCGATGGTAATTCCTAACTCCCCCAATTTTGCTACATAGAGCATGATGAAATCATAAATGCCTATAAACAAAACGGTGTATGGTATCAGATGAAATGGCAACAAAGGCAAGGCAGAACCCAAGTAATGGAGCAGCCGGGGGAACCCGGTGGTGCCAAAAAGCCATTAAAGGGCACGAATATTTGGCAAAGTATTATGTTGATAATTCGGTTAAGAACATAAGAACGTAAGAAAGGCCATGCTGGATCAGACCAAGGTTCATCAAGTCCAGCAGTCTGTTCACACAATGGCCAACCAGGTACCTCTAGGAAGCCCACAAACAAGACGACTGCAGCATCACCATCCTGCCTGTGTTCCACAGCACCTGATATAATAGGCATGCTCCTCTGATGCTCGGGAGAATAGGTACGCATCATGACTAGTATCCATTTTGACTAGTAGCCATGGATAGCCCTACCCGCCATGAACATGTCCACTCCCCTCTTCAAGCCTTCCAAGTTGGCAGCCATCATCCTGGGACAGGGAGTTCCACAGTTTAACTCTGCGCTGTGTGAAGAAATACTTCCTTTCATCTGTTTTGAACCTCTCACCCTCCAGCTTCAGCAGATGACCTCCCCCCCCCCACCCGTTCTGGTATTAGGAAAGAGGGAGGCCATTTAGCACGGGCTTAGTTTGGGGAGAATATTCCCCCACCTTCAGTGTAGAACCCATAATACATTCAGAAATGAAGTTCGTGCCTGAAGCCTCTTACAAGTACTACTTCAGACAAGGGCTCGCCTTACTGAAAACTCCTTCATACCAAATATATATATAGACACTAGATATAGAAAACAAGCATGTAGGAAAGGAAACTCCGCTTGAACTCCTTCTCCTTGATTTTCTGGTTTCTGTGAGCAGGGTTTTTTTAAAGCAAACCTGAATGTATACATGAAGCTCCCTTATACTGAATCAGACCTTCTGTCCCTCAAGGTTGGTCTTGTCTGGCTGTGGTTCTCCAGGGTTTTGGGGCAGGGTCTTCCACGTTACTTACTGCCTGGTCCGTTTAACTGGAAATTCCAGGGGCTGAACCTGGGACCTTCTTCATGCCAAGAGGATGCCAGCGTGGTGTGGTGGTTAAGAGAGGTGGACTCTAGTCTGGTGAACCGGGTTTGATTCCCCACTCCTCCACATGAGTGCCGGAGCGTAACCTGGTGAACTGGGTTGGTTTCCCCACTCCTCCACCTGAAGCCAGCTGGGTGACCTTGGTCTAGTCCCAGTTCTTTTCGAGCTCTCTCAGCCCCACCTACCTCACAAGGTGTCTGTTGTGGGAAGAGGAAGGGGATTGGAAGCCGGTCTGATTCTTCTTAAAAAGTGGGGGGAATCGGCATATAAAAAACAACTGTTCTTCTCTTCCAATGTGCCACACACCCCTGGGGGAGCATTCCCTCATGAGATGCCCCCCCCCCCAATCTGTAGTCTGAAGCAGTCCAAATATGGTTTTGCCACCTCAGTGAGAACCATATTTGGATATTTCCTTTCCTCTGCTCATTTCAGTAGGAAAGCTGTCTTGGGAAAAGATGATTAACAGGATAAATAATGTTGTTTTTTTCCCCGCTGCATTGCTTTTCTTTTTGCTGGGAAAGGGGGCCTCATTCCCCAGGATCTGGGTTTCCTGACGAAGACAAGGGTTCAGCTGTCACATTCAATCAAGTTCAATCCATTGGCAAATGTGCCATGACAGGCTATTTATTTTCTGCCGGAGTGCTCGGGAAGCTAATTTTCTGTTTAACTGCTGTTCTACAAATAGGGGCCGGCTTCCTTAATCAAGCCACAGAAGATGTATGGCCCAGTGAAGAAAGGTCCGAGCAACGGAGGCCCTTTGGCCCCCCTTCTGTACTGGAAGGGTGCTCTTCCCCCCCCTTTGCTTTTGACCAAAGACTATTGGAGAAGATCAGCGGTCCAAAGTGCATTTGGACAGCTGCTGGGCCAAGAGGTGACATTTCCACAGGACACAAAGTCTTCTTCCACTGGTTGCCAAGGAAGCACCGAATGAATGGTGTGTGGGGGGGTCATCTTCTGAAACAGAGAAACCAACGGTTTCCAACCTAATGCGTCACGGGATAATGAATAATTAAAGGCTCATCTCTCAGAGGGAGGGGAAGGCAGCACCCAGAAGCTCAAAATAGCCACTTGTGGAGGAGTCTGCCTGCTGCAGCTCTGCACGAGTCACTGCTTTGGCCTTCTCTTGAATCAGCTTTCCACAGAGAAGGTGGGACATTCTGCTGGGCCATGCGGTTTGGGTCATTCTATCACGTCCAATGCAGAGATGCAGCACAGTGGGCCACCTTCAGAAGAAGAGTTGGTTTTTACATGCTGACTTTCTCTACCACTTAAGGGAGACTCAAACCAGCTTACAATCACCTTCCCTTCCCCTCCCCACAACAGACACCCTGTGAGGTAGGTGGGGCTTAGAGAGCTCTAAACAGAGCTGTGACTGGCCCAAGATCACCCAGCTGGGTTCGTGTGTAGGAGTGGGGAAACAAATCCAGTTCACCAGATTAGCCTCCGCCGCTCATGTGGAGGAGTATGGAATCAAACCCGGTTCTCCAGCTCAATCCACTGCTCCAAACCACTGCTCTTAACCACTACACCATGCTGGCTCTCTTCTGTGGTGGCAGCATGTCCTGTCTCTAGGAGTCACTGTTCTGGGCTCACCTCCTCCCAGGGGCTCAGAGTGGAAGTTCTCATTGGAGTTGCAATCCCTGTGTTGTAAGGGTGCCGCCTCTTCTCTCTTTGAGAAATGGAAAGTGGTTTTCATGTATAGCCCACCTTTCTCATTGGGACGCAAGGTGGATTGCAAGTACGAGAGAACCTTTCCATCGGTCAATAAGCCAATCACAAAGTATGATAACATTTGAATGACAACAATATTGGAAGTTAAGTCCATTTATGCAGGGTCAGTTTTGATGCTCGCTCAAAGCTGTTTTTGTTAAAATGCGACCTTTAAAATGGCTATTCACAGTCCCGATGCAAAAGGAGAAATTCCACACACACCCCACTCGCCTGCTCTTTCTCTCCTTTGTTTGCATAGCCATTGGCAATGGTCGTTTGCATAGCTAACCCGCGTTTGTGATTTTTCATGATTCCTTCAGTAAATGTTTCGGCGCAGGGGCGGAGCAAATACAAAAGGTTGCATTAAAGGGGCTCTTAAGAAATGCGAAGCACCGGCTTCGCAGTCCCTTCCTGAATGACGGTTCTCCTTTAAAGAGGTCACCTCCTGAGCTGATCTATTACATCACCGCTCGCAGCTGTACTCCTGAACTATTCTGTTTTGAACATCTAACCATCCCTAGTTAGAGCCAAACCAGTTCAGTGGTGTGTGTTGCGGGGGGAGGGGGTCCCAAGATGTCTCCCACACATGAACACAGGAAGCTGCCTTATACTGAACCAGACCCTTGATCCATCAAAGTCAGTCTTGTCTACTCAGACTGGCAGCGGCTCTCCAGGATCTCAGGCAGGGGTCTATTCACATCACCTACTCGCCTAGTCCCTTGAACTGGAGATGCCAGGGATTGAACCTGAGACCTTCTGCATGCCAAGCAGATGCTCTTGCTCTGAGCCACGGCCTCTCTCCAAGGTTCTCCAGGGTCTCAGGCGGAGGTCTTTCACATCATCTACTTGCCTAGTCCCTTTAACTGGAGATGCTGGGGATTGAACCTGGGACCTTCTGCATGCCAAGCAGACGCTCTACAAACTGAGCCACAGCTTCTCCCACCTGGGTACTGCCCACTGCCAGGCCAAATTAGCTTCAGCCAAGTTGCTATATCAGGTGCTTTCCAGCCATGCTCTTGGACCCGAGGGAACGACTCTTCTTATTTGTGTTTTCACATTTCGTATCAGCTGCTAAATGGAATCGTTTTACCTTCTAACCATCAGCGTTTGGGTTGAGTTCATTATATGTGGGCAAACAGCTGGCTTTTATTGATTTTTTAAAATCGATCATAGCCGGTTGATTTGGTTTCTTTTATTCTTGCGCAGTGCACCAAGAACCTTCTAGTTGAGATGGAGGCCGGCATAATTTAGTGGTTATACTAGGAGCTGGGGGAACCTGGTTCAGATCACCACTCGGCCGTAAAGCTCCCTGAGCGACCCTGGGCCAGTCATTTCTTTCAGCCTAGCCTACCTCAAAGCATTATTGTGAGGATAAAATGGGGGCAAGGAGAGCCATGTATGCTGCCCTGAGGTCCTTGGGGGAAAGGCTGGGATAATACTATGCTAGATGTGCAGCATAGTATTGTCCAAGACTTTCTGTTTCTTGGCTCCATCATCAACCAAAAGGGAGATGGCAGCTAAGAAAGCAGAAGGAGATTGAGACTGGGAAGGGCAGCCATGAAGGAGCAAGAAAAGATTCAGAAGTGTAAGGATGTGTCACTGGCCACCAAGATCAAGTTAATTCATGCCATCGTATTCCCTATTACTATGTATGGGTGTGAAAGCTGGACATTGAAGAAAGCTGATAGGAAGAAAGCAGATTTCTTTGAAATGTGGTGTTGGAGGAGAGTGTTATGGATACCGTGGACGGCCAAAAAAACAAATCAGTGGGTTCTAGATCAAATCAAGCCTGAACAGACCCTAGAAGCTCAAATGACTAAACTGAGGCTGCCGTACTTTGGTCACATTATGAGGAAACCAGAGTTACTGGAAAAGACAATCATGCTAAGAAAAGTGGAAGGCAGCAGGAAAAGAGGAAGACCCAAGAAGAGGTGGATTGACTCTAAAAAGGAAGCCACGACCCGCAGTTGGCAAGATCTGAGCAAGGCTGTTAAGGAGAGGATGTATTGGAGGAGGTTGATTCATAGGGTCGCCATGAGTCAGAAGTGACTTGACGGCACTTAACACACAGAGAGAGATGTGTAGAAGTCATTTAAATCAGGGGTCCTCAACCTTTTTGACACAAGCTACCGGATGCAACCACAAAATGGCTGCCGCGGAGGGTGGAGCCAACTAAAAATGGACGCTGCAGGAAGCGGAGCCGCACACACAGAGGAAGCCCGAGTGCAGGGGAGAAGAGGGGTAATTGAAAAATACACCGGGAAAGAGGGGTGAGTGAATAAAACACAGTGTTGGCTGCCGGTTGCATAGCTGATCAGGTCTTCAGGGGGCAATCAGAAGCCCAAGTGGGCAGGAGCCCCGCCCACTATAAAAAAAACACTCAGTGGGCACCAGGAAAGGTGACAGTGGGTGCCGTGGCACCCACAGGCACCATGCTGGGGACCCCTGGTTTAAATAAATAAATAAATCCAATTGTGGGCACTTTGTAAATTAATGCATCATCCACAAGAGTTTTGTTTTAGAGCAGGCTACCCCCCCCACACACACACACACACAATCCCGAATCTTTGATGCAGTTTCTCTTCACGGCTTCTAAGCATGTCTATTCCAAAACCGAGAGCGGCCCAGGCTGGTTGATCAGAGAACCATTTTTGGGCTGTGCGCAAACGTACCCCTAGTGAAAGACGAATGCAGCCGAGCAGGTGTTTCCTGAATATTTCAGAAGCCGAAGACAGAGAAATTCAAACAGCCTTTCTTCGGCAGGAACCTCTGAGATTTAATCCCGCTCGACATCTTTAAAAAAAGTGAAAACCTTCTGTTGTTGCACATATGCGTGGGCCGAGATACAAACACACACACATACACAATCTTTTTGGCATCAATCTTTGGCATTCCATGACCGGATGAGTTGTAAAAGCCTGGAATTTGGAGGGGTGGAGTTGGTTGTTACTTGCTTGGAAGAGAAAAATAGAATTTTTAAAATAAACATTTCAGAAGAACCAAAAAGGACGAACCTGTGGGAGACTGGAGGAAGTGTGAGTTCTGCGGACACCCCCAGTGAAATTGGGAAGGGCCTAGTTTTGCAGCTGCTAATGCCTGTGCCAGCGTGGTGTAGTGGTTGAGAGCAGTGGTTTGGAGTGGTGGACTCTGATCTGGAAAACTGGGTTTGATTCCCCACTCCTCCACATGAGCGGCGGAGGCTAATCTGGAGAACTGGATTTGTTTCTCCGCTCCTACACACAAAGCCTGTTGGGTGAACTTGGGCTAGTCACAGCTCTCTCAGCCCCACCTACCTCACAGGGTGTCTGTTGTGGGGAGGGGAAGGGAAGGTGACTGTAAGCCGGTTTGAGTCTCCCTTAAGTGGTAGAGAAAGTCGGCATATAAAAATCAACTCCTCCTCCTCCTTCTTGTTCTTGTTCTTCTTCTTCTTCTTCTTCCCATTGAAAAAATGGCCACATGGACATATAAACCTCTATGTCCATTTTTAATACATTTTTTAATGATGATTCTGAAGAAGAGTTGGTTTTTATACCCTGCTCTTCTCTGCCTTAAGGAGTCTCAAAGCAGTTTACAATCACAATCCCTTCCTCTCCCCACAACGGGAGGTTTGAGAGAGCTCAAAAAGAACTGACTAGCCCAAGTTCACCCAGCTAGCGTCGCGTGGAGGAGTGGGGAAACAAATCCAGTTCATCAGATTTGCCTCCGCCCCTCATGTGAAGGAGTAAGTAATCGAACCCAGTTCTCCAGGTTAGAGTCTGCCGCCCTTAACCACTACACCATGCTGGCTCTGAAAATGCACTGGGCCCAGGTGGTGTAAAAGTTGATCCCTAAAAAGTGATTGGTTTGCCTCCCTCTGACCTTTGAGCAAGCCAGATTGCCTGCTGCTCGTATTCCCTCCTGTCCCTCTCAGCCTAACCCCACTTCATGGGGTGGTTATGATGAGGAAGATACCGGGGATCGAACCTGTGACCTTCTGCCCGGAGAGCAGATGCTCTACCACTGAGCCGCGGCTCCTCCTAATGCGGCTCAGATACTGCCATATTTCTCTCCTCTCCCCTTTAAGGATGTTGTTGATCGCAAACCCTGCCCTCGACAGAATTAGGTTGCCTCAAGCCAGGAATGGAGTATACAAGGAAAACGTCTAGTTTTCTGTAGCATTTCCATTCTGGTCTCCCAAACCCGCTGCAAGCCCTCTGCGGGAAAATCATTTGTGAATCGTTGACGTGGGGCCAACAGTTCGGTCCACGTTATCCAAAGTGACCGCGATCGTTGCCAAGACGGCTCGCGTGTCCTTCTGTTCCGTCTCGGAAGAATCTTCTGCATAGCGGCCTCCTCTGCCATCAGGTATGCTTTTTGCGTGGCGACCATTAGAGTAGGTTTCCCAATAACTGCAACCCCTTGTTCTGGCCACATCCTTGTTGAGGAGGGATCGGCAACAGCGCATTATTTGGGAGCATAACGGTGTTTGGGAGCGATTACTGGAAGATGCTGCAGTAGCTTCTTTGCAGAGAGAGAGAAAGAGAGCAGCCAGAAATTACTGGTGCTCAGCATAATGCCGAAAAGTACCGTGACGACGGGGGACGGAGGCAGAAGCAGCAGCAAGAAAGATGGCCATTTGGTGCTCTTCTGTCAAAATAATGGCCCATTATGTGCAATCTGCCATTGATAACCACTCCCTCTCTGCACACCATTGTTTAAGCAGTAAAAGTAGAGAGAAGATTAGAAATGGGGTAGGTGGCAGTTTTCTGGGGCTACGTTCTCCTAGACCAGTGGTTCCCAAACCTTTCGGGCCACCGCCCCCTTGGTTATACAGACTGAACCCCAGAACCCCCTACCCTGTCCTATAAAAAAACATTATTCGAAATAGGGGTTTGCATGACTCACTAAAGAAGATAATAACAACACAGTTTCAAAACAGTAACAATTAATTGCACATCTATTCAAAATCAAATCAAAACTTTTCAGTTGAAATTTATTCAGGAAAACTGATGATCCAGTGGTACCAGCTCTTCAAAGTCTGGAAAAAAAATCTGATAGTTTCCACCAAATTAGCCAGCATGGTGCCATAGCTTGATCTATTGTAAATTAGTGAACAACACAGTTGAAGGGGCCCACCTCTAGCACCCCTCTGCTGCCCCCTTGCCTCTTAGTGCCCACCCAGGTAATCCTACTGCCCTTTAGGGGGTATTACTGCTCACTTTGGGAACCACTGTCCTAGACCAACAGCGTGATTTCCTTCTTTCAAGTTCCGTCAAGACACTGGGTTCATCTTCTAAGCACGAGTTTCACGTGGAGGGGTATATTTGCCGGAGACTCTTCTCAAGAGAGGTCCTTGTTCAGCAGTGCCCTAGGAAGACAGGGCAGACCTTGGTTCTCCTTTCTAGATAGAAAGTAGCTCTCTCTGTGGTGGGTAGAGGCATCCTGGGAGGGGATAGAGTGAAATATTTCTTCACACGATGCATAGTTAAATTGTGGAACTCCCTGCCCCGGGATGTGGTGATGGCTGCCAACTTGGAAGGCTTTCAGAGAGGAGTGGACATGTTCATGGAGGAGAGGGCTATCCGTGGCTACTAGTCAAAATGGATACTAGCCATGATGCATAACTATTCTCTCTAGTATCAGAGGAGCCTGCCTATTCTATTAGGTGCTGTGGGACACAGGCAGGATGCTGCTGCGGTTGTCTTGTTTGTGGGCATTTTAGTAGGAAGGTGGGGCCTTCTAGGTAGGACCTAGAGATGGGGCCTTCTCCACGGTTGTGCCCCATTTACAGAACTCCCTCCAGAGCGATGATCACGCAGAACCAACTTAGTCGCCTTTTCAGCACCAGAAGCCTTGGTGGCAGTTAGACATTTTCTCTCTTTGTTTCTGTGCCGTTATATTGATGCCAACTGAGACTGCAGCTGGAACGCTGGTCCTGGCTGCTGATCTTTTACACTTTTTCTTTGTGTGTTTGAACTGTTTGTTGGCCTCCTTTTAATGCTGCTTTTTTTTTAATTGCTTGGTGTTCAGGAATTTGGAAGGCACCTTGAATGCTGGCAGGGAGACCTTTTTTTAATAACAAAGATGAATAATTATAATTAAACGCAAAGTACAGAAATCATTTCATGCAATCAACCTCAGAGCCCCGTGGGCAGAAGTCCTTCCAGCTTCCTTTTCAGAATTGGCTTTGAAGCGAAGCCCAACTGGGTGGGCCATTCGTGGTCAATAAGGACCCCTCCCCTGGCAATTAGCAAGCCGTTTGAGAACCTTGAAAGAGGAAGGTCATTTATGCATGGGTACTTGGACTCACGTTCACCCCCTGTCTGACTCGATTGTTCCTTGGAGTTATGCATGAGTTTTCCGTCCATTAGAAATGACCTCGCTGCCGGCCCTCTCAATGTCCGGGTCTTCCTATTTCTTTGTTAGCCCGACTCTTCCCTCTCCGCTGAGCTCAGCCCGGCTGAAATCTCCATGCAGCAGGCAAAGCACTGGACACGGAAGCTTGCTTTCTGTCACAGCCAGTCACAAAGCAGTGTGTAAAGAGGCGGGGATTCAAATGCTTCCTGCTTCCTCAGGGCTCTCTCTGAGCAAAAGAAAGGCTTTTTAAAACCGAAGCTAGGATTTCTCCCCACCACCACCACCTTCCTATCAGATAGCTTCGTTTTTTGTTCTTAAAATGCTTTTTTATGCAGCAATTGGGTTTTTGGGGGGGATTTTCTCTCACAGTAAGCACTGCAGAGTAAGCGAATTACAAAGCAGCATTTAAAGGGGTGGGACTTGATTTGAGTTTGGAGACTGCTGGTAGAGATTCCCAACAGGAAAGTGTGGGTCCAGCCAGCAACGAACCTCAGGTAAAACTCCCATGCAGAAATGACCGAAGTTTCAGCCTTTGTTAAAAATTGCCTGTGAATTTTTCTGTCTGTGACTAATCTGCTGTAGGATAATGTGATGGACTAATCCTGGGGGCTCTGACCTGGATGGGCCAGGCTAGCACATGAATTAAGCCGTGTCTGAACACAGGGAAAATGTAATGTCCAGATAGTTCCTGAGCCATGGACCTGAGCCAGCATGGTGTAGTGGTTAAGAGCAGTGGACTCTAATCTGGAGGAGGAGGCAAGGGAGGCGGGGAGGGGGAGGCGATTGTAAGCTGATTTGAGACACTTGAAAGGTAGAGAAAATCGGGGTATTAAAACCAACTCTTCTTCTTCATTCAGATCTTTCCTCTGCCATGTACTCTGGCTGACCTTGGGGAAGCTACTAGCAAATCACGTGTACACATGAAGCTGCCTTATACTGAACAGACCCCCGGTCCATCAAAGTCAGTATTGACTCCTCAGACCGGGAGCGGCTCTCCAGGGTCTCAGGCAGAAGTCTTTCACATCACCTACTTGCCTAGTCCCTTTAACTGGAGATGCCGGGGATTGAACCTGGGACCCTCTGCATGCCAAGCAGATGCTCGACCACTGAGCTATGGCCCCTCCCAATACAATAGACGAGTAATAATGTCTACAACAGAGGGGTAATAATAATCTGGGCCTATCTTTCAGGGGTGTTGAGACTCCTGAAAGGTAGAGAAAATGGGGGTATAAAAACCAACTCTTCTTCTTTTTTCTTCTCGAACTCAAGTTTATCTTGCCATTGGCTATTAGGAAGTGTCCACACCTGCTGCCAGTTGTCTGCAGCTCTCTTCCTCGCAAAGTTATCTCTGCTTCCCTTAAAAAAAAAAAAAAGGCTGAGCAGGTTTTGCAAGCAGTGATGCAAAGCGCCGACGGAGCCTGGCCATCTTTTCAGGAGCACAGCGGTGTGAAATTGGGCCGTATGGCGCAAATTTGTTTCCAGCTCAGATTTGCCACTCTGATAACAGATGTCACGCTCCGTTAACGTTTCTTGCTCCAAAGTCGTTCGTTGCTGCGTGGTTTTGTTGAAAGGGGGGAGGGGTGATTCGGTGTTTCTTTCCAAATCGTATTTGCTGTCAGGGAATCCCTCTGGTTTCCATTGGACTCTGTTCAGTTTAGCTCTGCTTTTCAGGAGCCGTGCTAACATTATGGGTGTGTGTGCACAATAAAAACATTGTCGCTGGGTCCAACTTTGGCATAAAAACTACTGATTATATATATATATATATATATTTATATATATATATATATATATATATATATATATATATATATATATATATATATTAACGCTTAGCATTTATATAAGCTTCAAAGGTCTTTGTATACATTATCTTGCAATTTATAACCATAAAGCAACCCTGTAAGGTAGGTGAATCTTATTGTTCCTGTAGTGTCAAGTGGAGGAAGGGGGGCTGCAGTTGAGAAAGAATGATGTGTGAAAGTCATTTGTCCGGCAAAGGACTAGATGGCCTGTATGGCCCCTTCCAACTCTATGATTTTATGAATTCAAAAGATGCTCAACCCATCAAGGAAGCAGCAAGATCACCGGTGTTGTTGCGTTACTACTATTGTGAAGTTTTTGTGGGTTTTGGTTTTGTTTACTTTGGAAGTCACCTTGGAAGCTGTTCTGGCAGCGGTGGGGCTGCAAAGGATTTAAGTAACAAATTAATTAGATAATCATGGCTAAGGGCAAAACAAGATGAAGCAAAGATTGAGGATCCCTGCTTCTCTGCAAAATGCAAACTTCAGGCTGATGCAACCCTTATTTACATCAGGGCCATGCAGGGAAGGGAGAAGAGGGTTTAACTCTTCAACCTCCACTTGGTTTTGCTAGTCAAAACCACCTTGTCTGTGCTGTTCGAATTTTAAAGGGTGAGGGGGGTTATGTTCTTTAGGTCCAATATCTGGCATCTCCAGCTAAAAGGATCAGATGGTAGGTGATATTAAAGACGTCTTTCTGAGACCCTGGATAGCTGCTGCCTGTCAAAGTAGACACAAATGACCTTCCTAGACCAAGCCTGACTCAGTCGGAGGCAGCTTCATGTATTCATCATGGCTTTTCCCATTTAAAACACTAACAATAAAGTGAGGAGCCTTGTTTTGATTAGCAAAGCAGAGAGGAAACTGAAGGGTTAAACCCCCTTTTCCCTTCCTCTCAAGGCCCTGATGCAAATTAGGACTGCAGGAGCGGGTGACTTGCATGTTAGAGATACATTGGAAAGCATGATCTTCAGATTCGGGAAGTCCCCAGTTTTCATCTTTCTTTAGGTGTGAATGCACAAAGGACTCTCCTTTCCCTAGATTTAACAGCCATTGGCTATTCATCTACCATTTCACACTTTAAAAAAAGGAAGGGGAGATGAGAATTATTTTTCTTGACACTATAGAGAGAAAGGTTGCCACGCCTCTCACACAATTCACTGATCTATTTGACAGCAGATTACGCAGAAGAGTTGGTTTTTATATGCCAACTTTCTCTACCATTTAAGGAAGACACAAACCGACTTACAGTCACCTTCCCCTTCCCCACAACAGACACCCTCTGAGGTAGGTGGGGCTGAGAGAACTCTAAGAGAGCTGTGACTAGCCCAAGGTCACCCAGCTGGCTTCATGTGGAGGAGTAGGGAATCAAACCCGGTTCTCCAGATCAGAGTCCCCCGCTCCAAACCACCGCTCTTAACCACTACACCATACTAGCTCTTAAGGGGGGGGGCTGTGCCTCTAGGTGACTGTGCTTGGTACTCTTGCAGGAGAAACTAGCAGAATTTCACTGATCAAACCTAGGCCCTCCTCCCCATGTTGCGCTGTATTTTAAAGGAAAATGAGAGGTCATTTTTTTAAAGAAAATATTTTTTTCCTTTCATGTGCTGGGAGAGGTGCTTCGATTCATCAATCTGTCCAGGGGCTGAAGGGTTAAAACTCCCTTTCCCCCTGCCCCTGTTGGCCCCCTATGCAATCTGTGTCCAGGTGTGCTGGTCATTTGCCCTTTGCAGAATAACAGAGATCTCTTTTGGCCCCGAGTGTAAACCTCAACAGCCAGCCAATCACTTTTCTTGGAAATTAATCCCAGAAATGGCTTACTAAAAGATCCATATAAAGGGCACATAAAGGCAGGTGTTGTTTTTTTTACCCAGCAGGCAAGGAGAAAAATCTTTCTTTAGACAGCAAATTGTTATATCGGCCAATTTTTACTGCTAGCTGTATTGTGGGATAGCTTGGACCAAACAGATTCGGCTAACTTCTTTGCCCCACGCTGGAGATTTCCCCCCCAAGTCTGGTTTTCTGAGATTCTTTTGAAGTGCCGCCAGGGGAGAGGACATGTTCAGGGAGGAGAGGGCCATTCATGGCTACTTGTAAAAATGGATGCTAGTCATGATGCATATCTGTTCTCTCCAGGACCAGAGGAGCATGCCTATTAGGTGCTGTAGCAGGATAATGCTGCTGCAGTCGTCTTGTTTGCCAACTTCCTAGAAGCACCTGGTCGACTACTGTGTGAACAGACTGCTGGACTTGATGGGCGTTGGTCTGATCCAGCAGGGCCTTTCTTACCTTCTTATGTTCTTCCTGAAGATCAAATATCTGAAGCTTTCCCTTTTTCAACCTGTGCTTTTATCTTGGCTCTCCCTCTTGGACACTTCCCTATCCGTGTTTCTTTCTAAGGACAGATCTTCCCTTTACTGTGTGCGGTACCCTCTTTGGTAGGCTGCCGGCATCTGCTCCCCATTAACTCTGGACTTTCTTTATTATTATTATTAATTTTTAGTGAAACATAAGCAACTTCACAAACATGACATGCTCTTCATACTTCATATCCGCGACAAGATCCTCCTCTGATATACAATAGAGCGATTTTGATATTTTTTATATAATCTAATATTATTCTTTCGGTCTACGCGACCACTTGCTTCAATAATTAAATGGCTATATAAGCAACTATTCTCTTTCCCTAAATTGTTTGTCCTGATTACAATGATGATGAAGTTGAAAAATTGATACTAACATTTACAGTTTTATGCTATCATTCAGCCCCAAATTGTATTCATCGAATCTACCATAATAACTATTCGTAACAGCCTATATAATCGACACCGCTAATCATTCTTTAAATATATATCATAAAGAATATATGGTTAATAAAAAAAAAGTTATCTAGCATCATTCTACACATACATATATTATTTTGTTACATAATCAAAATACATTTCCCACTTCACCTGGACTTTCTTTATCAAATTGCCTGCGATTTCCTTATTGGGATTGTGAGAAGTGCTCCGTGTTCCTGTTAGCAGTCACTTCTTCCTCCCCCTCCTCCCCGCAGCTTTTGGAGTTCTTGAAAAGGTCACTTTATGGAGCTAGCCCAAAGCGACGCCTTGTGAGAATCGCCCGAGGGAGGCGGCGTGCCATCCTTGTCAAAACCTGTAGAGGCTAAAGCCATTTTTCCGTTCCCTTCCTAGCTGCTAAAAACATCCCAGTCCATAACAAAGTAACTTTCAACACGGACCAAGAGGTCCATTAAGATTCATCCTGCTGAGCTAAGTGGGCTGCAGTTACCGTGTACTTCTCTCCCGCTGGTGCCTCTTTTGTGTTTTTATTGCATTTAGTCAGATTAAACTGTACCGCAATGACGTGAATACATTTTGTTCCTTTGGCTTCCCCTAAACACATCCATCAGGGACCGCAGCGGCTGTGGTTTGCGGTACATTTGTATGAGGTGGATCACGCCTTCTTCCAAGATTCCTGAATTTGGTCCAGCACCCACATCCATAATCCGGTAGTGGACCGATCCACTTAGGTTCCACCGAGCCTGATAAAACTCCCTGGCCATCCGGGTGCCAGAAAACCCAATGACTGGTGCCATGGCCCCATCAGATGAAACTCTACAGCTCAACTAAGGACTCTGTGGGTCAAAAACAGTACTTTGAATTGTGTTTGGAAACCACATGGAAGCCATGTACTTGTTTTGAAAAGGAACATTCATCGTTCAGTATCTGCTAGAGGTAAAGGTAAAGGTAGTCCCCCGTGCAAGCACTGGGTCATTCCTGACCCATGGAGTGACGTCACATCCCAACATTTACTAGGAAGACTATGTTTATGGGGTGGTTTGCCATCGCCTTCCCCGGTCATCTTCCCTTTACCCCCAGCAAGCTGGGTACTCATTTTACCGACCTCGGAAGGATGGAAGGCTGAGTCAACCTTGAGCTGGCTACCTGAAACCCATCGGGATCGAACTCAGGTCGTGAGCAGAGCTTTTGACTGCAGTACTGCAGCTTACCACTCTGCGCCACGAAGCTCCTGCAACACAACACTAGATTGTACAAAATGCGAATGGCAAGACAGGCAACCGGTTAAAGACCTATTTCACATCCATGTTTCTTCAGTCGCCGTTACGCTCGCATGTAATCCATAAACTGTGTTCAGCCCAGAAGCATGTATGACAGAGCAGAGTCTGATGTGTAATGTCACATCATCAAACGCAGGTGCGCATGATCCAAGGAGGGGTTCCGTGCCAGTCTCAAGGCCTGTTTCTGCCCAACACCTGCAAAGCTAGCACCGAGCAGGGAAGACAATACCCGGGCCCAGAGTCTGGCTTGGGATAAGACGACTTCATGAGCTTCCGCGGTGACCCGTCGGCGGTTAAACATTTGGGATTTGCTCCTTGCAGGCAGCTGCAAAATGGAAGCGGTTACCCAGCCCCTGGCAGGTCAGAACAGATGGCCACTGCGCCGCTTTTTTCTTGGAGGGTTGAAACGCTGGGCAGATTTACTGGAAAAGGACCGATTAATTTAGCACTTGCCGGTAGCGTCGATTGGTGCCAGAACTCATCAGGGTGATCTCTCGGAACCTAGTGGATTGATTTATCTAGTTGCTTATTTATACATAATATTTATTGGTTGCACTTCTGCCCAAAATGGAGATGTATGTCTGCGTCTGGTTCAGAATGAGGCTGTCGAAGTGTTGATAACACCCCCTTCCCTGCACCGTGCTGAAGGAGAGGCGCCATCAGTTTGATTCCTTTCCTTGTGCAGCAGCTTCGAAAGCCAAGAAACTATTCTTTCTGTGGAAGGAAAGTGTGCCAGAGTAGCGATCCCGCAACATGGTGCCCGTGAGTGTGTGGTGTAGTGGTTAAGAGCGGTGGTTTGGAGCAGTGGACTCTGATCTGGAGACCGGGTTTGATTCCCCACTCCTCCACATGAGCGGCGGAGGCTAATCTGGTGAACTGGATTTGTTTCCCCACTCCTACACATGAAGCCAGCTGGGTGACCTTGGGCTAGTCACACTCTCTCAGCCCCACCTACCTCGCAGGGTGTCTGTTGTGGGGAGGGGAGGGGAAGGGGAGGCGATTGTAAGCCGGTTTGATTCTTCTTTAAGTGGTAGAGAAAGTCGGCATATAAACACCAACTCTTCTTCTTCTCTTTCCTTAGCTTGGGGGTTTAGGTTTTGGTTTTTCATGCCATTTTAATCAGTGTTTGGGGCTTCTGGGTTGTCGTTTTTTCATACGCCACCCTGGTGCTTTTGTCTCAGAAGGCAGGACGTAAATAGTTCAGTGAACGATACATTTAAAATGAGGCCTGCTGCCTTCAAATAAAACAAACCTGAAGTTTAACTGGGTGATCCAAAGCAGAGTTATACCATTCTAAGCTCAGGGACTTCAATGATTTTAGAAGGGTGTAACTCTGTTTAGGGTCACACTGGACGTGGCATCATGCAGAAGTCCTGGGTTCTGGAAGGTCGTTTTATTAGTCTGGAGGCATCTGACTCTTGATTGTGGAAATGCGGTTCCTGGAGAGTCCCCTGCTGAAGGCATCTGCTTTTGCCAGAATGCTGACGGGCCGGCTCCGTCTTTCCGGCGTGTGCTGACTTTTGGAAATTCTCACTGAGTCGGGCGGCTTAGCGATTCAAAGGTGCCGCGTTTGCATGCAGGCGTCACCTGAACTTTCCAAGCAGACGTGCCGTTCTGAACGGGAAACCGAGTCATCGCTTTCCAAACTGGGAAACCGTTGGAATGACACGTTGGTCCCCTGATGCTTTCCCCTGACTCCTTTATTTATTTATTTTAAAAAAAGAGTGCACTGAATACATTTATCTCTTTTTTTAAATATTTTTTTATTTTTCTTAGTTCAATCACATACATTTCATTAACATTGTTAACATAATTCTCTCTGTATCTACAGTGTATCTATGTTATATAGATCACCTAAATTCTATTTTCTAACTTCCCCATCACCCTCCTCCATCTCTTATAGTCCCAGATATCCTCTTTACGATTAGTATCTAATTCATCATAGTTCATTATACAAAATTTTGCTTCAGCTTAATTTAATTACTTAATTTTCTTCTGCCTCTAAAGATGAGGTTTTTGCTATTTAACAATTGAATTAAAATAAGTCATAGCCTTTTACATTTTTCATTTTTAGTTCATTATCACAATATACAATCCAGCTCTCCCACTCCCTCAAAAATTCTTCGTTTTCATCCTGATTTATCAACGCAGTCAATTTCGCCATCTCCGCCAGTTCAAGCTGAATACATTTATCTCATGCCTGTGTGATCCTACTTCCAAGGAGCTCAGGGAAGCATGCTTGGCTCTCTTGTCCCCATTTTATTCTTACAAAGCAGTGTCTCAAAGCAGCATACAATCACCTTCTCTCCCACCCCCCGCTACAGACACCTTGTGAGGTAGGAAATGCTGAGAGGGCTGAGAGAACTGTGACTGGCCCAAGGTCACCCAGCAGGCTTCACGTGGAGGAGTGGGGAAACCAACCCTGGACTGGATTTGTTTCCCCACTCCTCCACATGAAGCCAGCTGGGTGACCATGGGCTAGTCACTCTCTCTCAGCCCCACCTACCTCACAGGGTATCTGTTGTGGGGAGGGGAAGGGAAGGTGATTGTAAGCCGGTTTGATTCTCCCTTAAGCGGTAGAGAAAGTGGGCGTATAAAAACCAACTCTTCTTCTTCTTCAACCCGGTTCACCAGATGAGAGTCCGCCGCTCATGTAGAAGAGTGGGGAATTGAACCTGGTTCTCCAGATTAGAGTCTGCCGCTCTTAACCACTATGCCACGCTGGCAAAACAGCTCAAGGGGGATTAGATCAGTAGCCCTCTCCCATTTCTCCAACTTCAGTGTCGCCCTTTAAATCACAGCAGCTGCTGTCTGTTCTTTTTTTTATATCAGGGGGGAAATTCGTGGAATTTTTCCATGAGTTCTATAGTTCTTGGGGCAGGGACCTATCACTGTGTATCCTTTAAAGCACTACCCCACTGATCATAGGGTATTGCAAATAATACAAACTACCAAGGTCATTCACTGCAATCCATCCATTGATGATATAAGTATTTGCAGACAATAAGCGTCATTTTCTCTTGGTTGGCTATTAACAATTTGGATTATTCGTACTTTGCAAACAATACCAATCGGTTGGGTAGGACTGTTTGTTCCTGTCCACAGAGGAGAAGCTTCCTGTATAAAAGTAGGAAAATAATATTGGCCACAGAACACAATTGTACTTTCAGGAAAGAGATGTTTCTGTAGAAAGGATAATATTGCTGCTACTAAGAACCAAATAAATAGTGCTAATGCTTTGGTTTGTTTTTTTTTAAAAGCCACAAGTGGCCCTGTTGTAATGAAGTTTGGGCATCTGATTTAATTTTCTACTTAATGGGTTTGAACTCTTTTTGTTGGGTTGTTTTTTTCACACGCACAAAAACGCTGAGAGAACTCAGCTGAATAGCTGAATTGAGTGGAGAATTGTTTAATGCAGGATAATCTCTGAGCAAGGCTGTCAAAGGTAGGACATTTTGGAGGACTTTCATTCGTAGGGTTGCCATGAGTCGGAAGCGACTTGACGGCACTTAACACAACAATGCAATAGAACTTGTTTTGAAATATCCCAGGCAGAATAGATTAGTCCATAGTACATCAAGGTGGGGCGGGGGAGACTTGATCAATGTCAGCATTTCCCCCACACACACGACGTAAGGCTGATTTTTGTGTCTACCAGCCTACCTAGGTCAACCCTGGATGAGAAGGAAGAAGAAGAGTTGGTTTTTATATGCTGACTTTCTCTACCACTTAAGGCAGAATCAAACCGGCTTACTACCCCTTCTCTTCCCCACAACAAACACCTTGTGAGGTAGGTGGGGCTGAGAGAGTGAGACTAGCCCAAGGTCACCCAGCAGGCTTTGTGTGTAGGAGTGGAGAAACAAATCCACTTCACCAGATTAGCCTCTGCCGTTCCTGTGGAGGAGTGGGAAATCAAACCTGGTCCTCTAGATCAGTGTCCACTGCTCCAAACCACCGCTCTTAACCACTACAAACTCTGCTTAAGATCTTGCGCTGGTGTCTTATCCACACCTGTATTCAACACGAACTCTGCTTTCAAAGGCCTCCAAAGTCATGTCTCCCTTCTTCCCCATCCTCTTCCGTAGGCTGATCCTTTACTGAGCAGGGGGTTGGACTAGATGGCGTATGTGGCCCCTTCCAACTATGATTCTGTGGTTCTATATCTCACTATGCTCATATCTGCAGACATTACCTGCCCATCTCCACAACTTTCAGCCAGGGCCAGCTGAAGATTGCTACAAGCCAATAAACCGAGGCTGGACAATCACTTTTCAGGGATGCTCTAGGCTGATCCTGCATTAAGCAGGGGGATGGACTAGATGGCCTCTATTGACCCTTCCAACTCGATTTTGTCTGTTGCTTCCTGTGGGAGCAAACCAACCCCCTGTGGTGCTGGTAGACCTGGATCAGACACAGTCAGTGGCCGAATGGGCCCAGGAGGTGGTGATGGACAGAAACCGTATCTCTTGCCTCCTCCTATGACATCAGTGGATGGGACCATTTCGAGACCTGCTGATTCTGTCTGCTTTTGTGGAACCCTCCCCCAATGTTAACCCCTAGGAGCTGGTATCCATATCCAGAGGGGGATGGAAGGAAGGGGAAAGTGCCGTCAAGTTACAGCTCGACGTATGGCAACCCCATAGGCAACAGACATTCAAAGGTGTTTTCCCATTGTCTGCCTTTGCATAGCAACCTTGGACTTCTTTGGTGGTCTCCCATCCAAATACTAACCAGGACCAACCCTGCTTAGCTTCCAACATCTGTTGTGATTGGGCTAGCCTGGACTATCCAGGTCAGGGCTCTCCAGGGTCTTAGGTAAGGTATTTCACATCACCTACTACTGCCTGGTCCTTTGAATGGGAGATGCTGGGGATTGAACCTGGGACCTTCTACCTGCAAAGCAGAGGCTCTTCCACTGAACCACAACCTCTACCCCCCTCCCAAAGCATTCTGCTGCTGAGCTGCAGCCCCAGATCTTAAACTTCTGCCTGCTTGGACTACAGAAAAGGTCCTTCTAGGCTGTGACATGTGGCCGATCAGCTTTTATTTTAGCTCAGTGGGTTGCGTGTTGCACAGATCTGTGAATCTTTTCCTGCTTCGCAGGAACATTCTGCTGCTCTTCCCACAAAACATTAGGAGGATCGGCTGGGGGGGGGGGAAGGGGAGGACATAATAAAGACCTATAAAATGGTTGAAGGTTGGAGAAAATGGGTAGAGAGAAATTTTTCTCCCTCCTCCATGAAGCTGATGGGGGAGTAGATTCAGGACAGACAAAAGGAAGTACTTCTTCACTCAAAGATTAATAGACTGGTGGGATTCTCTGCCTTGGTTGTAGTGATGGTCACTGACACTGTTTGTTGGTGGAAAGGTGCGGTCAAGTCGCAGCCGACTCGTGGCGACCCCTTAGGATTTTCAAGGCAAGAGACATTCACAGGTGGTTTGCCATTGCCTCCCTCTGCATAGCGACTCCAGATTTCCTTGATGGTCTCCCATCCAAGTACTAACTAGGACTGACCCTGCTTAGCTTCTGAGCTGTGGCAAGATCTGGCTAGCCTGGGCCAGCAAGGTTGGGTTGGCCACTATTCAGTTGGCTGCTGAAGGGGATTCGACAAATTCATGGAGGATGAGTCCATCCTTGGCTGTTGGCCACGATAATTAAATGAAGCCTCCAGGGGTAGTAATCCCCTTATTACCAGTTTGGGGGGGGGCAACAGTGGGGGTAGAAGCTGGAAGAAGAAGAAGAAGAGGAAGAGGGGGAGGAGGGAGGAGTTGGTTTTTATATGCTGACTTTCTCTACCATTTAAGGGAGACTCAAACCGGCTTACAATCACCTTCCCTTCCCCCTCCCCACAACAGACACCCTGTGAGGTAGGTGGGGCTGAGAGAGCTCTTAATAGAACTGTAACTAGCCCAAGGTCACCCAGCTGGCTTTGTGAGTAGGAGTGGGGAAACAAATCCAGTTCACCAGATTAGCCTCCGCCGCTCATGTGGAGGAGTGGGGAATCAAACCCGGTCCTCCAGATCAGAGTCCACCGCTCCAATCCACCGCTCTTAACCACTACACCACGCTGGCTCCCACACCACTCCCACACCACTCTGTGCCCGACTTGCAAACTTTCCAAGAACATCTGTTTAACTGCTGTGCGAAACTGGCTTTTGGATTTGACGGCCCATTAATCGGACCCAGCATGGTTGCTCTTACGTTAATTAGAAATGCCATCTTTGATTGTGCTGAGGTTCCTGCTTTTCTTTGACCTGCCTGTTTAGAATCTCGAAACCCCTCCAGCCCTCTCTGAGGATCTGCAAGAAGAAGATGCTTAACTCATGGCTATAATCTCTGGCCAATGTGTTTTATTGGATGAGTGAAGTAAGGGGAGGAAATCGAAAGTACACGAGGTTTCAGCAGGAGGGCAGGACGGATAATGCCAGCCCTGCCAAACACCCATTCTTCTAAGTGCTCCACTAAATGCGTTGCTAGCTGCATAAATTCACTCTGTCTTAATTGTACCGGGGCTGATCAACTATAAATCCATTTGCTATTCAAAGCACCACCAGGCGTACACTTCCCCTTCCATTCCATTAATGCAGCTGGGAGTTAATGGACAGAATGATACCCAGGGGATTTAAAAATAAATAAAAGTGGGGAAGTCCAAGAAGGATTCATCATTCTACCCCTTGGCTTTAAGGCAGAAATGAAAGCCTTTCAAACGCAGAGGCTTTATTCTCTCCGCCAAGCATTACGCCACTGTGATACAGTGGTTAAGAATGTTGGACTAGTATCTGGAACACCTGGGTCTGAATCCCCACCCGTGCCATGGAAGCTTTCTGCGTGACCTTGGGCCAGTCACACGCTCTCAGCCTAACCTACCTCGCAGGGTTGCTGTGAGGATAAAATGGAAGAGAGGAGAATGGTTATAAGCCCTTTCGGGTCCCCACTGAGGAGAAATGAGGGGTATAAACAGCAGTTTATAAATGAGGGTATATAACAGCAGTATCTTCGTGACCGCCTCTCCTGGTATACCCCCTGAAGAGCGCTGCGATCTGCTGATAACTTAGTGGCGGTCCCCGGCCCTAAGAGTGTGCAGCTGCCTTTGAAGAGAGCCAGGGCCTTTTCGGCCGGGGTGTGTGTGTGTGGAATAGGGAGGCCAGCAAATATAGTACTGTGTCTGCGGCTGGCCTCAACTATAGGCCTGGCAGAATAGCTCTGTCTTACAGGCCCTGCAGAACCCCTTAAGGTCCCACAGGGCCCTGATGTCACCAGACAGAGCATTCCACCATGCTGGAGCCGTAGCTTTCCATGGCAACATCAGATAGGTTTTGACTTTATCCGCAAGAGATGATCAATAGATGCAAGAGATGAGCACAGCCTTTATCTACAAAAGATGAGCATATCTTCCTCAAAAAGAGGACATCCTTGACCTTTGCGCAAAAGATGAAGAGGTATCTCATGCCCAACACTGTTGATCTTCTTCAGAGTGTTGGTGGAATGCTCTGTCTGGTAACACCAGGGCCCAGGACCTTAAGGGGTTCAGCAGAGCCTGTAAGACGGAGCTGTTCCACCAGGCCTAGAGTTGAGGGCAGCCATGGATACTGTAGTATATTTGCTGGCCTCCCTATTCCACGCACACCCCGATGGTATTGTATACTGAAATCCATCTGAGGGGTGGCCTGCCTCATTGCCCAGTCAAATCAGTAGATCGTAGAGTGCCCTCTTGACTTGTTTGTTTTAACTGGAACTTTATTGTTTTTAGCGTTTTCAATTTTGATGACGGAGATATACTGATGTGTATTTTAAATGACGTGACCCACCACCCTGAGCCTGGCCTTGGCTGGGGAGGGCAGGCAATAAATTGAAAACATTAAGTAAGTAAGTAACAGTGCATTCCTGAGAAGTATGTCTTCGCCAGGCTTAGGAGGCAACGCATAGGGTTGCATGGGAGATACACCATGGGAGATACCCCAAAAGGGGGGTGTTCCCAGGCCAGAACGGCTTTGGAGGCCGCCTAAAGGCGGACCCGCCCCCAGCCTGGCATTGTAATGCCCCAGGAACGCCTCCCGGGATGTTGGGACACCCCGGGACATCACTGCGGCCTTTGCCAGTGTTTGGACACCGGCGGAAGGCTCCGTCGGCGTCTCGGGCTGCTGCTGCTGCGGCAGCAGCCTGCAACCAGTGTACAGGCCTTCCCGCCAGTGTATGGGCCGCATATGCCAGCGTTGGCTGGCCGGACACCGGCGCGGGAGGCCCGAACACTGGAGTGGGCCCTGTCCGGCCTCCTAAAGGGCTTTTGCCCTGGACGCCGGCGCTTCTCTGGAATGTGCTGTCAGTCAGTAAATAAAAATAAGTTCATCTTCTCTGGCTTTCTGGGTGATGTCTGCAGTGGCATCCTGGTAAGAATCCAGGCTGAGCCATGGAGAGGTCAGGACCACGGACAGCTCTCCCTAGGGCTGGCTGCAAGACCCCAACCGGTAAGCAAGGGAGCGGGCGCGACATCGTGACATGTTCATAAACTTTTTGACTTTCAGGGAGGAACTGTTGGTGGCGGCATGTCACCCTGCTTCCCAAATCCTCCTTTGGAATCAGCTCATCCCGCCCACCCGCCCCCTCCCGCCCATCACGCTTTGCCTCCCACCCGTGTCCAGTCATCGATTGTGTTCCCATTGGAGCCCTGCCCTGGAACTCCGTGACAGCGTGAAATTCCCCCCCCCAGCACCCCATGCCAGGAAAAGATACCAACAGCCCACCTCTGACTAATTCTGCCCAAACGTTCTTTTTGTGACATTTGCATGAACGCCAAGAAGGGGGAGAGCGCGCCAGTGACGAGGATGCGCCTGCAAAGGGTTTAATTGACAGGCTCTTCGTGAGGGTAATGAGCTAATAAAAGGGAGACATTAGTAGAGGTTTGTAACTAACAGCAGACAGTAGGAGACATCAGATTTCCGGAACATAAAAAGGCCTTGTGCTTAACGCTTGTTTTATTTTGCGATGCACAAATGCCAGTTGCTTAAGCTGCAGTTGATATTCCTTTTGGTACTGTTTCCGGTTGTTCACTGTGCCACCTGAAATGGAACCAACCCATCTTGACCAGAGTACGATAGATAAAGAAAATGGCCTTTGGTTACTCATAGGCCCCTTAAAAAAAAAGGGAATTAGCTGCTAATTGCCCTGTGACTGAGGCTGGATTTTCAGGAAGAATAGAAAACAGGGCAGGATTCTTCCACTGCCTGTAGGGAACCTCTGTTTTTATTTATTTTCACCCGATCCTTTAAATCTGTTGCTGAAACATCTCTTATCTGTTTGATTCTGGCTTCCTTTTTATTGTGCTAGTTCTTCTTTGTAAGGGAGGGAAGGTGGCATGGTATAGCCCAATCTTGTCAGATCTCAGAAGCTAAGTAGGGTCGGTGCTTGGATGGGAGACCACCAAGGAAGACTCTACAGAGGAAAGCAATGGCAAACCCCCTCTGCTTCTCACTTGCCTTGAAAGCCCCTTGCTGGGGTCGCCATAAGTTGGTTGTAACTTGACACTTACGGACATGCATCTTATTTGTAAAGGCAATTTGAAGCTAGAATTCACATACCAAAGGGACCACATGTCCCTATGTCAACCCTTGTACTATGACACTCCTCTGATGGTTAGGGTCCGTGGCTCAGTGGTAGAGCATCTGCTTGGCATGCAGAAGGTCCCAAGTTCAATCCCCGGCATCTCCAGTTCAAGGGACTATGTAAGCAGGTGATGTGAAAGACCTCTGCCTGAGAGCCTGGAGACAATACTGATTTTGATGGACCAAGGGTCTGATTCAGTATAAGGCAGCTTCATGTGTTCATGCGTCTCTATTCTTGCTGCCTTCTTATAGGTTTGGGGAATTATCCTCTGTTCAAGCCAAGGCCTTTGGGAACATTGAAGAAAATCTTGAAAGTTCCATTATTGCATGCTGATAAGAAGGTTCCTGGACTTGAGGTTACTGTGCTTGAAATTGGCTTTTGGCTGACAGTTGTCTTTGAAGGATTTGTCTGTGCTCTCACGGTTAAGTTGTTGATTTGGGCAACTGGAGTTTTATTGTATCATTGGTATTTTGTTACCTGCCTTGAGTCCTTGGAGAAAAGTGGGATGAAATATATATTCCAATAATAAATACATAAAAATTGCCCCACTATTCAATTCTCTTTTTCCTCTTTCCATCTGTTCACTTATCCATCACTTCTTCCCTCCGGTTTTCCTCTGGATTCCTTTAGTAATGAAATTGACTGGACCTGAAGGGCCTTCCAGTCTGTTCGAGTCAATTTCACCACCCCACAGATTTATATGAGATGTTGCAATTAGAGTTACTACAGATTTCAGAGCAGCAACAGATTCTTCTGGTGCTTAAATTTATGGTGGCATGCATTTGTTGCAGAGCAGCGCTTGCTTGTCAGATGCACAAAGTGGTGACCAAATGGAAATTAATAAGATTCCCCCATCCTGTAAGTGAGAGCCAGCGTGGTGTAGTGGTTCAGAGCGATAGTTTGGAGAGGTGGACTCTAATCTGGAGAACAGGATTTGATTCCCCACTCCTCCACATGAGCGGCAGACACTAATCTGGTGAACTGGGTTGGTTTCCCCACTCCTACACATAAGGCCAGCTGGGTGACCTTGGGCTAGTCACAGTTCTCTTAAAGCTCTCTCAGCCCCACCTACCACACAGGGTGTCTGTTGTGGGGAGGGGAAGGGAAGATGATTGTAAACCGGTTTGATTTTCCTTTAAGTAGTAGAGAAAGTTAACATATAAAAACCAACTCTTCTTCTTCCTCCTCTTCTTCCTCTTCTTCCTCCTCCTCTTCTTCTTCTCCTCCTCCTCCTCCTCCTCCTCCTCCTCTCAGTCTCATTTCTGCAGTTATCAAGCAACCAATAGTGGGTTTTTTTGAAGTCTGAAAAAAAAAATCCCACCGGGATGGCCCATTTTGTTGGAAACAGGAGAGGATGCCTGTATGAAATTGTTACAGATCTATAAAGCCGAATTACTGACCTGAAGAGTCCTCAAGAGAGCTTCTCATTAAGACAGCTTAACACTTCACTTCCTATCCAGTCTCTCGCCCTCTGAAGTATGATCATTGGAGTCGACTTTCTGCACAATTCCTTTATCTTGACATGCTTGAAGTAGACCAAGAGGGGCATGGAGTGAGAGAGAGAGAGTCAAACAGCCTCGATTTCTTCCTCCCCCTTCCCCCCTCTTAATCAAGATTGATCTTTGGGAGCTGAATTCGTGTGGGAACCCATTAATCAAAAACTTTTTTTAAAAAAAAAAGCCAGCATGGTGTGTGTTCCCATCGCCCTGTCTCATATCTTGCTTTAACCTGATTCCACCTACTATCCAATTTCCTGTAAGATGTTAGCAGCCTACCTGATTCAGATCAGCATTGTAAATGAGGGTCAGGGAAGATGGAACAGCCCTGACCTCTGGGCCGCCGTTAAGATACTGACAGGGCCGTCCTGAGCAGAGTTACATCCTTCTAAGTGCACCGAAGCCAGTGGGCTGAAAAGGGTGTACATCTGCCAGGAAAAGAGTGCTAGGAAAAGTAGAAGGCAGCAGGAAAAGAGGAAGGCCCAACGTGAAACGGATTGACTCAATTGAGGAAGCCACGGCCCTCGGTTTTCAAGACCTGAGCAAGGCTGTTAACAACAAGACTTTTTGGAGGTTGTTAATTCATGGGGTCGCCATGAGTTGGAAGCAACTTGACAGCGCTTCACACAAACGCAGGCCATTTACACATGGAAGGTTTTGCCTTGGATTTGCCGCTCTACAAATGCACATTTTCCCCATCTGAATTCTCAAAACTCTACAAGGGGGGCTTATTTTTGAGTTTTAAGCGTTTGGATGGGGAAACTGTGCATCTAGAGAGCAGCAAATCCAAGGCAAAACCTCCCCTACATAAATGGCCGCCGTTCTGCTTAGGATGGCACTGTAAGAAGAAGAGTTGGTTTTTTATACCCCGCTTTTTCTCTACCTTTAAGGAGTCTCAAAGCAGCTAATCTTAAATTCCAAAGGAGACCTGGTGGGAACAACTTTACCCCCTCTTTGTAGTGTATTCTAATTTTCTCTGTCTGAGCTACAAAGGAAATATTTTCAGCCCAGACCTAAGAGCAGTGTCAGAGATCTTGTTCTTCCTGCTTCAACCAGTATCCCCCTCCCGTTTTGATTTTGCTCCCCCCGTGCGAATTGAATCTGTGACTCGTTCTTTCTGCGTCTCGTTCTGTTTCATCACACTGCAGTGTTTGCATTGGCTAATCTTACTTGTCAGCAAACCGGCACTGTCTGTGTGTTACATGTAGAAATGGTGTGTGTGCACTGTATAAATCGAATATTAAAACTGGGGGACGCGCGAGCACGATACAAAGGAGCCTGCAAAAGTGATTGTAAGTAAGTCGTGGCGTTCGTTCACTTCAAGTCTCATTCGATTTTATTTCGAAACACATGGAAACGAAAGCGGGCTGCTTTCAGAGTTGGCTTTTCTCTTTTGTTTTGGAAAGGAACGCGCAGACCTAATCAATAAAAAGCAATATCCTCAGGCTCTTAACTGCGGTTAAGAGGGCTGCTGCCAAAGAACCCATCCCAATCTTAATCCATCAGAGATATTAAAGGTAAAAGGTAGTCCCCTGTTCAAGCACCGGGTCATTCCTGACCCATGGGGCGACGTCACATCCCAACGTCTACTAGGCAGACTTTGTTTACGGGGTGGTTTGCCATTGCGTTCCCCAGTCCTCTACGCTTTACCCCCAGGAAGCTGGGGACTCATTTTACCCACTTCGGAAGGATGGGAAACTGGGTCAACCTTCAGCCGGTTACCTGAAACTGACTTCTGTCGGGATCGAACTCAGGTCGTGAGTTTGGACTGCAGGACTGCAGCTTACCACTCTGCGCCACGGGCCTTTATTAACCCACAAAAATTCTGCTCACCAAAGAAGCCCTCTACTCTTTCCTGGTTTACAGAATCTCCCCACACCTAATCACCTGTAGAACGTTCTTGCTCGCCAGTGGAGACCAAGTGAACACCTTATCTACAAGCCCGCTGTGGGTAATTGTCAAAGGAATTTCATTGTTAATAGTATAAATGGTTTTGCAGGAGAATCCTCCGGGGCCAGCTCTGCCATATGCCTGGGTAAACCAGCAGCGCTTTAGGGTTGTAAATTTTAACCACAAAAGCATGGCAATTTTTCTATGCTCCCATCCGAATCAAAGGGGGGTAGGAGTCTTTCTTTCTCTCTGTCAGCATAAAGGTGTTCACTCCTACAAAGCTGATGGTAAAAGAGAAGGGTTTTTTTTGTACAAGTGATGTGTCACTTTGTATAGTTTGTACCTGTAAACCAAGTTGGAGAGGGAAGGAGGAATGGCATAGCCTGATCTCATCAGATCTTGGAAGCTAAACAGGGCTGGTATTTGGATGGGAAACCGCCAAGGAAGGCTCTGCAGAGGAAGGCAATGGCCAACCACCTCTGCTTCTCACTTGCCTTGAAAGCCCCTTGCTGGGGTCCATAAGTCAGTGGCAACTTGATGGCACTTACATACGCATGTCACACTTGGATGGGAGACAGAAGGAGGAGGAGGAGGAGGAGGAGGAGGAGGAGGAGGAGAAGGAGAAGAAGAAGAGGAGGAGGAGGAGGCTTTTATATGCTGACTTTCTCTACCACTTAAGGGAGACTCAAACTGGCTTACAATCCCCTTCCCCTCCCCACAACAGACACCCTGTGAGGTAGGTGGGGCTGAGAGAGCTCTAAGAGAGCTGTGACTAGCCCAAGGTCACCCAGATGGCTTCGTATGTAGGAGCGGGGAAACAAATCCAGCTCCCCAGATTAGCCTCCGCTGCTCATGGGGAGGAGTGGGGAATCAAACCTGGCTCCCCAGATCAGAGTCCACCGCTCCAAACCACTGCTCTTAACCACTACACCACTCTGACTGGGGTTGCTATGGAGAGGAAAGCAATGGCAAACCACCCTCTGCTTCTCACTTGCCTTAAAAGCCCCTTGCTGGGGTCGCCATAAGTCGTCTGCGACTTGATGGCACTTTACACATACACAACCCAAGTTGGGGGAAGGAATGCACTGGCAATCCAATTATGGTTCTATTTAACACGTCTCCTTGTTTGGCCCTAAATTTTCTGATGAACGTAAGTGATGTTTCCCCCCTGAAACTCTGTGACATCTTCTTGCTGCTCTCGTACCAGACTTTTTCTCCCCATTTTTCCTGCTGCTGATTTCCACCGAAGACCAAGACCAAAATGCTGGAAGGTTTGTTTTAAAGATCCCGCATTCCCATCCCCTGGCTGTGCAACAATTATGCACCTGTCCTACACCTGGTAGTTTAGCATCATTGATTTCTGCACAGCTCTCCTCCACCACCGCCTTAATTTAAAGCAGGAAGGTTAGTAACTTAATTATGTTCACATTACGTTTTACTTCCTCAACTCGATACCTGTTATGCTTTGCATTTAAGCCAGAAAAAAAAAAAGACACACAGCTCTCTAGTAACTGCTACAGAATGGATTTGCCTAATGCAAAAACATTGGCCCAATTCCCTTGGTATTTATTACTCTGACGGGTGGCACCCCTCCAGACTGGGGGGCAGAGAAAAGTCCACGCCTGTTATGCCCCATGGGTCCCCTCCTTCTCTGGGTAACCTCTCCGTGCCTCCCCTTCTTGTTCTAGGGCATTTTGATTCGTGGGATCAGTTTTGTGGGACAGTTTACTCAAGGACATTTGAAGTAGGGTGTGTGTGTAAAGTGCCTTCAAGTCACAGCCGACTTATGGCAACCCCTTTTTGAGGTTTTCATGGCAAGTGACTAACAGAGGTGGTTTGCCAGTGCCTTCCTCTGCACAGCATCCCTGGCATTCCTTGGTGGTCTCCCATCCAAATACTAACCAGGGCTGACCCTGCTTAGCTTCTGAGATCTGACGAGATCAGGCTAGCCTGGGCCATCCAGGTCAGGGCGAAGTAGGGTAGCCTCCTCTTTTTAGGAATGTTTGCAAATCTGCCCTACTTAAAAGCCAGCGTGGTGTAGTGGTTAAGACCGGTGGTTTGGAGCGGTGGACTCTGATTTGGAGAACCGGGTTTGACTCCCCACTCCTCCACAGGAGCGGCGGAGGCTAATCTGGTGAACTGGATTTGTTTCCCCACTCCTACACACAAAGCCAGCTGGGTGACCTTGGGCAAGTTACAACTCGGTTAGAGCTCTCTCAGCCCCACCTACCTCACAGGGTGTCTGTTGTGTGGGAGGGGAAGGGAAGGTGATTGTAAGCCGGTTTGAGTCTCCCTTAAGTGGTAGAGAAAGTCGGCATATAAAAACCAACTCTTCTTCTTCTTAAGAGGGCTGTTCTCTGATTCTGGTCGTAGGAGGGCAGAATAGGACATTTGGTAGTACTTGTTTTCAGGCTGACTTGTTTTTAGTGTTCTGCTTTTCTTGCTGTGTCGTATTCTGCTGTTGGCACTTTATGAACCAACTTGAAATCTCTGCAGATAAGTGGGATATGCATATTTAAGTACATATAAAAAGCCATGCTGGATCAGACCAAGGTCCATCAAGTCCAGCAGTCTGTTCACACAGTGGCCAACCAGGTGCCTCTAGGAAGCCCACAAACAAGACGACTGCAGTAGCATTGCCCTGTCTGTGCTCCACAGCACCTCTTATAATAGGCATGCTCCTCTGATCCTAGAGAGAATAGATATGCATCATGACTAGTGTTCATTTTGACTAGTAGCCATGGATAGCCCCCTCTTCCATGAACAGGTACACTCCCCTCTTAAAGCCTTCCAAGTTGGCAGCCATCACCTCATCCTGAGGCAGCGAATTCCACAGTTTAACTATGCATTGTGTGAAGAAATACTTCTGTTTTAAATCTCTCACCCTCCAGCTTCAGCAGATGACCCCGCGTTCTAGTATTATGAGAGAGGGAGAAAAGCTTCTCCCTGTCCACTCTCTCCACACCATGCATCATTTTATAGAGCTCTATCATGTCTCCCCTTAACCGCCTTCTTTCCAAGCTAAACAGCCCTAAACCTTTTAACAGCTCCTCATAGGGCAGTTGCTGTAGTCCCGTGATCAATTTGGTTGTTCTTTCCTGCACCTTCTCAAGCTCTATTTCCATAAATATGTTTCCCCAGTGCCAGCTACCTGAGCTTCTTTTACTGGAGATGCCAGGGATTGAACCTGAAACCTGTGCACAAAGGAGGTGCCCTGTTTGTAGATTTACTTCATTTGTGCCCCGCCGTTCTTCACAGTAGGTACCCAAAGCGGCTTCCATCCTCCTCTTGTCCTCCATTTTATCCTCACAACAACCCTGTAGGTAGGTAGGTTAGGCATGTTTGGCGTGGCTGGCTCAAAGTCACCCAAACAAGTGAGTGGGGATTTCAACCTGGGTCTCCCAAATCCTAGTCCAACACTCGAGCTTGAGTCTTGTGTGTGTGTGTGTGTGGGATAAATATTTTCAATATATTAAAAATCCCCATGGTTGAGATGGTGAGGCCGGGGGGGGGGGGGGGGGAGGTTGCCTAAGACTGCCAAGGGAGTTTATGGAAGAGGAAAAATTTGAACCCATGACTTCTCAATTCATGACTTGCAGGGCAATTCTTAGCAGTGCGACATTCTTCAAAGCCCGATTGAATTAGAAGGATGCGATTCTGTTTAGGCTTGCACAGGAAGTCCCTTGGAGAGCAATCCTGAGAAGGTCTACTCAGAATTAAGGCCAAGAGAGCCAGCATGGTGTAGTGGTTTGGAGCGGTGGACTCTGATCTGGAGATCCGGGTTTGATTCCCCACTCCTCCACATGAGCGGCGGAGATGAATCTGGTGAACTGGGTTGATTTCCCCACTTTTCTACATAAAGTCCTAGAAAAGGGGCGTGCGGCCTTAATAACTGTGTTACACCAGCTTCTGAAATGGGCACATGTGCGCCCATATAAATACCCTTCTTGTTTCAGTCGTTCCTTGCTGTGAGATCTCCTGAGTCTCGCTTAGATTTCTGCCTGTTGCAAATCTGAGAGCAAAGGAGATAATTCCTCTATCTTTTCCCCAGTGCTTCGAGTTTTGCCTGAGGCTCAGTTGTCAGCAAAATGTATTTAATTGACTTGACTTATAAAATGTTGAAATTGCACTTAGAACCTTTTTTTTTTTTGGTAACCGTTATTGCAAATTATGGGGATTTCCGTATGAAAAATAATGATGTGATTGGAAGCACGATGGGTTCCGGATCCCCTTTCTTCAGCATATTTAAAAACAGAATGAAAATGTGCTCGATATTCCGAGCACTTCAATCACCCTAATTATTGCACGCCAAGTCTCTTCCTGGCTGGAGCAAAGGGAATCGTTTCTTCACCTCTCTCTGCCGCTTCTCGTTTTGCCCGGGGCTCACCTGTCAGCAAAAACGTTATTAATTGGAGAAGAGAATATCAGTTTCAATGGTGACAACTGAGCCTTTGTGACAGAAGATGCTGAAAGGGGCATAAAAGAGGTTCGATTTCCAGGAGCACGGTTGGCTTGTTTGCATACCATCTGGGGTCAACCAGATGTTTTGGTAAATGGTGCTTTCTGAACAGCGTCTATAGGTTAATTTTTTTCTTACCCTGGCTGCTTCTTTGTGCCAAGTCTCTGTTCCTCCAGCGTAATTATGCAACGAAAACACCACATGGTGCTATTGTTCAGAGAACGCCGGTCTGTACATGCAAGAGAAGAAGGTGGCAGAGAGCCAGCGTGGTTTAGTGGTTAAGAGGGGCGGACTCTAATCTGGGGGACCGCATTTGATTCCTCCACGTGAGCGGCGGACTCTAATCTGGTGAACCAGGTTTGAACATAAGAACATAAGAAAGGCCCTGCGGGATCAGACCAAGGCCCATCAAGTCCAGCAGTCTGGTCACACAGTGGCCAACCAGGTGCCTCTAGGAAGCCACAAACAAGACTACTGCAGCAGCATTATCCTGCCTGTGTTCCACCGCACCCAAAACAATAGGCATGCTCCTCTGATACTAGAGAGAATAGGTATGCAGCATGACTAGTATCCATTCTAACTAACAGCCATGAATACCCCTCTCCTCCATGAATATGTCCCCTCTTAAAGCCCTCCAAGCTGGCAGCCATCACCACATCCTGGGGCAGGGAGTTCCACAATTTCACTATGCGTTGTGTGAAAAAATACTTCCTTTTATCTGTTTTGAATCTCTCACCCTCCAGCTTTAGCTGGAGTTTTGTTTGATTCCTCACTCCTCCACGTGAGCAGCGGACTCTAATGTGGAGAACCGGGCTGGATTCCTCACTCCTCCACATGAGCAGAAGACTCTAATCTGGAGAACCGGGCTGGATTACTCATACCTCCACGTGAGAGGCGGACTCTGATCTGGAGAAACGGGTTGGATTCCCCACTCCTCCACATAAGTGGCGGACTCTAATCTGGAGAACTGGACTGGATTCCCCACTCCTCCACATGAGCAACAGACTCTAATCTGGAGAACAGGGCTGGATTCCTCACTCCTCCACATGAGTGGCGACTCTAATGGAGAACCGGGTTTGATTTCTCGCTCCTCGATGTGAGCAGTGGACTCTAATCTGAGCCCGCCCTGAGCCAACCCTTGGCTGGGAATGAGAGTGGGCTTTAAATCCAAACAAATAAATAATAATAAATAATCTGGTGAATCGGGTTTGATTTCCTACTCCTCCACATGAGTGGCAGACTCTAATCTGGAGAACCAGGTTGGATTCCGGCTGCTGCTTCCCCTCGCTCTGGTTTCGGCAGTGATAGTTTGAAAAGTGGCCCTTAGCTGGCCCCTGGATCCAGGCCTGCTGCAAGGAGGGATACCTGGCTACTGTCCCTCGGTGGGTCTCGTTGACGGTGGTTGGAGGGAGGAGGGCTCCAAGTTGGAGCTCGCTTGGAGCAAAATGGGAGGGGGATGCTTGGCTGCTCTGTCCCCTCCCTCTAATGGCAGTCGGAAGCCGCTGGAGATGGATCCTATTGCAATAGCTGATTGTTCAAGCCCGTTGTTTAAAACTGACTGAAACTGAGGGCTGTGGCTCAGTGGTAGAGCATCTGGTTTGCATGCAGAAGGTCCCAGGTTCAATACCCAGCATCTCCATTTAAAGGGACTAGGCAAGTAGGTGATGTGAAAGACCTCTGCCTGAGACCCTGGAGGGCCGCTGCTGGTCTGAGTAGACAATACTGACTTTGATGGACCAGGGGTCTGATTCAGTATAAGGCAGCTTCATTTGTTCATGTGTTCACCCTTTATTAAGGGATAACTGAGGTCGCCATCTTTAAAGTATTTTAGATATGTCATGGGTTTTGTAGCTTTACTTTGGTTTGTACACGCTCATTTTATTCATGATGCAGAATATTGTCAGCCACTCTGAGCCCAGCTTTGTTGGGAAACAGCAGGGTAGAAGTCGAATAAATAAATGCGTAAAACGGCCTTGCAAAGGAATCCATAGAGGGTTCTTACTAAGAAACAGGTTTTCTAACCCACCTGCCCATCCGTGACCAATATGACACATTTGTTGTATATTAGAGGAGGAGGAGGAGTTGGTTTTTATATGCCGACTTTCTCTACCACTTAAGGGAGAATCAAACCGGCTAATAATCTCTTTCCCTTCCCTCCCCACAACTGACACCCTGTGAGGTAGGTGGGGCTGAGAGAGCTCTTAATAGAACTGTGACTAGCCCAAGGTCACCCAGCTGGCTTCATGTGGAGGAGTGGGGAAACAAATCCAGCTCACCAAATTAGTGTCCTCCGCTCATGTGGAGGAGTGGGGAATCAAACCCTGTTCCCCAGATTAGACTCCACCGCTCCAAACCGCCGCTCTTAACCACTACACCATGCTGGCTCTCTGCCCTGGGAGAAGGGAGTTCCTTCTCGGGCTGGTTGCTCGGAGGCCTTTCTCTGCCATTGGCCAGTGAAAGAGCTGTTTGAGAGTTTGCTAGCAAGCGGTCTCCTTTCAAAGCATCCTACAGTTTCTGTCTGGCGCAGCGACACCACCGCCGTTGGGCTGTGGGGAACAGCGATGGCTGCGAGGAAATTGCTACAGGGAACGAAATAAACCAGGCTGCAGCTCTCTGGGGCGAAGGCGGTGATTAGCCTACATTGCTAGCAAATTGCCCCGTAGCTAAGCGTGCGGCTAATTGAGGAGAGGGAAAGCCGCGCCGTTGAAGAGCAACCTAGAAGAAGGCAGGGAGAGAGGGTCCCAGGTTCAACTGGGCTGCATATGTCTCCCACATAAAATGTGTGCAATTATCAACCCGGTAATAAATGTCACTTGGTCTGGCCCAGCCCGACCAAGTGACATTTATGTCATATCCGGCCCTCGTAACAACTGAGTCTGACACCCCTGGCCTGGAGCATCCATGACACGCGTTCGTCCAACCTCTGCTTGAAGGCCGCCAGCAAGTCCAGCTAAAACGGATCAGGTTGTTGGCGATAAGAAAGACCTCCGAAGGAAGAAACGGGCAATACAAACTAGGAGAAGAGACTTCTAGGCCCCAAGCAGTTCCTAGGCAACGTCACCACCACCCCTATCTATTGACTAACTTTGCGAGCAAATTAGCTTTCTAATTACCTCTCCTCTTCTGCAATGTGAGATCCACTGCTATTGCTATTCGAACACACGGACGGCGTGTTTAATATGCCTCTCCTCCAATCCCATCACAGGGCTATTATGGATCTATTAGCACAAACAGAATGTCGGTATAACGTGCAGGTTTTTCCAGCCGAGCATCTCCTGGCCAGAACACTCTTTTCCTCTTCTTCTGCAGCTGCTGGAGTCTCTGTCCGCGGAAGAAAAAACAACAACCTGGCAGCTCTCCTATAATGCAACACATTTTAGAAAGACTTCCAAAATCTCCGGTGCTGTCTTCTCCCAGGGAGTGTCACCTGGCAAAGGCCGTCTTCAGCATCCCATCATTAGAGCCGAAAGGAGTGGGAAGCGGCGTCTTTGCACGCGACCTCTTGGCAACCCAAAGCTTTGCACAAACGGGGCTCCGAGACAACCTTTTTGCCGGGTACAAATTAATAAGCAATTACTATGGCAACCGCCGCAGCATCTGGCAAGGGGACAGAGCTGGCAAAATAGCGGCCATCCAGATGGAGAGATACCTGTGGGCACCTGTTAAGGGTTGGGAGCCAGGACGGGGCTGTGGCTCAGTGATAGAGCACCTGCTTGGCGTGCAGAAGGTCCCAGGTTCAATCCCCGGCATCTCCAGTTAAAGGGACTAGGCAAGTAGGTGATGTGAAAGACCTCAGCCTGAGACCCTGGAGAGCTGCTGCTGGTCTGAGTAGACAATACTGACTTTGATGGACCGAGCATCTGATTCAGTAGAAGGCAGCTTCATGTGTTCATGTGGCCCAGTCACGGCCTACGTACTTGAAGGGCTGTCATATAGAGGAGAGTGCCGAGTTGTTTTCTGTTGCTCCAGAAGGTCAGACCAGAACCAACGGGTTGAAATTAAATCAAAAGAGTTTCCGTCTAAACATTAGGAAGAATGTTCTAACAGTTAGAGCGGTTCCTCAGTGGAATAGGCTTCCTCGGGAGGTGGTAAGCACTCCTTCCCTGGAGGTTTTTAAGAAGAAGCTAGATGGCCATCTGTCAGCAATGCTGATTCTGTGATCTTAGGCAGCTCATGAGAGGGAGGGCACCTTGGCCATCTTCTGGGCATGAAGTATGGGGGTGTGGGGGGGAGGTGGTTCAGAGTTTCCTGCATTGTGCAGGGGGTTGGACTAGATGACCCTGGTGGTCCCTTCCAACTCTATGATTCTATGACTCACTCTTGCAGTTGCCGGATTTGTCGACCGGCTTGTCGTCTGGAAACACAATTGTTGCAATGCATCTCTTTCAACAGAGTGACTTGCGGAGGTCGCAAGTAGAGAGCCAGCATGGCATGGTGGTTAAGAATGTCGGACTGCTGTCTGGAAGATTCGTGCCATGGGAGCTCGCTGGGTGACCCCGGGCCAGTCACATGCTCTCCGCCTAACCCACCATACAGGCTTACTGTGAGGATAAAATGGAGGAGAGGAATGTAACGTCAGCCAGTTTGGGTCCAGCAAGGCAGCGTTTAAAAGAATTAAAGAAATAAAGTCCCACAGTGAGCTGAGAAAAGAGACCAAAGCTCTACTTCCAGCCCTTAAGTGTTTGTAAGTGAAGGGCTCCTTATCAGAATGGGCAGCAGCTAACTGTTGAAGACTGTTGTTTTGCTAACCACCTGTAGCATACATAAATCTGAGCTCTGCATTCCCCCATTAGCAGGATCCAGTTTAGAGCAACAGTTGGCACCTGCAATTCACGACCCTTTTAAAAAACTATGGACAAAAATGTGCAAAACACCAGAGGTTACAAGGCATTTATCTAATAACTTGTAGCTGTTCCAAAATTTTACCAAATAGTAGTAACAACAAGGGTTCAGGTAAATTGCAAAACATAGACTCATAGAGTTGGAAGGGACCACCAGGGTCATCTAGTCCAACCCCCTGCACAATGCAGGAAATTCACAACTACCTCCCACACACACCCCCAGCGACCCCTACTCCATGCCCAGAAGATGGCCAAGATGCCGTCCCTCTCATGAACTGCCTAAATTCATAGAATTAGCACTGCTGACAGTTTAGCCTCTGCTTAAAAACCTCCAGGGAAGGAGAGCTGACCACCTCCCGAGGAAGCCTGTTCCACTGAGGAACCGCTTTAACTGTTAGAAAATGCTTCCTGATGTCCAGAAGGAAACTGTTTTGATTTAATGTCAACCCGTTGGTTCTGGTCCGACCTTCTGGGGCAACAGAAAACAACTCGGCACCATCCTCTCTTTGACAGCCCTTGAAGATGGTTATCTTGAAGATGGTTATCATATCCCTTTCGGTCTTCTCCTCTTCAGGCTAAACATACCCAGCTCCTTCAGCCTTTCCTCAGATGTATTACACTGTACAAATAATGAGAAAATGCAAAAAGCAAAAGTGATGACAGTATGACACAGGACCATAACAGTATTACAAACGTCATGGATGCACCTGTTGTTCACAGGCAATTCAGACCCAAACTTTCATTCCTCCCTTTACTAACTGTTGCGGCTCTGTGTTACATTATCAAAACTTTTGTTTTTTGCTTTTGCTCATACTTCTGAGATTGATGGAACAGCCTACGGTTGAGTAAAGAGAGCAATATATCCTTGGGGTGGGAACGTTCAGGGAATAATCTATTAAGTTACTTCGTTTATACCCCGCCTTTCTCCCCCATGGGGACCCCAATTGGCTTACACTGGTTTTCTCCCCTTCATTTTATCCTCACAAAAAACTTGCGAGGTAGCTTAGGCCGAGAATGTGTGACTGGCCCAAGGTCACCCAACAAGTACTATGGTAGAGCGAGAGTTCGAACCTGTGTCTCCCAGATCCTAGTCCGACACTCTAACCACAACACTACACAGAGAGCCAGCGTGGTGTAGTGGTTAAGAGTGGAGGTTTGGAGCGGTGGACTCTAATCTGGTGAGCAGAGTTGGTTTCCCCACTCCTACAAATGAAGCCAGCTGGGTGATCTTGGGCAAGTCACAACTCCGTTAGGGCTCTTTCAGCCCCACCTACCTCCCAGGGTGTCTGTTGTGGGGAGGGGAAGGGAAGGTGATTGTAAGCCAGTTTGATTCTTTCTTAAGTGGTAGAGAAAGTTGGCATATAAAAACCAACTCTTCTTTTCCTCCTCCTTCTTCTCCTTCTCCTCCTCCTCTCTGTGGTCCAGGGCCGGATTTAGGTTTGATGAGGCCCTAAGCTGCTGAAGGTAATGGGGCCCTTTATATGTCCAGCTGTCCTTTGTCAACAACAAATTGTTGCTGTTTTTTGTGTTTAATATATGCTATATGGTAATTTATGGACCTAATGAAATGCCTGTGTTATAATATTAATTTCGAATCTATATAACACAGTGGGAGGTTGATAGTTCAAAGCAGTCGTTTATTGAGCTCAATATACATACCGGATGAAACTGCCCTAATGCACAGGACAGTCTTCACCCCGAACAAAGGATTGCTACCCCAATTATAACTTCTGGTTAGGGATGTTCCAATTACGTCGACTTACTAAACATTGGTTGTCTGCCTTTCTTTAATTAACATAGTATATAGAGATTGGTAGAAGCTGTCTCTAAGCAAGCACTTGGTCTTGTGATTCACATTCCTAACAGTGAAGGTAAGACACTGTTTTTCTCTACGGGGGAAAGCCTGTACCAGGCAATGTGTTCTGTTGGCCTCTTATAGTTATGGATGCCAACGTTCCCAAAGTTTCCATGTGTGGGTAGAATATATCTGCCTGATGCTATGCTCTATTCTTGAGCATAGCACTTCATGAACCTATGAATGTTTATACATATGAAAGAATATATGTTTTCCCATAAATGAAGTTTATAGGCACTTCACTAATAGGTATCTAAAGCCATTTGCTGTATGTAGGTTTTATTTTATTTGTTTTTTATCTTATATTTTGGAAATGTACATCCAGGTTTTTTTCCTTTAAATTTTTTTGGGGGGCCAAGAGAGTGGGGCCCTAAGCTATAGCTTGTTTAGCTTATACGTAAATCCGGCACCGCTGTGGTCTAACTGGGGGGTGGGGGTTGAAGCATATCCCTATTTAATCTGTGAAATGTTGGAAGGCATGATGACCAGAGGGGGGTGTTACAACAGGACTGCCCGTACCCAACTTGTGGACCTGGGTGCTTTGGGACCAGAAGCCCCAAATGCAACTGTGCTGGCGCCACCAGGCAACGCCTCCTGCACCCTTCGGCACTCTTAATGCAAGCTCAACATCTTTAAGAGCTCCGAGATGGCGATGGGTGCCCAGGTCCCCAGAACTCCGCTTGGGAACAAAGCGAGCCAATTCCACCCACGCTTGCCAGCTAACGCACCACTCCCTGTTGGCAGGTCTTTTCGAGAGACCTCTGCTCCTGCCTTGCTGGCATCAAAGGCTGTTCTCTCCAGCACTGTGGGGGCCAGGAGCTATGGGTTGCGCCCTTGAACATCTCTTGCTGTTGTTTCTTCTAATTGAACGATTTGAAAGAGAGGGAAGGGGTCTGGGGCCCGAGGGGGGGGGGGGATGTTCATTAGCGGCGGTATCTCCGCCAAGACTGCATCCCGGCTTCCCGAGTGGGTTCCTCAGAAATCTAATAGCTGTTTGGTTTCCAAAGAGCTCTTTTGGCTTGAGACTAATGAAGCCGCCCCTTCGGTGCGGGCAGCCACAGGCTGGGCCTCCGCCAGGCTTCTCGGCGTCTCCACCTAATGAATTAATCAGCCCGGGATCCGCAGGCAGCCACTCATCAGGATGATGCGCGGCAACCTTTGGAGCGAAACTGCAGTCTCCCCCCCCAAAAAACGACCCAGATGGGGGGGACCCATCGGGAAGAGGGCGTCCCTTGGAGGAAAGCGGCTCCATATGCGTTCTTCTAATTAACAGGCATTCTTCCTAGCGCCGTTTGGAAATAATTGCAAGAATTTGTGGAAGGAAGGAAAATTGCCAAAATAATAGAAAAAGCTGTATGATATTCCCCACCCCACCCCCAGAATGGAGACGGGGCTTGCTTTCTGTTTAGATGAAGCCCTTGCTGGAAGTTGCGGGAGGGGGAGAAATTCTACCTTGGAGATTGGTTTCTGATATTACTGGCTGGGACATTCTGTTAGCATCCTGTTAACTTGGAAGGCTTTAAGAGGGGAGTGGTCATATTCATGGAGGAAAGGGGTATTCATGGCTATTAGTTAAAATGGATACTAGTCATGCTGCAAACCTATTCTCTCCAGGCTCAGAGGAGATGCCTATTATATTAGATGCTGGGAAACACAGGCAGGATGGTGCTGCTGCAGTCGTCTTGCTTGTGGGCTTCCTAGAGGCACCTGGTTGGCCACTGGGTGAACAGACTGCTGGACTTGATGGGCCTTGGTCTGATCCAGCAGGGCCTTTCTTATGTTCTTATTTTCATGGATGTCCGTTAGTAGGGTTGCCAACCTCCAGGGCAGACCTAGGCGAAAGAGAGGTGAAGCCCCGGCAGCGTGGTCTCCCAAATGAAACAGAGTAATCTGCTTGGTAACAGGGTTTGGATCAGAGAGACTCAATGGAGCAGTCAAGACTCTCCTGTAATGGCAAGATATAGAGCAACAAACATCCGATGAAGCTGATATGCGAAACGAGGATAAATCGCGAAACCTTGTATAGTTTGTTTTGTGTTGACAGAAGGGTTTTGGAAATTATAAGTTGATGTTTAAAATTATAAATCACCTTTTTGGAAAATTATATAATTCATTATATTCAGGTGTGTAGTGGTGTTTTTTCACTTTTTATATAAATGAACCTCCTGGTAGTAGCTGGAGATCTGCTATTACAACTGATCTCCAGCCGATAGAGATCAATTCCCCTGGAGAAAATGGCCGCTTTGGCAATTGGATTCTATGGCATTGAAGTCCCTCCCCTCCCAAAACCGCACCCTCCTCAGGCTCCACCCCAAAAACCTCCCGCCGATAGGGAAGAGGGACCTGGCAACCCTATCCGTTAGGGAATTGAACCCCCAGGTCTAGCAAGAACGGTTGCTGATGTTAAGTGTTCAAAGGGATTACCAATTTGAGTAAAGAGCCTCTGAGTACTTAGAGTGTGTTTTTTCCCATTGTGGGGGCAAAAGAGATTAGAGAGAAATTCCAGATTGGCCATGGTACAAAGTGGTTCAAGCATGCATGACATTCCAAGAGTAGAGTTACCAGTTCTGGTCAAAATTCTGGCTTCTTAAGATAAATGCCCTTGAGTCTGTGCAGATGTTTTTCTCCTGGGAAGAATAAGCTTTATTTTCCAGAGGGACAAGGGACCCAAATGTAAGAAGTGTGTCCATGCACAGGCAGGTTGCCTTTCTTTTCTGTTTATTTATTTAATCCCTTTATAACCCTGCCTTTCTCCCCAACATTCTCCTCTTCTCCCCTATTTCATCCCCACAACAGCCCTGTGAGGTAGAGGTGAGGCTATGCGACAGGCCCAAGGTCAACCAGCAAGCTTTTGTGGCAGAGCTGTTTAGCTTGGAAAGAAGGCAGTTAAGGGGAGACATGATATAAATCTATAAAATTATTCAAGGTGTGGACAGGGAGAATCTTTTCTCCCTCTCTCATAATACTAGAACTTGGGGTCATCTGCTGAAGCTGGAGGGTGAGAGATTCAAAACAGATAAAAGGAAGTATTTCTTCACACTACGCATAGTGAAACTGTGGAACTCCCTGCCCCAGGATGTGGTGATGGCTGCCACCTTGGAAGGCTTAAGAGGGGAGTGGACATGTTCCTGGAGGAGAGGGCTATCCATGGCTACTAGTAAAAAATGGCTACTAGTCATGATGCACACCTATTCTCTCCAGCACCAGAGGAGCATGCCTATTATATTAGGTGCTGTGGAACACAGGCAGGATAATGCTGCTGCAGTGGACTTGTTTGTGGGCTTCCTAGAGGCACCTGGTTGGCCACTGTGGGAACAGACTGCTGAACTTGATGGGCCTTGGTCTGATCCATCACGGCTTTTCTTATGTTCTTACATGGTGATGGCTACCAACTTGGAAGGCTTTAAGAGGGGACATGTTCATGGAGGAGAGGGCTATCCATGACTGCCAAAAAAAATGGATACTAGTCAGGATGCATACTTATTTTCTCCATGATCAGAGGAGCATGCCTATTATATTATATTAGGTGCTGTGGAACACAGGCAGGATGGTGCTGCTGCAGTTGTCTTGTTTGTGGCTTCCTAGAGGCACCTGGTTGGCCCCTGTGGGAACAGACTGCAGGACTTGATGGGCCTTGGTCAGACCCAGCATGGCCTTTCTTACGTTCTTATACAGTCTAACCAGCCTACCCCACGGGCTCTCCAAGTGATTCAATAGGGGTCTCACCCACCCCTGGCTAGGCTGTGGGTTCTCAAAGCGACCGCTGGAAAGTGAAGGAAACAAAACCTCACTCGAGTTAGTTAAACAAGCGACTGCGCAGCGGGGACGTTTCTTTTACTTCTGCTTTTGAAGTCCGGGCCACAGTCGAAAGCCATCCCTTTCAAACGTCTTTTGTCTCGATCGCCAAATGCAGCAGGCAACAGAGAAGGAAAACACATTAAATCAAGCCACTTAAAAATTACAGCATTTGAATCCCTGCTCCCGCCTCCTCGGACTGCGTTAAGCCCAGGGCTATCAAAGCGCTTTATTAAACTGCATTCCCAGTAGGATATATATATTTTTTTAAATCATTTTTGAACTGAAAAACTAAGCCTTGCTGGTAATGAACTGCTAGATTCCAGTGGGGAGTGGGGGCTGGAGAGAAATCCAGGGAACTTTCGCCTTAAAACGAGCGGAGCCTGCCAAATGGGGAAGGGCAGGTTGGGATTGCAACCAAGTCTGTCTGTTTTAGTTAAATGGATGCTGTTAAATTGATTTTGTAATATAAAGAGTGATGGTGTGATCTTAGCTCGTAACATGTTGGAAAATCAAATGCGCCTTCCTTGCCACTACTGTTTTCTCTTCTGTCGAGTACCCCGTGTGCTCGCCTTGGCTGTTCATCCACAGTGTCAAATTGAGCATTGTTTTGAATGGGTTTGCATCGTTGTAGTTGGTGGCGAGGCATCTGGCTGAATAGAGAGCCAGCGTAGCGTAGTGGTTAACAGCGGTGGTTTGGAGCGGTGGACTCTGACCTGGAGAACCAGGTTTGATTCCCCACTCCCCCACATGAGCGGCGGAGGCTAATCTGGTGAACTGGGTTTGTTTCCCCACTCCTGCACATGAACCCAGCTGGGTGACCTTGGGCTAGTCACAGTTCTCTGAGAGCTCTCTCAGCCCCACCTCCCTCACAGGGTGTCTGTCGTGGGGAGAGAAAGGGAAGGTGATTGTAAGCTGCTTTGAGACTCCTTAAAGGTAGAGAAAATCAGGGTATAAAAAACCAACTCTTCTTCTTTCTCTTCTGAGTGCAAAGAGAGAAGATTCTGGTTCCCTTGGTCTCTATGCTCCTGCACCAGCAGCGGGCCTTTCCAAAAAGCAGTCAAGCACAATATGGGTTCATGCCGTTTCCCCAACTGAGCTGCCATTTTTCAGTTGGGGAAATGGGGGAGGGGGGCTTCCCTGACCCCTCCCCCCCAGCATCGCTCTCGCGAGCCTTATCAGATGCAACCGTGACTCTTCACCATTTGTACCTTTGATTCAATGCAGGAAGTCAGCGAAATGCCTCTCCACCTCTCCAGTTAAGCGGAAGCTTCCAATCACATCTCAACCAGCTTCATGGCTCAGCACCGAGAACCACAGCAGGGCAGGATTTTTGCCCCAGCTGTGTTTATGGCAGAGAGCTGCACAAAGACGCGTACGAGATTTTCTCTGTCTCTGTCTGAATGTAGCAGCACTTCTGACTTTTTCTCCCCAAAAAATATTCTTTTCCGAATGTCAGAACAATGGTAGAATTTTTGCAAACGTCTTAGCGTTCAGCAATAACGCTGGAACATCTGACTTTATTATTTTGTTGTCTTTTTGTTGCTTTGGGGAGGAAGTGTCATGTATTCTGCAGGCATCGCGAAAGGAGACGCTGTGGCAGCAGCGAGCATTCGAGCTCAAGAGTTTTGGGATCTGTGCAGGCCAGGCGGCATCATTTTCTGTTGCCCCAGAAGGTCGGACCAGAACCGACGGGTTGAAATTAAATCAAAAGAGTTTCCGTCTAGACATTAGGAAGAATTTTCTATCGGTTAGAGCGGTTCCTCAGTGGAACAGGCTTTCTCGGGAGGTGGTGAGCTCTCCTTCCCTGGAGGATTTTAAGCAGAGGCTAGATGGCCATCTGTCAGCAATGCTGATTCTATGACCTTAGGCAGATGATGGGAGGGAGGGCATCTTGGACATCTTCTCGCCATGGAATAGAGGTCCCTGAGGGTGTGGGGGAGGGGAGGTAGTTGTGAATTTCCTGCATTGTGCAGGGGGTTGGACTAGATGACCCTGGTGGTCCCTTCCAACTCTCTGATTCTATGTTTCTATGAGTAGGGAACTAGACTAGAAAGATCTTGATTCAGATTTCTGTTCAGCCCTGAATCTCATTGGGCACATTGTTTCCGCTCAGCCTGTCCAACTTTGCAGGACTGTTGTGAACATGGGGGCCATGCACTGGGTAACTTTGTCCCTTCGTGTACTGATATAGTGAATAAAGTGGGGGTGGAGCCATCAAGTCACAGCCAACTTACTTTCAAGGCAAGAGACATACAGAGGAGGTCTGCCATTGCCCACCTCTGTGTAGCAACCCTGGACCTCCCTGGGGGTCTCCCATCCAAGTACTAATCAGTACTGACCCTGTTTAGAGAGCCAGCGTGGTGTAGCGGTTAAGAGCGGTGGTTTGGAGCGGTGGACTCTGATCTGGAGAACTGGGTTTGATTCCCCACTCCACATGAGTGGCGGAGGCTAAGCTGGTGAACTGGATTTGTTTCCCCACTCCTCCACATGAAGCCAAGGAGCCCCGTGGCGCAGAGTGGTAAGCCGCAGTACTGCAGTCCAAGCTCTGCTCACGACCTGAGTTCGATCCCGACGGAAGTCGGTTTCAGGTAGCTGGCTGAAGGTTGACTCAGCCTTCCATCTTTCCGAGGTCGGTAAAATGAGCACCCAGCTTTCTGGGGGTATAGGGGAAGACGACTGGGGAAGGCACTGGCAAACCACCCCGTAAACACAGTCTGCCTAGGAAACGTCAAAATGTGACGTCACCCCATGAGTCAGGAATGACCCGGTGCTTGCACAGGGGACCTCTACCTTTACCTTTGCACATGAAGCCAGCTGGGTGACCTTGGGCTAGTCAGAGCTCTCTCAGCCCCACCTACCTCCCAGGGTGTCTGTTGTGGGGAGGGAAGGGAAGGTGATTGTAAGCCGGTTTGAGTCTCCCTTAAGTGGTAGAGAAAGTCCGCATATAAATACCAACTCCTCTTCTTCTTCTTGTCCAAGATGTGGCAAGATCGGGCTAGCCATAATGCTATGTAAATGCTAAGTATTACTTTGCTGCGAAGTTCTCTCTTTTTCTCAGCTGGGAGCCGACGTTTCATTCTTGCAGTCGCTGCAAACGTGGTCAAATTGGTAAATTCTGTAGCGTCCCGAAGATTCCTTAACAATTAGTGGATAAATGACACCGGCGGAGGAAACCAAATTACGCTCCGCAAGGCTTTGGGCAATCGATGAGCCAGCATCGGGTTGCATGTCAGAGATGATTTCTCATGAAGCATCAGAAGCAAATTGTATATCTAATTTCTGTCACAAACGCTTTTTTAGCTAGGCAAAGGGGACAAATAATTGGTGCCGGGAAAGTGAAGCTGATAAGCGTTGAGCCCGGCTTGGCGGCCACACTTGAAGATGGTGCCTCGCTGGGTGGCCGATGGGTCCTCAGCTGCGTGGTTTCTTCTGGGATGAGGGGGAAAGAAGGGAGGGAGGGAGGATGGGTGGAAGGAAGCCTGGTTGGAAGGTGAAGGCTGAGATGAAGGCGGGAAGAAGAAGAGTTGGTTTTTATGTTTCGACTTTCTCTACCACTTAAGGAAGAATCAAACCGGCTTACAATCTCCTTCTCTTCCCCTCCCCACAACAGACACCCTGTGAGGTGGGTGGGGCTGAGAGAGTGTGACTAGCCCAAGGTCACCCAGCTGGCTTCATGTGGAGGAGTCGGGAAAGAAATCCAGTTCACCAGATTAGCCTCCGCCACTCATGTGGAGGAGCGGGGAATCAAACCCAGTTCTCTAGATTAGAGTCCACCACTCCAAACCACCGCTCTTAACCACTATACCATGCCTGCTCTTGTTTAATTCATTTATGCCTTGCCATGAGTGGTGGAGGCTAATCTGGTGAACTGGATTTGTTTCCCCACTCTTACACAAAGCCAGCGGGGTGACCTTGGGCTATTCAGAGCTCTCTCAGCCCCACCTACCTCCCAGGATGTCTGTTGTGGGGAGGGAAAGGGAAGGTGATTGTAAGCCGGTTTGATTCTTCCTTAAGTGGTAGAGAAAGTCAGCATATAAAAACCAATTCCTCCTCCTCCTCCTCCTCTTCTTCTTCTCCTTCCACTTGTGTGCATTCCTCCCTCCTTGGAAAGAGTCTCTTCCCCAGGGAGGCAGAAACTCACTTCTTCTGTTCTTATCCATAACAGTCAAATGGAGCCTACGTGTTCCAAGGCAGTGTATCTCAATCCTAGTTACCAGTGGGCAAACACTGGGGTGGGACTGTTGCCTTCATGCTCTGTTTGTAGCCTTCCCAATGTTATCTGATTGCCTACTGCAGGGCACAGGATGCTGGACTAGGTGGACCAAGGTCCAACCCTGGTTCTTCTTGTGGTCTTACCCCCTTCCTAACATTCTCCGTTGCTTTAGAATGGCCTCAGGGGGATTTAGAATAGAGACCTGAATACTAAGCAAGGTAAATGGATTGTGGGGGGGGGGGGAGGCCGGCATGTACCAGTGCCGCAGTCCAAGTTGGGGAGTTATCCACTGTCCCTTCCCCAGAGCCCCCACCCCACCCTGGGGCGTTGCAGAGAGAGGAAGCAGTCACGTCTGTTTTAACCTGACGTGGATGCTCGGCATGAATCTTTCCAAGAAAGAAGTTAATGGAGTATTGACCAAGTTAAGAGCCCAGATCGATGGCAGCCCGTAGCAACTCAATAATTCGATACGCCTTGGATACCAATAAAGAAAATGGCAGTTGACAGGTGAAATCGCAAGCGAGCCGTATCCTCTTTCTTAGACGGAGGAGAGATGGGGAAGGAGAACTTGGGAGGAATCAGAAGGGGAGAGGCAGTTTGGTTTTTGGAACTATGCAGAGGAAGAGCTGCTATTGATACACATAGGTTTTGAACACATGAAGTTGCTTTATACTGAATCAGACCCTTGGTCTATCAAAGTCAGTATTATTACTCAGACCGGCAGCAGCTCTCCAGGGTCTCAGGTAGAGGTCTTTCGCATTACCTACTTGCCTGGTCCCTTTAACTGGAGATGCCGGGGATTGAACCTGGGATCTTCTGCATGCCAAGCAGATGCTCTACTACTGAGCCACAGCCCCTCCCCGTAGCAGCTGCCCCAGGATGTGGTGATGGCTGCCAACCTGGAAGGCTTTAAGAGGGGAGGGGACATGTTCATAGAGGAGAGGGGTATTCATGGCTGCTAGTAAAAATGGATCCTAGCCATGATGCATACCTATTCTCTCCAGGATCAGAGGAGCCAGCCAATTATATATTAGATGATGTGGAACACAGGCAGGGCAACGCTGCTTCAATTGTCGTGTATGAGGCCTTCCTAGAGGCACCTGGTTGGCCCCTGTGGGAACAGACTGCTGGACTTGATGGGCCTTGGTCTGATCCAGCATGGCCTTTCTTATGTTCTTATGGATGGGATGGGCCTTTGGTCCTATCCAGCAGGGCTCTTCAGATGGCCAGTTTCTCTATTCAGCAGGACCCATTCCTTCTATCGGCACTGGTCTGGAAGGGAGGCATCCGGTTGGCCACTGTGGGAACAGACTGCTGGACTTGATGGGCTTTGGTCTGATTCAGCATGGTTTTTCTTATGTTCTTCTGTGGTGATGTCTACCAATTTGGAAGGCTTTAAGGGGGGAGTGGAAGTGTTCCTGGAGGAGAGGGCTATCCATGGCTACTAGTCAAAATGGATACTAGTCATGACGCATACCTATTCTCTCCAGGATCAGAGGAACATGCCAATTATATGCGGTGCTTTGGAACACAGGCAGGACAATGCTGCTGCAGTCGTCTTGCTTGTGGCCTTCCTAGAGGCACCTGGCCCGTGAACGCACTAGCAACTTACCTCGCAATTTAAACGTGTCCAGTACTCAAGCATCCAACACGACTTAACATTTCTGTTCCCACCGCAACGCCTTCCTCCGCTGTATTAGATAAAACCCGTATGTTTTCCCCTCGCGGCAGCATTCATGCGCCAGCTCGAAGGAGCATTGTGATTGGCTGAGGTGGTAGCCTGCCGCGCATGCCCACTCGGTGCTTGAAACAAGGACGGCGATTGGTCCAGTGTGGGCAGTGAGGCGGGGGGAATGGGGGGAACAAGGACGGCGATTGGTCCAGCATGGGCAGTTAGGCGGGGGGAGTGGATGGTGGGCTGGCAGCATGAAGTGGATTGAAGACAGATTTTATGTTCGCACTTCAGGCTCCGGGTGAGGAAAGCATTTAATTTCTATTAATTCGCTATATAAGCGAATGCTCTTAACATGGAGAAATTGTGCTCTGGAGATGTCTCCGGAATCCTTCGGAAGAGATGAACATGCAGGAAACCCTGTAGAAATCAGAGCTGCAAACGCAAAGTGCGGACATGGTCCTGGTTAGCCACTGTATGAACAGACTGATGGATCCTTTGGATCTTGGTCTGATCCAGCATGTCCTTTCTTATGTTCTTATGAATTTGGGGGGAAAAATATAGGGAAGAATCTCCCCTTTTTTGTTAGGGTACCATGACACTTCCTGGTTTCTTTAATCCAGTATTTCTCTAACTGCAGCATTTACAGTTTTCTAAGTAAGCCTGTTATTCAGGCAGGGTAACAGCCAAGATCCACATCTCCGTTTAGGCTCCACCCGCCTCCCTGCAAAGGGGTCCACTCTAGCCAGTGACAGAAAATCAAAGACGGAGGGGATATCTCAGGTTTTGTGTAACTGCCATCACCGTAATCAGAGGTGTTTTCGTAGCTGGTTGGGAAAATTAAATGTCAGCACTGGGACACATAAAGTTCATTAGATTCCATTACTTAAAGTAATGTACACGGATCCATCCATTTGTTAACATGGGCTGCGCTATTGGATGGGGGAAATGGTGTAAACACAGAGGCCGCTGGGGGTGGAGCGGGGGGGGACCCGTTGCCTTGTGGAATTGTTTACTCTTCTGGTCATTTATGCATGGGTACTTTCACTCAAATTCACCCCCACCCCACCCCGGTCTGTCTCGGTTGTTCCTTGGAGTTATGCATGAGTTTTCCGTCCATTAGAGATGCCTAGCCCTTGCAAATTCCGGACCTTCCCGTTCCTCTGTTAACCCGATTCTTCCTTCTCCCCTGAGCTCAGCCGTGGTGCAATCTCCACGCATAAGGCAAAGCATGGGACACGCAAGCTTGGTTTTGCTCACGGCCAGTTACAAAGCAGCGTGGATTCAAATGCTTCCTGTTTCCTCGGAGCTCTTTCTTAACAGAAGAAAGGCTTTTTACAACCAAGGCTTGGATTTCTCCCCCTCTCCTTTCAGATTGCTCAGTTTTTTGTTGTTTTTTGTTCTTAAAATGCTTTTTTATGCAGCAGTTGGATTTGGGGGGGATTTTCTCTCACAGTAAGCTCTACAAAGTAAGCCAATTACAAAGCAGCGTTTCAAGGGGTGGGGACTTGATTTGAGCTTGGAGACCGCCAGTCTTGGCCATCTTCTGGGCATGGAGTAGGGGTCACTGGGGGTGTGGGAGGGGGAGGTAGCTGTGAGTTTCCTGCATTGTGCAGGTGGTTGGACTAGATGACCCTGGTGGTCCCAACTCTATGATTCTATGGTGCATAGATTCACAACAGGAAAGTGTGGGTCCAGCGAGCAACAAACCTCAGGTGAAATTCCCATGCCTAAAGGACCTCTGTTTTCCTCTTTTAACAGGATTGGCTGACGAAATTTGGCTACTTGCCCCCTCCGGATCCCGTCACGGGACAGCTTCAGACGCAAGAAGAGCTCACCAAAGCCATCATGGCCATGCAACAGTTCGGGGGCCTCGAAGCCACGGGTATTCTAGGTGAGCGAAAGAGCGCGACCGGAAGAGATCTCGGTTGTTATCTTGCGCAGATCTGATGCCTGCCGTTCCGCAGGAGGCACACTGTAGGCCAGCAGGTGTCTGCCCTAGGCAGGATGCTCGCTTGCATGGCAAAGGCCTCTTCTGTTGACAAAGGCCTCTGCTGTTGATAGGAATGGAGACTCTTGTCAAAATTCTCCCTGTTGGTCATCATTGTAGATGCATCTGGCAGGCGACTGTGGGAAACACGATACTGGCTTGATCCAGCAGGGTTCTTACATGTTGCTTAGGTGCATTTGGGCAGTATTCGAACACAATCTCCATTGCTGTTGAGCCTGGAAGGGAGAGTGCTAAAGAGCCCTTTGCCACCATCTTGACCTGAAGCATAGAATAAAAGGAGTGGGTCACATCTGAGACGCTTTCCAATCCGGATGACATTGCCTTCTTATTTTTATGCTTATTTTTATTTATATCTCGCTTTTCACATTGTTCCCGCCTCCTCCACTTAATTTCCGCGACAACAACCTTGTGAGGGTAGGTTTAGGCTGAGAGATCGTGACGGGCCCAAGGTCACCTAGTGGGCTTCCATGGTTGTGCTAGGGATTCAAGCCCCATTGTCCCAGGTCCTAGTCATATGCTCTAACCTCTATTCCACACCAGTCCTTATTGCTAATTAACATGTGGCATCATTTGCTGGGAAATTCACCTCCTTGCCTAGTCCCTTTAACTGGAGATGCCGGGGATTGAACCTGGGACCTTTTGCATGCCAAGCAGATGCTCCACCACTGAGCACTGAGCCACGGCCCCTCCCCAATTAACACATGAACACATGAAGCTACCTTTGACTGAATCAGACCCATGGTCCATCAGAGTCAGTATTGTCTACTCAGACCGGCAGCGGCTCTCCAGGGTCTCAGGCAGAGGTCTTTCACATCACCTGCTTGCCTGGTCCCTTTAACCGGAGATGTCGGGGATTGAACCTGAGACCTTCTGCATGCCAAGCAGATGCTCTGCCACTGAGCCACAGCCCCTCCCCAATAAACACATGAAGCTGCCTTCTACTGAATCAGACCCCTGGTCCATCAAAGTCAGCATTGTCTACTCTGACCGGCAGGAGCTCTCCAGGGTCTCAGGTGGAGGTCTTTCACATCACCTACTTGCCTGGTCCCTTTAACTGGAGATGCTGGGGATTGAAGCTGGGACCTTTTGCATGCCAAGCAGATGCTCTGCCACTGAGCCACAGCCCCTCCCCAAAGTCACATGAACACATGAAGCTGCCTTATACTGAATCAGGCCCTTGGTCCATCAAAGTCAGTATTGACTTCTCAGACAGGCAGCAGCTCTCCAGGGTCTCAGGCGGAGGTCTTTCACATCACCTCCTTGCCTAGTCCCTTGAACCGGAGATGCCGGGGATTGAACCTGGGACCTTCTGCATGCCAAGCAGATGCTCTACAAACTGAGCCACAGCCCCGTTCTTCCAAGGAGGACAGAGTTATCGTTTACATTGTCTTCCATTCCTGCATTTTCTACTGCCAATAACCGTGTGAGGTAGGTTAGGCTGAATGGCCCATGGTCCCTCAGTGAGCGTCACAACAGAGAGGGGTTTTGAACCCAGGTCCCCCCCTGTCCTAGTGTGACTTTCAAACCTCTACACCAAGTCAGCTGTCAGCATGAGGCTGCTTCATGCATCAAATCCTGCTCTTGGGAATGCTGTGTTTCTTTTGTGGCTGATAGTTCTGTGCAGAGGGCTTTCCGCAGCTGTCTTTGGAGGAGCCAGGGGTGTTTGTGTGCAAAAACACCACCCGGCCCCATTTGCTGTTTCAAGGAAGCAATTACATGGCTCAGGTGTTTTGTTGCCCTGTGCATTCGGCAACCCGAGGCGGGCAATTATTTCCCCAGCCTCGCTTGCTTCTGGGGGTGCCGCAGTGTTGTGGAGGACTCTGTTCTCCCCTCCCTCTGTGAGATAAACCATCTAGACAGCTGGTGTGTTTCCTGCTTTCTGTTTTTTTTTTCTTTCCTGTTCCCCCTTCCCCACTTTAATTACTTCACAAAACTGAGGAAAACAGCCCTTTCTTTTTTATTAATGACTCTAGCAAAGCTGCCCTTATGCGGAGCTAAAATATTAATTCTTTGTGATTAAATTTTACCATTGTTGAGCTTAGTGGCAAAAAGGGGGCGCATATAAGAGAACCCAAAATCACAAAATCACACAAGGTTGGAAGAGACCACAAGGGCCATCCAGTCCAACCCCCTGCCATGCAGGATCCCACAATCAAAGCACTCCCGACAGATGGCCATCCAACCTCTGCTTAAAGACCTCCAAAGACGGGGACTCCACCCCCCACCCCACCCCGAGGCAGGGCATTCCACCGTCGAACAGCCCTCACCGTCAGAAAGCTCTTCCTAATGTTTAGGTGGAATTGCTTTTCTCTTAGGGCAAAACCGCATGGTCGCTTTAGCTTCCTTTATTACCTATTTCAGCCAGGATTCAGCCAGGATCGAATGCACGCTCAGCGAAACGCATGCGTTCGATCCTGGCTGAATCCTGCCTGAAACATGGAATAAAGGAGGCTAAAGCGACCATGCGTTTTCGCCCTTGGTTTAAATCCATTACTCTGTGTCCTAGTCTCTGCAGCAACAGAAAACAAGCTTGTTCCCAACCCTACTCGGGAAGCTGAGGCTACTGAAACACAAGTGACTCAGGATATTGGTAATAACATAAGAACATAAGAAAGGCCATTCTGGATCAGACCAAGGTCCATCAAGTCCAGCAGTCTGTCCACACAGTGGCCAACCAGGGGCCTCTAGGAAGCTCACAAACAAGACGACTGCAGCAGCACCATCCTGCCTGTGCTCCAAAGCAGCTCATATAATTGGCATGTTCCTCTGATCCTGGAGAGAATAGGTATGCATTATGACTAGTATCCATTTTTATTAGTAAAGTCGTAAAACAAACTTTCAGTTAGGTCACAAGGTCTACCGGAAACCAACTCACACAGATCGCTACTTACACAAAAACTCCAACCACCACCCCCGACAGAAAAGAGGAATAATCAAAACATTAATGGACCGTGCAAGACGGATCTGTGAACCACAGTTTCTCAAGGAATAAATTAATCATCTAAATCACGCACTGCTAGCAAACGCCTATTCCAGAAATGAAATCAGAAGGGCCATTAAACCAAACAAAAATCAGAAAACTCAGGAAAAACAGTCTCCCATAGGAAAGGTATTCTTGCCATTTATTAAAGGAGTCACTGATAGGATGGAGAAATGTTTGAAAAAACATAACCTACAAACAGTGTTTAAACCCACCAAGAAAATACAACAGATGCTACGATCAGCAAAAGACAAAAGAGACCCCCTCACCTCTGCAGGAGTATACAGTATACCTTGCAGTTGTGGACAAGTTTACATCGGGACCACAAAACGCAGCATACAAACAAGGATAAAAGAACATGAAAGATACTGCAGACTTGGCCAACCTGAGAAATCAGCAGTGGCTGAACATGGACTGACACAAACAGGACACAGGGTCTTATTCCAAGACACTGAAAGACTGGACAATTCTACCAACTATTTTGTCAGATTGCACAGAGAAGCCATTGAAATTCATAAACATCAGCACAACTTTAACAGAAAAGAAGAGAGTTTAAGAATGAATAAGGCTTGGCTTCCTGTCCTGAAAACCTCCAGACTAACAAAGACTACAGTCCACAATAGCCATGCGGATTAGCCTTGGATTCCACATGTTAACAGATCACTTCAGGATACAATGGTTCCACATTAACATACTTATTAGCACATTATCTTGATACTTACAGGACAATGATTTGCACATTACCTTTAATACTTTGCAGGACAATGACTCAGCTCAAACCCAACCCCTTTCTGACTATATATTACTCTTCTTACACACTTGACACTGAGAAACACTGTCCTTCAGTGTTACTCCTCTCCCCATGGAAGATCCAGGACTAGATTTTCCCAGCATTTTTACAAAACCCACTAGCAGCCATCCAGATTCAGTTCAATATTGTAACTCAGAGGAAGAAGGGGTATACTTTTTCCAGCCCTGTGTAGTTTTACCAATGAATCCGTATCTCCTATTTTTTTTTTCCTCCAGTACCTGACATACAGTTATGCTTCCTCCCAGCAAGGAAGTTTCACTGAGCTATTCTAATAGCTATCAATAGTCTTAAAGAGCCAGCATGGCCACCTGCCTCACAAGGTGCCTGTTGTGGGGAGGGAAAGGGAAGGCGATTGTAAGCCGCTTTGAGACTCCTTAAAGGTAGAGAAAAGCAGGGTATAAAAACCAACTCTTCTTTCTATCTCTGTTGTCCTTTCCATAGGCGTCCAGGATAAAATTAATTCTCCCTCTCTTTTATGTGAGCCTTTTATGACAGCTGGTGTCCCTAAACCTTCCTTCTGCCACAATAAATATGCCCTTTGCCTTCAGCCATAAGGGCTAGGAACTTATTACTTTTCTCGGCATTGGAGCGCACTGTTCCTGCGACGACAGCATCTGCCTTCCATTTCAGACGCTGGGAGCGCTGGCGATCCTTGACAGAGCTCTCCCAGATGAGCCACGCGTAAAACTGCCTCTCTGCGTACTTGTGCGCTGACCTCAAAGTTCGCCCTGCGTTTCCCCTGACACTCCTTCCTCCCAGCCACTTGCCAGAGTGTTGGACTAGAATCTGAGAGACCCAGGTTCGAATCCCCACTCTGCCATGGAAGCTTGTTGGTTGGCCACTGTGTGAACAGACTGCTGGACTTTAGGGGAGGGGCCATGGCTCAGTGGTAGAGCATCTGCTTGGCATGCAGAAGGTCCCAGGTTCAATCCCCGGCATCTCCAGTTAAAGGGACCAGGCAAGTGAGTGACGTGAAAGACCTCTGCCTTAGACCCTGAAGAGCCACTGCCGGACTAAGTAGACAATACTGACTTTGATGGACCAAGGGTCTGATTCAGTAGAAGGCAGCTTAATGTGTTCATGTGTTCATGCGATGGACCTTGGTCTGATCCAGCATGGCCTTTCTTATGTTCTTGTTGGGTGACCTTGGGCCGGTCACACACACTCAGCCTTACCTACCACGAAGGTTTGTTGTGAGGATAAAATGGAAGAGAGAAGAACAATGTAAGCTGCTTTGGATCCCCATAGGGGAGACAGGAGGGGTGTAAACAAAATAAAAATATATGGACTGCCTTTTTCTGAGAACTTCTGTGTTCATTGAAAAGCTTCTAGCACTTTTGGTTGAAAAGGTGGCCCTGAAAGTATGAAGAGCAAAGCCGAGTGTAAATTCAGTGCCCTGTGGACTCTTTCCCCTCTCTGGGACCAACAAAACCAGAATTAAGACGATAAGAGGACCGATGCAAAGGTGCATAATGACTGCGGTTGCAGAATTTTGCACTAAATTTGAATTGTCAGGGTTGTGCATTAGAAGCAATTTATTTTGGCAGCATGCGCAGTGCACCTGTGCCCATTTGATGAAAAAAGACATCCTGTTAAGTCTGCCATCGTGCGGGTCACTCCTCAGATTTGCTTCCCTTGTAGGAGAGAAGCTGCTAATTCAGAGATCCAGCGTCTTTGCCCAATGCAAGAACATCCTTGGCAGCTCTGGGTGACTCAGACGTTGAGCAGCAGACGTTGGGTTTCTTCGTTTGACAGCTTTTCCCTTTCCTCCCTTCCTCCCCCTCTTGCTGCGTTGGCTGGGCTTTCCTTCCTGGCTCTTAATTAAATATGTGTAATTATTTTTCTTTCCTATCTTATCGGATGCACCGAGGTGCCCGGGAGCAAAAGAGTGAGGATGGTTTGTTTTTATTGGTTTGCCTGCCCGGCTGTTGAAATTTGAAGAGCGTGCCCCTGAAATGTAAATGGGAGCGGGTAATCACTTCCTTCGAAAAGAGATCTTGAAACCAGACTCACGCTAGCAGTTGCCTGAATAAATCATAGAATCATAAAGTTGGATGGGACCACCAGGGTCATCTCGTCCAACCCCTTGCACAGTGCAGAAAATTCACAACGATTTTCCCCCAACAACCCCAGTGACTTCCAGAGAGCCAGCGTGATGCTGTGGTTAAGAGCAGTGGTTTGGAGCGGTGGACTCTGATCTGGAGAACCGGATTTGATTCCCCACTCCTCCACATGAGCGGCGGAGGCTAATCTTGTGAACCAGGTTAGTTTCCCCACTCCTCCACATGAAGCCAGCTGGGTGACCTTGGGCTAGTCACAGCTCTCTCAGCCCCACCTACCTCCCAGGGTGTCTGTTGTGGGGAGGGGAAGGAAAGGGAAGGTGATTGTAAGCTGGTTTGATTCTGCCTTAAGTGGTAGAGAAAGTCGGCATATAAAAACCAACTCTCCTCCTCCTTCTCCATGCCCAGAAGATGGCCAAAAAAAACCCTCCAGGATCCCTGGCCAATCTGGCCTGGAGGAAAATTGCTTCCTGACCCCAAAGTGGTGAAAGATCCTGAAGTTATGATCTTTTTTTTTTTCATATCACATGCACAACTTCATTTTTTCTTTAAGTCACCAGTTCTGTAGCCGTGGGTCAAGTCCCCAAATTAGGACATGATTCCCTTGAAGTGATTCTCAAAGCCAGGAGGGAGAAGGAGGAAGAGGGTGAGCTAGGAATGGAGGCTCTTTGGCAAATTGATGTTGGCTTGCTTACACACTTCATTTCTACCCCGCTTTTCTCCCCAATGGGGACCAAAAAGAGCTTACATCTTTCAATCACCTTCCCTTCCCCTCTCCACAACAGTCATCCTCTGAGGTAGGTGGGGCTGAGAGAGCTCTAAGAGACCTGTAACTAGGCCAGGGTCACCCAGCTGGCTTCAAGTGTAGGAGCGGGGAAACCAATCCAGTTCTCCAGATTAGCGTCTGCCGCTCATGGGGAGGAGTGGGGAATCAAACCCGGTTCTCCAGATCAGAGTCCACCGCTCCAAACCACCGCTCTTAACCACTACACCACTCTGGCTCTTGGATGGGAGACCACCAAGGACGTCCAGGGTTGCTACACAGACAATGGCAAACCACTTGTGAACATCTCTGGCCTTGAAACCCCTACAGGATCGCCATAAGTCTGCTGTGACTTGGTGACAAATTTCCACCATTGACCTTGGCCTATTTTTTATCTCTACGTGACAGCTGAAGCCACACAGCAGTGTGAGGGCAGGAGAACAAAGAAGGAATTCCAAAGGGCATTAAGGCTCCGACAGGAAATATTAGCATATTATGTGCTGGTTGTGTTATTACTGCTTACTACTGGCAGCATGCAGAAATGTTCTAGATTCCTAAAAAAAAAAAAGTCCCCAAATAAGGATGCTGCTAGATATGATACCCGGAGATCTGTGACTGATCTCTTGTTTTGTTTAGTTTGCAAAACTCAACCATGGAGCTGCTGAAATTAAACAGAGATTGAGGGTAATCCTTCCTCCATGATTTTCAACTGCCTGAATAGCCTGGTTTGGCCAGAGTTCATCAGGACTTGGGAGGCAGGATCAGCCATGGTCAATACTTGGATGAGAGACCACCAAGGAATACCAGAGTCGCTATGCAGAGGAAAGCAATGGCAAACCACATCTCTCAGTCTCTTGCCTTGAAAACCCTACTGGGTTGCCGTAGGTTGGCTGCGACGACACCACTTTACACACACACACAAGACCCTGGAGACCCCTGACCTGAATGGCCCAGGCTAGCCCAATCTCATCAGATCTCGGAAGCTAAGCACGGTTGGCCCTGGTTAGTATTTGGATGGGCGACCACCAAGGAATACCAGGGTTGCTATGCAGAGAAAGGCAATGGCAAACCACCTGTGTTAGTCTCTTGCCTTGAAAACCTTACTGGGTTGCCTTAGGTCAACTGTGACTTGATGGCACTTTACACACACACATACACAATGTGGGGTTCTCACATTTTATTTAGAGAAGGCAAGCTACTTAGGAAGTGGATCCTGAAAAATACAGTTGCTATTGGCAGTTTTAATGCTGATGGGTTTTTAAAAGTAAGTTTCATCTTGATTAATATATTCATTGTAAGCTACCTTCAGGAAGCCAGTATCAGTATTTTAATGCTGAGAATCTGATCGATTTATCTGAAACATTTCTATCCCTCTTTCTTGGTTAAAAAAAGCCTTCCAATTAAAATGCAACGTTTTATTTGAACTTTGGTTAACTGTTCGTTTCGCTCAAACTATTAACTCCCATAATTTTAAAGAGTCGTTTCTGGTTGCAAAGGGATTGCAATCAATTTTCCAATCTCTCCCAAGAACTAGCCTTGTGAGTACAACTTTCTATCTCATTCCTTTCTCCCAGGAGCAAAAGGAAGCATGCATGATTCTCCCTTCCTCCACTTTATCTCACAACAACCCTGTGAGGGAGGATAGGCTGAAAGAGCATGAAAGGCCCAAGGTTAACCAGTTAACTTCATGGTAGAATAGGGAATTCGAACTGAGGTCTAGTTCTTCCTCAATATGCTACACTGGCTAAAAAAATTCCATGCTATTCATGTGGTTTTTCCTAAGCATTGCATAAAATTATGCGCGTCTGTCAGCGGCAATTGTGATAACTGAATAATGTCTGATTGAGTCTGACATTACAAGCGTTAACATTTAACCAACAGATGTGAGAAAAGCACATCTGGAGCTGCAGGCAGTCCTGCGCTCTAAGGACAGAAGTCGACACGGGGCTGCCATCAAAAATGGCATTCCCGGTTGAAGTCTGCCCATCTCCAGCACCTTGTAAGCCTGCAAGTAATACCACCATTGCAAACAGGTCTGTTCCATTGTGCTATATTCCAAGGCAATAACCCAGCTTTTTTTGTGGCTTGTTTTTTGAAATACAGACAAAGCCACGTTGAAATTAATGAAGACGCCTCGGTGCTCTTTACCTGATCTTTCCGAATCGGAGGTGCGGAGGAAGCGGCACGCTCAGGGTGTGACAAAGTGGAATAAAAGGAACTTATCTTGGAGGTAGGCATGCATCTAACCCCGAATTTGGGAGTTTCTCGGGGCTGGTTCACACATGCTGGGTCGTCACATTGTAGATTAGCATTTGTGTTCAAGCCATCACTAGGGGTCCTAGGTCCCTCTTTGCCACCGGTGGGAGGTTTTTTTGGGGGTCACACCCCACCTAATCTACCTCATAGGGTTGTTGTGAGGATAAATGGAGGAGAGGAGAATGATGTAAGACCTTTTGGGTCCCTACTGGGGAGGAAAGTGGGGGGTATGCACAAAATAAATAAATACCGTGGGGGGTTATGCTGGTAGGCCAGCTGCAGAGCCTCTGAGAAAATGCTAAGTTCCATCCTCTCTAAGCAGCCATAGTGAGCCAAGCTTACCCATCATTTCTCTCCATTGCAAAATGTTCACAGCAGAGGATTAACTGATACACACTGGGGTTGTGCCTAAGTCCATACAGGCAAGCTGTGGCAGAGAACCAAATGGTGTTTCCCTGTGGGCGTGTTTGTTAAGTGCCGTCAAGTCGCTTCTGACTCATGGCGACCCTATGAATCAATGTCCTCCAAAATGTCCTCTCCTTAACAGGCTTGATCAGGTCTTGCAAACTGAGGGCCGTGGCTTCTTTTATAGAGTCAATCCACCTCTTTTGGGTCTTCCTCATTTCCTGCTGCCTTCAACTTCTCTTAGCATGATGGTCTTTTCCAGTGACTCTTGTGTGTTTCCCTAGCCTGAACTAATGTTGTATTTTTGCGACTAGCTTTTTCCTCTCTGATCCATGCCTGCTTTCCTCATGCCTTCCTCTTCTGGGGATTTATTCGAGAAGCCTGTCCTGAATATTTTGAGCACACGAGAACGTTTGATCATGGATTTTTCATGCCCAGCACAAAACTCGGAGCTCCAGCCTCTTGAAGGTGGCTTGAGAGTTTACTCAACGTTGGCTGTCTGTGGCGGTGTGATAAAGGATGCTGGGAATACAAATCGTCATTTGCTTGCTGGTCAGAAAAAGAGAGATCGGGAGGCCAAACAGATGGCCGCTGGAATGGTGCCAGCTGCTGGTATTGAAGTGGTTTCTCGCGTCGGGACTCGCCACTAGTTTGCAAAAGGGACTGAAATCGGTGTAGAAACTTATGCTGCCCTCTTGGTTGCATCCACCATTTTGTGTCCTTCTTGTTTGGAATGAGAGAAGATGCTGGTAATGAAGTTTATTGTTTGTGGCCAAAGGCCATCACAATCTACCATACAAAACACCAAATAACATTAAAATAACATTAATATAAGATTAAAATAACTTTAAACCAGTCTGACCACCAAGAAGCTAGTAATTGAATATGTTAAACTCCCTGATTAACAACAGCTTTAGCTCGGATTTTCTTGGCTGCTAAAGCAAAGAGTGACACTTTGTAGGAAACATCAGGGTTGGCATCTGATAGGAGAAAGAGCAGCTTCTCTGATCCGAAAAAGATGTAGGCCCTTCAAAAACGCTCCGAGAAATTTAGATTGGGCTCTGTGTAGAGAGGACAGAATAAGGTGTAATGAATTAGGCCCTCTGGAGCGGCTCCACAAATACATAGGCAAGAGACCCATGGTGTTTGGGAGTAACGTCCAGCTATCAAAGCCGTTGGCATGGTTTGAAACCGGAGGGAGGTCAAAGCTATTCTGAGGTTATGGCAGGGGATACTGACCAGATACGGAGCTCTGACATGGTCCCTTTTAAACTGTTTAAACCATGGTGAGAATTTGGACTGGGAGATTGATTGCCTGTCTGATGCAGCCTCACTCTTAAGCACCCAATCCCGAATGTTGGAAGAGAAGATGCATTTGTCATGAAGACTTTAAAGGGCTTTTCGGTTTCAGTCTGGAAAAGGTTACCGAGCACCTTTGCACGCACAAGCTCCTACGTTCAGCCGCTGGCCTCTCTGAATAAACAACCATCGGGACCAAGTGTTGAGAACCCGGAGAGCTGGTGCCAACCGAAGTGGACGACACTGATCTAGATCTGGCTCCAAATAAGGCAGCTTCATACGTTCGCAGGGCAATGATACTTCTGTAGGCAGAGGAAAGGATAAATAACAGATCACCTGAGTTTATGTTCTGGCTCTTCAGCAGGAAGGGCTCATGGCTGAGTGGCAGAGCGTGTGTTTTCCATGCAGAAAATCATCAATTGCATCTCCGGCGTCTCAGGAAAGGTGTCCTTCCTTGAGAGCTGCCACCAGTCACAAAGGACCATGCTGGTGTCAGACTCGAGTCCAACAGCACCTTAGAGACCAACAAGATTTTCAGGGTATAAGCTTTCGAGAGTCAAAGCTCCTTGCAAGTAGGAACGGAGATTAACTGGGTCCTTATATCCCAGTCAGAAGGTGGGAGGGCAGAATGCCCTTAAGCATTTCCCCCTGCTCTAATCAAGCGGATTACATTTTGCGTTGTACCCTTTGCATCCTGACTCCCTTCTTTGTAGCAACCCTTCCACCTTCTGACCAGAAGATAAGGACTTAGGGATCTCCATTTCTGGCTGGAGAGCCAGCGTGTAGTGGTTAAGAACAGTGGTTAGGAGTGGTGGACTCCAATCTGGAGAACCGGGTTTGATTCCCCACTTCTCCATATGAGCAGCGGAGGCTGATCTGGAGAACTGGATTGGTTTCCCCACTCCTACATATGAAGCCAGCTGGGTGACCTTGGGCTAGTCACAGCTCTCTTAGAGCTCTCTCAGCCCCACCTACTTCACAGGGTGTGTGTTGTGGGGGGGGGGGGGAAGGTGATTGTAGGCCAGTTTGATTCTTCCTTAAGTGGCAGAGAAAGTCGGCATATAAAAACCAACTCTCCTTCTCCTCCTCCTCCTTCTTCTGACTGCATGCCTTGAAACAGCCTTTTCTCAGCACCCTTCCTCTTTTGGGACTAAACATCCCTCCTCCCGATGAAGAATTTGGGAGAGCTCTCATGCATCCTCAGAATTCTGCAGAAATTACACTCTTACACATGAAGCCAGCTGGGTCACCTTGGGCTAGTCACAGCTCTCTTAGAGCTCTCTCAGCCCCACCTACTTCACAGGGTGTCTGTTGTGGGGAGGGGAAAGGATGGTGATTGTTAGCTGGTTTGATTCTTCCTTAAGTGGCAGAGAAAGTCGGCATATAAAGAAACAACTCTTCTTCTCTCTTCTTCTCTTCTTCCTGCTTGTATCTGACAAAGGGAGCATTGACTCTTGAAAGCTCACACCCTGGAAATCTTGTTGATCTTTAAGGTGCTACTGGACTCGAATCTGGGTCTTCTACTGCAGACCAAAACAGCTACCCTTTGAAACGATCGCCTTGGATGTCAGGGTGGCAAAAGGAAAGCAGCCCTGGCAAACCGGTGGGGTACCAAGTCCAAGGCGAAATTAAACACTCAGCAGAACGAAGACGGCCGGCGGAGGAAAGACTTGGGTCACAGTGCTTGCGACGAGGCGGGGAGCTTTTCGAGCGGCTCCTTATTTTTGTCGGATTGACGTCGAAGGCCGCTGCCTGATTTGTTCCTAGCAGAACTTTTTAAAGTTATCTGTAGCGGCCGTCCTGCGCAGAAGAAGAGAGCCACCCGAGAGCGCAACCCGCCGAACTGAGATCAAGCGCGAAAGAGACGTGTTTGGGGCTTGCAGTGGATTTGTTCTGTTCTGTGGTCTTCGAAGAACCGCATTCGCTGGAGCTTTCTTTCCCCACGGGGGGTCTGCTCTGCTAGAACGCTGTGCGGGGCACGTCTCTTGCATTTGGGGGACTGGCCTGCGTGGCAACAGCGCCCCCTGCTGCGCCTTGCAAAAATTGACATGTGAAATCAGAGCTGGGGGGGGAGCAGAGCTAATGACTCATAAAGACATCGCCTAAAATCACTCTCCATTTTTGCTAATATAGAGGCTACCTTGTTTTTTCCTTCTTCCTTGTGAGAGAGCTGAGTGTCCTGATTCGCGCGGGGAAGGGATCTGAGTAACTGCTGGCTTTTATCTTTTCCGAGGGAGAGCGGAAGTCTTTCCCCTTCTCTATCCCAGTAGCTTTCAGTGCATCTTGAAATCTGTTTTGCATGCAGCGTCGTCTAACTAAAAGCCGCCCTTGTGGGGTGGCTACGGAGCCAGCGTGGTATAGTGGTTAAGAGGAGTGGTTTGGAGCGGTGGACTCTAATCTGGAGAACCGGGTTTGATTCCCCACTCCTCCACATGAGCAGCGGAGGCTAATCTGGTGAACTGGGTTGGTTTCCCCGCTCCGACACATGAAGCCAGCTGGGTGCCCTTGGGCTAGTCACACTTCTCTATGAACTCTCTCAGCCCCACCCACCTCACAGGGTGTCTGTAGGAAGGGGAGGTGAGTGTAAGCCAGTTTGATACTTCCTTAAGTGGCAGAGAAAGTTGGCGTATAAAAACCAACTCTCCTTCTTCTTCTTCTTCTTCTTCTTCTTCTGACTGCAGACTGCATGCTCTGAAACAGCCTTTTCTCACCACCCTTCCTCTTTTGGGACTAAACATCCCCCCTCCTGATGAAGAATTTGGGAGAGCTCTCAAGCATGCTCAGAATTCTGCAGAAATTAGATAGGTCCCCTCTAGAAAGTTATTACAGAACCAGTGTTGGTTGTCATTCTTTTTCAGATGGATCAACCTGACTGCCTCCACCTTTTGTCACAAATCAGTCGAATTCAAAGACCCCTTTAGGAGAGCTCTCCCCAAATATGCTTTTGTATTGTTGAAGAGCTCAGAGTGGAGTACCTCGTTCTTGCCCCCTCCGTTTTATCCTCCCAAGAACCCTGCAGGGCAGGTTAGGCTGAGAGCGACCGGCCCAAGCTCATCCAATGAGCCTGGCAACCCTACCCAAAGAGGATTTTAGGGGGCTGTCACAGTAGCGATCGTCACAGATCTCACAGCCTTACCTACCTCACAGGGTGACTCTTGTGGGGAGAGGAAGGGAAGGTGACTGTAAGCCGGTTTGATTCTTCCTTAAGTGGTAGAGAAAGTCGGCATATAAAAACCAACTCTTCTTCTTCTTCTCCTTCTCCTCCTTCTCCTTCTCCTTCTCCTTCTCCTTCTCCTCCTCCTCCTCCTCCTTCCCCCCACCACGGTAAGTACCTGCCTCTCCCTATCTCCCCCTGGCATCCCATACTGCAAGCATCTGCTCAGAAATCACACTGTCCCACCTATTTCCTTGTGTAAATGCAGTGAAACGACAGGGAAAGGCAGCTGGCCCCGGCCTGCAGACTGACTCAGCATTTTCCTCCAGAAAAACCCTTCCCGGAGACTCATCCTGGGTACCGTCAATCTGTCGGAAAGGACACATCCCGGACTCTGAGTCATCATCTTTCGAGCAGGTCTTCAAAGCCAAAACAACCCCTCTGGTTCTGATAACTCTCGGCTTACTGGAAAATGTCAGTCAGGCCGACAGCGACGCGGGAGGGTGGCATCTCAGCGAGAGGCAGCAAACACCCCCATGGCGGACGTAAATTGGAGGCCAGCAGAATTCCCTGGGAAGAACTGGTTACTCTGCCTTGGCGTTCTTAGGCAGGAACAGATGGAACAAATTCTGTTGTCGCCCCCCCGCCGTTGCTGGTTTTGCTGCTACATGTCAGAAAGCCATTGATGGCTGCTTCCCACGCCGTGTTGCAAATGGGCACGCATGCCATCAGCACATGTAACGGTGTGCGTGACATTTTCACACATGCCAATATATGCACCAGAAGCATCCCTTAAAAAGGATGCGTTGTAGCCTTTCTCCCCGCCATTTCTGGAAGGTTTTTTTTGAAAGTTTAAGCCCTCCCCAGCATAAAAGGCTCCCTGTACCTAGAAAGCTGGCATACCTGGAGGAGGAGGAGGAGGGGAGTTCATTTTTATATGCTGATTTTCTCTACCACTTAAGGAAGAATCAAATTGGCTTAAAATCCCTTCCCCTCCCAACAACAGACACCCTGTGAGGTAGGTGTGCTATGGTCCCAATCCAAATTGGAGCCTGCATGCTTATCTGGGAATCATGTCCTGGCCACACATCTGTCAGTCGGATCCAGGGACATCTCCTGGGAAAGAGTATCATGTAGTCAAGCCCTGAGGATACATGGGAGAATGCCACAGGTGTGGCCAGGTACTCCAGAAAAGCAGAGGAAGTTCTTGGGGCCTTTATGAGTGGCTTAGTGACCATCAAAGGCCTGCGTCAGCTGAGTCCGGTAGAACATAAGAACATAAAGAAAGTCCTCCTAACTCAGACCAAGGTCCATCAAGTCCAGCAGTTTGTTCACACAGGAGCCAACCAGGGGCCTCTATGAAGCCCACAAACAAGACGACTGCAGCAGCACCATCCTGCCTGTGTTCCACAGCACCTGCTTTATAATAGGCATGTTCCTCAAATACTGTAGAGAATAGGCATGCATCATGACTAGTATTCATCTTGACTAGTAGCCACGGATAGCCCTATCCTATTAAAGCCTATTAAAGCAGCAAAGTTGGCAGGGAAGCAAGCCCTATGCCCTGGAGATCGTGGGACTTCCAAGCAGGCGCTGCCTTTTTGCAGAGACGGGTCAGTGACTACAGCTGTTCCTCGGACTTTATTGCCCAACGAGCTGCAGGACGCTTTTCAGCTCTGTGACAAGGCCAGGAACGAAAACAGGCCGAGGGATTTGCAGCGGCAGCCGTAGCAAAAGCCACGAGCGCAGGGCTGTATGGCTTGCCAGTGCCGCGCTCGGAGGTCAAGCCTCCATCTGTCGCTCGGTCTCCTCTTTGCCCCTCTTTGACTCCCTGGACCATCCGGTAGGCAATTAAGCCGGTCATCTTGAATTACCCATCAGCAGGACTGTTGCGTCCTCTGACCTTTAAAAAAGCTTAATTGGGAGAGCCGAGTTAGCTCTGGTTTGACGTGCCAAGAAGAGCTTTATTGCACAGCCTATATAAATTTATGCAAATTAAGACAATTGGCATCGTTTTGCGTTCTCTGCCTAATGGGTTCTGCTTGGTCGGTTGTGACGCTGGAACAAGGTGCGCTCAGAGCTCTGAAACATTCCTTTGAGAGCAAGCAATTCTGGTGTGTGTGGTGTTTTTTTCTGGTGTGTTGGGGTGTTGTTGTTTTTTTTTTTTGCATTAGGCACGACTCCTTCTACATACATCACACATGTGCGCATACACTGTAGGGGGGGAAATGGAGGTTAATGCTTTTCCTTATGTGGGGCAATGTCCCGGTACTCACTTGTTGCGGGATACACCACCCTTGTAAGTCAGCAGAGTAAAAAAAGCCAAAAGGTAAGTGGAGGAATATAAACAACTCACGCATGTAAGATAAAAGAAAACTGTATTTAATAAAAGGATTATAAGGTTCTGTAAATAAACAACATTCTCTGCTTAAGAGGCTTGTTACTTATTCATTGTGTGTGAGGCAGAGAGCTAACACAGTTATACAGAGAGACGTCTGACTTTTGACAGGATCTGAGACTGAGTGCTGAGTGAATACTGAATGAATGGGCGAAAACGCACGGTCGCTTTATCCTCCTTTAATCCCTGTTTTAGCCAGGATTGAATGCATATTAGGCGAAACGCATGCGTTCGATCCTGGCTGAATCCTGGCTGAAACAGGGATTCAAGGAGGATAAAGCGTCCATGCGTTTTCGCCCAATGCCACAAACTAGGCCCAGCATTAAATCCAACACACTTCATTCGCTCCCATTGCATTAGAATTTTTCCATTCCCAGAGGAAGCAAAGCGAAAGGAAGCATATCGAGAGCAGTAACAGACAGAGACGCAACCGTCTGAAAGACTAACAGATTCCCCCGAAGAAGCCTGCGGGCTCAAAGCTTAGGGAATTTTTAGCTGATAGTCCAGGAGCTTGTCCAGAACCTTGTCAGATCTCGGAAGCTAAGAAGGGTCGGTCCTGGTTAGTATTTGGATGGGAGGCTGCCAAGGAAGGCCAAGGTTGCTCTGCAGAGGCTGGCAATGGCAAACCCACCTCTGTTCGTCTCTTGACCTCGTAAATCCTGCGAGGTTGCCATAAGCCGGCTGCCACTTACATAAGACTATAAGAAAGGCCGTGCCGGATCAGTCAAAGGTCCATCAAGCCCAGCAGTCTGTTCACACAGTGGCCAACCTCTAGGAAGCCCCCAAACAAGACAGCTGCAGCAGCACCATCCTGCTTGTGTTCCACAGCACCCAACATAATGGGCATGCTCTTCTGATCCTGCAGAGAATAGGTATGCACCATGACTAGTATCCATTTTGACTAGTAGCCATGGATAGCCCCTTCCTCCATAAGAACATAAGGAAAGCCCTGCTGGATCAGACCAAGGTCCATCAAGTCCAGCAGTCTGTTCACACAGTGGTCAACCAGGTGCCTCTAGGAAGCCCACAAACAAGACGATGACGGCAGCATTGTCCTGCCTGTGCTCCACAGCACCTAATATAATAGGCATGCTCCACTGATCCTGGAGAGAATAGGTATGCATCATGACTAGTATCCATTTTGACTAGTAGCCATGAATACCCCTCTCCTCCATGAACATGTCCACTCCCCTGACATGTCCACTCCCCTGATGACAAATTTCCACCATCGATCTTGGCCTATTTTTTTATCTCTGCATGTCAGCTGAAGCCACACAGCAGCGTGAGGTCAGGAAGCCATGTTTCCTGCCCTCACTCTGGTCCCTCACGGGTAAAAAAAATATGGCTTCCAACGGGGAGGGGACTGCGATCGCCACCGCCACCAAAACCTCATGAAAGAACAGTGGAAAGGATAAGCAGGGGGCAAATCTTTTTTCTCACCACCCATCACCCCTTCTCCATGTTTGCTCTGAAAAGCTGAATAAAGACCTTTCCTCTGAATTCTCTTCCGGACATCTGGTGACGTATCTTGAACAGTCCAAGGATGGTCTGTTGAGCACAGTGTGGGGAGGGACGAAGGACCGCGCATACCGAACGGGGAGACCACCACCCCACCTGCGCTTTGAGATAAACAAGCGTTTATTGCCCTTCCGCAGCTCCGGTGGGAATTCATTAATTAATGCTCCGACTAATGGCTTTTCTCAATTGGGCCTTTGAGCCTTGCGCAGGCCGGCTATTAAGCAGCCTCCAACCTGTGGCGTCGAAAGATAACCGGATCGGTGTCCGCCGCGCGGAGCCAATTAACGGAGCAGATTTCTAGAAAGGGTCCCCGGCTTTATCGCCTCGAGCCGAAAACAGGGGTGTTGACCGGTATATGTGTGAGCGGGGGAGGTAATTGCTGTTCTCGGCCGCCAGCAGCTGCTGTTTGTTCCTGGGGTGCCTGCCCCCCAAATCCCCCCGGAGTCGAGCGCCGATGCTCGGCTTGCTCATTCCCCCATCAAATACTGCCGGTCCCCCTCCCTGCTTATAATCAGAGGGCTCAGCGTGAAGCTGTTCCAGGTAGATAACCAGCAAAGACAGAGAGAGAGAGAGAGAAAAAAACCCTACATTCCCAGCAAGCAAAGTTGCTTCTTAGGGCCAAATGAGACATGATGCGCTTTATCATTAAGATGGTAGAATAGTTTATTATTAAAGGGAAATTATTGTAATCTTAGCAAATGTCTCTATGGTCACCCAGATCTTATTTTCTTGTTTCTTTCACGGGTATATGTGTGCTATTGCTTTCTAAGTTTCTATGTATTTTTTCGTTTTCTATTTTGTATTCTTGCTTGATGCGCTTTATGTGTTCCCTGCCTTTGAGAGACAGTGAGAACGGAAGAAAGAAATGAACGCAGCTCTGAAAGCTTGCAGATTTAATCTGAATAGTAGCGTAGGGGAGAAGAGCAGAGAGGGCATGCTGGAAGGTGGCTTAGAGGTCATCTAGTCCAACCTCGCTCCCAGGCCACTTCTGGAATACACAGCTACGGTATCTCCAGCAGATTCTTCAAGACCTCCGGTGAGGGACGACCCACAGCCTCCCGAAGCAAGCTGTTGAACAACTGTTATTTTTAAGTTACTGTTATTCTTAATTACTCTTAGGTTAGCTGTTACTCTAATATTTACCAAAATATTTACCCCAAAATATTACTCTAATATTGAACCCAAAATCCACTTCCATGCAATGTGAACCCCATTTTCCTTAACCTCAATATATTACATTTTTATCCTGTCCTCCCTCTGAATACAGTGCACGTGAGTCTCTCTTGCTCTGTTTTATCCTTACAGCAACCCTGCAAGGTAGGGCAGGCTGAAAGAGGGTGAGTGACTGGCCCAGGGTAACCCAGTGGGATGTAATTGCCCAGGCAATGTTATTTACCTCCATGCCATGAAAAACTTCAGCTGCCCATTTCCACGCATTAAGCCTCTGTTAAAGGGGCAGGACGTTTACTTTTCCCTCCAGGTTGTTGGCAACCCTATTCCTAAGGTACACAGATGAGCTCCCTAAACTTCCTTATCCTGAGTCCCTTGGTCTGTCAATGTCAATATTGTCTACTCTGACTAGCAGCGCCTCTCCAGGGTCTCCAAAGGGGAGAAGATCTTGTTAACAAATATGGGCACCGAGTCCCCGACCCCTTGCATCTTCAGCAAGCGCTCCCTTATTTGAGCCCTTTCCCTCCTCTCAGATCGTTGGGTTTCCTCCTTCTGTTTCAGAGTCCGCACCTTCCCCAAGGAATCTCACCTGGGCCACGACACCGTCCGTGCCCTCATGTACTATGCCCTGAAGGTGTGGAGCGACATCACGCCGCTGAATTTCCACGAAGTGGCAGGCAACAACGCCGACATACAAATCGACTTCTCCAAATCGGACCACGACGACGGGTACCCCTTCGATGGCCCGGGCGGCACGGTGGCTCATGCTTTCTTCCCGGGGGAACACCACACCGCTGGAGACACCCACTTTGACGATGATGAATACTGGACCTTCCGATCCGCAGGTATGTCAGGGTAAGAGAGCAGCAGAGAAACTAGAAGGTTTTCTCTTTTCTACTATGGGCGGCTCTGAAGATGAAGAAGGCGCAGAAGGGAAGACTGGCCTCTGTGAAAGTCATGGGTTTCCACGGGCTTCTTGGCTGACCTCTGGAGTTTTCTTGGCATAGGGCAGGGTTGCCAGCCCTTGGCTGTGCCAAGATTGGGACATAAAGGAATGGCTTCACATGATGCAGCCAAAAAAAAAAAAAACCAGGAAGTGATATCACCACATTGCAAGACACTCTAGGGTTTCCCCAAAGCTCTGTGGTAAAAACCATAGAGTTTCCAGGGATTCCTAGAGCGTCACATGATGCGGTGACAATTTTCCACTTTTTTGGCTGGAAATGGCATCACTTTTTTTTTTACCCACCATTTACTGTTTTTACCCACCTTCCCCCACCCCACCCCATGGAGTGCCAGCAGGGGATGGGAAGCCCTGGATTATCATCTTTTTTTCTGGCAAAGTTTCTATGACAGCTGCATCAAAGGCAGAAGTTCAACAGGGGCGCCATTTCCTACTGCATCTCTGTGGTGAAACACATAGTAACTGTTGGGTTTCTGCTGGTCAAACCACACAGAAATATGAAGAAAAAGACCGTAGCATCCTCTAGTTTTGTCTCTTTACGTTTGACACCCCTGCTCTAGGGTCTCGGAGAATTGAATGACAGGTTCTCTGCTCTTCCCAAATCTTACAGAACCCTGGGTGGTTATGTTTCTATTTCATGGGATTCTGGGCCCAGTTTGACCTAGAATGTGCCATGGCGCTGAAAATAACTTCTCTGTCACATTCTGATCCTCCGTTTTCTCCATTTTATCCTCACAACCACCCTGTAAGGTAGCTGCGGTTTAAATTTATTTCTGTAGATATTTAAGACCCGCTTTTCTCGGCAACGAGATCCCAACACAGCTTATTTCATTCTCCCTTCTTCCATTTTGTCCTCCCAGCAACAACCCTGTGAGGTAGGCTTGGCTGAGAGAGGGGTCCAAGGTCCCCCAGCAAGTTCCCTGCCTGAGTGGCGATTTGAACCCAGGTCCTCCAGTTCTTAGTCCAGCGCTCTTACCACTGTACCACATTGGCTGGTTTCCCTCCCCCTCCCAGCCTTGGACCTCCATTAAGGAGACCCACAGTTCAGTGGATGAAGGAATGAATAAAACATTTGTATTGTTTTTTAGCCCTTGGCTGGTAACACTTGCGGATGAATGAGTAGTATGTCCATACCCAAATATCATAGGCGAAAACTATAAGTGTGGTGTGGGGGGTGCTCATACGGCCCCATGGGTTCTGCCGTAACATTAAAAGAAAAGTAAAAGTGTCAAGCACTATATAAATTGTGCAGTTCAACATATAAACGACGCAAAATCCAACGGTACGTTGAATAAGCGGCAATGTTTTGTGAATCTCGTATGGACAACTGTGCAGAATTGACAGCTTGCTGGCTTTGAGCCATTCTCACCCGGATTTCAGCAACTGCTCATGAAACTGCTGTAGTAATTCCATCTCCTGCCGAGCTCAGTGGTGAAAAGGGGGCTTTAGTTCAGTTCTTGGCAGCTCTATAGCCCTGGAAAGGCCCTTACTGGACTCCTGGACCAACTACCAGGATGTGCTGGACTAGGAGAGATTCACCGTGGTATAGTGGTTAAGAGCGGTGGACTCTCATCTGGAGAACCGGGTTTGATTCCCCACTCCTCCATATAGTGGCAGATTCTAATCTGGTGAACCGGGTTGGTTTCCCCACTCCTCCACATGACGCCTGCTGGGTGACCCTGGGCTAGTCACAGCTCTTTTAGAGCTCTCTCAACCCCAATTACCTCAAAGGGTGTCTGTTGTGGGGAGGGGGAGGGAAGGAGATTATAAGCCGGTTTGAGTCTTCCTTAAGTGGCAGAGAAAATCAGCATATAAACAGCAACTCTTCTTCTAGGTGAAACATTGGTCAGTATATCTCAGTCACATTTTATTGTCCAGGGGGAAATATGGTTTTCATAGAATCAGAGTTGGAAGGAACCACCAGGGTCATCTAGTCCAACCCCTTGCACAATGCAGGAAATTCACAACTACCTCCCCCTCTGCACCCCAGTGACCCCTACTCCATGCCCAGAAGATGGCCAAAAAACCCCTCTAGGATACCTGGCCAATCTGTCCTGGAGGAAAATTGCTTCCTGACCCCAAAGTGGCGATCGGCACTACCCCTCTTCCATCTAATCCTGACCGCAACCACATGTTGTAGGTTTGTCTAAGATAAGACTGAGTGGGTTTCCCAACTCCTCCACATGAAGTCCACTGGGTAACCTTGGGCCAGTCTGAACTCTTTCTCTCTGAACTCTTTCAGCCTCGCCTACCTCACAAGGTGTCTGTTGTGGGGAGAGGAAGGGAAGGAGATTGTAAACTGGTTTGATTCTCCTTAAAAGGTAGAGAAAATTGGTGTATAAAACCCAACTCTTCTTCTTCATTACAAGCCAGGACAAAATCACATGCTGAGTCAGGGAATTGTGAATTTCATCAGCGCCGCCAGACTTCTGAATGCCAATTTCACATGTGCACTTAACATTCTGGTCGGCAGCAGAACTTCTCAGGGAAACAGCGCTTGATTCGTAATACAACCCAGTCATTATGATACAGACAGATTCTCATACGGAGCCTGGGAATTATGACTTTTGACAGTGTCTGTAGTTATGTATCGCTGTGTCAACAGAGACACACAACCCTGGATGCAAGAGCACTTCATGACAAGGGGGAAATACAGCCACATAACAAAAATCAGGAGGTGTCTGGAGCCTTATCTTTTACTGAGTCCATTCTCCCTGACCTCTGCGGGTGGCATAAAAATATCTTCCCGGTTGTCAATTTGGCATTGAGGTTTCTGGAAGCATGCATCTTATTCATTTGTTCTCCTGGGGCTAAGCAGTTCCTGGTGATTACAAAAAAAAACCCCACCCTCTCTTTATGGAAGTCGCAAATGAGCTGTCATAAACGAAAGAAGGAAATTCAGAAAGAAAAACATATTCTACGAGAAATAAGAATTATTTGGATATCCCGGGGATGTTGAAAAGCTAAGGTAGATCAAAAACTATTCCCGCTTTCTACTTGAGTGGAGAAGGAAGAAAGGTTGTTTCTTCTTCCCCGTGTGCTTTGCCAAACTCCCAAGGGGCCCTTTTGGCCTCCAGGTAGAATTCAAGCAACTTCCTTCCAACTTTTTCTAATAAAAAGAAACTAGGCTTGGAGTTGTCAATCACAACGTGGAATAGGGGGCGGAAACAGTCGTGGGAGGCTGAGAACATGGCACACTGAGCATTTCCACCTTTGCATGAAGCGGTCATAATGGTCCATCTAGCTCAGCATTGCCTGCTCTGATTGGCTGTCGTTCTCCAAGGTCTCGGGCAGAGAAAGCTGTTCCCAACATCTGCTGCGGGTGATGAAACTGGACCTGGGACCTTTTACACACAATATCTGCTTTACTACTGAGGTCCCTTCTGGCTACAGATGTTTTTTGAGTACAGGAAGCCACCTAGGTGACATCCTTGGAGCAGAGCCAGAATCTTGTCCATAGTATGTTAAGGGTTTTGAGAATGGAAAGGCAATGTAGAATTTAAAAATAAATACATAAATTAATCTGACGTTAGCAAGCTCTGGGAACCATTCTGAGCTATGTATTTATAATATTGTACTCGCCAGATCTTGGAAGCTTAGCAGGGTCGGCCCTGGTTAGTATTTGGATGGGAGACCTCCAAAGGTTGCTACACAGGCAATGGCAAACCGCCTCTGCTCATCTGCCTAGATAAATTGCGGAACTCCCTGCCCCAGGATGTGGTGATAGTTGCCAACTTGGAAGGCTTTAAGAGGGGAGTGGACATGTCCATGGAGGAGAGGGGTATTCGTGGTTACTAGTCAAAATGGATACCAGTCATGATGCATGCCTATTCTCTCTAGTATCAAAGGAGCATGCCTATTATATTAGGTGCTTTGGAACACAGGCAGGATAATGTCACTGCAATCGTCTTGTTTGTGGGCTTCTTAGAGGCACCTGGTTGGCCACTGTGTGAACAGACTGCTGGACTTGATGGCCCTTGGTCTGATCCAGCATGACCGTTCTTACGTTCTAAACCCTACAGGGTCTTCATAAATCAGCTGCAACTTTCCACCACTGTGACGTTGTACTAGATAACTGAATGAGTTACTATCTGAGAGGTTACCCTTAATCAATGACCGCCACAGACTTACTCAACTGCTTTAGAGAAGCCTCTCTATCTCATTCCCCGTCCCCCGCAATATAGGGATTAAAAGTTCTGGCCTACTTTACAGGGCCAAAATAGGAGTTATAACATGGTGAGCTGCTTTGAACATTGAAAGCTTATCAGTATTATCCCACCGGATTTTCAGATACCAACGGAATGGACCTGTTTGCTGTGGCAGTCCATGAATTTGGTCACGCCATTGGCTTAAGCCACATCTCTGCCATAGAGTCTATCATGAGGCCATATTACCAAGGTCCTGTCGGGGATCCCTTGAAGTACGACCTGCCATATGAAGACAAAGTCCGGATCTGGCAGCTGTATGGTGAGTTGATTGCCCTGGGCCACACCCACGTTGAGTTGCATTGGGTAGAGAACTGGCTGGGTAGCCCATAGATCTCATCGAGTTCTCTAACACTCGGGGGTCCGGGTTTCCTCAGATGCAAGTTCTGGGAAGGCCCTGGACATCTTTATGACTGGGATACATTGATCAGTTCACCATAGTAGGCAAGAAATCTAACATCTCCCCATTCAAGGTTTTTTTTAAAAAATAAAAGAAATTAATTTTTCAGATTTACTGAAGCCTAAAATTGAGAAGGAAAACCTGGATGGTGTTTATATAAGTAATCTTCATATTTTATAAACACCACTTTCACTCAGTCATAAAGATTGTTTTACTGACATATATTTGTATATCTGTATAAAGGTATAATTGCATTCTGGAGTTAATGGATTAAGGCCACATGGCCGAAACGCGTTTGGTCTTAGTTTGGGTCTAATTGGTTGTGTCTAGTTGTGTTTTACGTTCCCGTTTTTAATAGAAATATAGAGGCTATAGTAGGGCTATATACAAGTTGTTGATCTTTGTCCGTAATAAATTCATTACATATAATTACAGAAAATAATTTGCACTTAGTATTAATTTTGGCCCTTAGGTATGTTTGTTCTTGACCTCAGGGTAATTCATTAAGGCCCTGGGGAAGACAGACTGATTGACTAACTGCTGCCTGCCAGATGACAGGCAGCAGCTAGCAAATCAGCCTATCTCATGGTAGGAAGAGAGATCCTGTTGTTTCTGACATTACCGAATGGCGTGGCCTCTGGACAGTAAGACCCCCTAGTCTGTGGTCTCTCCCTACTTTTTCACTGGAGGGAATCTGTCTCTTTTGAAGCCAAAGGGGGTGGACCCTAACTAACCAAACTGTTCAGGAGGGGGTATGATGGATCATGGCTGAGGAGGTCCTCTGTCCCTCAAGGATGTTGTATTGGTTGGGTCTACCACTCATAGGGGAAGGGGAAGAAACTGGGGAAGGTTAAGGAGAAGGGTGAAGAAACTGTCCATCGTGCTTGAATTGATCCTTGTCTTTGTGCTCAGGGGTCAGAGAGTCTGTGTCCCCGACAGCCAGGCTCGAAGCCACGAAAGAGGACGACCACCCCTTCCTGCCCGACTTGCCGGAGAATCGTTCCTCCATCCCGTAAGTGAGATCCAGACATAAATAATCGATACCCATTGTGTGATGGAATGTGGGGCAGGGCTGCCCTGAACCCGGCCTCAGTTGGGGAGTGAGGGCAGGTATAAAATAAAATAAATAAGTAAATAAATAAGTAGAAAACATTGTTCTGGGATTCTTTCTTTCATTTATTTATTTATTTATTTCAATTTATATCCTGCCATCCCACCGCAAAATGGGGCTCAGAGCGGCTTGGATCTAAGGTCTTGATGCCGAAGCGCAGAATTTAAATTTTAGGCCATTTATGCTTGGTAATTAGCATCACATTCCAGGCTGAAGTGCCCTGCATATTTTTTTTTAGTTTTTCACGCTGAACCGCCATTCAGGAAGTGACTGCGAAGCCGGCGCATACCTGCTTCGCATTTCTTATGAGCTCCTTTAACACGACCTTTTGTGTTTGCTCCACCCCCGCCTTGAAGAATCCCCTCAAGGAAGCATGCAAAACCACAGCCGTGCGTTAGCTATGCAAACGGAGATTGCTAATGGCTATGGAAATGAAGGAACGAAGGAGCAGGCAAGTGGGAGGATGGAATTTCTCCTTTTGCATCGGGACTGTGAACAGGCATTTTAAAAGGTCGCATTTTAAAAAAGAGCTTTGAGCGAGCATCAGAATTGACCCTGCATAAATGGCCATAGTGTGAGGCCTGCAGAATCCACAGTTTGAATGCTGGATGAATGTTCGTGTTCTAGTTCTTTTGATGAAAGAGGCGTATAGCGTGTCTGTGTGGTTTCAGCAGCTGAAGCTAAAAAACCAGATGGCTGCTGCGTTCTGAACTGGCGGAACGTTTTAATTTGACGGCATTTTTTATGCCTTTCTACTCGGAGCAAAGCGGGCATGGGCCGAACCATCTGAAGTCCTTGCTCCCAATGTCAGTTTCAAAAGAACGGGCAGTGCAAATGGGGCTGACTGGATTTGAATTTGATGCGCTGTCATTTGGTCAGCACTGGGAAAATCCCCAATGGAACAACAGGGGAACTAAGGTTAAAAGAAAGTCACGTGCTCACGAGTCGCCCTAAAACGTTCTTGGCTGAGCAAGGATCTGAGTCCAGTTCGGTCCAGCAATTGAAACCCTCCAAGCCCACGAATTAATTAGATTCATGGGGATTTAGAAGCAGAGTAACTCTGACTGCCAGTTTTTTTTTGGGGGGGGGGGGTAACAGCAAGGATCAGCTGGTGCCGTCATGCCCTCCTTGAGGACATCCTGAAGGAATCTGGTTGGTCATTGTGGCTAGCAGGATGCTGGTCACCACACCTAAAGAAGGATATTGCAGAGCTTGAGAAGGTGCAGAAAAGAGCAACCCAAATGATCAGGGGACTGGAGCCACTGCCCTACGAAGAGGGTCTAAAATGCTTAGGGCTGTTTAGCTTGGAAAGAAGGCGGTTAAGGAGAGACATGATAGAGGTCTTTAAAATATCCATGGTATGGAGAGAGTGGACAGGGCGAAGCTTTTCTTCTTCTCTCATAATACTAGAACGCGAGGTCATCTGCTGAAGCTGGAGGGTGAGAGATTCAAAATGGATAAAAGGAAGCATTTCTTCACACAATGCATAGTGAAATTGTGGAACTCCCTGCCCCAGGATGTGGTGATGGCTGCCAACTTGGAAGGCTTTAAGAGGGGAGTGGACATGTTCATGGAGGAGAGGGGTTTTCATGGTTACTAGTCAAAATGGATACTAGTCAGGATGCATACCTATTCTCTCCAGGATCAGAGGAGCATGCCTATTATATTAGGTGCTGTGGAATGCAGGCAGGGCAATGCTGCTGCAGTCGTCTTATTTGTGGGCTTCCTAGAGGCACCTGGTTGGCCGCTGTTTGAGGAGACTACTGGACTTGATGGGCCTTAGTCTGATCCAGCATGGCCTTTCTTATGTTCTTATGGATGGGATGGGCCTTTGGTCCTATCCAGCAGGGCTCTTCAGATGGCTAGTTACTGTATTCAGCAGGGCCCATTCCTTCTCTCGGCACTGGTCTGGAAGAGAGCAGGAATTATACTTTGCTGCCACCCCATCACCTCTTGGTTCCTAGCTACTGCTTCCAGAGGAAAGGTCCGTGCTTGCAATAATGAAGAAGCAAAGTTGCCCTCAAGCTGGTTTGCCGGAGATTTGTCCTTGAAGGGACATCAAAGACGTTTAGCGTCCTCTCTTTGCCCTAAAGTCTCCTTGCTTCGTGGCTGCAGCGGGGGGGGGGGGGGGCGGGAACGCTCCTTCTCTGACACCCTCAGGCAAACTCGGGCCCCATTAATTTTTCAATGCGCCCGCTTTTTTCTCTCCGGCAATCGCACAATCTCTCACTCTCCGTTTTCTGCAGCTTCTCTGGAGGCCGGCGGTTTTCTCAAGCGTTTTCAAAAGCAAACGTTTACGCGTAGTTGTAAAAGCCGAAATCCACATGGGGATGGCGTTCCGCACCTGCAACTTCTGACATAAGAACATAAGAAAAGCCCTGCTGGATCAGACCAAGGTCCATCAAGTCCAGCGGTCTGTTCACACAGTGGCCAACCAGGGGCCTCTAGGAAGCCCACAAACAAGACGACTGCAGCAGCACCATCCTGCCTGTGTTTCCCAGCATCTAATATACTAGGCATGCTCCTCTGATCCTGGAGAGAATAGATATGCATCATGACTAGTATCCATTTTAACTAGTAGCCATGGATATCAGTTTTGAATCTCTCACCCTCCAGCTTCAGCAGATGAACCCGCATTCTGGTATTATGAGAGAGGGAGAAAAGTTTCTCCCTGTCCACTCTCTCCAAACCATGCATAATTTCATAGACCTCTATCATGTCTCCCCTCAGCCACCTTCTTTCCAAGCTAGACAGTGGTTTATCCGCTAAGTGGTTTATCCGCTCCTCATAGGAAAGTTACTCTAGTCCCCTAATCATTCTAGCCCTATGGAGAGGTGGGGGGGAATAATATGGATTGTGGTGGCAGGGCTGAGGAAAGGGGTGATCTCGCTGCTCCTGCGTTTTCATCCAGTTGGAAATGGCTGCTTTGTGGGGTCGTGGTTAAGAGTGTCGGACTAGTGTCTGCCAACTTCAGGATGGGAAATTCCAGGAGATTTGGGGGTGGGCCCTAGGGAGCGCGGGGCTTGGGGAGGTGAGTCACCTCAGCATGGTCTCATGCCACAGAGTCCACCCTCCAACGCAGCCATTTTTTCCAGGGGAATTGATCTCTGTCATCTGGAGATCAGTTGTCACTTCGGGAGATCTCCAGGCCCCACCTGAAAGCTGACAACCCTACTTTGCTTATTGGAAGTCTGTATTTTATTTTCCCTTCCCGCTTGCTCTGTGGTTTCGGCTTTTTCTTTCTGGATTGCTGTATTTTAGATGATTTTTTTAGATTTGCCTCAAGTTACCCTGCAGATTTATCTGGAAGGAAGGGTGGGATTTAAAGAGAAATGTTGGGTGTGCAGTTCTTCAGTGGCAGAGCATCTGCTCGGCATGCAGAAGGTCCCAGGTTCAGTCCCCGGCATCTCCAGTTAAACGGACTAGGCAAGGGGGTGATGTGAAAGACTTCTGCTTGAGACCCTGGAGAGCCGCTGCCTGTCTGAGTAGACAATACTGACTTCGATGGACCAAGGGCCTGATTCAGTATAAGGCAGCTTGACGTGTTCATACAGTTCGGGGAAGGCCTGTGGCTCAGTGGTAGAGCATCTGCTTGGCATGCAGAAGGTCCCAGGTTCAATCCTTGGCATCTCCAGTTAAAGGGACTAAGCAAGTAGGTGATGTGAAAGACCTCAGCCTGAGACCCTGGAGAGCTGAGTAGACAATACTGACTTTGATGGACCAAGTGTCTGATTCAGTATAAGGCAGTGTTCATGTGTTCATCTGCTGTGCCTACTGGTAACATGAGTGCTTTGTGGGAATGCCTCCCTCTAATGCAGTGATTTTCAGGTCAGCGTTCCATTAGACTGATTCTGTTAGTTGCAGCCAGCACTCTATACCTATTGGGGTGGGGAAGCCCCATTGCTAACAGCTGGAAGAGCAAGGGCACCCAGTTGCATCCAGGCATGATGGAAGAATGCCTGGCTGCTGCTTCCTCTACCTTTTTGTCCCGGTTGCAGTGTTTGGTACCTGGGAGGTTTGGGGGAATTCTGCCTCACTGGGCAGAGCCGGCGGCATCGGTCGCCACCGAGCAACGCAATGTGATTCTCTTTCCGCCAGGCTCCGGAGAGACGTGCCCAACCGGTGCAGCACGCATTTTGACGCAGTGGCTCAAATCAGAGGAGAGGCTTTCTTTTTCAAAGGTGAGCGTGTTCATCTTCTTTCTTTCTGTCCTCGTTTGGGTGCTTTGAATGCTGGGAGGCGGTGAGCTCCCCCTCACTAGCAGTCTTTAAGCGGAGGCTGGACAAGCACTTGTCAGGGATGCTCTAGGCCAGTGATTCCCAAACTTTTCAGGCCACCGTCCCTCGGTTCCACAAACTCAATCCCAGTGCCCCCTATCCTATCCTATCCTATCCTATCCTATAAAAAGCATTGTTCAAAGCAGGGGTTTGCATGACACACTAAAGAAGGCAATAACAATACAATTTCAAAACAGTAACAATTAATTGGAAAATCTGTTCAAATCCAAAGGAAACTTTTTAGTTGAAATTTATTCAACAAAACTGATGGACTTGATCCAGTGGTACCAGCTTTTCAAAATCTGGGAACAAAATTCTGATAGGACAATGCAGGACAATGACTCAGCTCAAACCCAACCCCCTTCTGACTATATATTACTCTTCCTACACACTTGACACTGAGAGACACTGTCCTTCAGTGTCACTCCTCTGAAGATGCCTGCCACAGCTGCTGGCGAAACGTCAGGAAAGAAAATACCAAGACCACGGTCACACAGCCCGGATAGCCCACAAGAACCAAAAATTCTGAGTTTCCACCAAGTTTGCCAGCATGGTGTCATAGCCTGATCTATTGTAAATTAGTGAACAGCACAATTGAAGGGGCCCACCTCTAGCGCCCACTGCTGCCCCCTTACCTTAGGCTAGTCACAGCTCTCTTAGAGCTCTCTCAGCCCCACCTACCTCACAGGGTGTCTGTTGTGGGAGGGGAAGGTGATTGTTAGCCAGTTCAATTCTTCCTTAAGTGGTAGAGAAAGTCGGCATATAAAAACCAACTCTTCTTCTTCTCCTCTTCTCCAGACTGAACATTCCCAAGTCCCTCAGCCTTTCTTCATTGGGCTTGGTCTCCAAAACCCTGATCATATCAGGGAGATACCTTTATCCCCAGCCTGTAGGACATCTGGGGACATGGAAGGTTTCCTTAGCACCCTGATTAGCCCAGTTTGGCCCCAGCTCATTAGGTCTTGGAAGCTAAGCACAGTTAGTTATGGGTAGTACTGGGATGGAAACTGCAAAGGAAGACAGGGGTTGCTATTCAGAGGGAGGCAATGGCAAACCATTTCCACTCCTGTCCTGCCTGGAACACTCTGTGGAAGGGATCACCATGAGTCGGCAGCAACTTGACGGCACGTTCTTCTCTTCTTCTAGTTGTCCATGGTGAGAAACAGGAAGCTGCACTGGATGGACCCTTGGTCTGACCTAGCACAGCTGCTATTATATTATGAACAGGTGACATGGGGATGCTGCTGAAAATGGCATTCCCTGTGACCCATCCTTCGTAACATGAAACAACATGTTTTGATAGCATCACGTTATGCCTCCTCTCAACATGCACGGGGAGAGCAATGTCATGACAAGCACTGGGTATGTGAAGCTACACATGATGGGGAAGAAGGGAAGGATTTGAGATGAGGATGCCATTTTCAGTGGTATCCCTGAAGTGTTCCTAAGAAGCAAAACTGCCCCACCTTCCCTTGTTCCAGTGAATGCAAAAGCTCTGAGATAATTGACAAGCTCTCCACCGTTGGGGACTTTTAAAGTTATGTTATCAAAATGTGACTACCTGTAGTTTATTGCTTCCATTTAGGTGTTGATTGCTTTGTGTGGCCCTGTAGTAATCCCTCCGGTGGTCCCTTAAGTCCTTCAGCCACACAATTCTTGGCTGTCAGCCTGCTCCTTTTTGAAAGCTCTGGATTTTTCCCCCCAAGGTGACAATCTGTGTATGTCCTCTCATTCCAAATGTCACAAGTTTGCACCTTAATTATATGGCCCATCTGTCTTCGCACTTCCCAACCATCTGCTGGCGGTACTTCTCCAGGAACAAAACTACGGCCCTGAAGAACCCTTCTGCTACTTCTTCATCCAAGCACCGTCTCGTCTCTGTTTGGTCTCCTATGAGAATGGTTTTTTTTTTCTCCTCCCAAAAATGTCCAAAACCAGTACTTGCCTGTGTCGCGCACAGCTTGTCTGGACTTCAGGAGTTTACCTGGTAGCAACTTCACACCACGCAGTTCTGCTATGTACAGTTTATTTACAATATCTACACAGAGTCCTTTGGCTGTTAACATTCACAGCTCTGAGCATCAGCATGCTCCGCCAGCATATATATTTCAGGCAATAGGTAACTTACATTCACTATACAGACTTATATACACATTCATGACCAATCACAGTTCACCTGAGATGAGTCATTCTGGAAATCCCCATTCCTGGCTGTACAAACTGGATCAGACCAGCATCATCACATGACCTAGCTGTCACTCTGATCAGTATGATCTGTTTAGCAAACTGCAGACTAGGCATAACTTTGACATATGTTGACACGCCTCCCTAGTCAAACGTTTGTTAAACACAGCCATTTCTTTAAGTAATGAAATCTTTCAGTATTCAAACACTTAGTAAATATGTCTGCTACATTATTTTCAGAGGTACAATATTTCAGACTTATTATTCCTCTATTCACAGCTTCCCGTACATTTTGATACCGTATATTAATGTGCTTACTCCTAGTGCGCACTCCCTGGTCATTTGCTAATTGTTGCGCTGCAGTATTGTCACACATTATAGTTATTGGTATCATACATTCTATCTTCAAGTCAGACAGTAATTGAATGCACCATTCTGATTGTACTAGGCAATCACTTAAAGCTGAGTATTCTGCCTCACATGTACTAGTGGAAACGTGGGTTTGTTTTATTGTTTTCCACTGTACTAGGGATCCTAAAACATACAATGTAAATCCTGTTGTGGACTTGCCATCATTATGTTCACTCCAACTGGCATCACTGTAAGCCATTAATGCTGGTTTTTGATCTGCTTTCAGCACTAATTTGTTGGCTATAGTTCCCTTTAAATATCTTAGAACTCTCTTTGCCGCCACCCAATCCTTCTGGTATGGACAGGCATGTTTTCTGCATAACCAGTGAACAGCAACACATATATCAGGCCTGGTCCAACATCCTATGTACAGTAGAGATCCCACTAGTGATTGATACAATCCTTTCTGTTCAAACACTTTATCATCCGGTTCCCTATTGTAACTTGTTGTCATAGGTGTTGTAACCTCATGCGCCTCACTCATGTTATACTTCTCCAGCAATTCACTTATTTTAGTCTCCTGGCTTAGTTCAAACCAACCATTCTCATTTCTGGAGACTTGCACCCCTAGGTAATTCTTAATTGGGCCTAGATGTTTCATTTTAAACATTTCTTGTATGGTCTGCATAAACCATTTCAACTGTTCCTTGTTGTGGTACATTAGACATACATCATCCACAAAAAGTAATAAATAACAGGTTTGTTTACATATTTCTGCTTGATACAGACATGGATCAGACACACTCTGCTTAAACCCTTTTTTGGTTAAAGCATTTTTTATACACATATTCCATGCATGTCCTGATTGCTTTAAGCCATATAATGCCTTGTGCAATTTTAACACTGTTTTGGCATTTTGACATTTGAACCCTGGTATTTGATCAAGATATAACTCTTCCTCAATAGGTGCGTTCAGATATGCAGTATCAAAATCAAAATGATCAACTAGCATTCCTTCTGCTCCAGCCTTAGTTAATGCAACTCTTATTGTTTCCATGCGAATTGTGGGAGCAAATGATTCATAATAATCTTGTCCAACCACCTGCGTAAATCCCCTCGCAACTAATCTTGCCTTATATTTAACATTTCCATTTGGCAAGGTTTTGAGTCTGTACAACCAACGGCAACTCAGAGTTTTCTTATCTGCCGGCAATTCAGATAAGGAAAATACTTCATTTGACACCAATGAGTTATATTCCGCCTCCATGGCTTGCAGCCAGGCATTTTTCTCTTCTGAGGCTAAACTTAACACTTCATTGTAATCAGTTGGAACTTTCACAAACACATGGTTAGCAGTTACACCATACCTTTGAGGTGGAATACCTTTTGTAGATCTAGAGGACACTCTTGGCACTTCTCTCTGATCTGCACTTTGCACACTCTCAGAGTCTGCATGTATTGGTGACTGCACCTCCTGTTTCACCTCTGGCATGTTATCAGAATCATTATTCATAGGTAACAGTACTGTGGATGGTAATTGGTTTGCATGTATTTTAGGCCAATTAGCATCCTCACAGAATGAAGCTGAACGACTGAAACTTAATGTATTCTGGTTATTTACAAAACGGTAAGATTTCATTCCTGTCTGATACCCCAGGAGTGTCAACTTTTTTGCTCTTTCACCACCGTTCCTCCGTTGTTTCAGTGGTATATTTACCCATGCTTTACTGCCAAATATCCTGATATGATCCAAACTGGGATCTTTCCCATACAAAGCCTTGTATGGAATATTATTTGTGGCACTTGTCCAAATTCTATTTGAAATATAAGAAGCATTTTTTGCCGCTTCTGCCCAGAACATTTTTGGCAATCCAGCATCAAGTAGCATTGATTTTATCATTGTTTGCAGTACTCCTGCCTTTCTCTCTGCAACACCATTTTCTTGACTCATGGATACATTAGCAATTCTGTGTTCAATACCTTGAGTCTTAAACCAATGAGCCATTTCACCAGACATGTACTCGCCCCCAAAATCACTTTGGAACTTACAAATTTTATGCCCCAATTGCCTTTGCACATTGTTAGCCCACATCTTTATAGTATCACACACCTCTGACTTCTTTGCTATGGGATACACCCATGTGAACCTTGTGGCATCATCTATCAAAAGAAGAAGATATTTTCTTTTAGATATACTGTCTGGGAAAGGGCCTACCAGATCACTATGTATAAGATATAGAGGGGTTTTTGTTACTCTGTCACTCCTTGGTGCAACTGGGTGTGCTTTAGACTTACTTTGCTTGCACACATCACAATCCAGATATGTTTTGCACCTTTCAACCTTCTCTTTGCCCAGCATGGCAAGAGTTTTATTCAAGGTACCCCAACCCACATGGCCAAGTTTTCTATGTAGCAAATGTATACATTTATGGTGTGGGTTTTTATTTAACACTGTTTGTGCTTTACCTGCCATGTTCTCTAGCACATACACATTATCTTTCAAATTCCCCACTGCCATAACTTTATCACCTTTGAGAATATTACAGCACTTATTTCTGAAAGTCACACTGAATCCAGCAGAATCTAGTGCACTTATACTTAATAAGTTTCTTTCAAGAGATGGTATACAAAGCACATCATTGAATGTATGGTTTAAACTTCCAAACATTACACTTCCTTCACAGGAAACAGTTGCAGAACGTCCATCTGCTAAACTTACATGACCTAACGCCGATTGATGTGAGTTCATTAATAGTCTTTCCTCCCTCACAAATATTTGTGAAGCTCCTGAGTCAATTATCCAAGAGTCATTCAGGGAGTCTGGACTTGCTCTCACCAGCGTAGCTTGCTGTTTGGTCACAAATTGAGTCCTTTTTCCTTCTTTGTATTTCCTTGCAGCAGGGCAAAATCTTTGAATGTGTCCCTCTTTCCCACATCTGAAACATCTCTTTTCACGTAACACCATAGGTATAGGCTTACTTGCTTCACAGCTGAGGCTTGTATCCTTCCTTATCTCTTGCTTGGCACAGCTCCCGGTCTGGCCGGCTGCCAACTCCCGTTGCATATGTCGCGCATCTTCCTCTAGCAATCTGCCTGAGATATACTGCAAGGTCAACTTTGCTGCATCCACAGATTCAAGGGCTGAGATAAGTGGGTCGAAATGCTCCGTCAGGGAACTTAAAACTATAAACACCTGGTTCTGGTCAGAAATCTGCTTTCCCCTCTGAGCCAGCAGTTGAAAATACATGGCTAAGGTGTTCAAATGAGCTCTAACACTCTCATTTGGCTCCATAGTCTTTCTATAAATCCTTCTCATCAGGGAAATAAGAGATCCAGCTGTGTCTTGCACATATACAGCCTTGAGGCTATTCCAGGCATCTTTAGCTGACCCCTGTCCCGCCACATGCACCAACTGGTCATCAGCAACACTTAATATCAACGTGGCCAATGCCTTCTGGTCTTTTAAACTTTCCTCAGGTGTGGGAGCTTGTGGGGGAGAATCCACATACGTCCACAATGACTCACGCTTAAGATAATGCTCCATTCGCAGAGACCACACGGCATAGTTATCTGCAGTCAGTTTATCAACCAGCATAGCAGAAACAGCTTGCGCCACGATATCTTCTCTCACCGGCAGTAGCTGATTATCTTCCCCTGGTTCCTCCTCCGACTCCTTGTCAGAAACAACTGAACCGTCTTCAGACTGTACATCAAGGTCCTCAGCGTCGCTGGCCTCTGTAGACATCCAAACTGCTCACAGCAGCAACTCACGGCAGCAGCTCACCAACTCCAATAGAACCTCCAGCTCTCAGCGCAGTCTATCTGGGCCCATAACCCTGTCGCGCACAGCTTGTCTGGACTTCAGGAGTTTACCTGGTAGCAACTTCACACCACGCAGTTCTGCTATGTACAGTTTATTTACAATATCTACACAGAGTCCTTTGGCTGTTAACATTCACAGCTCTGAGCATCAGCATGCTCCGCCAGCATATATATTTCAGGCAATAGGTAACTTACATTCACTATACAGACTTATATACACATTCATGACCAATCACAGTTCACCTGAGATGAGTCATTCTGGAAATCCCCATTCCTGGCTGTACAAACTGGATCAGACCAGCATCATCACATGACCTAGCTGTCACTCTGATCAGTATGATCTGTTTAGCAAACTGCAGACTAGGCATAACTTTGACATATGTTGACAGCCTGTACTTTAGTATTTTATGTAGCGACTTCACTTACGCCCCACTTTCCCCACGATGGTGACCAAAAGCGGCTTATATCATTTTCCTTTTCTCCATTTCATCCTCACAACAACCCTGCCCCAGGATGTGGTGATGGCTGCCAGCTGGAGGGCTTTAAGAGGGGAGTGGACATATTCATGGAGGAGAGGGGTATTCATGGCCATTAGTTAGAATGGATACTAGTCATGCTGCATACCAATTCTCTCTGGTATCAGAGGAGCATAACTATTATTTTGGGTGCGGTGGAACTCAGGCAGGATGGTGCTGCTGCACTCGTCCTGTTTGTGGCTTCCTGGAGGCACCTGGTTGGCCACTGTGTGAACAGACTGCTGGACTTGATGGGCCTTGGTCTGATCCAGCTGAGCCTTTCTTATGTTCTTATGTTCTAACCCTGTGAATCAGGTTAGACTGAGAGAGTGGGACTAGCCCAAGGTCACCCAAGCTTCCATGGCCGAGTAGGGATTTGAACCTGGGTCTCCCAGATCCTAGTCTGACGTTCTGACCACTATACCACAGGGTTACTTGACATTTAAGGGACCTTTCAGGGTTCACTTCACATACATTATTATCATGGGACTCGTTGTGACACCTTTGTAAGAATATCAGCACTTGACTTACTTTCCCCCTCTTATTTTTAGCGGAACCCCTGCTTATCCGTTGTGAAGAATGTTTATAAGGACTCTGGGTCATTCCATCTAGCTCAATAGTGGCAGCAGCTGTCCAGGATTTTAGGCAGATTTTAGTCTACTCAAGGTCCTCTAAATGGAAATTCCAGGGATGAAACCTGGGACCTTTCAGGGTACAGTAGAAAGAGGGGACAGAAGTACATTCTTTATAGGAAGATTCAAGGGGCTGTTCTTGGCTATAATCAAGATGAAATGGCCAAAAAATGGGGCATTTAAGAACATCAGAAGAGCCCTGCTGGATCAAACCACTGGGGAGGGGCCGTGGTTCAGTGGTAGAGCCTCTGCTTGGCATGCAGAAGGTCCCAGGTTCAATCTCTGGCATCTCCTGTCTACTCTGGCCACGGCTCTCCAGGGTCTCAGATGAGACTTCCCTGATCTGTTTTAGCTCGAGGTGCGGGGGATTGAACCTGGGACCTTTTGCATGCCAAGCGGTCGCTCTACAACCCAGCCATGGCCCCACCCAACTCTGCGTGAAAAGCAAAATGCTATGGCATATTGCTGTTAGACTTATTTACCAGGGGTTGCCTTAACCCATCCTCGAGAAAGAAAACAACTCCGAAACACAGCACACCACACACATTTCCTCCTATTAAGTTGAACGAGTTTTGGATTGCTTTGAACTTTGGACATATAATACCTTTTGCGAGGGAAGAAACCCTGATGCAGCCCGACGATGATTACTTCCTGAAGCATTAGGCGCCTGCCCTTTCCTAGCGCAAGCATCGTTAGGGATGCAAAGGATCACCATATTTAATTGCACATGTTTCCCATAAATATGCAGAGGCCGCCGAAATGGTAGCTCGGGTTTCTCCTTTCCCTTTTGAAAAACCGTTCGTCAAAGAAGTAGGAAATCGCTGCCACCCCGGATGCCCTCCCATGTATTATTCATGTGTCCGTTGGTGTCATATAGAGCAAATCCACAAAGTGGGGAATAATTACCACTGTATGATATAAATCCTTATAATTATAATTTTAAATAAGTAAAAAGAGGGGAAAGCCAAACTGCCTTGCAGATGTTGAAGGGCGGGACATTTGGCCTCCTGCGTTACTGGCGAGGAACCAATTTCCATAGAATGCAGAAAGACAATCTCACCAGCTGTTAAAGATGCAGAAGAAAAGAAGCCAGCTATCTCAAATACAAATCTTGAATTGGGACTTCTCCCCCATCCTATGATTGCTGCTGTGCATAAAGAAGGGTAGAGAAAGTCAGCATATAAAAACCAACGCTTCTTTTTTTAACCATCTCATGTTGGGTCTTCCTCTTTTCCGTCTGCCTTCCACTTTTCCTAGCACTATTGTCTTTTCCAATGTTTTCTTACAATGTGACCAAAGTACGATAGCCTCAGTTTGGTCATTTTAGCTTGTAGGGATAGTTCAGGTTTGATTTGATCTAGAACCCATTTATATGTCTTTCTGGCGGTCCATGGTATCCTTAAAACGCTCCTCCAACACCAGAGAATGCACTCTCTGTGCCCCCCCCCCGCAAAATACTCTGGAGTAGAAGATGAAGAAGAAGGAGGAGGAGGAGTCGGTTTTTATATGCCGACTTTCTCTACCACTTAAGGAAGAATCAAACCTGCTTACAATCACTTTCCCTTCCCCTCCCCACAACAGACACCCTGTGAGGTAGGTGGGGTTGAGAGAGCTCTAACAGAGCTGTGACTAGCCCAAGGTCACCCAGCTGGCTCCATGTGTAGGAGTGGGGAAACAAACCCAGTTCACCAGATTAGCCTCCGCCGCTCGTGTGGAGGAGTGGGGAATCAAACCCGGTTATCCAGATCAGAGTCCACCGCTCCAAAACACCACTCTTAACCACTACACCACGCTGGCTCCCAGCGTGGAAAGGACAAAGAAAAGGGATGGGGGAGAGGTGAGAAGCTTAAGACACAATGAACTTAAATCAACGAGGACATGTTAATCAGGCGGGTGCTGGTTGTGTCACGGCTCAGCTATTAAACTCCTGCAAGTTCCAGCACACAGCCTGGAACTGGCAGGCTTGTGTCTGATTCGATAAAGCCTCCACCTAGCCCTGCCTGATGTTTGCCACCTCTCACATCAATGAAAAGAGGGGGAAACGTGCCTAGCTGAGCCCAGAAAGCCAGTTTCAAAGTTGCAAATGGAAAAAAAAGGACAAATTTGTCCACTACAAGGATATTGTTTTTCCTGATCTCGGGTTGGGAGGGGCTGTGGCTCAGGGGTAGAGCATCTGCTTGGCATGCAAAAGGTCCCAGGTTCAATCCCCGGCATCTCCAGTTAAAGGGACTATGCAAGTAGGTGATGTGAAAGACCCCTGCCTGAGACCCTGGAGAGTCGCTGCCGGTCAGAGTAGACAATACCGACTTGGATGAACCAAGGGTCTGATTCGGTATAAGGCAGCTTCATGTGTTCATGTGTGACCCAGCTTAGTCTCTGAGATCTGATGAGATTGGACTAGCCTGGGCCATCCAGGTCTGGGTGGCTCCATCCTTAGGGGAAACTGGGGTGTTGTTTTTTTCCAATCAGCCCTACCTGGCGGATCCCAGACAAACAAGCACAGTAGACCATTCGAGCCTGAATCTTGCCCACCGCTGTCCTAACCAGCACTTCTCTGTGCAGGAAAATACTTCTGGAGACTGACCCGCAACAAGCATTTGGTCTCCCTCCAGCCAGCCCAGATCCATCGTTTCTGGCGGGGCTTGCCTCTCAATCTGGATAGTGTGGATGCTGTTTACGAAAGGACCCACGACCATAAGATTGTGTTCTTCAAAGGTAAGAGAGTGTCCGCCATGATTGTCGTATCCCGAGAGCTCTGTATTTGCTCATTTGTTGCCATTCAGCAACACCCTCCACCACCTCACGCATTTCACCACTGGAACACAATCCAGTGTATCCCCCCAAAATAGATCGCTGGCCAGGCACGATTTTAATGATTTTATGCTATAGGGTTTTATGTGTGTGTGTGTGTTAAGTGCCGTCAAGTCACTTCCGACTCATGGCGACCCTATGACTGAAAGTCCTCCAAAATGTCCTATCTTTGACAGCCTTGCTCAGATCTTGCAAACTGAGGGCCGTGGCTTCCTTTATTGAGTCAATCCATCTCTTGTTGGGTCTTCCTCTTTTCCTGCTGCCTTCAACCTTTCCTAGCATGACTGTCTTTTCCAGTGACTCTTGTCATCTCATGACGTGACCAAAATACGATAGCCTTTTTAGGTTTTATACTGATTGCTTATTGATGTTATTATGAATTGTGGTATGGTTTTAGATGTTGTTACCCGCCCTGAACCAGCTGTGGCCGGGGAGGGCGAGCTAGAAGATAGACAGACAGACAGACAGACAGACAGACAGACAGACTACATGTTGTTACCCGCCCTGAACCAGCTGTGGCCGGGGATGGCGAGCTAGAAGACAGACAGACAGACAGACACCTCCTGCATAATGTATCTTGTGCAATAAGGATTTTTGCATGTGCATTTTCTTCCCCTCGTTGCTTTCCTTCCCAAGACACATTTTGCAGGTTGTGTTAGTCTTCTTTTAGACGGGTGTTAATATGTCCAGTAGTTTGTTAGAAAGGCTGAGTGTTTTGTTGACTAAGCTGCCCTCTGCTGGCTCACCTAGCAAAGACGCCCGTTTTCAGCATTTGCTGATGCAACAGCGTTCCTGGGCGGAAGGAAGCTTGAGAAACAGTCCCATGAGGGATCCCAACAGCGGGATTTACGGCATCACCATCACATCCTCCTTGTGGAGCTCCCAGAGTCATTTGCTAGCCCTCATAGGTGGCCAAAATCCTGAGCTACTGAGCTACATGCACTAATGATCTGGCCCATTGTTACCCCAGTGTTGACTCATGAATCATAGAATCATAGAGTTGGAAAGGGTCACCAGGGTCATCTAGTCCAACCCCCTGCACAATGCAGGAAATTCACAACTACCGTTCCCCCCACACCCACACACACACCAGGTGACCCCTTTTCCATGCCCAGAAGATGGCAAAGATGCCCTCCCTCTCATGATCTGTCTAAGGTCATAGAGGCAGCATTGCTGACTGATGGCCATCTAGCCTCTGCTTAAAAACCTCCAGGGGAGCTTACCACCTCCCGATGAAGCCTCTTCCACTGAGGAACTGCTCAAACAGTTAGGAAGTTCTTCCTAATGTCTAGACGGAAACTCTTTTGATTTAATTTCAACCTGTTGGTTCTGGTCCGACCTTCTAGGGAAACAGAAAACAACTTAAGAGGGCAGGGAGCTGTTCTTGTTGGCAGCAGAGGATAGGACTCACAATAATGGGTTTAAATTACGGCCTGGCTAGTGAAGAGTTGGTTTTTTTTTACATTGAGAGTAGTTCAGCAGTGAGATTGGCAGCCTAGGGAGGTGGTGATCTCCCCCTCACAGGCAGTCTTCAAACATCTTCTCTACAACCCTGTGAGGTAGGCTGAGATGAGATAGAATGACTAGCCTAATGTTACTTCCTGGCAAGTGAGGATTTCATACTGCACTGCCAAGGCCAAGATGCTATCCTCTCCAACACACACTATCTCTTTGAGCCAACGAGAGGGGAATTCTGTGATATTGCGCTGTCGAAAAGCACCAGGGTATCTGGGTCGGTTGCAAATGAAGCGTCCTTTAGCAGATTACCTCTTTCTGTACCTTTTATACTTGAGTTTGGAATGTGCACACTAAAACAGCTTTCTCGGCAATTCATGATTTCTTCTCGTTCCCCTCCCGGAGTGTGGCAGATTCCATTTGAAGGGCTGCTGCAGCAGTTGGCGGTGCGGGGTAACCTTGCCTGCGCGGGAAGCTGGCTCTCTGCTGCGCGGCAGAAATGACGTTGCTACCCACCTGCCTGTTTCTTCTCCCCAGGAGACAGATACTGGGTGTTCAAAGACAATAATGTGGAGGAAGGCTACCCTCGGCCAATCTCGGATTTTGGCTTGCCGCTGGGAGGCATCGACGCCGCGTTTTCCTGGGCCCACAATGACAAGGCTTATTTCTTTAAGGATAATCTCTACTGGAGCTACAACGACCGCGAGCGGCACATGGACCCTGGCTACCCTTCGGAGGACATCTTGTGGAAGGGGATTCCCAGCAACTTGGATGACGCCACGCGGTGGTCAGATGGTGAGTGGGTAGGCTTAGAGCAGGGGTGTCAAGTATAAGGCTAACAGTGGGTCCGTTCGGCTAACAGTGGTGCTTTGCCCTGGCATGAGACAGGGGAACACTCCTAAGAACATAAGAAAGGCCATGCTGGATCAGATCAAGGCCCATCAAGTCCAGCACTCTGTTCACACAGTGGCCAACCAGGTGCCTCTAGGAAGCCCACAAACAAGATGACGGCAGCAGCACTATCCTTCCCGTGTTCCACAGCACCTCATATTATAGGCATGCTTCTCTGATCCTGGAGAGAATAGGTATGCATCATGACTAGTATCCATTTTCGCTATTAGCCATGGATAGCCCTCTCCTCCATGAACATGTCCACTCCCCTCTTAAAGCCTTCCAAGCTGGCAGCTATCAACACATCCTGGGGTAGGGAGTCCCACAATTTAACTCATTTATTTTCCCTACCAAGGCTAAAAACAACCTGGGGGAGGTACATTTTGGATGGGATGAATTACCCAAGCTGGAAGATCCTCTTTCTCAGTGCCGCTGCCCTGATCCATATCTCCCTCCCTCTGCATAGACATATATACACACACAGCTGTTTGTTAGAACCACGAAACACACCACAAGTCCCAGCGCAGAAGTCCAACATCCCACATCGGCGGGTCTGTTCCTCTTGCTCCCACGGGTCCTCCCACAATGCAATTGACGTCAAAGGGCTGATAACGTTTTCCTGTTGTTTCCCAGACAAATGACAGTGAATCGCTGTTTGTGGGTGAAGATAGGGCTGTAACTTGTGGCTGTGTAATCTGGCGGGGTGAATTGATCCGAAAGTCTTTAGGCTGCCTTAAAGCAGGTCACCAATGTAATTGTTCAGCAGGTTGAAAATTCACTGTTGGATTTTAGTATAAGTTCTTTTTTCAAAATACCACAGGGGGCAAAAGCCATCTTAGAAGAGGCATTCTTACTTGTTGGAGACATTAGAGGCATTCCCTCCTGTATGCAAGAGCTGGGGAATGCCTCTTCTAAGATGGAGCCTTAGAATAGGCCTTCCTGTCTGTTGGAGAGAGGAGAGGCATTCCTTAATGTATCCAAGAGACAGGGAATGCCTCTTATAAGGTGGAGCCTTAGAAGAGGCATTCCTGTCTGATGGAGATAGAAGAAGCATTCCCTCCTGTATGCAAGAGACAAGGAATGTCTCTTCTAAGATGGAGCCTTAGAAAAGATATTCCTGTCTGTTGGGGAAAGGAGAGGCATTCCCTCCTGTATGCAAGAGATGGGGAATGCCTCTTATAAGGTGGAGCCTTTGAAAAGACATTCCTGTCTGATGGAGACAGGAGAAGCATTCCTTCCTGTATGCAAGAGACAAGAAATGTATCTTCTAAGATGGAGCCTTAGAAAAGACATTCCTGTCTGTTGGGGAAAGGAGAGGCATTCCCTCCTGTATGCAAGAGACGGGGAATGTCTCTTCTAAGGCGGAGCCTTCAACAAGACAAGCTCCTGATCTCAAAGCTATGTCTTTAGTCCCCTTGTGTTTTCTTCCTAGACAAATATATTATGACGGGCTTGTCTTGATTAGATCTCATAAGGTTAGTTTGACCTGTTTTTCTTTAACTAGGTAACATCCCTCCCTGCAGACATCACAGAAATGCTAACTGAAATAAAAGAAATAAGCATTCTTATACAAACTGTAGCACACTTCATCTAAGCGCTAGTCACAGCTCTCTCAGCCCTACCTGCCTCACAGGGTGTCTGTTATGGGGAGGGGAAGGGAAGGTGATTGTCAGCCGGTTTGAGTCTCCCTTAAGTGGTAGAGAAAGACGGCATATAAAAATCAACCCCTTTTCTTCTTCTTTCCCCACGCAGGGTCTCTCTACTTCTTCAAAGGCAAAGAATACTGGAAAGTATTGGACGGCAGCCTGGAGGCAGAGCCCGGATACCCACAATCCATTGCGAGAGACTGGTTGGTGTGCGGCGACATGCAGTCGGACGCGCCCGAGCCGGCCGAGAGCACCAGGACCAGGGTGCGCTCCAAGCAAGGACACCACGACGAGAGCCGTTCCGAGAGTGAGGTGTGCTCGTGTACCTCGTCCTCCTCCAAGCCGCTCTGGTCACGCTCAGTGCTCGGACTCTCCGCCGGCCTCATCTTTGCTAGCCTTCGGACAGCAGCTTTGGCCGCCGGGCCGCTATGACAGCTAGCAGGACAAGGACCGGACAATACCGCAGCAATTCAGGGATGCAAGGGGGGGTTAAAAAAAAATCACAGGATGCCGCACTGTTAAAACGAGCAACACACAACAACAACATTCCTAGCAACGTGTTGGGAACGGTTTCAGATTCTCCATGAGAAGTGAACTTTGCTTATTTTGGGGGGTCTTTCTTTCCGATTTCGTTCTTCTTCTTCTTTTAATTTAACGAGCTTTAACAGCAGACTCTGGAGGGGTTCTCACTTTCTTGTTTCCCCACTCCCTTGCCCCAAACGTTGGAAGGAATAAAGGTTCTGACTCATCTTGGAGTCAGGAATATTGCCTAGCCATATCGTGCTCTAGGTCTTGGGAATAAAACACCTTTGGTACCCAAAGAGAAGGTGGAGGGAGAATTGGCACACGTGGTAATTGCACAAGGGTTTTATTGCAAACAAGGCAGTCGAGATCGATCACAAAAGCATATACCCTGCCAGAAATTTTGTTAGTCTTTAAGGTGCTGCTGGACTCTCACTCTTTTCCAAAGGCAGGTGGGAGTCCAAGTACAAAGAAAAGAGAACTCGGGACCTGGCACGGTCGTTGTCGAAAGAGGTAAGTCGTATGCTGAACCAGGGTCATGTCACACTGGACAGGATGTCCATGGGGGAGGTCATCTTCGAACTACTGACTCTCTGGCCGCAGAGAGGTTTCTGTCACAGTCCAAGGTGCAGAGTCTGAGTGCAGGGCTTGGCAATGGGCAGATAATTCTAGGAAACAGGCCAGAGAGCGGAAAGATTGCCCCCTCTGGCAGCTGATGTAGAGAGCCAGAGTGGTGTAGTGATTAGGAGTGGTGGTTTGGAGCAATGGAGTCTGATCTGGAGAACTGGGTTTGATTCCCTGCCTCCTCCACAGGAGCGGCGGACGCTAATCTGGTGAACTGGATTTGTTTCCCCACTCCTTCACACGAAGCCAGCTGGGTGATCTTGGGCTAGTCACAGCTCTCTCAGTCCCACCTACCTCACAGGGTGTCTGTTGTAGGGAGGAAAAGGGAAGGTGAATGTAAGCCGGTTTGATTCTCCCTTAAGTGGTAGAGAAAGTTGACATATAAAAACCAACTCTTCTTCTTCTACAAAGAAGGGAGTCAGGATGCAAAGGGTTCAATGCAAAATGTAAAATGCAAAGGGTACAATGCAAAGGGTACAATGCCAAAGGTGATTGCAAGCTGGTTTGATTCTGCCTTAAGTGGTAGAGAAAGTCGGCATATAACAACCAACTCTTCTTCTGATCTGAAGAGATCTGCTGGACCATAGTTAGGCACTGCTGGGTCAGAACTAGGATCCCTGTGGGTCAGTGGAGGTCAGTTTCCTTGGGCAGTGGCCAGGATCCCATTATCCCAGGATGGCCCACTGCTGATCCCCAACCTTCTGCCGTTGTGGGGGGATAGCATTGACCATCACCACCTGCCCTTTTTTGGGGGAAAGGGAATTAGGGAAAGACCTCTCCACAGCCACAGTCGTTCGCTGGAAGATGACCTCTCCCATGGGCATCTCGTAAGAACATAAGAAAGGCCATGCTGGATCAGACCAAGGCTCCATCAAGTCCAGCCATCACCACATCCTGAGGCAGGGAATTCCACAATTTAACTATTTAACTGTAGAGATAAGGGGCAACCCTGGCGGCCAAGTTAGTTGGTTGAAAGGGGAAACCTCGGTGACTCCTTGTCCAGTCAGGAGCCAGGACCAGTCTCAGCATCTCTAAAACAGACTGCGGGGCACAATTTCCATGACCCCCTGTAGCCAAAAATGGTGGTCCGTAGGTGAGACGTCACAGCCTAGGGAGGAGAACAGCTCCTTCCCATGGTACAGACCTGAATGGGAGGGTGGAGGAGAGGTCTGTTAGAAACATGGCATTGTGGGGGATTAAATCCTCTTTCCTCCAGCTCCGCAACCATTCAATTCAAATCCCGTTCCTGTGTTTTCAGAGTTAAAGAAAAGGCCTCGCCCAACCGCTACGTCATTTGCATCAAGAGGCTAGATGGCCATCTGTCAGCAATGCTGATTCTATGAACTTAGGCAGTTCATGAGAGGGAGGGCATCTTGGCCACCTTCTGGGCACTGGGTGTGTGTGGGAGAGGTAGTTGTGAATGTCCTGCATTGTGCAGGGGGTTGGACGAGATGACCCGGGTGGTCCCTTCCAACTCCATGATTCGAAGAATTCAGAACAAAATCTCATCTGTTGCCAGAGGGGGGCAGCAAAGACAACCAGATTTAGTCGAGAAGAGAGCCGTTCCCTAACAGATGGTCAAACGTACTGCGGAGATTTTAGAAAGAAATGGAGCAAAGCTGTCAAGAGGTGTGACTTCTGGCTCCGTTAGGTATTCTCTCCGGGATCAGAGGATGGTTTCCCTCCCTGCAACTTTTGCGGGGCCCCGCTTGTTAAAAATAATTCTAGAAAGTCTGTTTCCATTTCCAGGGGGTGGGGAGGAATCCCAACTCCAACACGATTGGTGATCAACGGTTCTCTTACGGCTTATCTTAGCAATTCATCTGATAGAGTATGGTAAAGCATGAATGGATTGTTTTGTTTGGTGGGTTGATCAGCCCTCTCTGCCACATGGGCTCACACCTGCTCATGACAGCGTTCCCAAATGCACTTCCAATCCCAAAGAGGTTACGGTCAAAATAATTAAATACCATTTTCTAAGAATGCTCTATTTCTGAGGACCAGTGTCAGTCCCCAGTATGGCAGTGATGATGTCTCTGGCATGCTGGCCAGGAGGTAGATGGATCTTTCCAGCCAGTGTGGTGTAGTGGTTAAGAGCGGTGGTTTGGAGCGGTAGACTCTGATCTGGATGTCTGTTGTGGGGAGGGGGAGGGAAGGTGATTGTAAGCCGGTTTGATTCTCCCTTAAGCGGTAGAGAAAGTTGGCATATAAAAACCAACTCCTCTTCTTACGTCCAGGTTTAGGAATGGCCCTGCTTCCCTGAATGCATAGATGCTACTTCAAAATGTTTGTTTTTAAGGTTGGACAGCCCTGCGTGAAGTAGTGCAAATACCATGCTCAGAATTCGAGCTCAAGTCTTCTTGCGATGAATACTTCTCCTGTCGAGCACCTGATAGGCTTACTGTTTAAGAGGAGCAGCATTTTTTAGTGTATTTGCATCTGTGCAGTTGGCAGGGTTTCATCATTGCGTAGGAAGTCAGCCGGTAACAGCTTTTGGTGCCTGCTCAGAACTTAATGGGTTGCTGGGGTCGATGGGAACGGCAATGCTCTTGGCTTTCCAACTCAGTTTGCGACATCTCAGAAACTACAGTTCCCAACAGCCTTAAAAGGAAACGATGCTCAGGAAAGTTGGGAAGATAGACCTGTCCCCCCGCTGCAGGATTCTTCCCCCTCCCTTCACAAAAGTAAGTGTTATGAACATAAGAACATAAGAAAGGCCCTGCTGGATCAGACCAAGGTCCATCAAGTCCAGCAGTGGCCAACCAGGTGTCTCTAGGAAGCCCACAAACAAGACAAATGCAGCAGTATCCTGCTTGTGTTCCACAGCACGTAATATAATAGGCCTGCTCCTCTGATATTTGAGAGATTAGGTATGTATCATGACTAATATCCATTTTGACTGGTAGCCATGGATAGCTCTCTCCTCCATGAGCATGTCCACTCCCCTCTTAAAGCCTTCCATGTTGGCAGCCATCACCACATCCTGGGGCAGAGAGTTCCACAATTTAACTATGTGTTGTGTGAAGAAATGTGTGTTAAGTGCCATCAAGTCGCTTCCGACTCATGGCGACTCTATTGTGAAGAAATACTTCCTTTTATCAGTTTTGAATCTCTCACCCTCCAGCTTCAGCAGATGACCCCGCATTCTAGTATTCTGAGAGAGGGAGAAAAGCTGCTCCCCGTCCACTTTCTCCATACCATTCACAATTTTATAAACCTCTATCATGGCTTCCCTTAACCGCCTTCTTTCTGGCTGTGAGGGAAGGTTGCATAAGCAAGTATCCATTGAATGCTCGCAAATGTTCGTCGAGCATTTGACCAGAATGCTTGCAGAAATGCAAGTGGTTCCTGGGGGTATTTGCCCATTGCTAACTGCGTGTGATGATTGAAGATGTTTTTGACTAGTGTAAGGAAGTTTGTGTAGCCAGGATTGCTCCTTGAGGAAAGGATATGCTGTGGTGAATGTGCCAATGTTACATTTATCTTTGCTCGGTCAGTGAGCCACCTTTGAAATCCTCTGCAATTTTGCGTTTAATGGCAACTCTCACTTCCTGGCCTCGCTTTTCCCTTATGCGCTTACACGTGCAAAATGGACATCAGTGCGGCACATGCTGATAAATATCTAGGAAGCCTTGGCAAGCGCTCAGCTTGATAACCAGCTGCCGCTTGTTAAAAAAAAATACTAATTGTTTGATTGCAAGTACAGAGATCATTCCAACACTTGCCTTGTTGATAGCAGATCTGGCTTCTTGGGAAATGCACTGGTCTGTAATGCCAAGCTGTTGCAAGGAACTGACTGGTAGGACAAGAGGGACTGTGGCTCAGTGGTAGAGCACTCTACCTCCAAAAATGCCCCCCATAGACTATAATGGGCCTGAATTTTTCGGTAAACCCAAAAATAAGCTGAATACCGAAATTTACTAGTATGGGTATTGAGCTTATTTTGGGTTTACCAAAAAAATCAGGCCCAATAAACTTGAACCCGAAATTTACTGGAAAATGTTTTTTTGCACAACCCTAGTGGGGAATCAAACCCTGGTCTCCAGATTCGAATTTGCTGCTCTTAACCACTACTGGCTCTTACCATGCTCTCACCTTGCTGTGGTTGCTGTGGTTAGTGCCATCTCTCCCAGCGTGTCCCTGATCCATGGAGATGATGAAGAAGAAAAGTTGGTTTTTATATGCCAACTTTCTCTACCACTTAAGGAAGAATCGAACTGGCTTACAATCACCTTCCCCACAACAAACACCCTGTGAGGTAGGGCTGAGAGAGCTCTAACAGAACTGTAACTTGCCCAAGGTCACCCAGTTGGCTTCATATGAAGGAGTGGGGAAACAAACCCGGTCCACCAGATTAGCCTCCGCTGGTCATGTGGAGGAGTGGGGGGATCAAACCCGGTTCTCCAGATCAGACTCCGCTGCTCCAAACCACCGCTCTTAATCACTACACCACGCTGGCTCCCTTTTGTGGTGCCCTTGGTCACTACTTTTGGTTGCGGATGCAAAGGCTGACGGTGAGCAAACCCTTTGGTCCAAACCAGCTTTGCAAGAAACCTGTTGGCGAAACTTCAGAACTCAAACCAATGAAGTGAAAGGAATTGCTGGGCATGAATGTGCTCGGAACAAAGTTGTGAAATTCAGGATTGGGGTGAGTTGCAAGCAGGCGGCTGAGTTCTCGAGGCAAGACCTCATGCTTGCTACATGACTGGATTGCTTAGCTTCCTGAGGACAGCTCACGTGTCCGTCTTGGGCAAGCCAAGTCATCTTAGGGACACACTTTTACTAATGAGTTACATAAGGCACCCAAATTCCAATCCCATTAAAAAAAATAACAGAAGACAACCATAAGGGAATGAAGGGTTGACATCGAAGCGTTCAACTATGACAGACTTTTTGGATCAGGGCCAGCTTTGCCAGAGGTGACACATGGAAATGGTTCCCTGACAAGGTAATAATGCCTTCTTGCATGAGAAATGGAAACAATGATGGGGCAGCCCGTACATCATTTCAGATGTGACTTGATGGACGCTGTGTTTAACTCTAGAAAAGTGCAGAATGCAATCAAACGGAATTGTCTGTTTCATTTTTAATGTTATCATTTAATACTTTATCATATGATATTTTTATAGTGCAAGAAACAGGACCGATAAAATTACCTTAATTGTGGTTGATCCTAAAAACCGACGATACCATTTGGTCAAATAATAGCTTGGGTAGCAGTAATTTAGATTTCTGTGGTGACATGTAAGCTTTTCACAAAACTCTTCCACCAACTTGGTAAATGTTTGCAATACCCAAAGTTATCTTGAAGTTCAGCCAAATGGGAGATACTCTTTAGTGTTTTTTTGTGAGTTGGGACTGAGAAAAAGGGTAATCCATCCAAAGTCAGGGCAATACTACTTGACATTGTGTTGAACTAGCTTCATGACGTCATCACATAGTCCCACATCAGAAGTCTTCTGATTGACTACCTGAAATCACATTCTGAGCATGATCCTGAATTGGCTGGAATCCCAGGTCTGGAAGATAGCATTTAAACTATTAATAACAGAGAATCATCCTAGAGGAAAGGGATTAAATGCAGTGAACAAGTGCAAATACAAAATTTAAGGACATCCCTTTTCACACCTTCTCCCTGTTTACATTTGAACCTCTGGCACATCCCTAACCTATAGAAGCCCTTGATTCCTGCACACTGGTGTGGATCTGAAGTGGGGCCCCGCACACCAGAAAACTGGGTTCCCACGGAGGGACTTGCGGCTGCCACTGCATTAATTTATTAATTGATGGTATTTATACCCTACCTTTCGGTCCAACAGGGATCTAAAGGGGCTTACATCTTTCTCGCCTCCACAGTAGCCTCACAACAATCCTGTGAAGCAGGTTAGCCTGAGAGAGTGCGACTGGCCCAAGTTCACCCAGAAAGTTTCTATGGCAGAGTGAGGATTCAAACCTCGGTCTCCCAGATGCTAGCCCGACGCTTTATCCAATATACCACCCTGGCTCTCTCACACAGACATCTGACTAAAAGCCCCCATAGCAGACCCGTGTAAACATGTAGTAAACATTTAGTTAGGCCTGACGTGGTGTGGTGAAATGTTCCTGTAAATCGAAATCACACCCTGCAAATAATTCTCAATCATGTGCCAACTTGGAAGGCTTTAAGAGGGGAGTGGACATGTTCATGAAGGAGAGGGGTATTCATGGCTACTAGTCAAAATGGATACTGGTCATGATGCATACCTATTCTCCCCAGGATCAGAGGAGCATGCCGGATATATTAGGTGCTCTGGAACTCATGCAGGATGGTGCTGCTGCAGTTGTCTTGTTTGTGGGCTTCCTAGAGGCACCTGTTCAGTTTGGAAAGAAGGTGGTTATGGGGAGACATGATGGAAGTCTATAAAATTATTCATGGTTTGGCAAGAGTGGACAGGGAGACGCTTTTCTCCCTTCTCAGAATACTAGAACATGGGGTCATCTGCTGAAGCTGGAGGGTGAGAGATTCAAAACTTGTAAAAGGAAGTATTTCTTCACAAAACGCATAGTTCAGTTGTGGAACTCCCTGCCCCAGGATGCGGTGATGGCTGCCAACTTGGAAGGCTTAAAGAGGGGAGTGGACATGTACATGGAGGAGATGGGTATTCATGGCTACTAGTCAAAATGGCTACTAGTCATGATGCATACCTATTCTCTCCAGGATCAGAGGAGCATGCCTATTATATTAGGTGCTTTGGAACACAGGCAGGTCAATGCTGCCGCAATCGTCTTGTTTGGGGGCTCCCTAGAGGCACCTGGTTGGCCACTGTGTGAACAGACTGCAGGACTTGATGGCCCTTGGTCTGATCCAGCATGGCTTTTCTTATGTGCCATATTTCCATTCCCACTCCGTCATCTACAACACTGCCCTCATGACCCGTTCCGTAGATGTATCATAAAAGAAAATATCTATAGATGATGCAACTCTTGTTACACGCCACCCAGCACAGCTGGGACAACGGCTTCTTCTGGTATCTCGCTTTGCATATATTCCACTGACATCTGCAGGACGTAACAGCGACAAGAAAAGCGATTTATCTTGCTAGGGAGTCGTCCGCTCCCTTTAACCTCTTAATCACCTCTTGGATATGTAAACAACCAGTAGCTGGAATAGCTTGAGAGCCTTTGACTCCGGGGATAACATATAATCTCTGCATCAGGCCAAAGGAGAGGAGAGCCTGGGAGATCCGAGATCCGATCTTCCCAGGATTTTGCAAAAGGAAACCGCGGCCGCAGATGGGGCAAACATTATTTCCCCAGGGCCGTTTGAGATTGGGAAATGGTAAGGGGGGGGGGGTACACATCCCATCTCCCTGCTCGCCATGATCCCAATCTAAATCAAATCCCCATGTGTCCGAGATTTGGGCTACCAGAGGGGTGCTTCGCTGCCCCCATCTGAGTGAAAGTCTTTGTGGCCGACACAGACGAGATCTTTGTAATGTAGTTAGGCCCCAAAGCACTTGGAAATGTGCTTTTCTGCGGCCGGCAGACTGGAGGCAGGCTTAGCGGTGCAGCATCTGCTTCGCATGTATAAGGTCCAAGTTCCCGTTCCTGCTAGGGATGCCAGCCTTTAGGTGGGGCCTGGAGATCTCCCTGAATTAGAGTTGATCTCCAGACAACGGAGATCAGTTCCCCTGGAGAAAATGGCTGTTTCCGAGGGTGGACTCGATGGCATTGTACCCCACTGAGGTCCACAACCAGGCTCCACCCCCAAATCTTCAGGAATTTTCTAAGCTGGAGCTGGCAACCCTAATTCCTGCTGTCTCCAGCCAAAGGATCTCAGGTAATCGGGGAAAGGTCTCCAACCAAGATATCAGCGAGCCATGGCCAGAGTAGACAACAGTGAGCTTGACAGACCAACCATCTGACTCATGATAAGGTAGCCTCAGATGATAGGTGCAGAGATAAGGTAGCCTTAGATGATATGTGCAGAGATAGCGCTATCACAGGGGTGTCGAACTCAATTGTTACAAGGGCCGGAGAGCATGGTGTAGTGGTTAGGAGCAGTGGACTCTAATCTGGAGAACCGGGTTTGATTCCCCACTCCTCCACAGGAGCGGCGGAGGCTCATCTAGTGAACCAGGCTGGTTTCCCACTCCTCCACATGAAGCCAACTGGGTTACCTTGGGCTAGTTACAGTTCTCTTCCAGCCGTCTTACCCTCACCTACCTCACAAGGTGTCTGTTGTGAGGAGAGGAAGGGAAGGAGATTGTAAGCCGGTTTGATTCTCCTTAAAAGGTAGAGAAAATCAGCATATAAAAACCAACTCTTCTTCGTCTTCGTATGACATAAAAGTCACTTGGTCAGGCCAAGCCATGCCTCGCCAGCCCAGATCGAGAGTGGGGTGTGTGTGGTTGGCTTGCGGCCTGTATAAGAGCTCTCAAGGGGGCCGAATTCACATCACCTACTTGCCTAGTCCCTTTAACAGGAGATGCCGGGGATTGAACCTGGGACCTTCTGCATGTTACGCAGATGCTCTACCACTGAGCCACGGCCCCTCCACTTCCCATAATACTAGAATTTGGGAGCACCCAACGAAGTTGATGGGCAATGGATACCGGACAGTGACTAATTAAATTGTGGAATTCCCTGCCAGTGGAGGTAGTGATGGCCACAAGCCCTTTTAAAGGGGGTTAGACAGATCCATGGAGGAGAAGTCCATCAAAGGCTACTAGCCCTGGTGAGTAAAGGAAACTTCCATATTCAGAGGCAGTAAACCTCAGAAACTACATGCTGGAAGGAAACATTTGGGGAAGATCTTAGTCTTTATGCCCCATTGCTGGCTCTCCAGGGCAACTGGTTGGCCACTGTGTGAAACAGGATGATGGCCTAGATGGATCCTTTATCTTTTAGGGGAGGGGCTGTGGCTCAGTGGTAGAGCATCTGCTTGGCATGCAGAAGGCCCCAGGTTCAATCCCCGGCATCTCCAGTTAAAGGGACCAGGCAAGTAGGTGATATGAAAGACCTCGGCCTGAGACCTTGGAGAGCCGCTGCCATTCTGAGTAGACAATACTGACTTTGATGGACCGACAGTCTGATTCAGTATAAGGCAGCTTCATGTGTTCATGTGACCCCTGGTCTGATCCAGCAGGGCTTTTCTTATGTTCCTGTCCCCTTTTAAATACAACCTCTCCGCATCTTCTCTGGCCTACTGTTGCCTATATCTCTTCCTGTCCACCTCTCCCCGTGGTTTCCCTGGATGTTCATTTGCTTGTGTCTCGACCTGCGATTCTTATTTTACCCAATGGATCTAGATGCCATGTCTCGTGCCCTGCTTTACCACTAGAAGAGCATCTCGAGCGCATGACACCCTTTGGAATCCCAAGATCAAAAGCTTCTCCAGGTCGGAGCCCAATCCATTACTTTAATTGCCTCATCAATTCACAAGGCTCCTTACTAAGTCCATGAGTCAAGGACAACAACTTTTCCTACCTAGTCGAGGGATGCCGGACATGCTGTGTTCACGGGACACTGTGATCCATCTGTCAGCAGCCCTGCGGCTGATCGGTGTGGATCCTTGTGGTGAGTCATGCCACAGTTGAATAAACTTGACTCATCCATCGGCTTTGTCCTGGGCTCGTCCTGCAAGTCCGGGAGAACTTGAAAGAGCTGGAGATAAGATCTGCTAACTCGGTTGCATCGAGCAAGAGCAGACACACTGTCCCCGCCTTCTCCCCTTCCCAAATCAACAAATACAAAGTCCCATGTTGGGAAATGTTGTGGTTAAAGAGAGCTGAACAAAGAACATGCTGTAGTAACGGGGGGTTGATCTCATTTCAGCTAGGAAGTCTCGCTTTGTTCAAAGCCGTAATGAATTCTAGGGTTGCCAACATCCAGGTGGTGGCTGGAGATCTCTTGCTATTACGGCTGATCTCCAGCCGACAGAGATCAATTCATCAGGAGAAAATGTCCGCTTTGGCAATTGGACTCTATGGCATTGAAGTCCCTCCCCTCCCTAAACCCCGCCCTCCACAGGCTCCTCCCCCAAAACCTTGCGCCGGTGGCGAAGAGGGACCTGGCAACCAAATGTATAATATAGCGGCCTTGCCAGTTAATCGATTTGATCAATCGATCAGCCAACTTGAGCCCATCACGGGAGAAAGGCAGGTTGAGAAACGCTGTAAATAAATAAACAGATGGATCAATTTAAATCCTTTGATCGCTTTAGGAGGTACTGCCCCCAATTAGTCAGGTTTCAGGGTATTTTGAAGGTTAAAGAGTTGATAAACGCTGGATGCAAATAAACAGAGAAATCAATTAAATCCTTTAATCTCTTTAAAAGGTGCTGCCCCCAATTAGTCAGGTTTTAGGGCATTTGGGGAGGTTAAAGAGTTGTATATGTTATGTGCTGTCAAGCTGCTTCCAACTTATGACGAACCTATGAATTAATTATGACCTGACCTGGATAGCCCAGGCTAGCCTGATCGCGGCAGACCTCAGAAGCTAAGCAGGGTTGACCCTGGCAAGTATTTGGATGGGAGACCTCCAAGGAATACCAGGGGCGTGACCACAAGGCAGGCAATGGCAAACCACCTCAGAACATCTCTTGCCTTGAAAACCCCATCAGGGGCTGTGGCTCAGTGGTAGAGCATCTGCTTGGCATGCAGAAGGTCCCAGGTTCAGTCCCCAACATCTCCAGTTAAAGGGACCAGGCAAGTAGGTTATGTGAAAGACCCTTGCCTGAGACCCTGGAGAGCAGCTGAACCAAGGGCCTGATTCAGTATAAGGCAGCTTCATGTGTTCATGTGTTCAATATATTTCCATATTTCCCTCCTTGACCGATAATGCTTTACTTTACGTTAGGGGAAGGGTTATTATTCAGTGGTAGAGCATCTGCTTGGCATGCAGAAGGTCCCAGGTTCAATCCCCAACATCACTAGTTAAAGGGACCAGGCAAGTAGGTGATGAAAAAGACCTCTACCTGAGACCCTGGAGAGCTGCTGAACCAAGGGTCTGATTCAGTATAAGGCAGCTTCATGTGTTCATGTGTTCAATATATTTCCATATTTCCCTCCTTGACCGATAATGCTTTACTTTACTTTACTTTAGGGGAGGGGCTGTGGCTCAATGGTAGAGTATCTGGTTGGCATGCAGGAGGTCCCAGGTTCAATCCCCGACATAAGAACATAAGAAAGGCCCTGCTGGATCAGACCAAGGCCCATCAAGTCCAGCAGTCTGTTCACACAGTGGCCAACCAGGTGCCTCTAGGAAGCCACAAACAAGATGACTGCATTGTCCTGCCTGTGTTCCAACACACTCAAAATAACAGGCATGCTCCTCTGATACTGGAGAGAATAGGTATGCAGCATGACTAGTATCCATTCTAACTAATAGCCATGAATACCCCTTTCCTCCATGAATATGTCCACTTAAAGTTAAAGGGACCAGACAAGTAGGTGATGTGAAAGACCTCTGCCTGAGACCCTGGAGAGCCGCTGCCAGTCTGAGTAGACAATACTTTGATGGACCAAGGGTCTGATTCAGTATAAGGCAGCTTCATGTGTTCATACAGATGTGACTTGATGGTGATATATATATGAATGAATGAACAGCCTCCCAAATGTACTAATGTTGACAGCCTTGTGTGGGCCTGGCAAACTGAAGGCTGTGGCTGCCGTTATTGAGTCAAGTATTATTTTGAATCGCAGGATTTACAAATCCATGGGTGGCAGGGGACTTCTTAGAGGAGGCATCCCCTACGCCCTTGCACTCAGAGGCCTCCCCCCCTCCCAGTGCGGCCTGTTATGTTACAATGGGCACATCACCTAAAAACAAAGCACCTTCTTAGAAGAGGTATCCTCTCTTTCTCTCTGACTCTGAGGGAATGCCTCGTCTGAAACACTTCCTGGTCTCTCATCATCTCAAAAAAAGACAAACACCTTCCTGGAAGAAGCATCCCCCGTCTCTCCCAAACAGGCACAAGCCTCTTCTCGGATGCTTCTTGGGTTAAGGTTGCCAGGCCCCTCTTCACCCCCGGCAAGAGGTTTTTGAGGTGGAGCCTGAGGAGGGCGGGGTTTGGGAAGGGGAGGGACTTCAGTGCCATAGAGTCCAATGGCCAAAGCGGCCATTTTCTCCAGGGGAACTGATCTCCATCAGCTGGAGATCAGTTGTCTTAGCAGGAGATCTTCAGCTAGTACCTGGAGGTAGGCAACCTTAGCTTGGGTACCTAATTTTAAAACAAGGTGCCTTCCTGGGATACACATGGCCCCCTTCTCTCGCACACGGAATGGAATGCGTCTTCTGAGACGTCGCCCGTCATGCTACAATGAGTATCTCATCTAAGAGCAAAATCAAAGCACCGTCTTAGAAGAGGCATTCTTGCCTTCTCCTTCACGCCAGAAGGAATGCTTCTTCTGAGAGAACGCTCGGTGTGACACATGCATTGGTCACTTGAGACCAAAAGAAGATACCTATTTTTAACCTCCGGCACGATCCTTTTAGTCATATGCAAAGTTATGCAGATTCAATAGGTTAATTGATTTTTAAGGACTCTCGTAATTGATCCAAGGTTTCTTGACTCATCTCACGGTCCTACTAGAAAGCCAGCATTGCAGGCTTAGACGGGCGTCTGCTTCAGCCAAGGTGCTGAATGCTTTACCAAAAAAACTAGCACCCGCTTTGTGTGTGTTTGGTGAGGGACCTGGCAACCCTACCATTGAAGTAGGTAAGGATGAGAGATAACAGCTAACAGCGAAAGGGAACAAAGACATTCGTTGAACTAATTTTGCTATGGAGTTTAATCATTTTATGGCCTCTCGCTTCGAGGAACTTAAAGCCAGCTTGCTTCGAATCTGCTCTGCATCTAATACACAGTGTACACTTCAACAGGACTTAACACCATGTCCCGAAGCATTGTCTCTTCCCCAAACCCTTCGTAAACATTTTTTTTTTAACACCCAGCCTGAAGAAGAGGTTTCATGAACCTGAAAGCTCTCGGGCTGTTCTGTGTTGTTGGGTTGGTCCATAAAAGATATGACGTGAATTGCGTTCTCGGCTGGCCCCAGGTCACCCCCCGTCACCCATGAGTTTTATAACTGAAAGAGGTTTGGAAGACAGATCTTCCCAGCTCTTGCACAGTCAGCTAACCACTGGTTCTTAATGCTCTCTAGCACAGGGACCTCCTCAATGATAGGGTTGCCAACCTCCAGGTGAGGCCTAGAGATCTCCTGGATTGGCAACATATCCAGACTATGGCAATCAATTCCCCTGGAGAAAACGGCTGCTTTGGAAGGTGAACATTTTGACATTAAGAAGAAGAGATATTTATACCCCGATTTTGTCGACCGAAAGGAGTCTCAAACTGCCTTACAATCACCTACCCTTCCCCTCCCCACAAGAGACACCTTGTGAGGCAGGTGGGGCTGAGAGAGTTCAGAGAGAACTGTGACTAGCCCAGCTGGCTTCGTGTGTAGGAGTGGGGAAACCAACCCAGTCCACCAGATTAGAGTCCGCCGCTCACATGGAGGAGTGGGGAATTGAACCCGGTTCTTCAGATTAGAGTCCACCGCTCTTAACCACTACCCCACGCTGGCTAAACCCTGCTGAGCTCCCTCCCTCCCCAACCTGTACCTCCCCGTCTCCAGGAATTTCCCAACCTGGAATTGGCAACCCTACCAATGGAAGAACAGGCCTGATCTGAAGAAAACCACTGCTCTACCTTTCCTCTGGGCACCTGACTCCTGTGTCAGCACATGGGTACAACCTCTGAGTTTGTGCGGGGCCCAAATGGGCATGTTTAGACGTCTGGATCTGGATTTTGAGCAATGCGATGTGGGTCTGTATGTATGCACCCTCTTCCAATGGACTTCCAAAGGTGTCGGCGGCAGGCCCACGGGATAAAGGTGAAGGGCATAATCGTATGCCCACATTGAGCAAACAGAGACAGGCATCTGGAGACAGCCGCAATTAAGTTTAACACATGCACGATTTGAGTAATCCACTGTGATTAGAGTCGGAACAAAATGTACCGTAGGCGATTTTCCATTAAGGAAAGATTTCTCTGCCTATCTGGGTCCAACTGGGCTTTAAAAAAATTCCAGACAAGTCTGAAAATTCAACAAGAAGCTGCATAGGGTTGCCAGGTCCCTCTTCACCACCGCCGGGAGGTTTTTGGGGCGGAGCCTGAGGAGGGCATGGTTTGGGGAGGGGACGGACTTCAATGCCATAGAGTCCAATGACCAAAGCGGTCATTTTCTCCAAGGGAACTGCTCTCTTATTGGCTGGAGATCGGTTGTAATAGCAGGAGATCTCCAGCTAGTACCTGGAGGTTGGCAACCCTACTCGGGGATCATGTTTTTGTCACAATGCTATTGTGTTGTGGGGACAGCAGACACAATCAGAGACTCCTCGGTGGCTATATAGGAACTATTTATTTATGAGGGGGGGAAACCCCGTCTGGAATATCCAGGTCAAAATTGGTGCAATAAAACAATAAAAAAACACATAGTTAGTTCCAGATTGGTTTTTGTTTGGACAGCCTAGCTCCTCCTGTGTCCTTCAACTGAAAACAACAACTGTCTACAGCAAATGTGGAGCTAGGGTTTCCAACTCTGGGTTGGGAAATTCCTGGAGATTTTGGAGGTAAAGCCTAGGGAGGATGGGGTTTCAGGACGGGGAGGGATCTCCGCAGGTTATAATACCACAGAGTCCATCCTTCCAAAGCAGCCATTTTCTCCAGGGGAACTAATCTCTGTCGTCTGGAGATCAGCTGTAATTCTGAGAGAGCTCCAGGCCCCTCCTGGAGGCTGGCAACCCCATGTGGCGCTGTGGAACTGATGTAAAGTCGTGGTAGAACATATTGCTGGGAAATGCAGGAAACCACCATAAATGCCACTCTGATTCTCCTTTCCCCTGCCAGGTTTCTGAAGATTTCTCAAAGGCCTCTTATGCATGGAAGGTTTTTCCTTGGATTTGCTGCTCTCTAGATGTACATTTTCCCCATCAGAAACCTCAAAACTCTGCATGGGGGCTTATTTTGGAGTTTTGAGAATTCGGACGGGGAAAATGTGCCTCGACTGAGCGGCAAGTCCAAGGCAAAACCTCCCGGGCATAAATGGCCAAAGATAGGGGACTATGAGGATCATGTTCTAAAGAAAGCGAAACGCGTTTGAACACCGGTGTAACCCCGGAAGATGCAACAAACAATATTGAATGATATGGTTGGTACTTGAACTTTGAAAGCTGAATCAGTCGACGTGATGGCTTTCGTTTTGCATATTTTGTTCTGTAATGTTTACTAATTTGCATTTTGTATTATGCTTCTCCCAATAATAGGGAGAAGCCGGGGGGGGGGGTTATATGGGTCAATCAAGCCACACCCTTGATATCCTGGATCTCTACTCAGCATTCCCTCTGGCTCCTGAGATTTCATCAGGGTTTGCCCATATATTTTCCAGGCATGTCTTTGCCACCAGAAGGACTGGGAGCTTGCTTTTAAACACCACCCTGAATTCTGCGGCTAGCAGCACCTTCTTCCACTTAAGGTTAAGGGGAGACATGATAGAGGTCTATAAAATTATGCATGGTTTGGAGAGAGTGGACAGGGAGACACTTTTCTCCCTCTCTTCTAATACTAGAACGTGGGGTCATCTGCTGAAGCTGAGGGGTGAGAAATTCAAAACAGATAAAAGGAAGTATTTCTTCATGCAACACATAGTTAAATTGTGGAACTCCCTGCCCCAGGATGTGGTGATGGCTGGCAACTTGGAAGGCTTTAAGAGGGGAGTGGACATGCTCATGGAGGAGAGAGCTATCCATGGCTACCAGTCAAAATGGATATTAGTCATGATGCATACCTATTATCTCCAGGATCAGAGGAGCATACCTATTATTTTGGGTGCGGTGGAGCACAGGCAGGACAATCTGCTGCAGTCGTCTTGTTTGTGGGCTTCCTAGAGGCACCTGGTTGGCCACTGGGTGAACAGACTGCTGGACTTGATGGACCTTGGTCTGATCCAGCGAGGCTTTTCTTTTGTTCTTTTTTTCATGTTCACTTTCCTGAGCTTCTGTAGAGCCACTTGCGATTTTTAATGGCTTGTGTTCTATACTGCGTTTTTTAATTGTAAGCCAATTCACGCAAGGTTTTGAAGAGGCGGCATAAAAATAGGGTGGTGGTGAAAAGTGGCATCACGTCGCAGCCAACTTACAGCAATCCTTACAATCAAGGCAAGAGACAAAGAGAGGTGGTTTGCTGTTGCCTGCCTCTGAGTGACAACCCTAGACTTTCTTGGTGGTCTCTCAGCGCCAGCCAGGGTGACCCCGCTGGCCGCTTAACTTCCGAGATCTGACGAGATCAGGCTACCCTGGGCCATCCGGGTCAGGGCACGTAGAAATATGCTAAACAAATAAACAGAACCACGCTATAAGTAGGGTTGCCATCCTCCAGGTAGTGGCTGGAGATCTCCCGCAATTACAACTCATCTCCAGGCGACAGAGATCAGTTCCCCTGGAGAAAATGGCCGCTTTGGCAATTGGACTCTATGGTGTTGAAGTCCCTCCCCTCCTCAAACCCCGCCCTCCTCAGGCTCCATCCCCCAAATCTCCAGGTATTTCCCAACCTGGAGCTGGCAACCCTAACTATAAGCAACATTTTCACTGTTCTCCTGACACTGCCAGTTCTTTTAAAGGCAATATATTTGCCAGTGTGGTGTAGTGGTTAAGAGCGGTGGACTCTAATCTGGTGACCCGGGTTGGTTTCCCCGCTCCTGCACATGAAGCCTGCTGGGTGACCTTGGGCTGGTCACAGTTCTCTCCGAACTCTCTCAGCCCCACCTACCTCACAAGGTGTCTGTTGTGAGGAGAGGAAGGGAAGGAGATTGTAAGCCGGTTTGATTCTCCTTAAAAGGTAGAGAAAGTCGACATATAAAAACCAATTCTTCTTTAAACAAAAATAAACAAATAAGGAGTTTGGGAAATGGGAAACTCTACACCTGCTACAAATTTGTATGCTTGTGGATCTGATTGCAAAACATACTTTGGAAATTCACCGGAAATTTTCCAGAGGTCCACCAGTGGGCCCTGATCCAAGACGCAGGTAAGAAATTGGACTCTGCTCTCTGTGGATAAGCCAGCGTGGTGTAGTGGTTAAGAGCGGTGGTTTGGAGCGGTGGACTCTGCTCTGGAGAACCGGGTTTGATTCCCCACTCCTCCACATGAGCGGCGGAGGCTAATTTGGTGAACTGGATCTGTTTCCTCACTCCTACACATGAAGCCTGCTGGGTTACCTTGGGCTAGTCACACTCTCTCAGCCCCACCTACCTCCCAGGGTGTCTGTTGTGGGGAGGGGAAGGGAAGGTGATTGTAAGCCGGTTTGATTCTTCCTTAAGTGGTAGAGAAAGTCGGCATATAAAAGCCAACTCTTCTTCTTCTTCCTCTGTAGTGGTTAAGAGTGGTGGTTCGGAGCAGTGGACTCTGATCTGGAGAACCAGGTTTGATTCCCCACTCCTCCACATGAGCGATGGAGGCTAATCTGGTGAACTGGGTTGGTTCCCCCACTCCTACACATGAAGCCAGCTGGGTGACCTTGGGCTAGTCACACTCTCTCAGCCCCACCTACTTCACAGGGTGTCTGTTGTGGGGAGGGGAAGGAGAGGTGATTGTAAGCCGGTTTGATTCTTCCTTAAGTGGTAGAGGAATTCAGCATATAAAAACTAACTCTTCTTCTTCTTGGATGGCAGCCATCTGCAGTGTTAGACTGTGCTTGGCTTTTACGTTGGGCTGAAAAGTCATGCGGGGAGCCAGACAGATGACCTTGAGGCCTGGCAAAGAGGCCGGTTGTCACTCTGCCCGCTTCAGCGTTTCTCTTTCTGTGTCCTCGGCGATGTTGACACATGCATTGATCTTATCCCCTTCATGTATCTGCCTCTGAGATTTTTTAGATTTGATTTGTTAAAAGGGCCTCACTGGTGGGGAACCTGAAGCTATGTTTGTTTGTTTTTTGTCCCGGTGGTCCTATTTCAAATCAAAGCCAGAGACAGGCGATGGCTGCTTATTTTCAGAGAGATGAAAGAGCGCTAGTGGGATGCACGCTCATGCCATTGATGCCGCTGGTGAACAGGTTGTGTAGGCGTTGTTTCAAAAACCTGGGCAACCTGTTGGACCAGAGGTGACAGAGACAAAATAAAGAAAGGAGCCTGAGAAGGATGGGGTTTGGGGAGGGGAGGGACTTCAACGCCATATAGTCCAATTGCCAAAATAAAAAGTATAGGGACCTCATGTTAGGTCTGGCACTTTTCAATCGTGACCGGCAAGGGAAGGCTGTTGCCTCAATTTCAGTAAGTATGGTAAGGGTAAAAGAAATTAAATTATGGTACTTGCTAAAAGGCTTTCGAAGCCTTTCACGGTCAGAGTTCATTGGTTCTCGTAGGTTATCCGGGCTGTGTAAAAATACCAAGACCATGGTTACACAGCCCGGATAACCTACGAGAACCAATGCTACTTGCATTTGATTATAAATGTTTTTATTGTTATTTTTTAGGTTGATGCCTTGATAAAGATTATTGAAACTTTACCCAATCCCGGGAAATAAAGTTGGCATGGCACATGGCACAGCATAGATTGTGAGGGCAAGTAATGCTCATAGAAAAATTGGCAATTATACCAGATTTGAAAAAACTGCAAGGGCATATCATGCCTATACATTCAGATTTGTAAATCTGTATGTATATGTCTGTGAGAAGTCCAATGATTGTGAGTTTGTATGAAGTATATACAACATACAGTAAAAAGGAAATAAGGTTTATTTGTAATTTTTTTTATTATTTTGGTATTTTTCCATACAGAATATAGCAGTAACTACCTGGAGGTTGGCAACCCCGTAGGCCTGGTGGATAGGGTTACCAGGTCCCTCTACGCCACCAACGGGAGATTTTTGGGGCAGAGCCTGAGAAGGGCAGGGTTTGGGGAGGGGAGGGACTTCAATGCCATAGAGTCCAATTGCCAAAGTGGCCATTTTTCTCCAGGTGATTTGATCTCTATCGGCTGGAGATCAGTTGAATTAGCAGGAGATCTCCTGCTACTACCTGGCAGTTGGCAACCCTACTGGTGGAACAACTCCGTTTTGCAGGCCATGCAGAATTCCTTAGCATCCCGCAGGGCCCTGGTCTCATTAGAAAGGGAGTGCCACCAGGCCGGGGCCAGGGCTGTCCAACCCAATGAGTTGCAACCTGGCTTTCATATTGCGGTAAAATGGCACGTAAATTTTGTGCCTGCAGAGCTGTGCTTTCAGTTGCTTTAAGGTCAGGCTAGCCCGCGCTTCAAGCCTCACAGACAGAAATGGTTAGAGACTGTATCGAGAACGGAGACTGGCACTGCCACAAAGGACAAAACATTACACTAATTGAGATATCCGGAAATGTTATCATCTGAAGTTGTCTTATACTGGGCCAACCAAACTAAGAGAGCTATGCCCAACCTGTGAAACAGACTAGGAACCTAGGTTGAGCCACAATAATTAAAAATAACATTACAAATATATATTTATTAAGTGCAATTGCGCTTTAAGAGAGTTAAAAACATAAACCTCAAAAGGTAAATTTTATGTGATTCCTCATAAGCATGAAATTTACCTGTTTGCAATTTATGTTTTTAACTCTTTTAAAATGCAATTGCACTTAATAAATATATATTTGTAATATTATTTTTAATGGTTGAGGCTCAACCTTCGAGGTTTTTATACTGAACCAAACCATTATTTGAATGGATGGATGAGATTTTTTTAAAAAAAGACTTTAAATCATTAAGTCCTTCCCTGCGGAAGGACAGGATAAATCTATAATCAAGCCTCACAGAGACCTGTGTGTAAAGTGAGGTGTGTGTGTGTGTTAAGCGCTTTCAAGTTCCTTCCGTCTCATGGCGACCCTATGAATTAATGACCTCCAAACCATCCTGTCGTTAACAGCCTTGCACAGGTCTTGCAAACTGAGGGCAGGGGATTCCTTGATTGAATTGATCAATCTCATGTTCTGTCTTCCTCTTTTCCTGCTGCCTTCAACTTTTCCTAGCATTGTTGTCTTTTCCAGTGATTTTTGTCTTCTCAAAGTGAATTACAGCAATTAAACCAGGATGGAATCAGAGTATTGGTTGTGGCGATGCGATGTTTAAATCCTGTCTCCCTGAACTGCTATGTTTCTATATTCGGTGTCTTTGGACTGTTGGTTTTTTTAAACTTTGGGGGGCACTATGTAGGGTTGCCAACCTCCAGGTACTGGAAGGAAAAATACACCTGTGCTATAACAAAGCGGTTAGCAAGAAAAAACAGCACAAGGCTCTATATATATTCAAATTGCAAAAAGTTATATTAAATAGACAAAAATGACAAACAATGTGACAAATGTGAATACCACCCAATTAGTGACCAAACAAATAACATAGAAATACAAACATGGAAAAATCTCTCAATGAGCATCAAAGAAGATTTTGCTCAAGATAACAATATCTTAATTCCACAATTTTAAATAGTGCATCGAATACATCGAAAGAAAAATTGTATTCGATGCACTATTTAAAATTGTTTTTTGTAATATTTTCTATTTAATATAACTTTTTGCAATTTGAATATATAGAGAGCCTTGTGCTGTTTTTTTCTTGCTAACCTCCAGGTACTAGCTAGAGATCTCCTGCTATTACAACTGATCTCCAGCTGATAGAGATCACTTCACCTGGAGAAAAGGGCCACTTTGGCAATTGGACTCTATGGCATTGAAGTCCCTCCCTTCCTCAGGCTCCGCTCCAAAAATCTCCTGCCGGTGGTGAAGAGGGACCTGGCAACCCTAGCAATATGGTTGCCAACCTTCAGGTGGGGCAGGGAAATGTCCCGGAATTTGCAACTGATCTCCAGATGACAGAGATCAGTTCCCCTGGAGAAAATGGCTACGTGGGAGGGTGGACTCTATCGCATTATACCTTGTGGCGGTCCCTTTACAAGCCCTGCCCGCCCCAGGCTCCACCCCCAAATCTCCTGGAATTTCTCAACCTGGAGTTGGCAACCCTAGGGAGCACTCAGAAATATGTAGTTCAGCTTTCTACCACTTGCATCTCCTTAATTGGTAGAATGACTCAGCAATACGACATTGCACTTCTGGCTCTCACTGTGGACTAGAAGCATGCCCCTTCAACCCGTAGTTACAGCTGTGCTTCCTTTCCCCATTCATTCTGTAGTTTTTGGCTCTGGCCATCTCCAAACATTTGTTGACTTCTGCCCTCTTTCCCAGCTAAACGGAGGCTCCGCCAAGCTTTGCGTATTCAGCTGCCATTTCCGTTGGAAACTGGCAAGAGTCTCAGGGTATGAATTTAATTTTGGCTTCTTCTTCTTTTTTTTGCAGGGGTTCAAAATCCAGCCGTAGAAGAAGGGCAGCAACGAAGAGCAAACAGAACGGCACCGTTCTGCAACGCAGCTGTGTTTAGATAAGTCTCGTGGGCCGGTGTGACAGATCGTAGGTAACTTCCATAAATGGCAATTGCGTAATGCCTTTTTATGGCCCAAAATGTCCCAAAAATAGCAAGTGAGGTTTTCGGTGACACAGAATTCTTCATCAGGCTGAATGGCCTGTATACCAGCAGCAGAGAGGATATTTTGGAGTATGATCGAGAAATCCTACTCTGCGCTTTGTAAAATCTTAAAATAGGATATGTTAGCAGGCTTGCTTAGATTAGAGGAGGCCATGGCAAGAAGAAACTGAGACAGAGAAGCAAAAAAGAAAAGAATTTAAGTAGCACATTTTTACTTCACCCTTTCTCCAGGGATCTCTCCCCCTGAGAGAGCCAGTGAGGTGTCGTGGTTAAGAGCGGTGGTTTGGAGCGGTGGACTCTGATCTGGAGAACCGGGTTTGATTCCCACACTCCTCCACATGAGCGGCGGAGGCCCATCTGGTGAACTGGATTTGTTTCCCCCACTCCTACACACGGAGCCAGCTGGGTGACCTTGGGCTAGTCACACTCTCTCAGCCCCAACTACCTCACAGGGTGGTCTGTTGTGGGGAGGGGAAGGGAAAGTGATTGTAAGCCGGTTTGAGTCTCCCTTAAGTGCTAGAGAAAGTCGGCATATAAAAACCAACTCTTCTTCTTCTTCTCCGTTGTATCCTCACAATGATCCTATGCAGTCGTTGAGGTTGAAAGCGGGAGATTAGCCTCATGTCATCCAGGAAGCTTCATAGCAAAACAGAGATTTGAACCCAAGTCACCTAGTTCAAAATTCTAAACACCATACTTAGGGTTGCCAGGTCCCTCTTTGCTACCGGCAGGAGGTTTTTGGGGCAGAGCCTGAGGAGGGCAGAGTTGGGGAGGGGAGGGACTTCAATGTCATAAGAGTCCAATTGCCAAAGCAGCTATTTTCTCCAGGTGAACTGATCTCTATCAGCTGGAGATCGGTTGTAATGGCAGGAGACCTCCCGCTAGTACCTGGAGGTTGGCAACCCTAACTATATTACAGGCCATTTGAGAATTTAAAATTCCAGCAATTAAATTGGGTGTCTCCCCAATGCTAATCAGAACATGAACCTCTGTTGTCAGGGAGATGGCTGAGCTGGTATTTGTTTTTCCATGGAATTTAAAACTACCCGGCACTTTGAAGCCAAGCAGATGGACTTAACGGTGTTCCCTTTGCAGGGATTTCAAACTCCAAGGACACCCACGCTATAATAGATCTGAAGGGGTTCCAGATGAGTTTTGACTGTCCTGGTTTCTTGCCCAAGAAGCTCTGAGAACTGTGGTTCTTGGGAGGGCATTGAGAACAGGAAGGACGGTGCTGCTGCAGTCGTCCTGTTTGTGGGCTTCCTAGAGGCACCTGGTTGGCCACTGTGTGAATGGACTGCTGGACTTGATGAACCTTGGTCTGATCCAGCAGGACCTTTCTTATGTTCTTATGTCTTGCTTGTGGGCTTCCTAGAGGCACCTGGTTGGCCACTGTGTGAACGGACTGTTGGACTTGATGGACCTTGGTCTGATCCAGCATGGCCTTTCTTATGTTCTTATGTCTTGCTTGTGGGCTTCCTAGAGGCACCTGGTTGGCCACTGTGTGAACAGACTGCTGGACTTGATGGACCTTGGTCTGATCCAGCAGGGCTTTTTCTTATGTTATGTAATTCTTGGCTCAGGATTTCCTAACCCCTTCCTACTACTGTAGTTTTCCCGTTTTGAAGCCATGGAAGTTTATCAGAGGAGAAACCAGGGTCGCCAGCTATGCGTTGGGACATACCTGGAGATTTTGGGGGTGGAACCTGAGGAGGGTGGGGTTTGGGGAGGGACTTCGATGGGGTATAATGCCATAGAGTCCACTTTCCAAAGAAGCCATTGCCTCCAGGTGAACTGACCTCTGTCACCTGGAGATCAGTTGTAATAGCAGGAGATCTCCATTCACCACCTGGAGGTTGGCAAGCCTAGGCGAAACAGATCTGCCAAATGGATAGTTTCAGGAGGGTATCAATGCTGGTTTCCAGTAAAAGAGCTAAGCTTGAGTTCAGTAGCACCTTAAAACCAACAAGATTTGATAAAGGGCTACTGGACTCGAATCTAGCTCCGCCTAATGGATGTACACTTCATGTATTTGAAGAAGTGAGCTTGGACTCACAAAAGTTTGCATAGGGTTCATTTTGTTGCAAAGGAGTTGCCAGGAAATGTAGAATTTGCTGCCACAGGAGGTCACGAGGGCCACAGGCGTAGTCATCTTTAAAGAGGGTTTAGACAGATTCATGGAGGATAAGTCTTATCAGTGGCTACTATCCGTGGTGACTAAAGAGAACCTCCATGTTCAGAGGGAGTAAACCTCTGAATAGCCATGATAGGAGGCAGCATCGGGGAAGGTCTCAGCCTCTGTGCTCTGTTGTTGGCCCTGCAGAGGAACTGGGTGGCCGCTGTGTGAGGCAGGATGCCGGACTAGATGGAGCACTGGTCTGATCCAGCAGGGCTTTTCCTATGGTGTAGTGGTTAAGAGCGGTGGTTTGATCCCCCACTCCTCCACATGAGCGGTGGACGCTAATCAGGTTTGTTTCCCCACTCCTCCACATGAAGCCTGCTCGGTGACCTTGGGCTGGTCCCAGTTCTCTCCGAACTCTCTCAGCCTCACCTACCTCACAAGGTGTCTGTTGCGGGGAGAGGAAGGGAAGGAGATTGTAAGCCGGTTTGAGACTCCTTAAAAGGCAGAGAAAATCAGCCAACTCTTCTTCTTCTAAATATTGTCGAAGGCTTTCACGGTCAGAGTTCATTGGTTCTTGTAGGTTATCCGGGCTGTGTGACCGTGGTCTTGGTATTTTCTTTCCTGACGTTTCGCCAGCAGCTGTGGACAGGCATCTTCTTCTTCTATCAGTGGCTGGATCTCCCCAGCATTTTACAAAAGCCTAAAATAGCTGCCAAGGGTTTGGATTGTCGGCATGGAGCAGCGGAGAGAAAGGACTTGCTTAGTGCCTTTTAGCCAGTCGCCCTGTCTTGGCCTAACCTACCCCACAGGGTCTCTCCTCTCACAGTGAGCATCCTGTCTCACGCAGTGGACAACCAGTTCCTCTGGAGGACCAACAAGAGGCCACGAGGCCGAAGCCTTCATAAGAACATCAGAAGAGTCTTGCTGGATCAGACCAGTGGTCCATCTAGTCCAGCATCCTGTCTTACACAGTGGCCAACCAGTTCTCCTCGAGGTCCAGCAACAGGGCATAGAGGCCAAGGGCTTCATAAGAACATCAGAAGAGTCTTGCTGGATCAGACCAGTGGTCCATCTAGTCCAGCATCCTGTCTTACACAGTGGCCAACCAGTTCTCCTCGAGGTCCAGCAACAGGGCATAGAGGCCAAGGGCTTCATAAGAACATCAGAAGAGTCTTGCTGGATCAGACCAGTGGTCCATCTAGTCCAGCATCCTGTCTTACACAGTGGCCAACCAGTTCTCCTCGAGGTCCAGCAACAGGGCATAGAGGCCAAGGGCTTCATAAGAACATCAGAAGAGTCTTGCTGGATCAGACCAGTGGTCCATCTAGTCCAGCATCCTGACTTACACAGTGGCCAACCAGTTGCTATGGAGGGCCAACAACAGGGCATGGAGGCCGAGGCCTCCCCCTGATGGTGTCTCCTGGCTCTGGATTTCAGGGGTTTCCTGCCTCTGAATGGGGATTCAGAAATGGGGATTTGGAGGACTATCCTCCAAAATCCTTCTAATTTTCAGCATGTTTGCGGATACCGGCTCTCCTTAGCTCTCTACAGACCCTTTCAGTGATGTTTTGAGGGCTTTTTTATGCCTTTGATGGCAAGAACATCCTCAAAACGCTTCCCAGCAGAACTTGCCGATGTCATGGGAGTCCTTTGGGATGCCTCCTGTAGCATTCCCCCCTCCCAGCTTTTCAACCGCAACATCACTAATTGCTTTATAATTCTGCGTAACAAGCTACCCCAGGTGCGACGAACACAACAGGCTCCCTCTTGCTAATTAAGCAGCGATGCATCTAATTTGCTCGGGATGGAGAGATGAACCTACATTGTGCTGTTAGACCTCTTCGCAGTGGTTGAATTCTTTCTCTCTCTCTCCCGCGTAGGGATTCCAGTCTCCAGGTGGGACCTAGGGATCTCCTTTAAAGAGTTAAAAACATGGCAAATCTCATTTGCTTCCTCAAAGGTATGACATTGACCTTTTGAAATTTACGTCTGCAACTCTTCTAAAGCGCAACTTCACGCAATAATAAATGTATTTTTATTGTAATTAATTATTGTAGCTCAACCTCCTGGGTTCTTATACTGAATAGGGTCGCCAGGTCCCTCTTCGCCAGCAGCGGGAGGTTTTTGAGGCAGAGCCTGCGGAGGGTGGGGTTTGGGGAGGGGACTTCAATGCCATAGAGTCCAATTGCCAAAGCGGCCATTTTCTCCAGGGGAACTGATCTCTATCGGCTGGAGATGAGTTGTAATTGCAGGAGATCTCCAGCTAGTACCTGGAGGTTGGCAACGCTAATTCTAAACTAAATTATTATTTGAATGGCTGGATGAGATTTAAAGAAAAAGGCTTTTAACTCAGTAAATCCTTCCTTGTGGAAGGACAGGATAAATCTATAACCGAGCCTCACAAAGACCTGAGTAAAGTGAGTTGCGTGTGTGTTAAGTGCTGTCAAGTTCCTTCCGACTTATGACGAAGTGAGTTGTGTCTCTGTGTTAAGTGCTGTCAAGTTCCTTCCGATTTATGGTGACTTATAGGGATCTCCTGGAATTACAGCACCTCCAAACTACAGAGATCAGTTCCCCTGAAGAAAATGGATGCTTTGGAGGGTGGACTCCGTGGCATTGTACCCCACTATGGTCCCTGTCCTCCCAAAGCTCCATCCCCCTATCTCCAGGAGTTTCCCAACCTGGAGCTGGCAACCCTACTACCAAGGTCTCCCAAACCATTTCAGACAGAGCCACATTTTGGAGAGGCAAGGGAACGATAAAGAATTCCATACTCTCGGAGAAGCCCACGGCCTGCATTTCTGAGTGAATCACAGTGCTGAGTGCACCTTTCTGATTGGAAGGAGGCTAACCCAACGTGATGACTCATGGAGAGATACAACAGGGACCCTCTTCTAAGGACAAATTATTCCACTGCGTCGTTTCATAATCCTGCATCGCTCAGTTCAGAGAATCCTCTGTCCCAGCAAAAGGTGATTGGAAGGGGGCAAGGTCAGAACCAGGCATCAACCAGAGATGCAACAAGCAGACTCCGTGGGATATACAGCTCCGAGAAGTCTCAGCAGCCTTTCATTTATTTATAAATTTATTCTGGCGTTGTTGACATAGGCTCAACACGAGGGCTTGTTTCGTGTTCAGCGGCGCACACCTTTGTTCAGTTGCGGAACATTAATTGTTTAATGGATTTCTTCGTTAGGTGTTCTCCCAGGTGGAGTGTTCCACTTCGCAACCTGGGAGCTTATCAGGAGATGAAAATTCTGCTTCCTTTGTGAAACGCCACTGAATGGTTGGCACACGCACAAAACACACATGCGCTGTATAATCTACCCATTTGGTCCAAACACAACAAAAAGCCCTAGGGCACCTTAAAGGCAAACGCACTTATAGCCCAACCCTAGGCGCGTCTACTCAGAAGTAAGTCCCACTGCATTCTATGGTGCTTACCGTGGTGCTCTATGGAACCAGCGTGGCGTAGTGGTTAAGAGCGGTGGTTTGGAGCGGTGGAGTCTGACCTGGAGAACCGAGTTTGGTTCCCCACTCCTCCACATGAGCGGCGGAGGCGAATCTGGTGAACTGGATTTGTTTCCCCACTCCTACACATGAAGCCAGCTGGGTGACCGTGGGCTAGTCACAGTTCTCTTAGAGCTCTCTCAGCCTCACCTACCCCACAGGGTGTCTGTGATTGTACGCCGGTTTGAGTCTCCCTTGAGTGGTAAAGTCAGCAGATAAAAACCCACTCTTCTTCTTCTTCTTACTCCCAAGGAAGTGCGCCTAGGATTATCTTCCAGGAGAACGTGTGGAGTTTTTATGATCCAGCTAAAACCTCTCCATTGTGAGTTATTGGTAACAAGTGGCATTCTGCTTAAGGTTGCCATCCTACAGGCAATGCCTGGAGATCTCCTGGAATTACAACTGATCTCCAGATTACGGCGATCTCTTCCGCTCAGGGAAATTGTGACTTCTGAGGGTGGCCAGCGTGGTGTAGTGGTTAGGAGTGGTGGACTCTAATCTGGAGAACCGGGTTTGATCCCCACTCCTCCGCATGAAGCCTGCTGGATGACCTTGGGCTGGTCACAGTTCTCTCCGAACTCTCTCAGCCCCACCTACCTCACAAGGTGTCTGTTGTGGGGAGAGGAAGGGAAGGCGATTGTAAGCTGCTTTGAGACTCCTTAAAGGTAGAGAAAAGTGGGGTACAAAAACCAACTCTTCTTTTTCTTCTACGGCATCACATCTCCACTGAGGTCCCTCCTCTCCGCAAACCCTGCCCTCTGCAGGTTCTGCCCTTAAATCTCCAGGAATGTCCCAACCTGGAGTTGGCAATCCTAATTCAGCTACATGCCCTGCCGTCTTCGTCCCATAGAAAGTGACTTGACTGGCGATTTGTTTTTGCAACTCTATTGCTTTTCTCAAATCTTTATGTTCCAGAAGGAATTCTATTACCTTGCATTACATTTCTTTAATGGAAAGGGGGGGAAATGGTACAAATTGGTGGGGGAAGAACTCTCTTCTGCTGTCAGACATTGTTCCCCGAAGCCTCCAACAACATGAGCCAAAGAGACACAATGAGAAGGAACATTCTGTTATCACTGCTGGTCAGCCGGGTCGTATTGTGATGCAAAGCACAGGCTGCAATTTTGGGGGGTGGCTCCATAAATCCCCCGGTTTGTTTTGCTGCCCTCGGGACTGCCTGAACAGGGGGTCTGTCCAGCACCTTGCAGGCTACAATGGGCAACTGGTGAGTTACATTTATCTTGGCGGTTCTGAGGCTGCACAGGCCTGAGTTAAGGGCTTGGATTATGTGCAGTTTTATGTCCAGAGGTCTTGGCCATGACATGTTTGGGCATCAATCCATGCCTGAGAGTGCACTTACGTGAACAATGGGGGGGACAGAAGGTCAGGCTAAGAGCATGCTTGCCGCCAAAATTGGCATCTATGTGTTTAGCCCCTCCCCTTGGCAAATGCCCACATCCTGACATCATAAAGTTCTTTGTTTTGTTCTTGCTTCAGATCATCGGCTGGGGCTGGAAGGTATCGAGGAAATGTAGAAGCTCGTGATGGCATTCACGGGTATTACTATATGGAGGGGAAAGAGACCAGCCAAGCACACAGCTGCCGTTTTCAACGGCAGCCATGTGTTTAGAGATAGGTGGCCCTGGAAGGAGCATTTGGGGATTTTCCCCTCTCTGAAAATACATAAGGTATTGACATTTTCACTTCTAGGGATGTTTTGGAGGTCATCGATTCATGTAGGGTCAGAAGCACCACTCAACATAGGGTTGCCAACCTCCAAGTAGTAGCTGGAGATCTCCCACTATTACAACTGATCTCCAGCCGATAGAAACCAGTTCCGTTGAGTTCCGATTCCGGCGGGACATAACCACATGGTATGTGAAGCTCACTGCCGAGTTGAAATAGCAATCAGTTCCCCTGGAGAAAAATGGCCGCTTTGGTAATTGGTCCTACGGCATTGAAGTCCCATTGAAGTCCCTGCACAGCCCCACACCCTGCCCACCAGATATTTCCCTACCCGGAGCTGGCAACCCTAAACACACACAATAAATTTATTATATAAGAATAATAATCCATTTAAATTTATTATATAAGAATAATAATCCATGATTTATTATATATTATTATATTTATTATATATATAATAATAATTATAATAATTTATTGTTGTTGTTGCTATTATTGTTGTTGATATTATTTATTAGTTGGGCTTGGGGGCTCTCCTGGTCCAAGGCAACCTTTTTTCTTTCTCCACACATGAACAATGAATCAGACCTTTGGTCCATCAAAGTCAGTATTGTCTACTCAGACCGGCAGTGGCTCTGCAAGGTCTCAGGCAGGGGTCTTTCACATCACCTACTGACCTAGTCCCTTGAACTGGAGAAGCCGAGGATCGAACCTGGGACTTTCTGCGTGTCGAGCAGATGTTTTACCACTGAGCCACAGCCCCTCTCCAAGGCTCTCCAGGGGCTCAGGCGGAGGTCTTTCACATCAGGCTAAGTTCCCTTGATTGAACCTGGGACCTTCTGCATGCCAAGCTGATGCTCGACCACTGAGCTATGTCTTGTCCCCACTTTCACATTACCTACTCGCCAGGGATCAAACCTGGGAACTCCTGCATGCCAAGCAGGTGCTCTACATCTGACCCACGGCCCCTCTCCAAGGCTCTCCAGTATCTCAGGCCAGGTTCTTTCTCATGACCTACTAGCCTAGTCCCTTTAACTGGAGATGTCGGGGATTGAACCTGGGACCTCCTGCGTGCCAAGCAGATGCTCTACCACTGAACCTCTACCACTGAACTTCCAAGATTCTCGGGCCTGGTCTTTCACATCCATTTCCTTAGTCTCTTTAACTGGAGACTGAACCACAGCCCCTATTCGCCCAGACCTTTTAACTGGAGACCCCGGGGATCGAACCTGGGACCTCCTGCGCACCAAGCCACACCTCCTCCCCAAGGCTCTCCGGCAGAGGTCTTTCACATCACCCTGCCTAGACCTTGGAGACGCCGGGGATCGAACCTGGAGTCTTTCGCATCACCCTGCCTAGACCTTGGAGACGCGGGGGATCGAACCTGGGACCCCCTGCGTGCCAAGCAGGCGCTAGTGCCACTGAGCCCAGCCCCTCCCCAAGGCTCCCCGGCAGTGGTCTTTCACATCACCCCTGCCTAGGGCCTGGAGACGCCGGGGATCGAACCTGGAGTCTTTCGCATCACCCTGCCTAGACCTTGGAGACGCCAGGAATCGAACCTGGGACCTCCTGCGTGCCAAGCAGGCGCTCTGAGCCACAGCCCCTCCCCAAGGCTCCCCGGCAGAGGTCTTTCACATCCCCCTGCCTAGACCTTGGAGACGCCGGGGATCGAACCTGGGACCTCCCGCGTGCCAAGCAGGCGCTCTGAGCCACCGAGCCACAGCCCCTCCCCAAAGCTCCCCAGGCTCTCCGGCGGAGGTCTTTCGCGTCGCCCCGCCTAGTCCCTGGAGACGCCGGGGCTCCCACCGGGGACCTCCCGCGTGCCGAGCAGGCGCTCTCCCCCTGAGCCACGGGCTCTCCGCCGGGCTTCGCGGCTGACGCGCCCCGGCGCCCCTGACTCCCTCCCGTCAGTGCCGGCCGGCCCCGCTCGGCTTTCTGACTCACCCAGCCGCGTCTTTAAAGGCGGCCGGCTCGTCCCCGCCGCCGCCTTCAGGCGGCTGCAGTCGCTGTTGCTCGCCGGCTCCGTGCGCCCAGGGCGCGTGCGCTCCCCCCCACGAAAAGGAAACCCGGGCCAGGAGGCGAGCGGGCCGGCGGCCGGAGCTCTCCAGCGCCGCGGTCGGAGGGAGCCGGTCGGGCGGCCGGCCTTTTGTCCGGAGCGGGGCCGGCGGCGGAGGCGCCTCGACGCCCGGCGGGGGACCCGGGAAGGCGGCCCGGCGGGGGATCCCCGTGCGCAGACCCGGCGCTGGGAAAAAGGGGGTCTCCCCGGCGCGCATCTGGGCAGCTGTCGTGCGCAAAAACCCCCCTAAAAAAAAACTGGTCGGTGGGGGGGCGATAAAAAAAGACTGGGGGGGAGGCCAGAAAAGCAAGCCTTAAGGTGGACTGGCTCCGAAGGAGGACGGCCTCTTTGGGGGGCTGCGTTTAAGGTGGATCTTTATTTTTCTCAAGGTGGATTGGACGCCCAGGTTGGAATTATTCTTGGCTTTTTGGGGGTAGCCTCTATGGCATCGGCCTGAATTTTATTTTTATTATTATTGTTCCTCGGAGATGGATCCGTAACCCAACGATCGCCTTTCTGTGCTTTCCAGACTCCGGAGAGGGTTTTCTCCGGGGGCGGCGGGAGGGATTCCGCCTGGCTTGGGTTTTGGGGTCCTTTCTCCCTCCCCTCCTGGCAAGGAATGGGGCGAGTTGGCTAGCCGGACCGTGAACCCAGCCTCTTGTCTCCCCCACCCCCCACCCCTTCTCTCTGTGTGACCATGACTAAATCCCGGCCTTTTTGCAGAAAAAGACAGCCGATGGAAGGAGCCGAGCTGGGAATTCAGAGCCAGAAATTTAGCAGCCGAGAATTGGACGGGAGAGAAGGTTTACTTTTTCAACAAGTTTCTAGCTCTTCTTGATCATTCTTGAAAGGAGGGGGGGGGTCGCCTTGGAAAACTTAAGCAGGTTTTTTTGGTTTTTTTTTTGTTTTGGTGTAGGGATCTGGGCAGACGCCTGTGTTTTTTCCCCCCTCCCCTCGTTTTCATCTATACATACCCCCCCTTTTTTTTTTTAATTTGTCGCCAACCCTTTTCAAGAGCCAAAGAAGGACTTAAAAAGACATGGAAACGGTGGGGAAATTTGAATTCAGCCGGAAAGACTTGATCGGCCATGGAGCTTTTGCGGTGGTTTTCAAAGGGAGACACAAAGAGGTAACTGGAAATATATATTTATATATAGAATTTTCCTCCATGTTTTTTTCCCTCCTCTTCCTCCTCCTCCTACAATTGATCCCAGAGCCTTTCTGCCTTCTGTTCTTTATGGGGGGGATGGATGGATTGATGGATATTGAGGTCTCTCTTTTTTTCCTGATCTTTGCACATTGGGGGGAGAAATGTTTTGATTGGGTGTGTTTAGAAAAAGAATATACATTTTCCCCATGAATATTAGGCTAAGTACATTTACTTTTTGAAAGTTCTGTTGATACACATAGAATCATACAGAAGAACTTCAGCCAAAAGCACATTGATTTGAATCACCTGCCCTTGGAAGTCCCGTGGCTTCCCTTAGGGGCAAAAATGTTGTGTATGGGGAGCAACAGAGGAACCTAGCTGCCCCTCTGGAGTTCAAAAGGCTCTTTCTCCCAGGTAAATGCCATTGAAATCCAAAAGGGCTTTCTTCCCAGGAAATGAGGTCAGGATGATGCAAATCCCTTCGGGCGATCTACTCAGGAGTAAATCCCACTGACATCCTGAGACTGCCTGTCCAAGAAAATAGGGTGGGAGATTCTAGTTTGCTGCAAGGTTTTTTTTTTTTTAATTGAGTTTGGGGGTTGGGGGGATGTAATTCTCCAAGTCAAGAGCACTGAAACTTTGGACAGGCAAACAAAACCAGGCCTTGACTCTTCGGGCTGCCCAACTGGGATCTAATGCAGCAGAGAGCCTGCAAACATTGCCATATAGAATTATAAGTATTTATTTAGGGTGTCTCGGAGACCAGAAGGTGAAAATGCAGCTCTTCTGCTGTCGATTTCCACAGAGTTGGAATAGCTTTTGAGTGTCTGGCTTCTTATCCTCAAAGATTAGCCTATGTCTCCTTAGCGTCCTTACGTTGTCATATGTTGATTAAGCAAAAGAGAAGCAATCCATCAGTGGATGTAAAAATGCATATATACTCGTAAAGCTGCAGATCAGTTCCTACCATGGCTTAATGCAGAAGATAATGGCTTTGTACAATTCATTCAAGGGCAAGTCTGAACATGTATTGGGTATGGCTTAAGATGCTGAGCTGCTCTTGTGATCTGAAGCGCTCTGATCCATTCAAGAAACTGTGTATTCCTCTTGTTTATATGTTTCAACTGTGCCTGTACGTTATTTAACTTTCAGAAACCTGAACTGGAGGTCGCGATCAAATGCATTAACAAGAAAAACCTGGCAAAATCCCAAACCCTCTTGGGGAAGGAGATTAAAATACTCAAGGTAAACACACAAACACCAGAAATCCTTGGGCTCTTGCAGCATTTCAACTGAGGGGCCTGTTTGTGTGTGTGTGTGTGTGTGTGCGTGCGTGCTTTTGTGACTTTGTTATGCTTATCTGCCTTTCTCTCTCCTTCTAGGAACTGAAACACGAAAACATTGTGGCCTTGTATGATTTCCAGGTATTACTTTTCATCGAGGTTGACGGGTTGAATGGGGAGGGACAGAGGAGGGGGGCATGAACATAAGATACGCACTTAGATGCAGTGAGAGATTTGTTTGGAAACTTGGCCAAAAAGTCTGCAATGTATCTTGAAAACAGTCTGGGCTGTTAATGTCGGCCAAAAGTCTACGTATGTGGGAGGGTAGATGCTGGAAATAGATAAATGGGATGGCGGAGACGCTTTTGAATTGCTGTGGATTGATAATGGGGTGTATGGTATGTTCCTTATCGATGCCGTTTGGTCACTGTGGCTGTGCTCATTTCACCATCTGTGTTTTTGAGCACTTAATTATATTGTGTTCAGAATTTGTATATATACACACAGAACCGTTGGAGAAAAGCTGCTTCCGTTCCCATTTTTCAACCTGTCAGGTTCCCCTGTACATCCACTTGGCTTTATGCTGGCCAGTCTAGGAAGTTGGCATTCTGTTCAAATAAATACCCCCTCTTTGATGGCTGTTCGTAGGATTCTTTGCGGGGTTGGGGGAGCTTTGGCTTAGTGGGAGAGCATCTTGATATGCGGAGGGTCCCAGGTTCAATCTCTGGCATCTCCAGTTAAGGGACCAGGCAGTAGGTGCAGTCCCTGGCACCTCTATTTGAAAGGCTCCGGTGATATGAAAGACCTCTGCTTGAGACCCTGGAGAGTAGCTACCAGTCTGAGTAGACAGTGTTGACTTTGACACTTCAATGGTTTGACTCGGTAGAAGGGCAGCTTCACGGATAGCTACCAGTCTGAGTAGACAGTGTTGACTTTGACACTTCAATGGTTTGACTCGGTAGAAGGGCAGCTTCACGGATGTTTCGAGACTGAATTGCGTTTTCCTAGAAAGTCAGCACTGAAATCCTAGAGGGGAAGGCATGTGACTCTGTTGCAACCAGAAATAAACAGAATATCCCAGCCAGAAATTCTTAGCTGATATAGAGTGTAAAGCAGCTTAGCAAAACTTGAGAGGGTGACAGTTCTGTTTTGAAGGGTCTCTGTTCTTGTTGCCCTGTCTGTACTTTTCTCGATTGTATCTGAGTTTTACATAATTGAATATTGCACTGTACTTGGCCGTTGGCCCTGTTTTAAACCTCGTATATAAATCTGTTCCTAATGAGGCCCCTCTACATACGTCTCGCCCGCGAAAGCGGATGCTAGAACTAAAAGCTTCCTCTGTCTTTTCGGTGCCGCAAGGCTCCTGGTTAATTTGTGACTGAAATCCCAATTTCAACCCCCCACCCCACATCTCTCCCTCGGTGAAATTTTGATGAGCTGTCCCAGATGGGCCCTGACCTGGATAGCTCAATCTCATCAGATCTCGGAAGCTAAGCAGAGTCAGCCCTGGTTAGTATTTGGATGGGAGACCACGAAAGAATACCAGGGTTGCTATGCAGAGGAAAGCAATGCCAAACCACGTCTGGTAGTCTCTTGCCTTGAAACCCCATAAGGAGTTGCCATAAGCTGGCTGTGACTTGACAGCACTTTACACACACGCACATCCCAGATGGAACTTCTTGTGTTTCTGCAATGAAATCACCAGATAGAGGCGAATCCTCCGGTGTAAGCCCAGCATTAAATTCTAGTTTGGATCATGAGGGCTGACTCACACAAACCGATGCTGAAATACATTGTGTTAGTTAAATTGTGGAACTCCCTGCCCAGGATGTGGTGATGGCGGCCAACTTGGAGGGCTTTAAGAGGGGAGTGGACATGTTCATGGAGGAGAGGAGTATTCATGGCTACTAGTTAAAATGGATACTAGTCATGATGCATACCTATTCTCTCTAGTATCAGAGGAGCATGCTGAATATATTAGGTGCTGTGGAACACAGGCAGGATGGTGCTGCTGCAGTCGTCTTGTTTGGGGGCTTCCTGGAGGCACCTGGCTGGCAGCTGTGTGAACAGGCTGCTGGACTTGATGGGCCTGGGTCTGATCCAGCAGGGCCTTTCTTATGTTCTTATGTAGTCTGTAGGGTGCCCTTGTTTTGTGTTGCTGCAACAGATTTGTGTGTGTGTGTTAAGTGCCGTCAAGTCGCTTCCGACTCATGGCGACCCCATGAATGAAAGTCCTCCAAAATTTCCAATCCTTGACAGCCTTGCTTAGATCTTGCAAACTGAGGGCCGTGGCTTCCTTTATTGAGTCAATCCATCTCTTGTTGGGTCTTCCTCTTTTCCTGCTGCCCTCAACTTTTCCTAGCATGACTGTCTTTTCCAGTGACTCTTGTCGTCTCATGACGTGACCAAAATATGACAGCCTCAATTTAGTCATTTTAGCTTCTAGGGTCAGTTCAGGCTTGATTTGATCTATAATCCACTGATTTGTTTTTTTGGCAGTCCACGGTATCCGTCACACTCTCCTCCAACACCACATTTCAAAGGAATCTATTTTCTTCCTATCAGCTTTCTTCGCTGTCCAGCTTTCACACAGATTTACCCCTCTGGAATAATTTTGCCTTTGATCCCTGTGCCAGTTTTCCACCCCAGAGCCCTTTTTTCCGTTTGGGATTTAGAGCCCTGCCTTGCTTCTGCATCTGCAAGAGGATTTGCAGCCCCAGTCCTTGTTGTCCCTGATCTGGGGCTTGTTGCCCTGTCTGGTGTCACGTGGCCTCCAGGCCTCCTTGTTTGTTGACATTCCTCCCGCGCTCTGCGATTGGTTGAGCGGAGCCGTGGCGCCATTGGTGCAACCAGATCCCCGTCTGTTCGGCGTCGGGTGAGGGCAGTGCCTTCTGGGAGATGTAGTCTCAGCTCCAAGACACGGAGTGGCTTTTGCTTTGGTGCGTCTCGAGCAAAGGACTGTCTTTCCCAGCCTGCCTTTCTGTCTGTCTTTGAAAGAAAGGCTGGATGTTGCATTGGGGGAAGGTTATCTTGGGTCAGATAATCAGGAAGCAAATAGGTTTTGCGCAGTCTCTCGTTTTTAAGGCAGATAGATAGCTTCCCCCCCCCCCCAATGCGTGTTTTTCTGCTTCTCCCTTGGAAATGGAGCAAAAAGCTTATATTGCAAAACTGAAATAAATGTTCTGCCGCACACATGATACGCCAGTATTATTGTATCAATTCCCAACGACAATAACACAGTAGGAGGTTGATAGTTCAAAGCAGTTTGTTTATTAGGCCCAATATACACACATTGTATATATACAATATACACAATATACAATATACACAATTGCCCAAATGCGCAGGACAATTCACACCAACATCAAAGGAGTGCAAGCACGGATATAATCTTTGGTAATGGGAGGTACAAAAGACGAAATGCATGGCGTCAATACATAGAACCAATAATAGATAATTAAGGATTTGAATACCCTATTAGAGATTCGCAGGCTTTACATAGAAATGGTGATCTCATTCTCACTAATGAGCAGTGAAGACCCTCATGGTCAGGTGCTTCTCTATTTGATCCTAAATTGCTGCAGTTCTTATCTTGGACCCTGGCAGCTGCCAAGGCTAACTAAGAGGGTTCCTAGCTGGTTCTTATCTCTGGAAAACCAGCTTATGCAAGCATACTAAGGCCATCTATGGATCCTTTAATTAGCTTCTAACTAAGGCGCAACAGTGGGCCTCTTATACTCACATATGCAAGTGCTTGGTGTAACTACACAAGCCACCTCCAATATGCTGAGTGTGGCATGTTCATGAGTGCAGATATACTTTATTGAGTACAAAGAATATATTTCAAATCAAAGAATACATTTCCAATACATTTGTAGTGAATGAATACATTTCTTCAGTGAAAGAATACATTTTCAATAACATATAATGATTTCAGGCATTACAAACAAGTCTCATGACAGTACTTAGAAAGTCATTGTGCCTTTGGCCCTCTTTTTACCCCTCGGACCGATCAAAAACACAGTTGTGTGTGTGCGTTTTTTCTTTTTGAAAAGGAACTTTGGGATTTGCAGAGCTGCTAGTATTTTCCTTCTGCGTAATTCACTCCTTCCAAACAAACCCGCAGAAAAAAAAAAAAACATCAGACTACAAAAGGCTGAGAATAAAATGAGAGGGGAGGGAAGCCAGTTCACTTCCCAAACATTCTTTTCATTAAAAAAAAAGCATTTAAAAAAAAAGCATTGTCAGTAATGTATAAAGCTTCTGCCGGAGTCTCAATTTGCCAAATCGATGGATCCAGTAACAATCTTTTTTAATACCAAAGCCAAGTAAATGATGTAGATCTGGGCTATCTACAAACTGGAGTCAAATATTCCATCTATGCCTCTGGTTTACACTGTTTTAAATGTACTGGTCTTGGATGGTTCAATTTTTCCATAATTTCCATTCTCCAGTATCTAGAGCATCTGCTGATGTCACGTCTGCGTTTTCACCCAGACGCGTCATCCCTCTCTCCTGCACTGTTCTCCCACTAGGATCTTCATTCCATGTTGGGTTTGGGATAGGGTTGCCAACTCCGCACTGGGAAATTCTTGGAGATTCTAGGGGTGGAGTCTGGGTAAGGAGGCTTTTCAGAAGGGAGGGTCCATGGCTCAGTGGTAGAGCATCTGCTTGGCATGCAGAAAGTCCCAGGTTCAATCCCCGGCATCTTCAGTTAAAGGGACTAGGCGAGTAGGTGATGTGAAAGACCTCCGCCTGAGACCCTGGAGAGCCGCTGCCGGTCTGAGTACACAATGCTGACTTCAATGGACCGAGGGTCTGATTCAGTATAAGGCAGCTTCATGTTTTCATGGAAGGGGGAGACTTCAGCAAGATATAATGCCATAGAGTCCACCCTCCAAAGCAGCCATTTTCTTCAGGGGAACTGATCTTTGTGGTCTGGAGATCAAAGGCAATTCCAAGAGATCTCCAGGCCCCACCTGGAGCTTGGCAACACTGGGGAGTCATATAGAAGGTGGGTCATATCTTTCTAAAATTCTTGTACTCTGTTGTGTCCAACATAGGTTTGCCAACCTCCAGGTACTAGCTGGAGATCTCCTGCTATTACAACTGAAGAGGGACTTGGCAACCCTAGTCCAACAAAATGCTTGCGTGTTAGGGGGTGGCATTAGGGTTGCCAAACTGAAGTCGGCACTAGCTTGCAGAGATCCATTCCCCTAGATAAAATGGCTGCTTTGGAGAACTGTGTGGCATTATACCCTGCTGAGGTTCCTCCCCTCCCCAAACCTTTCCCTTCCCACCCTCCACCCCCAAATCTCCAGGAATTTCCCTACCCAGAGTTGGCAGCCCTACATGGCATGCTCGGTAGGTGGTTACCTTGCCCAAAGTTGCCCCAAATCTGATGCCATCCCAGCAGGCTGCGGTACATGGGTCTGGTGACCTGCATTTTGCTTGCCAGGTAATGCCTTGTTGCTCTTCTTCTGAGGACAGAGCGCTAAATGGGGTCATTGGGTCTGATTCAGATTCAGGCATCTGCTTGGGCATGGCTACATTGCAAACCTCCCATCTGTTTCATGGTTACTGCTTCCTTGCAAGGAATTCCGGGAACTGTAGTTTTGGGAGGAATCCCTGGATTGGAGCAGCCCGCAGCCTCACAGGATGGCAGAATTTCTTGGGCTCTGGCCCGACCGGATGCTTAAACTGGTTGTAAAGTGGGTAGTACGTACAGTGTAATTATGTCATAATCTGTCTCTAGGGGAGGGGTGGGTAGAGAGACCCCTGCTCCGGCTTCATTCTTCTTTTCCCTACAACTGTGCCCCGCCGTCTTGCACAATTAGATCAGCAAAGCTCTCGTTTCCGTCTTTTATTTCTTAAAGAGCAAACTTTGTTTCTCGACATTTTTCTCTCCTCCAACACCGTGGCTGCTTGCCAATACTTGAGATAGTTATTGTTCTGTTGTTTGAAATTTGCTTCCATCTGCCCTTGGCAATTAATGATTCTAAAAATAGGCGGCAGTTAGATTTTTTTTTTTTTCCTGGAACGTTTCTAAATTTGTGTTGTTGTTTTTCTAGGGTTGGTTTTGACATTTCCTTGCCTTGTTTTCCCCGCCTCCTTTTTGTTCGGCGCTGTCTTTGTTGCTTTCTTCCTGCACCAGGAAATTGGTGACAAAACCACAGCGAATGCCGTTACCAAGCAGTGGCACACCAAGATCTTGTGTTGTTTGCACTTGATTTTCGAAAGGGAAGACTTAAAAAAAAAAATACACGCACAAACAAAACAAAAAGCCTGCCAAAAGGTTAGATTTATGATGTAATAAGATTTCAGGAGGAGTAACACCCTAACCCAGCATCCTGTTGAAATGCAGGCATTTGTGTCGTAAGAGAGTATTTCTTCTTCCATCCTAGGGGAAAATGGGTGTTTGTTTTCACACGGGTTTTGTAATACCGGCTTGGGTTGCAGGATAAGCAGCCAAAGATCGCCAGATAAACCTGGTCTGTGTAGGGTTGCTCGGCTTGGAAGCGGGGATCACTTGTGTGCACGGCCACGCCAACGCGATGACATCACTTCGGGTTTACACCTGGAAGCACTGCTTGAGTGGTAAAAGTAGGGTTGACAATCTCCAGGTAGTAGCTAGAGATCTCCTGCTATTACAACTGATATCCAGCCGATAGAGATCAGTTCACCTGGAGAAAAGGGCCGCTTTGGCCATTGGACTCCATGGCATTGATGTCCCTCCCCTCCCCAAACCCCGCCCTCCTCGGGCTCCTCCCCAAAAATCTCCTGCCGGTGGCGAAAAGGGACCTGGCAACGCTAGGTAAAAGGCTCGTTGCAATGTGGCGCTTCCGGGTGTAAACCCTCAGTGGGTGGGAGGGTTGTGGGGAGGGGGCAGCATCCCAGGAGAAAAATTAGAAACAAAACTAAGGCCTCATCTACTTCCAGGACGCTCTTTTTTTAAAAAAAAAAATTTAAATCTATATAACAAACACAAAAAACAAAACAACAAATACAGTAATAATAATAATAAAAATACAAAAACAAAAAAATACAAACGAATATCAATTATATAATCTACTTAGTAAAATCAGAATTACAAAATTCATTATATCTTTTTTACCCACCACCCACCCAAAAAGTGACCCATCACCGGACTTCCGGAGAAGTGTCTAAACAGTTTAAAATTACACTATTGACAGTAAAGTAAAAAAAGTTAAACTTATTTCTATAACTCATTAACTAAAATAGTAAAATCCATTTTTGCCAGTTTATCCCAATATGTGACGGCCTTTGCCCATGTTTTTTTGAATTCTTCCATATCTTTTCCATGTAGGAATTCTGTTAATTTGGCCATCCTCATATACGTCCATAGTTTCTCTCTCCAGTCCCTTATCGAAGGTTTATTTACTTGCTTCCAAACTTTAGCTATCCTGACTTCCAGGAAGTTCTGACCATAGCATATATGTAAAGTGCCGTCAAGTCACAGCCGACTTATGACAACCCCTTATGGGGTTTTCAGGTCAAGAGGTTAACAGAGGTGGTTTGCCATTACCTGCCTCCACATCACAACCCTGGTATTCCTTGGAGGTCTCCCATCCAAATACTTGCCAGGGCTGGCCTTGCTTAGCTTCCAAGTTCTGATGAGATCGGACTAGCTTGGGCCATCCAGGTCAGGGCTCTGGAAAGAAAGAAGAATGAATTGCCAGGAGCTCTGACCATAGAGCTCCTGGCAATTCATTTTTTTTCTTTTTTGCTATCAAGTTTATGGTGACCCCATAGGGTTTTCAAGGTCAGAGATGCTCAGAGGTGGTTTGCCATTGCCTGCCTCCACGTCACAACCCTGGTATTCCTTGGAGGTCTCCCATCCAAATACTTGTCAGGGCTGGCCTTGCTTAGCTTCCAAGTTCTGACGAGATCGGACTAGCTTGGGCCATCCAGGTCAGGGCTCTGGAAAGAAAGAAGAATGAATTGCCAGGAGCTCTGACCATAGAGCTCCTGGCAATTCATTTTTTTCTTTTTTGCAATCAAGTTTATGGTGACCCCGTAGGGTTTTCAAGGTAAGAGATGCTCAGAGATGCTCAGAGGTGGTTTTCCATTGCCTGCCCCCATGTCACGACCCTGGAATTCCTTAGAGGTCTCCCATCAAAATACTTGCCAGGGTCAGGGCGGAGTGTGTGTGACTGGCCCAAGGTCACCCAGCGAGTGGGTATTTGGACCTGTCCTGGTCCAACACCGTCACCATGCTGGCTCTCTCCAGCTACCTAAAAGTGACAAAGGTAGCTCTAGGAACCACCAGAAGCTTTATGGTCAGAACTTTCTGCAAGTAGACAAGGCTTTCTTTTTCTTTTTTCTTCTCAGGTCAACGGGTGGGAGGGTTGTGGGGGGGCGGGCGGCGTCCCAGGAAAAAAAATCAAAAACAAATATAAGGCTTGAGTGGTCTGTGGAGGACATTGATTCACTCGCCCCTGAAAATAAGCCCTCTTGCTTGAAATGCTTTGAAGGGCAATCCGAGGCCTTGTCTCTGCAAAGCCTTGCTAATTCCAGCTTGGGAAATTCCTGGCAATTTGGGGACAGTGCCTGGAGGAGGGCAGAATTTGGGGAGGGGAGGGAGTTCAGCAGGGATGTGATGTTGTAGAGTCCACCCTCCAAAGCAGCCGTTTCTGCAGGGGACCTGATCTCTGTAGTCTAGAGAACAGCAACAATTCCAGGAGATCACCAGGTCCCACTTGGAGGGTCGTAAGCCTAGCTGGCTCTTTTCATTTTTAAGACTTTGAGAGGAGGGAATGAGATCTGATTGTTGACCGATGGAAGGAAGTTGTGTCGAAAACCAAGAGAGCTTTTTAAAGGCTTCAGCCTCTAGCAAATGTTGAAAGCAGGATGCGGTGAGTTAATCACAGAGGGTAAGCATATCTTTCTAGTTGCCAAAGTCTGACCCATCATCCAATCCAAGTGGCCAGATTTTTGGGAAACGGTTTCAACGCGCGAGTCAATACTGCCAGTGTGGTGTATCAGACTGTGTCAGACTGTGATCTGGAAGACTTGTGTTCAAATCCCCAATCTCCTGTGACCTTGCTGGCAGTCACATTCGCTCGGTGTAACCTACCTCGCAGGATACTTGTGAAGATAAAAATGCGGAAGGGAAAACCCTGTCCTACCCTGATGTCCTTGAAGGAGGGGTGGGAGAAAGATATAGTAGATAGAAAAACCTGGTCTGCCTAAGTTGAACACATGAACACATGAAGTTGCCTTATGCTGAATCAGACCCTTGGTCCATCAAAGTCAGTATTGTCTACTCAGACCGGCAGCAGCTCTCCAGGGTCTCAGGCAGATGTCTTTCACATCACCTACTTGCCTAGTCCCTTTAGCTGGAGATGCCGGGAATTGAACCTGGGACCTTCTACATGTCAAACAGATGCTCTATCACTGATATCTCTCATGCTTTCTCCCTACACCGTCCTAGCCTTTGACTTTTGTACCTGCCGCTGCTCCTTTCTCTCTGTCCCCCTTTCCTGTCCTTGTATCTTCTTGTGTGTGTGAGAGAGAGAGGTTCCTCCCACCCTAATCTGATCTCGATCGTTTTATGATAGCTGCACTGATTGTCAACCTTCTACAGTGGACGTTTTCACGCCGAGCAGTTTTAACTAACATTTTGTAAGGATGGTCGATTGGCTAGGGGGTAGATTGCTGGTGAAACCCAGTTCTTAGAATTAAGATGTCTTCAACTTTGTGTTACCAATGGATTCTGGAAATTGTGGGGTCGGGGATGGGGGAGCCGCCCCACCCCTTCTCCTTTCCTTCTGAAGTTCTAAACAAAAGCAGCTGTGGTCTAGAACGGCCTCTCAAAAGCATTGAAAATAGATGTCCCAGTTCCTGTTTCGTTATATATTATTGAACAGAGCTAATGGGGTCAGCGTGAAGCAAAAGGCTGCATGAGATTGTCCCCGATGAAGGATGGGGAGGAATCTGTTATTTTTAGAACCAGAAAGATGATATTTGAAGCAGGCTCCCAGATAGGTGTGAGCTATTCAGGGTAAATCTCAGTCTATGTGTGAGAGTGTGCGTAGGAGACCATTTATTTGGGCAAAAGCCAGTGCATCCTCTGTCGGTACATGACACTTAACGTCACAGATGGCCCCCAAGGCAGTTTGATTTGGGGCCCCTGGCTGTTGTGCCAAACTTTGATCGAGACATGGTGAAAGTTTGCAGATACTTCTTGTACAGAAAAGATAATTTGTCTTAAGAGTGAATTCATGCTTAAAGTTATGGCACTTGCTGTCATGGGAAGTGGCAAGGGCTACTGTTTTGCATGGCTTTTTAAAAGGGGACTAGGTAAATCCATGCTGCCTAGGTCTATCCGTGGTGGCAAAAAGCAGTGTACCTTTAAATTCCAGTTGCTGGACGGGGCAAGTGGGGGAGTATTACTTCGCTTGCTTGCTTATTTATTTAGAACATTATTATCCTGCTGTGCCTCCAGTGAGCTCAGAGCTGTGACTAAGAGTCTCCTTTCTGTCATTTTACCCTCACAACAACCCTGCGAGGTAGGTTAGACTGAGAGAGAGAGAGTGACTGGCTGAAGGTCATCCAGCAAAGCAGAGTGGAGACTGGAACCTGGGGCTCGCAGGCAGTATTTTAACACTCTAACCACTCCAGTATGCTGGTTCTCCTGGGAAGCTTGTGGGCTTGCTGGGTGTCTTTTGGTGACTTCTGGCGGAAATAGTATGTTGGACTAGAGGGATTTTTTTTTGGTCCCATCCAAAAGGATTTTCTTGCATTAAATTTTTGTATGGGATGCCCCATTTTGCCTGAACGCCTGTATTACAAACTTGTAAAGCTTAGCTTTCTAGGTGACCCTGGTTTTCTTACATCGTCCCAGTTTAGGGGGCAACATATGTTTCTGGGTTATGAGCTGTTGCGCTGATTTTGCCCATTTCTGACCTAATTCATCAGACTGTTTGAATTCAGTTTCTTAGGAAGAGCATATGCTCTCCCTAAGCCAGCGTGGTGTAGGAGAGCCAGAGCGGTGTAGTGGTTAAGAGCGGCGGTTAAGAGCTGCGGACTCTAATCTGGAGAACCGGGTTGGTTTCCCCACTCCTCCACATGAAGCCTGCAGGGTGACCTTTGGCCAGTCACGGTTCTCTCCGAACTCTCCCAGCCCCACCTACCTCACAAGGTGTCTTGTTATGGGGAGAGGAAGGGAAGGAGATTGTAAGCCGGTTTGATTCTCCTTAAAATGCAAGACAAGTTCTGACGACACAAACTAACCCGAGTCAAAACCGAACTGTGGTTTCGCGTTACGTTGGGGGCCGGCTTTTCGTATGTGCGTTCCCCTCCCTCGTGCTGTTTTTGATCCTTTCTCGGACCTTCTCCTCCGATGATGTTTGCTTTTTGCAATGTCCTTGGCCCATTCCTTCTGGTCACAACGCAGCCCTTTGGGATCCGGGACGGTGTCGGCTGGCGTCCTGGTACCTGCCGGAAGGCCCTGCTTGCTGGGTGGGTGCACGTGTCTTCGTGTGACTTCAAATCCTGCAAACGGCGAGCCTCCTTAGCCTGTGAAGGACTACCTTTCTGAGACCAGAGGGCTTCCTGGCCTCTAGAGAAGGCCCTGGGGAATACAACGACTCCCACTTGCGGCTGTTTTGAGTGAGAATATTCACCTATCGGCAGAGGGCGGGGCCGTTTGGCCATTTTTTGGCAGTGACGGTCCCTCTTACTCAGATGTTGACGTTTTTGACGGGTCTCGTGTTTTCCCTCCCCGTCACCTGATTGTACCTCCGAGCAGCGGTGGTGAAAAGAGGCAGCTTTCCAGATTCTCAAACTTCCTTCTGGAAACCGGCGTCCGGCTTACTCAGCGTCCTTAAGGGATGTTTCCCAAGAGTAACCGGAGACCGGCATGTGGTTTTGTTTTTGAATGCTGCAGCGGGGTCTCGGGTTACTGCAGCCGTGTTGTTCCCAGGGCCGCCGTTTTTTCCCTGGGCTCTGTCAGCGTTTCCATTATGAAAATCCCCCCTTCAGGAGCGATTTTTACGAGCGGGTTTGTAAAATGCTTTTCCGCTGTCTGGCCGAAAGCTGGCTTTGCTTGGGTTTCCAGGGGTGACATTTGCCCACAGTGTAAAGTTTCAAGCTTGGCGCTTGGAAAATGCTAGAAAGGTGTAAGGGAGACCCAGCCTCACAGATGGGAACATTTTCCTATCATAGGAACAGTTGGGGGGTTACCGCACTTTGTATTCCCAGCAATGTATTAAGAGTTTGAAAATGTTATAAAACACATCGCTTTAAAAGGGTTTTTGGATACCATGGCTTATAAATGGTTGGAAGACGTCTTCACAGCTAAAGGGGCCAAACAAAGTGCGAACAGTATTTATTATAACGTTTTCATAATCTTAATACATCGGTGGGAATACATAGAAAGTGCGAACAGTATTTTTTATAACATTTTCAAACTCTTAATACATCGCTGGGAATACAAGTGCGGTAACAGCCTTGGTTGCAAGGCAAGAGACTAACAGAGGTGGTGTGCCATTGCCTTCCTCTGCCTAGCAACCCTGCTATTCCTTGGTGGTCTCCCATCCAAGTCCCAACCAAGGCCGGCCCTGCTTAGGTTCTGAGATCTAATGAAATTGGGCTAGCCTGGGCCATCCAGATCACGGTAGAAGAAGAAGAGTTGGTTTTTTATATGCCGACTTTCTCTACCACTTAAGGAAGAATCAAACCAGCTTACAACCACCTTCCCTTCCCCTCCCCACAACAGACACCCTGTGAGGTAGGTGGGGCTGAGAGAGCTCGAAGAGAGCTGTGACTAGCCCAAGGTCACCCAGCTGGCTTCATGTGTTGGAGTGGGGAAACAAATCCAGTTCACCAGATTAGAGTCTGCCACTAATGTGGAGGAGTGGGGAATCAAACCCAGTTCTTCAGATCAGAGTCCATCACTCCAAACCACCGCTCTTTAACCACTACGCCACACTAGTCCATGGGATCTTTACTTGAGAGCTGCTGTAGAACCGTCCAAGCCTAGATTAATGTAATCCAAGCGAGAGACAGCGTGGTTTTGTGGTTAGAGTGCTGGACTAGGATCTGGGTTTGAATCCCCACTCTTCTATGGAAGATTGCTGGGTGACCTGGAACCAGTCATTCTCTGTCTCTCTGTCCTACTGCACAGGATTGTTGTATGGACAAATGGGAGGATGTGGTAAACCACTTCTGGGTTTCCCATTGGCGAGGAAGGGCGAGGCGGGGCGTAAATGAAGTAAATAAGGAGACAGCTCTGTGCCCCAAGTGAGCATACAGCTAAATTTAGGCACTTGAGGAGACAAACAGGGAGAGGGAAGAATAACAGCGAAGGACATGTATAATTCATGACTCATCTGAAAATTTAATAATTATACCGATGTGATTAGGTAACCTGTGATTTCTACTCTGGTTTCAAAGACAAAAGCCATTTCAATGTGTTTAATTAGGATCAGCCCACAATGTAGAAACGTTGAGTTCTCTAGACATCTTCATCAGGCTGAATGGTTTTTGGGGAGGGGGTAAGATTGTCTCTTCCCTGTATAGAGTGCCTGCGGATTTGAATAGATGGTTGCGTTGAGCAGAGTTAGGATCAAGTTGCGTCTTTAGCCTTTTGTGAACGAGAAGGGGAAATGTCAGGCTTCAACTGGAAATGTAAACCCGTAGAGAAATCCTTATTGCTTTGCTAGGTTGCCCAGTCTGCTTAGCCTAGTACAGATAGGTTCTTCCCGTTGGGTAGGTTCTGGATGTGAAACGGATGCCCAGATAGGGTTGCCAACCTCCAGGTGGTTATGCCAATAACTCACTCTACTGTAAATAGTAATGATGCAAATAAAACAGTAGTAGGCAAAACTGAATGAGACAATAGGCAATGGATAGCAGGCAGCAAAACAGCCAAGGCTGTAACTATATTACAAATAAATTAATATACAATGAAGCTAAGCAACAAGGGTTACAAAGCAAGGAAATAGCAACGTCAAGAAGGTGGTGGCTGGAGATCTCCCGCTCTTACAACTGATTGCCAGCCAATAGCGATCAGTTCACCTGGAGAAAATGGCCGCTTGGGCAATTGGAGGCTATGGCATTGAAGCCCCTCCCCTCCCCAAACTCCGCCCTCCTCAGGCTCTACCCCCAAAATCACCTGGAGATCACCCAACCTGGAGCTGGCAACCCTATGCCCAGATTACAGCAGCCGTGGCTGTTCAGAATATCGACATTTCTGGGACCTGACCTTCCAGTCGCTTTACAATTTAAAATATGGGGGCTTCCATGCTCGCCTTTTCCCTTTGTTCTTTGTTTGCTGCTGGCAATCCTGGCGAAGTTCACCCCAAATCATCATATTCCTAAAATCTGCCTGCTGCTATGCTGGTTTGTTCAAGTGCAAAATCCCTACCCCCCCCCCACCTCAGGTTTCCATCCCATTTGCAGTGTGTTTTTGGGGCTGGCTGATGAGGGTATGTTAAGCTTCATTATTGTCAATTTCAATCTTCAGTGCCTTCCGTTTTTGTCAGTTTCATTCTTTTTCTTTGCCTTTTTTTTTTTTTTTTTAAAGAAAGGTATTTTTGTACTTCCCCTGCTTAAAATAGAATATCCACACACCTCTCCTCGGTGCAGAAATGTTCCTGGAGCGCATTCAAAAATCATCCCATCCCATCCTGAGCCCTTCTTCCGTGGTCAGGCAGGAAACACGGGCAAAATGAATACGGCCAGTAGGATGGGAGGCCTTTGCAAAGAGCACCCGCTGGACTGGCTAGCCGATAAATCAATCAAATGGAGTGTGTGTGCATGAATCAATTTAGGGGAAATTGGGCATGGAGCCCTACGACCATTTGAAATGCCTCCTTTGCGAGTGGGCTTGAAAATACGCAAACGGGCTGAGCGGCTCCGGTGAAAACAGAGTCGTGGGAAAAATACTCTGCCTTTTTTGCTGTCCTCTGGAAGCATCCAAGGCTTTCAGTTGTTGGTGTAATTGGCTACTATTAATTTGCTGGCACCTAAGCTTTCATCATTCTTCTCTTCTCCATTTTATCTTCACACTAACCCTGTGAGGTTTTCAGGGTGGAGCCTGAGGAGGGCAGGGTTTGGGGAGGGGAGGGACTTCAATGCCATGGTTTCTGAACTGAGCCTAAGCCTGTGGGGAAATGCTAAGTTCTGGGCATGGAAATGTTAGTGGAGTAGTGTGGTTAATTCAGACTACAAACTAGGTCTTTTTTGGTTCTTGTAGGTTATCCGGGCTGTGTAACCGTGGTCTTGGTATTTTCTTTCCTGACGTTTCGCCAGCAACTGTGGCAGGCATCTTCAGAGTAGTAACACTGAAGGACAGTGTCTCTCAGTGTCAAGTGTGTAGGAAGATATAGTCAGAAAGGGGTTGGGTTTGAGCTGAGTCATTGTCCTGCAAAAGTAATGTGCTAGTCATTGTCCTGTAAGTATCAAGATAATGTGCTAATGACGGTGTGGTATGTTAATATGGAACCATTGTATCCTGAAGTGATCTGTTAATGTGTGAAGTCCAAAGCTAATCTCCATGGCTATTGTTGACTATAGTCTTTGTTAGTCTGGAGGTTTTTTAGGACAGGAAGCCAAGCCTTATTCATTCTTAAACTCTCTTCTTTTCTGTTAAAGTTGTGCTGATGTTTATGAATTTCAATGGCTTCTCTGTGCAATCTGACAAAATAGTTGGTAGAATTGTCCAGTCTTTCGGTGTCTTGGAATAAGACCCTGTGTCCTGTTTTTTTTACTGGGGAATTTTGGGTCTCTGTCTGTGCATTGTATATTGCTTGAGTATAGGGTTGTGAGGTCCCTCTTCGCCACAGGCGGGAGGTTTTTGGGGTAGAGCCTGTCAACCATCGCTTAAGCTTCTTTCCACACATCTTGACATGGTTTCTGAACTGAGCCTAAGTTGGCAACCCTACTTGAGTAGATGGAAGGTTAATGTATGGGCCAGGAATGCTTTGCCAGTCTAAGTTGGGTTACCAGGTCCCTCTTCGCCACTGGGAGGAGGTTTTTGGGGTGGAGCCTGAAGAGGGCGGGATTTGGGGAGGGGAAGGACTTCAATGCCATAGAGTCCAATTGCCAAAGCCGTCATTTTCTCCAGGGGAACTGATTTCTATTGGCTGGAGATCAGTTGTAATAGCAGGAGATCTCCAGCTAGTACCTGGAGGTTGGCAACCCTAGTCTAAGCTAGTCTTTTCCAAACAAGCAAGGTCCTTGAATCCTGTTCTAAAAAATATATTTTCCTTTCTTTGCCTTGTATAAGCTTGCTTTTGACCTTGCTTCAGAATTCATAGTTGTATAAAAGTGCATATGTTTTCTTTCCCTTTTTCATTAGTGCAGAAGCATAAATCTTCTTGCTTTTAATAGAACCATTTCTTATTTTTTTTAAAAAGCCACAGCAACCTCAGTTTGCATTTCCCTCTGGTTTCCTAACAAGCATGGCGTTTTGAAGAGGGAGCAGACGCAAAGCTGGCTGCGTTTATTGAATGGCATGGGACGCTTTTGCCTTCCCTGCACCGCGCGGCCGGTGAGTTAGCATCAGGACAGGCAGCAGAATTAGGTCATCGGCGCTAGCAGCCTACTGATCGACCAGACGTTAAATATCACTTGCCGTCGTCGATGTGGGATGCTGAATTGAAAGCCTCCGGGGATCCAATTAGCAAAGCATCTTACAACTCCCAAAAAAGGAAGGCCTGTGCAAATCCACCTTGGTCTCTCTCAGCAGGGCCAAGATGCTGACGTGCCGGGAGAGGCGTAACACCCTGTTTACTCTTGCAGCTGTTCAGAAGCAAGGCCCTCTCTAGATTTGCAAAGACTATGGCGGGTGGAGAACAGGAAAACGGGGGTCAGGTCAAAAAGTCATAGATGAGCGTGGAGGTTGGTTTTTCAAGGCAGCATAGTAGAGTGGTTAGTGTTAGACTAGGCCCTAGGAGTCCCACCTTAGCCTATCCTGTTTACCTGAAAGGAAGACTTTCCCCCTACACCCTGGAGTAGTGTTAAGAAAAATGGGGTTGGGGGTCATCTTAAATTTACATACAGGTTGCAAGAAAGTACAGTAATAAAAAGCCTTTGGTGTATCATTTTTTAAAAGGGGTGCAGTAGAAAAGAGGAGGAGTCCAGTAGCACCTTAAAGACTCACAAAATTTCTGGCAGGGCGTGAGCTTTTGTGAGCCACAGCTCACTTCTTCTGTGGCTCGCGAAAGCTCATACCCTGCCAGAAATTTTGTTAAGTCTTTGAAGTGCTACTGGATTCCTGCTCTTTTGTACTGCTAGTGACAGACTAACATGGCCCCCCCATCGTGATCTAAAAGGGGTGCGTTCAGGTTTGTCTTCCTTGTGTGTCAATACAGTACCCCACGGGGTTGTTGGTAGGATAAAATGGGGGAGAAGACAGCCTCCTTGAGGTCTTTAGAAGTAGGGTCGGATAGAAACACAGTGGATTTTTATCAAGGCAGGGGGTTGGACTAGATGACTCTTGCAGTCCCTTCCAGCTCTGTCTTTTCTATGTTTCCTTGCCTCTCATTAATATTCATCGGCTTCAAGTCGGAGACATCACCTGTTTTACAGGTGTGTGTTTTCTGGGTGACCCGGCACCCAGCCCATAGCACCTATCTGGCCTGTAGGTATCACTAGATCAGCGATTCTCTTAAGTGTGACAAGGCATTGCTTGCAAAGGGGCCTCTGGAGCCGAAATTAGAGAGGCCATTAGAGAGACTCTGTGAGAGCATCACTTTTGCTTGCAGAAGGCCGCTGGTTCAAACCCTGGCATCTCCAGTTAACAGATCTCAGGGCGCAGATGGTGGGGGAAGACCTTTCTCTGAGATAGTTGACAACTGGAGTGGACAATATTAAGTGAAATGGACCGTTTTTTCCCAAGGGAAGAGCCATGGCTTAGTGGCCTAGATTTTATGCAGAAGGTCCCCAATCCCTGGCATCTCCAGGGATTTCAGAATATCTGTGGTGGCACCATGGCTGGGAAAGTCCGACCCTGCCTGGGATTTTGGAGGGCTGCTGCCATTCACAGTGAACCACAATGGGGGGAGGGGCCGTGGCACAGCAGTAGAGCATCTGCTTGGCATGCAGAAGGTCCCAGGTTCAATCCTTGGCATCTCCAGTTAAAGGGACTAGGCAAGTAGGTGATGTGAAATACCTTTCTCTGCTTGAGACCCTGGAGAGCCACTGCCGGTCTTAGACAATGCTGACTTCAGTGGACCAAGGGTATGATTCAGTAAAAGGCAGCTTCATGGGTTCATTTGTTCATCCTGGGCTAGATGGATCAATGGTATTACTCTGTATAAGGCAGTGTTCCACAACAGTGTTGTGGCCTGCGTCAACCTAAATCCAGTGCGACTGGCACAGTTGGTTGAGAGGACATCATGGGAAATAACTGCTGTTGCGCCCGCGGACATGGTACTTCCTTACAGATGTGCTAAAATGGCGTGGGACCGTTGCAATTGTGAATGGCTCCCCTGTGGATTTTTGTTGTTCTGCGTTTCATTCCTAGTTGCCTGGGGCCATTCCATAGTCATGCATATATCCGCCCGCCTGTCTGGTTTGGTAGCATTTTTACCCCCCATTTGTGTGGGTGGGTGATTGCCGGAATGAGGCATTAGGAATCAGGATGGAAGCAATCATCTTGTGAAGAGGAAGCTGGAAATGTGGCTCCAGAATTGGGGGGAAAGCCAGTTGGATCACTTTCCCCTCCATTTAGGGAGGGGCCGTGGCTCAATGGTAGAGCATCTGCTTGGCATGCAGGAGGTCCCAGGTACAATCCCCGGCATCTCCAGTTCAAGGGGCTGGGCAAGTAGGTGATGTGAAAGACCCCTGCCTGAGACCCTAGAGAGCCACTGCCGGTCAGAGTAGACAGTATTGACTTTGATGGACCAAGGGTCTGATACACATGAACACATGAAGCTGTCTTATACTGAATCAGACCCTTGGTCCATCAGCGTATTGTCTACTCAGACCGGCAGCGGCTCTCCAGGGTCTCAGGCAGAGGTCTTTCACATCACCTACTTGCCTAGTCCCTTTCACTGGAGATGCCGAGGATTTAACCTGGGATCTTCTTCATGCCAAGCAGAGGCTCTACTGCTGAGCCACAGCCCCTCCCCAGCTGTGACATAGCAAGTGGGCATCCTTGTGTGTTCTTGTTGTCGCCGGTGGAAGGTTGTTTGTCCTGCAGAAGGTCCCAGGTTCAAACCCCAGCATCGTCAGTTAAAAGTGTCAAGTAGCCCAAGCTTGCCCAATGTTGTCCGATCTTGGAAGCTAAGCACGGTTGGTCCTCCTTAGTACCTCGTTGATTCTCATTAGTTGGATGGGTGACCACTAAAGAAGCCCAGGGTTGTGACGCAGAGGCAGGCAATGGCAAACCACCCCTGAATACGTCTTGCCTTGAAAACCCCACGGGGTCACCGTAAGGCAGCTGTGAATTGACGGTTAAAAAAAGTAAGTCATGTGAAAGCCCTGAGACCCTGGAGGGATGCTGCCAGTCAGAGTAGACATTAGTGATCTTTGTAGAAAGCATCTTCATGTGTTCATATATATGTGACTGGGGGCTGGTATGATTTGGACCTATCAAGCTACAGAGGGGGGAAAGTCTTATTACCGTTCCCTAAATAATTTCCCCCATCAAAAATTCAGATTTTTCAGTAGGGGGGCCCCGGGAGATCTCTTAGAATTGCAACTGACCTCCAACTGATTTCCAGACCACAGAGATTAATTCCCTTGGAGGAAACAGCTGCTTCCGAGGGTGAACTCTTTGGCATTGTATTCCACTGACGTTTCTCCCCAAACCCTGCCCTCCCTAGGCTCCGCCGCCCAAACCTTCAGGAATTTCCCAACCCGGAGTCAGCATCCCTAGTTGAGTTAGGCCAGCGGGTGAAATCCATGGCCTTCAGGTGTTCAAAATAGGCCATGTAGTTTTTATTAACATAGGACTCTCTTGCATACTACAAAAAAGGCTTTCTTCCTCTGAACATGGGGAGATGTGCTTATGTATTGATGGTGATGCTACAGGTTCCTATACCAGGTCCCCAAATAAGTCATAGTCTTATGAGCTGGCCATAATTGTAAACATGCGACTCTTAATTGGCCAGCAGGATCGGCTGATGTAATGACCCTCTGGTGTCTGCCATCTATGCGGCATTTGGCCGTAGGTTGCAATTCTATGCATACTTCTTTGGGAGTAAGTCCTGTTGAATTCGGTGGAATTACTTCTGAGTCACAGATTCTTGGAGAGCGTTCTCACCCCACATCAGGCCACAATGCAAGTTACCTTTCCTCCTGGGCTTCATGGATTTAATTAGGTGCCTGCTCAGGTCGGCTGGTCGCCAACTTCTCTGGATACCACTTAGGGGCTTTAGCAAACTGAGGATGTTCTCTGAGCAACCCCCTCCCCAACTAGGGTTGTCAACCTCCAGGTGGTGGCTGGAGATCTCCCACTATTACAACTGATCTCCAGCCGGCAGAGGTCCGTTCCCCTGCAGAAAATGGCCGCTTTGGCGATTGGACTCTATGGCATTGAAGTCCATCCCCTCTCCAGACCCCGCCCTCCTTAGGCTCCACCCCCAAAATCTCCCGCCGGTGGCGAAGAGGGACCTGGCAACCCTATATATTTTATGTGTTTTGTAATGCTATTCAAAGAGGTTGCGTAGCAAGGTTTTGAAAAAAATTATTTACGAGAGTCACAAACTCCTGTTGCCCAAAGGCTGTTTTCCTTCCTGAAGAAGCCCCCTTGAAATATTGCAGAAAAATTGCATGTTGGCGTAACAAAAGGGACTTTTTTCCTGGCCGGCAGCAGCTGTAAGAGCTACAGACAGTCTGGCTGGGCGTCTGGTTGAACGCTGAACTGGGGGGGTGGGGACTGTTGGAGCATGTGCCGGCAAGCTGTCGGCGCCCTGCGTCGAGTCGATGAACGTTCTGCCGCCGGAGTAAAACCTCACAATGTCATCTTGCTCCGCTTGACTTTGCACCCTCTCTAGTTAGGTAAAAGCCTGCAGAGCGAAATGATCCGCTTGTGTTCTGAAAAAATCGAAAGCCGTTAAAATTCAGCTGTGCCTACAGGACAAAGCTGTATCCCTTTCACGCTCATCAAATGGCCATAGGTTCCCCCTTCCCCCCCCCAAAAAAAAGGATTGTGGGACTTGTAGTTTGGTCAGGATGCTGAGGCTTTTCTCCTGGGGTGCAGACAGGTGTGCCTAACTGGAGCATAATGTGGAAACCTTCCTGTTGTTTTGGTCAGGCGTACCATGTTCTGTCCCAGACAGAGCCTGCAGGAAACCGGTTTGGTGTGCTGGCAGCAGAAGCTGACTGTGCATAGCACTGATTGGCCCAAACCTGTGGTGTGGCTAACCCTCCTCCTGGAAGTGGCTTTTCAGCACTTTTGGTTTACCTGAAACATGGAAGGGGATGGGGGCAGACTACCACATCAGCGTTCTGTGTGCTTGCCGATGCCTCTTAATTGGGTGAGAAGGCGGTGAGGCTTACCAAGCTCTAGCTGCGGGGGGTGGGGGAATATCCTTCACACCCCTCTCTGCAAATGGTAGCTCCTTGGGTTGAGTTGGTAGGAAAACATATTGGTAGATATCGATATATAAATAGATATATTGCTTGGAGATAGAGATTATACGTTGCAACGTGAAAAAAAAGCAATGGAATTTTGTTGTTGCAAAATTAATACATGCAATTTTGATTCATCTGCCTCGTGCGCCCCCCAGGTCTTTTTTTTTTTTTTAATGCTATGAATTTCATGCTCCCGAACCCTGGAGTTCTACTGATTCTGCATTCCCTTCACCTCTGAAATGACTATGAACATTCAGTGGCTAGCACTTCCCCCTTGGAGACTGGAAACACCTGTGGACATTTTTGTGACATCGGGGGTTACTGCACTTGTATTCCCAGCGATGTATTAAGAGTTTGAAAATGTTCTATAAATTCTGTTCACACTTTCTATGTATTCCCACCGATGTATTAAGAGTTTGAAAACGTTATAAAAAATACTGTTTGCACTTTGTTTGGCCCCTTTAGCTGTGAAGACGTTTTCCAACCATTTATAAGCTGTGGTATCCAAAAACCCTTTTAAAGCGATGTTTTTTATAACATTTTCAAACTTTTAATACATCACTGGGAATACAAAGTGCGGAAACCCCCATTGGCGTATCTTGGCCAGTGTTTCAGGCAAATGGTGGTGAGGGGATAGGGGGCAGATGGCCATTGATTTTAGACTTATCTATAGTATCTTTTTAACATCCCCTAAAAGATGTCTGTTTGGATGTTTCTCGAACTGGGGGGTTTGCCTAGCTAGATGGAGTTGGGAGAGCATGCCGAGGTCGGTAATATACAGGATATCCAGTTGGGGATTTGTGCCAGGATTTGGTGATGCAAACCTGTAAACTTCTGCGCTCGTAAAGAACCTGAGCTGCGTGCCGTCAATATAACCATCTGTTTATTAGCGTGTAGCGTGGGATTTGACAATTCGCACGCAGGCTGGAATAGAGCGGCCAACCCAAAGCCACGCTGGTTGCTAACCTCATGCAGCTACCTGCAGGTAGTGTATTTTGATAGGGATGAGATACTTTACTCTGAACGACTGTGCTGATATAGTGTTCTGCATAAAATTAATATCCCCGCCTTTAAATCAACCGAGGCTAGGGTTGCCATCACTGTCTTGGGAAATTCCTGGAAATTTGGGGGTGGAGCCTGGGGAGGGCGAGGTTTGGGGAGGGGGCTCAGTGGAGTATGGTGCCATAGAGCCCACCCGCCAAAGCAGTCATTTTCTCCAGGGGAACTATTCCCTTTTGTCTGAAGGTCAGCTGTAATTCTGGGCGATCTCCAGGCCCCAGCTGGAGGCTGGCAACCCTAACTGAGTCACCTATAGATTTGTATTTAAAAACTGATTTGTGCTGCTCCCCTTCCCAAGCAGCCATTTTCTCCAGGGTAACTGGTGCAGACCTATTCTCTCCGGTATCAGCAGAGCATGCCTATTGTATTAGGTGTTGTGGAACACAGGCAGGATGGTGCTGCTGCAGTCGTCTTGTTTGTGGGCTTCCTAGAGGCACCTGGTTGGCCACCGTGTGAACAGACTGCTGGACTTGATGGGCCTTGGTCTGATCCAGCATGGCTTTTTCTTATGCTCTTGTGGAGGACAGGGCTATCCATGGATACTAGTCATGATGCATACCTGTTCTCTCCAGGCTCAGAGGAGCATGCCTATTATATTAGGTGCTGTGGAACACAGGCAGGATGGTGCTGCTGCAGTCGTCTTGTTTGTGGGCTTCCTAGAGGCACCTGGTTGGCCACCGTGTGAACAGACTGCTGGACTTGATGGACCTTGGTCTGATCCAGCATGGCTTTTTCTTATGTTCTTATGTGCTCCTAGGGTTGCCAAAGCCAAGCTGGGAAATTCATGGAGATTTTTTTTTTGGGGGGGTGGATTCTGGGGAGGAGGGGGACCTCTCAGTGGGGTACAATGCCTCAGAGTCCACCCTCCAAAGTATCCATTTTCTTCAGGGGAAACTGATCTCTGTAGTCTGGAGATGAGCTGTAATTCTGGGGGATCCCCAGGTGCCACCAGGAGACTGGCATCCCTAGCCACACCAGCTCTGCTCTGTGAACTGGAAAAAAAAAGCTTGAGGCAAAGCTGAACAGCTTGCTAAGCTCTGCATTAAATCTTTGGCACCCACATTGTATTCTTGTCCTTCTTTTTAAAAAAGATCCCAACAATTGTAATCCTCCCCAATTATCCATGTGTGGTATGCAAGAGGAACTTTTTCTCCCCCTCTCCCTCCACCCCTGCAAAGCAGGATTATGAGACAGGGTGGGTGAAGGTTTAACATAAAAATGGGAATAACCTGTGGCGTTCCCCCCCCCCTTTCCTCCCTCAATTTATGCAACAGGTTTTGTTATCTGGACTCATTGAATAATAATGGCTTTTCTTTTCTCTCCTCCCCTTTCAGGAAATGGCCAACTCTGTTTACTTGGTTATGGAGGTGAGTGATTCTGCTATTCCTTTCACTGAGTTCTTTCTCTTGAATCTAATACTTAGGACATAAATAAAACTGATTACCTGGAGCAGCGAGTCTCAAACTGGTAGGGTTGCCAACTCCAGCTTGGGAAATTCCTCGAGATGTGGGGGACAGTGTTTGGGGAGGGGTGGAGTTTGGGGAAGGGAGTTCGGTGGGCTATAATGCCACAGAGCAGGGGTGTCGAACTCATTTGTTACGAGGGCTGGTTGTGACGTCAATGTCACTTGGCCGGGCCATGCCTCGCCAACCCAGATCGGGACTGGGGGTGGTGGTGGCATCCTCAGCTGGCTCGTGGGCTGTATAAAAGCTCTCAAGGGGCTGGATCCGGCCACCGGGCCATATGTTTGACACCCGTGCCATAGCGTATGCCCTCCTGAGCTGCCATTCCTCCAGGCGAATTGGTCTCTGTTGTCTGGCACTCAACTGTAATTCCAGGAGCTCTCCAGGCCTCAACTGGAAGGTTGGCAACTAGGGTTGCCAGCTTCTTCTTTTCCACCGGTGGGAGGGTTTGGGGGCGGAGCCTGAGGACGGCGGAGTTTGGGGAGGGGAGGGACTTCAACGCTATAGAGTCCAATTACCAAAGCGGCCCTTTTCTCCAGGTGAACTGATTTCTATCGGCTGGAGATCAGTTGTAATAGCAGGAGATCTCCAGCTAGTACCTGGAGGTTGTGAAATCAAAAAATTGAGCACTGATGGCATAAAAAAACCTGTTAAGCCTATTTCAGAGTAGTGCAACCTTTATCTAGGTCCTTGACACTTGTAAAATACAGTGTGTAGCCAGCTAGCAAGGGAGCGCCTTGTCGCTGTACAGTTGTTAACAAGTATCCCAATTTACAATTTTTTCACAATAAAGTGGCTTTTCAATATTTGTGGTATATAACACAACACAATAGAAATGTCCATAGAGGCCACCGGCAATGGGGTTCCGGTATTTTATCCCATTTCGCATCTGCTTCTTGGGTCGTGGCGATCTTATGTTGATCGTTCCGACTGGAACTTTTGTTCTGCAAAAATTTAATATATACCATACTGCATAGTGGTATATATTTAATATATACCACAAAAAATGTAACTTGTGATACTTGTTAACAATTGTACAGCGACAAGGCGCTCCCTTGCTAGCTGGCTACACACTGTATTTTACAAGTGTCAAGGAGCTAGATAAAGGTTGCACTACTCTGAAATAGGCTTAACAGCTTTTTTTATGCCATCAGTGCTCAATTTTTTGATTTCACAGTCTCCTTTGGGGCACTAGTTATTTCTGTTTGACTACCAAACTACCTGGAGGTTGGCAACCCTAACCTAGAAATGGAGGTGGCTGGTTAGTCTGGCTTAATGTTGAGGGAGTCTAGCCTTGCTGCATCAAATCTAGAATTTGTTTTTTGCTCTGAGCCTGTTTGACGATTTTGGGAGAGAATTTTGGCACCTTTTTTCCCCCTGGCATTCTTTTTGTGCCGGTAACTGCCTTGCAGCAAGCAGAATTTAAGTAGCAGGGACCTGTTTTCACATCTCTGTGCCAGGAACACCTTCGAGAGGGGCTGGGGCTCAGTGGTAGAGCATCGGCGTTGCAAGCAGAACATCGCAGGCCAGTCTTTGCCCTTTCCACTTAAAGGATTTCTGGTAGCGGGTGTGGGCGCACCGAGTTTTCTCTACCTGCGACCCTAGACAGCCACTGCCAGCCAGGCTGATTTCGGTACCTTTAACAACTCTTACTTTGCTCTGACTGACAATTTAGATAGGAAATGGTCCAAGATTTATCTTGTGTCTGAGCCACCTCGATCATTTTGGAAAAGTGGCATCTTAAGTGTTTAAATAGATAAAACTTAGCTTGTTCTGGCTGTCCATGCAAAACAAAATCAATCTGATATGCTTTTCTCTCTTTCCCCACCCCTTCCTCCTAGTACTGCAATGGGGGTGATCTGGCAGATTACTTGCAAAGTAAGTACCACCATGAGGATTCTTTCTTTTGCGTAAAGAAGTGAGCGTATGAAAAAGGGTTTTAGTGTTGGCTGCGGGTGCTGAGAGGCCTGGTAACACACTGCTTGCCCAGTCTGCCCTCCTGGAGGTGTAGGGTTGCCCAAGTTGGAGACTGGGCCCTGGTGGGATGGTGTCGTGCCGGCACGCTGACGTCACTCCTGGTTGGAACTGAAGGTGACACAGTGGGGAGTGGCCTAGCATTTTGCAAAAATGCATTTTGCATGAGAAGATATGCCCTGCACCTAAAAAATTAGCATCTCATTGAGAAGGGCTAAAAGTGGAACCCTTTCTGCTGGCTTTCTATGTGCAAGGATTTTTAAAAAAAGTACACAAAAGCCATTCTGAAGTGGTCCAGGTCCGGTCCAGTCAAACACTGGCTTAGCTTCCCAGCGAGAAAGCTGACCAAAGAAAGGTCACACGCCGGGAAACTAGGAACCGGTTTGCAGCTGGTAAGGCAGGCGGTTCTAGCACCATGACGCCGTCCAAGGGGGCTTCCCCGCTGATCATCTTAAAAGAATTTTTCTCAAGGATTTGAGCCCTTGAGAACTGGCTTGTGTGATTTGCGGGTTGTGTGTAATCCAGATCAGCAGCAGCTGATAGGGATCGGGCTGCTTTCTGCAGTGGTATTCTGTTTATAAAGCCATTGCAGATTTTGTTTTGTTTTGTTTCTAAGTTTGAGTACTAACAATGATAAAAGCCTCAGGCGGAGGTTTGCAGTTGTTGCCCGTTGGATGTGGGAAACGTTTCTCAGTACTTAGTGGGAACTTGGCATTTATCCCATTTTTTTTAACATTGAAAAATTCATGTTCCTTTTGGGGGGAGATGGGTTGGAGGGTCTTTCCCCAATTTAGCCATTCATTATATTGTCGAAGGTTTTCACGGTCAGAGTTCATTGGTTCTTGTAGGTTATCCGGGCTGTGTAACCATGGTCTTGGAATTTTCTTTCCTGACGTTTCGCCAGCAACTGTGGCAGGCATCTTCAGAGGAGTAACACTGAAGGACAGTGTCTCTCAGTGTCAAGTGTGTAGGAAGATATAGTCAGAGACTCCTGTGGATTGAGACTCAATCCACAGGATGTATTAGTCAGTTTTGATGTTGTATCCCTCTTTACTAAGGTTCCAGTAAAAGACACAATCTCATTGATTAACCAGATTTTTCCAGAAGATATAACAGCCTTATTTCACCATTGTTTGACAACAAGTTATTTCCTATGGGATCAAGAATTTTATGAACAGATTGATGGAGTAGCTATGGGAAGTCCACTCAGTCCAGTAATAGCAAACTTTTACATGGAATATTTTGAAAAGACAGCATTAGAATCGGCACCTTACAAACCTACAGTCTGGTTCAGGTTTGTAGATGATACATTTACTATTTGGAGCCATGGTGAAGAAAAATTAATGGACTTTCTAAACCGTCTTAATAATATCCATCCAAACATTTAGTTTACCATGGAAAAGGAAATTGAAAGTAAACTCCCATTTCTTGATACCCTTGTCATCCGTAAAACAAACTCTCAGTTAGGTCACAAGGTCTACCGGAAATCAACTCACACAGATCGCTACTGACACAAAAACTCCAACCACCACCCCCGACAGAAAAGAGGAATAATCAAAACATTAATGGACCGTGCAACACGGATCTGTGAACCACACTTTCTCAAGGAAGAAACTAATCATCTAAATCACGCACTGCTAGCAAACGGCTATTCCAAGAATGAAATCAGAAGGGCCATTAAACCAAACAAAAATCAGAAAACTCAGGAAAAACAGTCTCCCATAGGAAAGGTATTCTTGCCATTTATTAAAGGAGTCACTGATAGGATGGAGAAACTTTTGAAAAAACATAACCTACAAACAGTGTTTAAACCCACCAAGAAAATACAACAAATGCTACGATCAGCAAAAGAGACCCCCTCACCTCTGCAGGAGCATATCGTATACCTTGCAGCTGTGGAGAAGTTTACATCGGGACCACAAAACGCAGCATACAAACAAGGATAAAAGAACATGAAAGATACTGCAGACTTGGCCAACCTGAGAAATCAGCAGTGGCTGAACATAAACTGACCCAAACAGGACACAGGGTCTTATTCCAAGACACTGAAAGACTGGACAATTCTACCAACTATTTTTTCAGATTGCACAGAGAAGCCATTGAAATTCATAAACATCAGCACAACTTTAACAGAAAAGAAGAGAGTTTAAGAATGAATAAGGCTTGGCTTCCTGTCCTAAAAAACCTCCAGACTAACAAAGACTATAGTCAACAATAGCCATGGAGATTAGCTTTGGACTTCACACATTAACAGATCACTTCAGGATACAATGGTTCCATATTAACATACCACACCGTCATTAGCACATTATCTTGATACTTACAGGACAATGATTAGCACATTACTTTTGCAGGACAATGACTCAGCTCAAACCCAACCCCTCTCTGACTATATCTTCCTACACACTTGGCACTGAGAGACACTGTCCTTCAGTGTTACTACTCTGAAGATGCCTGCCACAGTTGTTAGCCATTCATTCTTTGCCACTTTCAAAAAGCTCAGGGTGATATATGCCCCCCTTCCCAAATCCCCCCGTAATCACTGACTGGTCTAAGATCATGTTGTGTCTGAGCAGGGATTTGAATCTGTTACTTCCCTGAAGGTAAAAGGTAAAGGTCCCCTGTGCAAGCACCAGGTCATTCCTGACCCATGGAGTGACGTCATATCCCGACGTTTCCAAGGCAGATTTTGTTTGCGGGGTGGTTTGCCAGTGCCTTCTCCAGTCATCTTCCCTTTACCCCCAGCAAGCTGGGTACTCATTTCACCGACCTCGGAAGGATGGAAGGCTGAATCAACCTTGAAGCCCACCCTCAATTATTGTCATTGGCTCAAATCCTACAGATCTGTTTCCACAAATGGCTATGCTTTCCCCCAGCTCAAGGAAACTATTGAGACGGGACAGCTTCCTTGCACTAGGGGGAAAGCATCCCCATAGCAGGATTCCAACCATGTTGTTTCCTCCAGAGTTTTAAATAAGCATTTGCAGTATGGTGCCAGTGTGGTATAGTGGTTAAGAGTGGTGGTTTGGATCAGTGGACTCTGATCTGGAGAACTGGGTTTGATTCCCCACTCTTCCCCATGAGCAGCGGAGGCTAATCTGGTGAACTGGATTTGTTTCCCCACTCCTACACACAAAGCCAACTGGGTGACCTTGGGCAAGTCACAGCTCGGTTAGAGCTCTCTCAGCCCCACCTATCTCACAGGGTGTCTGTTGTGGGAAGGGGAAAGGAAAGGTGATTGTAAACCAGTTTGAGTTTCCCTTAAGTGGTAAAGAAAGTCGGCATATAAAAACCAACTGTTCTCCTTCCTCTCCTCCTCCTCTTCCTTGCAGTGGTACATTGCGGGATTTTTAACTGGTAGCTCTTTAAAAATGCGCTCGGATTTAGAATTCAGTCTTCTCCCCTGCCTTTTCCCAGTAAAAAAAAAAAGACATTAAGGCTTGCATGCTAACTAAAAGATTAAAGCTGTCTCTTCATGTTTATTAATCACTTTCTACTCCGATTTTTGGTTCCCGTTTAAACAAACAACGTTAATCTACTTTGTCGGCCTTTTTTTGTTAATTTTTGTTTGGTTGACTTCTGGGAGAAAGGAGGGGGGAGTTCTGTCAGATGCTCTCGGAGGTTCTTTCATGTTGATCTGCTGGAATGGAAGGATTAAAAAGCTAAGTTCGTATTTACCCAGAGGCTGACGTTGAGAGTTTTATGAATGATTAGTTCAGGCCCGAATGCAAAATGTGCAACGCCCGCCCATTTGTCTGGGATAGCAACCGGTGTTTGAAGTATTAACAAGGCTGTGTGAACTCCTGGACTGAAAAATAATTCGACATTCTGTTTGGGGTAGCTGCAGGGGAAAATCGGAGACAGCTCCTGCAGCTCAGACCAGAACTAGATATTGCAAGTAACGCAGGGCTGCCAATGAAAACAGCAGCCTTGGGTCTGTTTTGTAGTGTCTGGCTTCACAGTGTGACCTCGCCGTGCTATAGGTTTTCCTGAGTTGTCCTTTATTGAGTTCCCACCCTCTGTAGGTCATGATGACCTCAACACTGCATTCAGACAACACATGTAACAACGATTAAGTAAAAAGTGCAAAAGCAGTGTAGTGGTGAAGAGTGGTGGACTCTAAAGTCCACCACTCTTAATTACTACACCACAAATTTCCTGCACTGTGCAGGGGGTTGGACTAGATGACCCTGCTGGTCCCTTCCAACTCTATGATTCTTCTATTTTTATCACCCTTGACTATATAACTTGATCACTGCCCAAGTTTGAACTCACGGGGCATGCTACTACAATGCCAGTGGAAACCAAAGGCCGCTGCCCTTCAGTTCTACATCCAGGCTGGATCTACGCATCGTTGGCAATTGGGCCGTCGTAAAGATTTGTCAGCAAATCCAGGAGGCTAATCTTCACGGCAATACAATTTCCAGCAACGTGTCGATCTGGTCCCGGTACCCAGTCCTGGGCTAGAAGTTCTTACTCATTATAAGGCAACTTTCTCTGTGTCCTCTCAAAGTGCAGAATCACCATGGGGAGGGACCGTGGCTCAGTGGTAGAGCATCTGCTTGGCATGCAGAAGGTCCCAGGTTCAATCCCCGGCATCTCCAGTGAAAGGGACTAGGCAAGTAATTAGAAATAATCTGGAGAGCCACTGCCAGTCAGAGTAGACAATACTGACTTTGATGGACCGAGGGTCTGATTCAGTATAAGGTCACCTGTACGTATCCCTGCGTCACACCTCATGACAAAGCTGGTCACATTTGGTTGCCTGAGGGCTTCTTCTGACATCTTGGGTGTGTTTCACTTTCCTAGGCTCATAACATGCATAGTTCATTTGCCAGGCTCCTGACAGACAAGCAGCATTTTTAGCTGACTGAAGTCCCCCTGATCCCTGGAGCGGGGCTGTAGCTCAGTGGTAGAGCATCTGCTTGGCATGCAGAAGGTCCCAAGTTCAATCCCTGGCATCTCCAGTTCAAGGGACCAGGCAAGTAGGTGATGTGAAAGACCCCTGCCTGAGACCCTAGAGAGCCACTGCCGGTCAGAGTAGACAGTATTGACTTTGATGGACCAAGGGTCTGAAACACATGAACACATGAAGCTGTCTTATACTGAATCAGACCCTTGATCCATCAACGTATTGTCTACTCAAACCGGCAGCGGCTCTCCAGGGTCTCAGGCAGAGGTCTTTCACATCACCTACTTGCCTAGTCCCTTTAACTGGAGATGCCGGGGATTGAACCTGGGACCTTCTGCATGCCAAGCAGAGGCTCTACCACTGAGCCACAGCCCCTCCCCAGCTGTGACATAGCAAGTGGGCATCCTTGTGTGTTCTTGTTGTCGCCGGTGGAAGGTTGTTTGTCCTGCAGAAGGTCCCAGGTTCAAACCCCAGCATCGTCAGTTAAAAGTGTCAAGTAGCCCAAGCTTGCCCAATGTTGTCCGGCATGGCATGGGGGCTCTCAAACGTACACCCAAAATTGTGTGGTTTAGAGTATCAGCTGGAGCCAGCATGGTATAGTGGTTAAGAGCGGTGGTTTGGTTTGGAGTGGTGGAGTCTGATCTGGAGACCGGGTTTGATTTCCCACTCCTCCACATGAGCGGCGGAGGCTAATCTGGTGAACCGGGTTGGTTTCCCCACTCCTACGCACGAAGTCAGCTGGGTGACCTTGGGCTAGCCACAGCTCTCTTAGAGCTCTCTCAGCCTCACCTACCTCACAGGGTGTCTGTTGTGGGGAGAGGAAGGGAAGGTGATTGTAAGCCAGTTTGAGTCTCCCTTAAGTGGTAGAGAAAGTCAGCATATAAAAACCAACTCTTCTTCTGCTGCTGTCTGGGTTTGCAACCGTTAACCTTTTCCCTCTCACCAGGTATGAGGACACTCAGTGAGGACACGATCCGACTCTTTCTCCAACAAATTGCTGGCGCCATGAAGGTGTTGCATAGCAAAGGGATAATCCATCGGGACCTGAAGCCTCAAAATATTCTCCTTTCCTTTGCGGGGGGCAAGAAATCGAATCCCAATAACATCCGTATTAAGATCGGTAAGCTGGCCTTCAAATCTTCTGAAAAGAAAGAGGACTTGTGCCTTTTTTGGGGGGGTGGTTAGATCCCACAAATTTGTTCTTGCATAGGGAAAAGCTCCTTCCGTTCTGCTGGGGGAAATGCCTTCACTAGAACAGACCCACAGAATCCAACCCAATCCCTCTTCATACAGAACTTTTAATATTTCCCCTACACAAAGAAGGCAGCTGTCTGCATCCATTACCTCGAGATTTCTAAAGAATTCTAAATTCCAAAACCCAGTCATCTTTTCTTATTGTTGCATCTGACTATGGGAATTGGCCCCTTTCGAAAGACCATAGCACTGTTCACAAGTTACAGTGAACTAGGGTTGCAGCTCCGGGCTGGGAAATTCCTGGAGATTTTTGGGGTGGTGCATGAGGACGGCGGGGCTTGGGGAGGGGAGGGACTTCAGTGTGATAGAATCCAATTGCCAAAATGGCCATTTTCTTCAGGTGAACAGTCTATTGGTTGGAGATCAGTTGTAACAGCAGGAGATCTCCAGCTAATACCTGGAGGTTCAACAAAAACAAAGCAGAGCTACTTTCAAAACTAGTACTAAAAATTGTAGCTACAATGGCTAAATTTTATATACCCTTATATAAACAAATAATGAATTAGGTAAGCTTATTTGCCATTCTTATGTATTACTTCTCCTATTCTCTCTAGTATCAGAGGAGCATGGCTGTTATATTAGGTGCTGTGGAACACAGGCAGGACGGTGCTGCTGCTGTCGTCTTGTTTGTGGCTTTCTAGAGGCACCTGGTTGGCCACTGTGTGAACAGACTGCTAGATTTGATGGGCCTTGGTCTGATCCAGCAGGGCCTTTCTTATGTTCTTACGTTCTTATGTACTTTCATGCATTTTATCATCATGTCAATTGCATTTTACATACAGCATGTCAATACAGCTTGTCAATTTCATCTCAAGAGTTCAGTATATAACGGAAAAATCTTTCACAGAGGACTTTCCTTACAGAATTGTGGGACTATCTGAAGGACTTTCCGTTATATATTGAACTCTTGAGATGAAATTGACAAGCTGTATTGACATGCTGTATGTAAAATGCAATTGACATGATAAAATGTATGAAAGTAATACATAAGAATGGCAAATAAGCTTACCTAATTCATTATTTGTTTATATAAGGGTATATAAAATTTAGCCATTGTAGCTACAATTTTTAGTACTAATACCTGGAGGTTGGCAACCCTGCAGTGAACACATGTACAGTCCGTGCACAGTTGTACACTGGAATTTTCTTTATTCGTGCATTGAGTACTTCCCATGTTACGTTCAACGTACAGCTCAATGGGTGATCGAAACCCCACATTTATCCGGGTGCTGGTCCCTGGTTTAATTTGGAAAGTGAATGTGTGTTGCCTCTTTCTCACAAGCGGACTAACACAAGTACACGCAAGATGAAAATCCGTTTGCAGTAGCGTGTGATCAGGGCTTGTGTGTTTGGGAGGTGAAACGAAAGCCCTGTTGGTGGAACTGGCTGAACAGCAGTTGTTGGGCAAATGCTGGTGGCTGTCCTTGTGTGGTTGCATATGAGTGAACTTCCCTTTCTCATCTCTGCCTTGTTTTATTCTGCACATAGCTGATTTTGGATTCGCACGGTACCTGCAAAATAACATGATGGCTGCGACGCTCTGTGGGTCCCCGATGTACATGGTGAGTCCCTTTTGGTTGTTTGTTGAAGGGGGTCTCCCCTTCCCAGTTGGAAGCGCAAAAATAACCCGTCTGCTTCTGCCACAGAAAAAAACGACTTGTAGGTATTTTTCTTTTTGCAAAAGATGAAGTTAAAGAAGCATAGGTAAATTGTGGAACTCCCTACCCTAGGATGTGGTGGTGGCTGCCAACTTGGAAGGCTTTAAGAGGGGAGTGGACATGTTCATGGAGGAGAGGGCAATTCAGGGCTACTGGTCAAAATGAATACTAGTCATGATGCAGACCTATTCTCTCCGGTATCAGCAGAGCTTGCCTATTGTATTAGGTGCTGTGGAACACAGGCAGGATGGTGCTGCTGCAGTTGTCTTGTTTGTGGGCTTCCTAGAGGCACCTGGGTAGCCACTGTGTGAACAGACTGCTGGACTTGGATGGACCTTGGTCTGATCCAGGATAGCCTTTCTTGTGTTCTTGTCTGGTGCTCGTGTTTCAAGCTCTCTGCCCCGGCTGTTTCTCCTCCCTTTCTTTTACCTAAACCTACTTTGCATCCTGTCTCTTGCTAACTGTTAAGCCACAGCAGCAGGGGGTGGAGAGAGGAATATATGTCAGGGAACTTTGAGGGGAGGAGGGGGAGGACGTGGTGTGTCTCTCCTGAGCCTTGTTTTTTGCAAGCCCAGTTTGCAAAACACAGAGACAGCACTGTGCGGTTGCCCAGCAGTTATACAATAACAAGTCCTTATCTACACCCATGCATTTTATAGATGTATACACATGCGAGCAAACAAAGCCAGTTCTTGGACTGCTTTTTTAACTCACTGTTTGGTGTCACTGTTCAGCAGGAAGCAGAAATGGAAGATGGGGCGGAGTTATGCAATGAAAGGGGCAATGAAATGCAAATCAGGGCAGGCTGAGTTCTCAGGAGTCCTCATTGTATCTGTGTCACTAATGGCTAGATGATACCATATCCCCTAGTCTGCCTCGGGGACGTGGCACCTTTTTAGAGGGGTTCAAACCATCATGGGGAGGCAATCCAGCGTAGTGTAGTGGTGAGGAGCTGCAGACGCTAATCTGGTGGACCAGGTTTGATTCCCCACTCCTCCACATGAGCGGCGGGCCCTGATCTGGTGAACCGGGTTGGTTTCCCCACTCCTACACACGAAGCCAGCTGGGTGACCTTGGGCCAGTCACAGTTCTTTCTGAACTCTCAGTCCCCACCTACCTCACAAGGTAGGGGAGGAAGGGGAGAGGAAGGGGAGGCGATTATAAGCCGGTTTGATTCTCCTTAAAAGGTCGAGAAAGTCAGCATATAAAAAACCAACTCTTCTTCTTCTCTGGAGATCTCATGGAATTACAACAGAGATCAGTTTCCATGGAGAAAATGGCTGCTTTTGAGGGTGGCATTGTATTGCACTGAGGTCCCACCCATCCCAAACCACATCCTCTCAAGGCCCACTCAGTGTTAGAGCATCTGCTTGGCGTGCAGAAGGTCCCAGGTTCAATCCGCAGCATCTCCAGTTAAAGGGACTAGGCAAGTAGGTCATGTGGAAGACCTCTGCCTGAGACCCTGGAGAGCCGTTGCCGGTCTGAGTAGACAGTACTGACTTTAATGGATCAAGGGTCTGATTCAGTATAAGGCAGCTTCATGCGTTCATGTGTACCCCCAAATTTCCAGGAATTTCCCAAACTGGAGTTGGCAGCCCAACCAATCCTGCTAGTGACTGCAGTTTTGTGGGGACGAGGGGTTTCTCTCTCTGCCCCACCCTTGTGTTCCATTTTCAAGAGCAGAAATGGCTGTCGTGGCAGAGTTGGGGACGTGGTATCATCTACTTTGGCCCATCGTGGTATGTGAAATGAGGACCACTGAGAATTCAGTCTCCTTGTATTTGCATCACCCCACCCCCTTATTTGCATCACCCGCCTTTTGAATTGCATAACTCCACCCTTTGCTCCATTTCTGCATCCTACTGAAGCGTCCACTAACCATACAATAATATCATACATTAGTCATAGTAATAATCCTAAATAACTACCTAATGCACAATGAAAGTCCAAAAAGCATAACACGATTCCACATTAAGTCAGCTCAGTTTCAACCATAGCGACTTGATTCCAACTGAAGCTCACTTCTAAGCAACTCAGTTCCAAGCGTGAACAGCTCAGTCCCACACTTGGAATAGAGTTGTTTTGCTTAGATTTTATTGTATTGTTAGTGTTATGTATAGGTGTATTCATATTTATACTGTTTGTGTGTGTGTGTGTGTGTGTGTGTGTGTGTGTGTGTGTGTGTGAAGTGCCGTCAAGTCGCAGCCGACTTATGGCGACCCCTTATGGGGTTTTCAAGGCAAGAGACTAACAGAGGTGGTTTGCCAGTGCCTTCCTCTGCCCAGCAACCCTGGTATTCCTTGGAGGTCTCCCAGCCAAATACTAACCAGGGCTGACCCTGCTTAGCTTCTGAGATCTGACAAGATCAGGCTAGCCTGGACCATCCAGGTAAGGGCATATTTATATGACTGCATACTTAAATTATGATTTTGTGAATATCATTGTATGTGTTTGGCATATCTATGTGGTTTGCATTTGTGATTGCAGTATGCAGTTCATAGAGATGTGTCTTATTGTTTATTCCTACTGAAGCGTGACACCAAACAGTGATAAAAACAACAACAATCCCTTAGTTAGAATGTATGCGTAAAGGTAGTCCCCCGTGCAAGCATCAGATCATTCCTGACCCATGGGGTGATGTCACATCCCGACGTTTCCTAGGCAAACTGTGTTTATAGGGTGGTTTGCCAGCGCCTTCCCTAGTCATCTACACTTTACCCCCAGCAAGCTGGGTACCCATTTTACCGACCTCAGAAGGATGGAAGGCCGAGTCAACCTTGAGCCGGCTATCTGAAACCGACTTCCGTTGGGATCGAACTCCGGTCGTGAGCAGAGCTTGGACTGCAGTACTGCAGCTTACCCCTCTGTGCCACTGGGCTCTTATAGAATGGATGTGTACAGATCTGTCAACAACAGATCTGTAAAATACGCGGGCCTTTGTAAAGAATCATTATTGTATGCCTTGTGGGCAGCAACAGTGTTGTTTATGTGTTCTGTAAGGTGCCTAGCGCGGTACTGATCCTTCCGTAAACGTGGAATTTAGGCCTGCGTCTCAGGAGTGACCTGAGCACGACTTGAATCAGCTCACGGGCTCTTAAACTGGCGAAGATGGTGATCCGCTAATCTTGATTTGTGGCAACACAAGTGTCTGTGGATGCGCGGGGTTGTTTTGTTAGGGCATGCTTCCAGTCTAACATGGGCTGTGCCAGTGAAACGTGGGTGCGCAGATGGGTTTTCAAATTGTTCATCACAAAGAGTGCACCTCTCTTGTTAAGGGAAGAGATGTGGTTGTGGGTCCCTTTGGGCTGTTGCTGTTGTATGCACGCACTGAGGCTGGTTGTGTTGCTATGAGCCGGTGCGGTTTGTGCTGTTATGTACACAAAAGCTAGAGAGTAATCTCCACTGGAGTTAATTTAGCCCAGGCTAGGCTTCTAGACCTGGGCTCAGTATAGGGTTGCCAACCTCCAGGTACTCGCTCGAGATCTCCTGCTCGACTGATCTCCAGCCGATAGAGGCCAGTTCACCTGGAGAAAATTGCCGCTTGGGCAATTGGACTCTATGGCATTGAAGTCCCTCCCCTCCCCAAACCCCGCCCTCCTCAGGCTCTGCCCCCAAAACCTCCTGCCGGTGGCAAAGAGGGACCTGGCAACCCTAGCTCAGTAGTAAGCCGTAGCCTCGAAAATTGGGGTGTCAGACATAAGGCCCGAGGGCCGGATCCAGGCCCTTGAGAGCTCTTATCTGGCCCGCGAACCAGCCGAGGCACCCCCCCCCCCCAATTCTCAATCTGGGCCAGCAAGGCATGGCCCAGTCCAACCAAGTGACATTTATGCTGTATTCGGCCCTTGTAACAATTGAGTTCGACACCCCTGCTCTAAATAGGGTTGCCAAGCACCAGGTACTAGCTGGAGATCTCCTGCTATTCCAATTGATCTCCAGCCGATAGAGACCAGTTCCCCTGGAGAAAATGGCCACTTTGGCTAATTGGACTCTATGGTGTTGAAGTCCCTCCCCTCCCCAAACCCCGTCCTCCTCAGGCTCAGCCCCAAAAACCTCCCGCCGGTGGCAAAGACAGACCTGGCAACCCTAGCTCTAAAATATGAATTGGAACAGTCATATATTTCTAGAAGGGTGCTTCCCTTGTAAGATGCCCTTTATAAAGGAAGGGCCATGGCTCCATTGGTAGAACGTCTGCTTGGCATGTCGAAGGTCCCATATTCAATTCCTGGCATCTCCCGTTAAAAAGATTGGGTAGCAGGTAACGTGAAAGAGCCCTGGCTGAGAACCCGGAGAGGCGCTGCCAACCAGAAAGGAGAAGGGTGACCTTGATCGATCGACGATCCCACTTGGCATAAAAGGCACCTTCGCGTGCTCCCGGAAGAGCCGTCATGTATTTATAATGTCAAGTGTATTTAATTGCAGCGTTGGATTCGGCGTGGGTGGTCTTGAGGATTTGCATCAGCTCTTTCTTGCATTTTGCAAGTGCCTCGGAGCACAGACGACGCGGGGCTTTTCTCGGATGCTCGTTGTTTAGTCTTGGGAGCCGCCGGCAGATGGCTTTCTTTGTGCTGCCCGCCGCTTTCCGCTTTTGAGCCTATGTTTTGTGCAAGAGAGGAAGGGAGACAGACAGAACGACGTCCCTCTGGAAAGGCAGCCAAGTACCTGCCCGGTCGGGGGCGGGGGGAGAATAACGGCTTCAAGTTTTTATCTCTTGAGATGAGTATATAATCTGCTTCCAAGAGGAGAGTGCTGCCTCTCTAATGGAAGAATTACATTTCTGGTTTCTACTGGATGAAAATTTGGCTTGCTGCAGGAGATCCAGTATATATGTGTCTACTGGGGGATGCCTCTGAGTTGGGTCTCCGACTGGCTGCTTCACCTGCCTGTCGAGAATGGGCCAGTCTAGCTCTCACGAGACACCATGTGCATCTGCTCCCACGGTCCATGCAAAAGGTATTACGGGACGTTCCAACCTCCTAACTGGACCAGAATCTGAAAATACCTCTTTTGATCATATATGGCCTTATGCCAGGGGCTCCCAAAGGTTTTATGCCCATCTCCTAGACAGTGCTTCAGCACTCCAACAGCCACGGCCCACCACGTTGCCCACACACCTTGCCTCCCCACCAAAATACCAGGCACCCCACATTAGGAAACCCCATGTCAAAGATCCCATGCTGAGATAACTAGCTAGTTCTGAAGTTTCTTGGGAAACGGGAAGATGTTCTCATTCTACGGGCTGAGCAGACAAAGTTATAAGAACATAAGAAAGGCCCTGCTGGATCAGACCAAAGCACATCAAGTCCAACAGTCTGTTCACCCAGTGGCCAACCAGGTGCCTCTAGGAAGCCCACCAACAAGACGACTGCAGCAGCATTGTCCTTCCTGTGTTCCACAGCACCTGATACAATAGGCATGCTCTTCGGATACTAGAGAGAATAGGTATGCATCGTGACTAGTATCCATTTTGACTAGTAGCCATGAATAGCCCTCTCCTCCATGAACATGTCCACTCCCCTCTTAAAGCCTTCCAAGTTGGCAGCCATCACCACATCCTGGGGCAGGGAATTTTTGTGTGTGCTGTTCTGCAGTGGGAAACTTGGGTTTGCTACTTGAAAGGATAGGGGGCTACGCTCAGAGGGCAGATTCGCACATTATGGCGAGCGCATTATGGAGAGCCACCCTGTGTAGCCATCAGTTGTTCTTCTCAGTTCTTCTCAGTTCTTCTCAGTTCCTGAAATCGTCTGAGGGGGATGCTGTTTGATTTGCTGGGGAAATTTCTAATAATACATGTGGATTTTAGGACTGGCGGACTTCCTGCTGTGGTGGGAGAACCAGCGTGGTGTAGTGGTTACGAGCGGTGGTTTGGAGCGGTGGACTTTACCACTCTTAACCACTACACCACACTGGCTCTTTGGAGGGTAGACTCTATGGCATTATACCCTGCCAAGGTCCCTCCTTTCCCCAAACCCCCAAATCTCTAGGTATTTCCCAACCCAGAGCTGGCAACCCTATACCGAGAGGAAGTAATGTGTAAATCAGGCCTAGCTTCCCATGGAACGTCGCCTGGTTCACATGTGCGTTTTAGTCCCTTCACGACTGCAGCATGTGTGGAGGGACTGTCACCGACGCAACATGTACACACGTGAAGCTGCCTTATACTGAACCAGACCCTTGGTCCATCAAAGTCAAAAGTCTTTCGCATCACCTGCCTGCCTAGTCCCTTTAACTGGAGATGCCGGGGATGGAACCTGGGACCTTCTGCATGCCAAGCAGATGCTCTACCACTGAGCCACAGCCCCTCCCCAAAATTTAGAGGGCAGAGTGTGTCCTCCCACCTGTTTTTGTTACTGTCGTTCATGTCTGTTCTTGTATTCAGCTGTGAGTCCAGAGCAGAGATTGTATGTGCACGTGTGAATCCTGTCTGTGTGTGCCCAATGCACGTATTTGCGAACTCAAAACCGTTCCCAATCTCCCCCCATCCCCAGTATAGCAGCCAGAACCAAGTGTTTATGCTCCTCCAACAAAAGCTTTATTTTCATAGGGTCGCCATGAGTCGGAAGCGACTTGACGGCACTTAACACACACACATGTACATGAAGCTTGGTATTTATGGGCGTGAAACATAACCTCGGGGAAAGGAGAATTCTTGTCCCGATATGCACAGCCTTCAAAAGTGGGAAGGTTTTATACATCTGCTCCTGAGCTTAATTGGAAAAAAGTCTGGATTAGCCTGGAATTGGCTGGCCCTCTGTTTGTTGCTATGGCTTCAGCTAGGATGCTCACAAGGGGTTGGCGGAGCTTGCAAAAACGAGGGAGGAGGAAGAGAAGGGGAAGACCCAGGCTGGGATGCAGCAATTGCCTGTTTGTGTGAAGTCAGCAAATGTGGACTAGCACCGGGTGTGCAGCCGTTGGCACCGGCGCAACCCCAATAGCCAAGGCAGTCTTTAAACTCAGTCTTGGTGACTTTTTGGAGAGAGTGTTTCATGGGGCAGCTGGAAAGAAAAAAGACTGGGGCCAATAGGCGTGCAGTGCCATTTTAATACGCGGGTGAATTCAAACTAAGTTTGAGCCCTGTACGATCTGGTTCTCTCGCAACCACGTTGTGCCAAGCCTCGATATTCGTGCCTTAAAGCCTTTCTGATAATGATCTGTTCTGCATTTTAAAAGGGTAGGCTGGTGGTGGATCAACATTCAGGCACCGGAGTATGAAATTACCTATCCTGGCGTGATCTTTTTGTTTACCTGTGTGGCAGCCGGTAAACGCGGCCTCCGAAACACGCTTGCGCACATTCACCTCCCCTTTTAAGACCCTATTTGTGTCCATGGCCCAGAATGGGGATTTTTGTTTTATCCTCAAAAGTGACTCAGTCGAGTGAATGCAAGAACATGTGCGCGTGTGTGCATTTAAATATCATTTTAAGTTGAAATGGCAACCACTATGTTGACAAATATCCATGTGTCTCATGTTCCCTTGCCTTCTCGCGGGTATACAGGTAGAATTTCAAATTAGTATTTAGCATTAGAAGCCTGTAGTTTTAGATTATGATATAAAAAAGGGTACTTGTAGGTGCATCGTCATAGTCACTGTTCGATGATGAACAACCAATGAGTACTCCCAGTTTCTTTGCTTTTTAATATGAAACTCGGAAGATCCACAAATTAATAATCAATACAAGATTTTAATAGTGCAAATGTAAAGTTGAAGATGGATGTATTCATTTAAGATTATATTGAATCTCGGACACTGACACAATGTTTTGACTTGATTTCCCCCCCCTTTTTTTCCCCCCTTTCTTTTTTTCTGTATCCCAATATATAAAAATAAAATTATTTTTTAAAAATAGAGAGAGAGATGAGAAAGGATTTGCTTCTTTAGCCGATCAAGGGCCACGGAGTGTGTGTATGTGGGTCTTCTTTGATCTCATTAAAGCAAAATGAATGCCCGAATTAATCAGATTAGAGTTATGAAACGGCCTCCTCCGTGCCTGTTATTATTACATCGGTTTGAGCTGGGAACAAAATCGGTAATCTCCCTTTTGTGAGATCTTGGCCGGCGCCGTCCTTTTACCTTTTTTTTAAATACAAAAAAAACTAATTGGAGAGGGGGGAGAGGAGGGCAGGCGCTCAGTTCCTTTCACAGCTACCAAGAAAGGGGGTGGGATTTGGAAGCCGAGGCATTAAATGAAAATTAATGTTCTGTTCCCCCCACCGCAGGCCCCAGAAGTCATCATGTCACAACACTATGACGCCAAAGCTGACCTGTGGAGTATTGGCACCATCATTTACCAGTGTCTGACGGGAAAAGCACCCTTCCAGGTGAGTTATTTGGTGGTTCATAACAGGCTCCCATTCTGGGTTCCCAGTCGCCCGACTGCTTCCCACAATTCGCCTGAGGAGGGTCAGCTTGACCTTCAGAGGGGACCAGCCTTCTACTTGGGTGTCATTATCCCTCTTCTGGAATCGTCCTCTACCAAGACTCGTATCCTGTCCTTTCATGCTTGGACGAAGCTTCTTTAGCTGATCAAGGGCCATGGAGTGTGTGTGTGTGTGTGGGGGGGCTTCTTTGATCTTATGAAAGCAACACAAGGAATGGACATGTTCATGGAGGAGAGGGGTATTCATGGTTACTAGTCATGATGCATGCCTATTCGCTCCAGGATCAGAGGAGCAGGCCTATTATATCAGGTGCTGTGGAACACAGGCAGAATAATGCTGCTCCAGTCGTCTTGTTTGTGGGCTTCCTAGAGGCACCTGGTTGGCCATTGTGTGAACAGACTGCTGGATGGGGCTTGATCTGATCCAGCATGGCCTTTCTTATGTTCTAAGAAATGTGTGCATGTGTGCACTTGTAAACAAGGATTTAATTTGGGCATGAGGAAATTTGTGTAAGGTAGGGTGTGGCCGTTGCTACAGGGGTTCCACCATTTCTGCTTGTGGCTAGTGGCTAGTATGTTGGATTAGTTGGGGAGCCCAGGTTCAAATCCGTGTTCACTATCGAACTGTTGTTGGATGACTGTGGTCACTTGGCTTGAGCCCCCTAGGGTGGCCAACTGTGGTTGGGAAATTCCTGGAGATTTGGCAGTGAAGCCTGGGGAGGGGGCGGTTTGAGGAGGGGAGGGAACTTGGCAGGGTACAATGCCATCGAGTCCAAAACAACCCTTTTCTCCAGGGGAAATGATCTCTATAGTCTGGTGACCAGTTGTAATTCTGGGAGGTCACCAGGCCCCACCTGGGGGTTGGCAACCGTATAACTACCTCACTTCTTTGTTTGAGGGTAATCTGGAGGACAGGCGAACCACGTATACCACATTGAGCTTCTCGGAGGAAGGGTTGGATAAAAATATACCAAATATGCACATTTTCCTTCGGGAATGTTTCCTAGGAGATAAAGGCTGCATAGGAGCCAGTGTGGCACAGCGGTTAGAGTTTTAGGCTATTTATTTAGGAAAAAATTTTATGCCACCTCTCCAGAATCCTGCATGAATCTGCTAGGGAGAGAGGCTTCAGGTTCATTTCTCCACAGCCATGAAACTCAGCAGGTAGCCTTAGGCCCATCTTTGGTCTCGGGCAGACCTACCTCGGGGGATTGTTGTAATGGTAAAATAGAGGGTGGCTCCTTCCCTCTGAGCAGTTGGGCAGAATACTGCTCATACAGTTTGGTTTGTCACTCTGGATCTCTCAGAACAAGAGACTGGTTTATATATTTGTTTTTAAAATGAAAGCTGGGAACGGAGCCAAGCTCAGGAGCCCAAGAAGATCCTAAATGATTTCCTTAGCGTGGTGTAGTGGTTGAAGTGTTGGGCTAGGATCTGGGACGTACAGGTTTGACTCCTCATTTGTGCCATGGATACTTGCTGGGTGACCTTGGGTGGGTCATGCCCGCTCAGCCTAACTTACCTCCAGGGTTGTTGTGAAGATAAAATGGAGGGGAGGAGAATGATGTAAACCACCCTGGGTCCCCATTGGGGTGAAAGGCGGGATAAATGAAATAAATAATAAATAAGTAATCCTCCCCCCCCCCCAAATTCTTGGTTACAAACAAGCATCAGAAGAGGAGGTGGAGGGGGAACGTGATTGCTCTCTTGAAGTATTTGAAGGGCTGTCACTTAGAGGAGGGCTGGGAGCTGTTCCTGTTGACAGCAGTGGATAAGACTCACAATAGTGGGTTTAAATTGCGAGCAGAAAGGTACCAGCTGGATATTAGGGGGGAAAGTATGTAAGACTTAAGTATGTAATTCTTAAGTATGTAAGAATTGTATGTAAGTATGTAAGAATTGGGAGTTGGGAATGTTTAGTCTGGAGAAGAGGAGGTTGAGAGGGGACATGATTGCTCTCTTTAATTATTTGAAGGGCTGCCACTTAGAAGAGGGCAGGGAGGTGTTCTTGTTGGCAGCAGAGGAGAGGACTCGCAATAATGGGTTTAAATTGAGGGCGGAAAGGTACCGGCTGGCTATTAAGGGAAATTGCTTTTACAGTAAGAGTTGTTCAACAGTGGAATTGTCTACCTAGGGAGGTGGTGAGCTCCCCCTCACTGGCAGTCTTTAAGCAGAGGCTGGACAAACACTTGTCGGGGATGCTCTAGGCTGATCCTGCATTAAGCAGGGGGTTGGACTAGGTGGGCCTGTGTGGCCCCTTCCAACTCTATGAGTCTATCATTTTCATTTCATTGCATGCCCAGTCTCAATATTACAGTTGAGACCACTGGGGGACATATATTTGAAATTGGGACATTCCAAGGTGACGGTCACCTCATATCGTTTTGGGCAGATTACTTTCCAGCCTTGACCTAGGTCATGCAAACGAGAAGGGAGGGAGAATCTTCTATAAGATACTCCACCAACGTTTATGCTAACTAAGTAGCCAAATGAGTCATAGAGCCCAAAGCGCTGTTGCTGATAACTTTCTTGTCCTTCAAAGACCTTCTTAAGCAAACATTACAAATGCTAGGCAATGAATACTGGCCCAGTGAGTTTTATGCAAATGTTCAAGCCATTTCGACACACAATAGTGACTCTCTTCCAGTTTCGGAAAGCCAACAGTGGGGTTTATATTTCATGAACCTTTCTTAACCCCCTTGGAGAGCCATCTATGCTAGAAGCTATCATTATCATCACCCTTATTAGGCATTTACTTCACCCTAGTTATAAATAAGATGACAAAAAGTCTATAGAAGCATTAAAATAACATTGCTGGTCACATTATCTGGGAGCACGTACAAGCAGTTCGCGTATCCTTGATACAGCTAGCAGGTATCTGGCTACTTGTTGAGTAATAAAAGAATTTCCGTCTGATAAAAGATACACCACCAAGTACTGGTCTGAAAAATTCTGAGCATTCGACAACAGAAGTCTGATATTCCTCTGCCTCAAGTAAAACGTACGGTGCAGTAAGACATGAATTAAGTGTTCAGGTACCCCAATCATGCGTGGACAACACCCGTCGCTGAGAGGAATTATCTTATATCTACTATATAAAATGGCTGATAGAAGAATATGAGAGGATTCTAACATGGCAGCTGGCTACTGGCTATCACTACATTCGCCAGCAGTGAATCCCACAATTTAATTACTCGTTGAATATGGAAATACTTCCTTTTGTCATTCTTGAATCTGTTGCCCACCACCTTCAGTTTTGTGAACTTTATTATTAGTATTTTTTGCCGTTAAGTCACAGCTGACCTATGGCAGCCTTGTGGGTTTTCAGGGTAGGAGACATTTCACGGTGGTTTGCCATGGCCTGTCTCTGCGGCATGACCCTGTTATTCCTTGGAGGCCTCACATCCCAATACTAGCCAGGGTCGACCCTGCTTAGCTTCTGAGATCTGATGCGATCAGGCTAGCCTGGGCGATCCAGGTCAGGGAACGTCGGCCTTGACAAGTTGCCTTCAGCGTTAGGAGCCACCCCAAAAATTTAGGAGCCAGACTTATTTGTCAGCTTTCATGGTTTTTATATTTTAACAACCACACTTTGTCACGATTGTTACCCCAAAGCCTAATCCTACACTCTTCACAGTTTATCGTCATTTTTAAAGCTGTAACAAAAGCCTTATAGTCAATAAATAATTACGGGGACGCTGTAGTTGTTATCCCAACAAAAAGCTAACCTCTGTCCCTTACCTAAATAAGCTTTGAGAATCACCAAGAGGCTCTTTCGGTAAATGACTTACAGGAAGATCAGGCGCCGCGATGGGATTTCTCGGCGCCCTGGCACCTGGGACTTGTCGAGTCCTGATATAAACAGCGAGAAAGCGATCCTGCTAAAGTAAAGTGTTTCGACATTCCTTTTATTTCGGCAGTTGAAACCTATACGAGGTTCAGTGTGTTTAACATCGCAGGATTGTGTATTAAGAATATTGCGTATAACCGGTTTAATGACAGTCTTTGGAATAAGGGCGATCCGTCGTTATCGTCTCCTTTGTTTTGGCTTTGAGTTCCATCTGCGACTGGGCTGGATGGTTTGCTCAGAGTTGCAGCCGAAGCAGGAGGCTCCAGGTTGAGAGGCCGTCCTTTGAGTAAACAGTCTCTGTTGGGAGACGGGGAAATGCTGATTCGACATGATCTCATGAAGGGGCAGCAGAACGAGCTCAGCCTGCAGAGTTGGCTGTAATCGGGCTGCTCAGAATCGCAGGTCAATATGCAAACAAAGCAGTGACCCCAAAACCAAGGGAGGGAAAGGTATCCATATCCAAAAAACCCTGTTCTATTAGAGAAGCTCGTAAATACCAGATCCCTTCATTTCCCTATCTCGTTTTAGCTTTCAGGCTGGATTTCTCGGCGTTTGCTGACCCAAGGTGCCCTCTAAGCCTTTTGGGCAGAAGTCTGCTCATTTCGAATGATTGTGTTACGAATAGGGCGTATGGGCCTGTGCCTGATAAGTGGTTCTGCAGACGCCTTGTTCAAAATAGCTTGTGACTCCAGGAAGAACCCAGAGAGGGATCTGGCTGCTGCTCTGACACCCCCTCCCTCCTCTGGTGTAACGGGATATAGATGCCTTGCTCTCAAATGATGGTTCCTTTGCATTCGATCCCACACGAGGCTTCCCACATTCTTGTGTTAGTGTCTGGCAGGTGCAGCGTGCATGCTCAGGGATCGAAGTATCAAGGGGTGGGGTGGCATAGCCTTCCAAAAATACTGCAAAGGCATGTCCCGTTCTTTGGAAACCTGGTCTGTAGGTAAGAGGGCTGGGTCTCAGACCTTTCTTCCTGCAATGTTTATGGAACAGGCTGGAGTATTTTTCCATCCAGATGAATGAGAACTGATGCCAAGCCGAGATTTTAGCATTTACCAGCTTCCTGCAGCACTGGATTAACTGGGACTCCAAGTGTGGAAATTCTGTGGTGTCTTTGTTTTTGCAGACTTTTCTTTTTTTCCTTTTAGAGAATGTAAATGCTCAGGCTGTGGTTTTGAAGGGGAGGTCGCGTGTGTGGAGGGGGAAAAGAGAGGCTTTTAAATTCCAGTAGAAAAGAGCAAGAGGTCCAGTAGCACCTTAAAGACTAACAAAATTTCTGGCCGGGTATGAGCTGAAGAAGTGAGCGGTGGCTCACGAAAGCTCATACCCTGCCAGAAATTTTGTTCATCTTTAAGGTGCTACTGGACTCTGGCTCTTTTCTACTGCTAGTGACAGACTAACACGGCTACCCATCGTGATCTTTTTAATTCCAGGTGGTGATGATCATGGGAGGAGTATTTGAATAGTATGAAAATTGTTCTCCCATTCAGAGCAAGGGCAGGAAACATTGTCCTTGCTCTTACTTGGCTTGGTGATGTTGTTACATGTTGCCGTCTGATAGGCTATGAGGTGCCATGATGTCCTCACTCTGGCTACGTGGTCCCTCATTGGTTTGGATCACATACCCTGCTAGGGGGGAAAAATCCCTCTTTTGAAAATAATCGGTACTGAAGCTGCTGCCAAGAAAGGCAAAGGAATACGAGCCAAACCAGACAAAACGTTGCGTGAAAGGGGAAGGTTTATGGAGCCCGTGGCCAAATATCTGAGCTGCTTGAAGCTCCCTTATTTTTTATTGCAACTATCACTGCCGAAATTTCAGTTCGGCCAGAATTGTGGCCACCCAAAGATACATTCCCCGCTGGCCAGACGTCGACATTGGGCCGAGCCTTATGTGTGGCGAACGGTGGCTCGACATTAAAGCCGTGGAAGCTACGAGGGTGAATGAGATTAATGAGATTTGTGATCCCTCTAAACAGATTGGCTGAAGGCTGTTGAATGGTTAATTTGATTCTCCCTGAAAGCAATGGTCTTTCCCTCTAATTCAAATGTTTGTATCAATTAACAGATGCACAGGTCATGTGTTTCTCTAGTTTACATGCTCATCTCTCTGATGTGGTTGTTGCCGGTGTGCTTTCCCCCCCCCCTTTTTTTTTTTTTTGGTCCAAAGCTTGCTGCATGGTGTTATGCTTTATGAAGTACAAATTGAGAAGAGGAAGATGTTTCCTCCCCCCAATTTTTTTTTGTTATATAAAGTATAAAAGGGGTACAAAAGGAAAACAGGGAAAGGGGGGAAATATAAGTATCTAACGTATCATTAAAAAACTGAAGATAAAAATTCTAATGCAAATCAAGCAGACGACGTCACTTTGCATTTCAGTATTTGGGCGAGTGGCACAGATAACATATTCGAAAAATGATCGCTATCTATATCTAGTTAATATGTTAACAAATTGGCAAACCACCCCGTAAACAAAGTCTGCCTAGTAAATGTCGTGATGTGACATCACCTAATGGGTCAGGAATGAACCAGGGGACCTTTACCTTTTTAAAAAATTGAAGTTACATTATAATACCACTAACTATTGTCTGGTTTTTCACTTTCTATTTGTTAACCATGAGCCTCGACATAACTATAAAATAGGGAGATGGGTTTTGAGATATTTTTCTACTGGTCTCCCTATTTTTTATTTTGTAATTTAATAGCTATTGCAGTTGCATTTCCTGTTTTTCCTCCAGAGACCCTAAGGAAGCATCCATGGGTTTATCCCACGCTATCCTCACAATAACCCCGTGCAGTAGGATAGGCTGGGAGAGTAATTCTCTGGGTAAGGGTTACCCCAGGCACTTTCATAGCTGAGGGAGGATTTGAACCTGGGCCTTCAAGTTCCTTATCTGATACTCTAACCACTGTACAGACCGACTTTAATCACCTCAGTGCAACACTCTGTACTTCTCATTGGCTCAGTTTTGATGGTTTGGAGTACGGGGAACGTACTGTCCACTCCCTGGCTCTCTTCTTTCCCCTCCGAATCTAGATTGCAAAAGCAATTTGTACAAATTATCACTAGCTTAATTTCCCAACCTTGATCTCAAACCCTATTTGGAAGAGGATTAGCGAACCGTGGCTTGGAGCTTGGCCGCCATCAGCAGTTGTACAATGTGTAAGTCGTGGCGAACTCTGGTTATTTCGGGCTGGAAATGGAGGGGAAACCTGTGCATGTTGGGGGGCGGGGAGACAGGCTCACAGCTTCTTGCTGCGTTCCAAAGTGGGGTTTGGGGGATCATCCAAACTGAGCTGTGGGCCTTCGGGGCTTCGATGCATTCGGCATCCGCTTCTGTCTCCTTCGGTAGCGTGCCGAAATGACAGACGGTCGTGGCTTTTTGCTGTTGGATAAACGTTTAAAGAAATGGCTGTTGTCGTTGTCGCGGGACTGGACTCCAGCCAGCTGCAGTAGCGGTGGATTTGGTCTGTTTTCACATCTGTTTTGTCCTGGTGATCTTTGGTTGCGATGTAAGTCACGTTCAAGCTGATGTGACCAGTTCAATGAATAAATGTACCTGTGACATTAAAAAAAGAGAGAAAGACAGAGAGAGTCCACCGGAAGAGCAGGCAAGACTGACAACCCAACCAGTGTTCAATTTGCAGATAAGGACAGCAGTCATTTATATCGGGTGTCAAACGTAAGGCCCGTGGGCCAGATCTGGCCCCTTGAGAGCTCTTATTTGGCCCTCAAGCCATCGACCCCCTCCACTCTCGATCTGGGCTGGCGAGGCATGGTGCTGCCCGGCCAAGTGACATTTATGACATTTCCGGCCCTTGTCTCAGTTGAGTTCCACGCCCCTGATTTATGTTGTGCATGCGGGAGGAAGCCGGGCTCTCTGCAAGGGACCGAAATCTACTGTGACTCCCAGTTTTATCGCTAAGCTTGTAAGCACCTTTACTCTCTCGTCATCCAACCTACCTCACAGGGTTGTTGTGAAGATAAAACGAAATAACCGTGGCACTTTTAGGAAGAAAGGCGTGATAGGGATTAAAGAAGTAGTTCCAGGAGAGTAGCTGTGTTGATCTGCAGTAGAAATCTAGAATTGAGTCCAGTAGCACCTTAGAGGCAGACAAGATTTTCAGGGCATATTCTTTTGAGAGCCAGCGTTCGCTTCGTCAGATCTTACAAAGAGAGCTTTGGCTCTTAAAAGTATATACCCCGAAAATCTTGTCAGTCTCTAACAAGTTACTGGACTCGAATCAAGATGAAATAAATGCAGTTTAATTGTAGCAACTAGCAACAATGGTGTGGGTGGCAGCGGTGTTTGTTATAATTCTGGGGCACAAAGTGTCTTACGACTTGCATTAATGAAAAAAGGATATTTCTGGTTAGAACTAAGCAGCTTTAACATAAATCTCTGTTTATTATTGGGGGGGGGGATAAAAATCAAGTTTCTAGTCCTGAAACTGGGAAGTGCTGCAGAAATTTCCAAAGCCAAGCTAGATTTTCAGCAGCTGATGTGCCCTCAGGGTCCTTACCAGCTCTTTGCCCCTTCCCCAGTTACTGGAACATATAAATGATTTACAGGTAGATTTTATGCTGCCTGTGTCTAATGGCTTGCGTTTTATCCTGCGGTTTTTAATTGTAAGCTGCCTGGAGCAGGACTCTGGAGAGGTGGCATAGACGTGTTCTAAATAAGTAAATAAATTGTGAAGCATGTTGCATATATGCATGCAGAGGAAAGAATTTGCCTTTTATTAGCGCAGAGCAGTGAATCCAGGCCCTGGAAGTTACCAGGTATCCAAATGGAGAGGTGGCAGAGACATGTTCTAAATAAACCGCAAAGCATGCTGCATATATGTGTAGCGAGCAAGGAATTGGCCTTTGAGCAGTGAATCCAGGCCCTGGAAGTTACCAGGTATCTAAATGGGGAGGTGGCAGAGACATGTTCTAAATAAATTGCAAAGCATGTTGCATATATGTATAGCGAGCAAGGAATTTGCCTTTTATTAGCGTGGAGCAGTGAATTCAGGCCCTGGATGTTACCAGGTATCCAAATGGAGAGGTGGCAGAGACATGTTCTAAATAAATTGCAAAGCATGTTGCCTATATGTATAGTGAGCAAGGAATTTGCCTTTTATTAGCGTGGAGCAGTGAATCCAGGCCCTGGAAGTCACCAGGTATTAAAGTAGGGACTCCGTAACTTTCCAGGCAGTTGCGTGCACTTGTTGATGACTTTTCTTTTTCTCCTCTTTGCCCCCCTTCTTTGCAGGCCAGCAGCCCTCAAGATCTCCGACTCTTCTACGAGAAAAACAAGACGTTAATGCCCAAGTAAGCATTCTTCCGACGCCGCTATTCCCCCCCTCCCCACCCTGCCCCTGCATGCCCCATTTGCTCGTACACCTGTCCCCTCGTGCACTCGACTCTGCATGTTTTGAAATTCTTGGCAACCAGACTCCCGGCTCGTTTGCCAGGAATGATGCCCAGAGGCAGGCTGGCAAGCTGAAACTCGATTACCCGAAGTGACCTCGTCCCGGAGCATAAAGAACAGTCTCCCTGTGTTGTTGTTGTTGTTATTAAGTGGGGTGGAGGAAGGAGGGTTGAATGATGCTGGGTGCCGAAGCCTTTGCCTGCTCAGCCCAGCTCAGCCCCTCCAAAGCCTGCCATCTCCACTAATCTTGAGCGTTGTTAGGGGAGGGGCTGGAGCACACCAGTAGAACATCTGCTTGGCATGCAGAAGGTCCCAGGTTCAATCCCCTGCAGTAAGATCATGCAGTATAAGGTAAAGGTCCCCTGTGCAAGCACCGGGTCATTCCTGACCCATGGGGTGACGTCACATCCCGACGTTTCCAGGGCAGACTTTGTTTGCGGGGTGGTTTGCCAGTGCCTTCCCCAGTCATCTTCCCTTTACCCCCAGCAAGCTTGGTACTTATTTCACCGACCTTGGAAGGATGGAAGGCTGAGTCAACCTTGAGCCGGCTACCTGAAACCAACTTCCGTTGGGATCGAACTCAGGTCGTGAGCAGAGCTTTTGACTGCAGTACTGTAGCTTAACACTCTGCGCCACGGGGCTCCTAGGATCATGCAGTAGGTGATGTGAAAGATCTTTGCCTGAGACCCTGGAGAGCCTTGGAGAGGGGCCGTGGCTCAGAGGCAGAGCATTTGCTTGGCATGCAGAAGGTCCCAGGTTCAATCCCCGGCATCTCCAGTTAAAGGGACTAGGCAAGTAAGTGATGTGGACCCCTGGAGAGCCGCTGCCGGTCTGAGTAGACAATACTGACTTTGATGGTCCAAGGAGTCTGATTCAGTAGAAGGCAGCTTCGTGTGTTCATGTGTTCAAAGCTCCATCACATACAGCATGGGGCACGTGATGCTAAATGTTATGGGGGGGGAGCATTCGAGATGAGGGATTGGGTTCTGGCGGCGTCCCCTTATTGTACACAAGTTCTCCCCACCTAAGTAAGTGGGTGAAGTTCTGTGTTTTGTAGAAGCTCCTGTTTTGCTGACACAGACAGATGCCATTCTGAGGTGGGGAAGCCCTTGGCTGGGAGCTGAATAAGTTTGCTATTTTAATTACCCGACCTGAAACAGAACGTCTTCATCACCCCAAACAAATGTGCAGGCAGTGTGTTTTTCTTTTTCAAGTGACTAGGGCTTGAGGAAACAAATGTTGGAGAGATGAGAATGTGCAGATTTCGGTAGAGGCTGGGAACAGCCTCTTCATCAGCTCTCAGTGGTCCCCGCGTGACCCCTGAAGGGTCATGTGGGTGTGTGTGTGAAGTGCCGTCAAGTTGCTTCTGACTCATGGAGACCCTAGCGTCATGGGCCGTCCTGTTTAAAGTACTAGTAAAATGGATACTAGTCACAATGCATACCTATTATCTCCAGGATCAGAGGAGCATGCCTATGATATTAGGTGCTTTGGAACACGGGCAGGACAATGCTGCTGCAGCTGTCTTGTTTCTGGGCTTCCTAGAGGCACCTGGTTGGCCACTATGTGAACAGGCTGCTGGACTTGATGGGCCTTGGTCTGATCCAGCAGGGCCTTTTTTTATGTTCTTATGAGTCTATGGCATTGTACTCTGCTGAGGTCCCTCCCCTTCCAAAACCCTGTCCTCTCCAGGCTCCACCCCCAAAATCTCCAGGAATTTCCCAACCTTTGTTGTGAGGGCTGTTGTGAGGATGAACAAGCCTACCCCCTCCTCCACTTAGTAAAATCCTTTGTTTATGAAAAGTGATCAGGGGGCTAGAGCATCTGCCCTATGAGGAGCTGTTGAAACGCTTAGGGCTCTTTAGCTTGGAGACATGATCAAGGTCTATAAAATTATGCATGGTATGGAGAGAGTGGACAGGGAGAAGCTTTTCTCCCTCTCTTATAATACTATCCATGGCTGCTAGTGAAAATGGATATTAGTCATGATGCAAACCTATTCTCTCCAGGATCAGAGGAGCATGCCTTTTATCTTAGGTGCTGTAAAGGAACACAGGCAGGATGGTGCTGCTGTAGTCGTCTTGTTTGGGGGCTTCCTAGAGGCATCTGGTTGGCCACTGGGTGAACAGGCTGCTGGACTTGATGGGCCTTGGTCTGATCCAGCAGGGCCTTTCTTATGTTCTGAACGACATGGAAGAAAGGGGGGAAATGTGAACATTGTTGTTTCTATTCTGTGCAGTGAGATAACTGAATGTAGGCTTTCATTGAGAGCCCATTTCCTCACCACTGTGATGCAGATGAGAGCCAGGGTGGTATAATGGCTGGGATCTGAGAGACTCCGGTTCAAATCACCTTGCTGGGGAGGGCTTGTGGCTTAGTAGAAAAGAGTGGCTGTGGCTCAGTGGCAGAGCCTCTGCTTTGTATGCAGAAGGTTTGAGGCCTGACATCTCCAGACGAAAGGACCAGGCAGTAAGTAAGTAGGCCATGTGAGAGACCCTGGAGAGCCGCTGCCAATCTGAGTAGACAATACTGACCTTGATGGACAGAAGGTCTGGTTCAGTATAAGGCAGCTTCATGTGTGTGCCATGGCTGCTCACTTGGGTGGTCCCTTCCAACTCTATGATTCCTCTTGAGTAGGGGGAAGAATGAATGAATAATAATAATAATAATAATAATAATAATAATAGTTGGTTTTTAAATGCCGACTTTCTCTACCACTTAAGGAAGAATAAAACTGGCTTACAATCACCTTCCCTTCCCCTCCCCGCAACAGACACCCTGTGAGGTAGGTGGAGCTGAGAGAGCTCTAAGAGAGCTGTGGCTTGCCCAAGGTCACCCAGCTGGCTTCATGTGGAGGAGTGGGGAAACCAATCCAGTTCACCAGATTAGTGTCCACCACTCCTGTGGAGGAGTGGGGAATCAAACCTGGTTCTCCAGATCAGAGTCCACCGCTGCAAACCACAGCTTTTAACCACCACACCACGCTGGCTCCCCCCCTCCACTGCTTATCTTTGCAGAGAAGCAGCTTGCCATTTAGCAAGGCAGTCTCCAGCACCCAAAGCCGCAGGACGGGAAAACCTTCCTCCCCAGTTTGTGAGTGCCCAGAGGCTCTGCCGCTGTCAGAGAAGCATAGGGTGGGACCACCTGGAATGCCATCGAGATCCATTAAGGCCATGTTTATCTTCTGAACCGCCGGCTGCTGCGTGTCTCATGGAAGCAGCTGTGCATTAGGAGAGCATGCGGTGTAGGGGTGGGAGGGGAAGCGCCCGACGCTTCCTCTTCTAACATTCCACGTGTCAGCAACGCCGCCTCTCATGTGCATCCCGGCTGGCAAATTTCCTTTTGGCTCCACCTCTGGAGGCCAAGGCATTTGACTTGCAGCTGCTTGCCGGTTTCTAGGAACTGCCTGTGAGAAGCTTGTGGGTTTCTTTGTTGGGGGGGCGCGGGAGACGGACAACCTCTCCGAACAAGAGAGCCTTGAAAGTCTCTGAATAGCAGCCAGGTGCGGCTCTGAAAAGGCAGTCTTGGGAATTCTCCAGTTGCTTTAACTCGTGTGGGGTTCCTTCCCCCCAACCCCATGCCGGTGTCCTTAGCTGGAGGGTTCACTTGGAGAAAAAGACAAAAGCTGAAAATGTGCCGCAAATATTAACTCTTGGCAAATAGTTGTTTATGCCTATGTTTCTAAGTGGAAAAAAGAGGTCAGTCCCAGAAGGTACAGGATCCTGCCCATCTGAGTGGGGCGGGTTAGCCTCAAAGGACCGGGTCGGTGTAGGGTGACCGCCCCGTTACCTTGCCTGACCCCGCCAAGCAGAAGTGGAAAAGTCTGGCAGGCAGGTAGCGGCCGTGCTGTGTGTACACAGCAAATGCCAAGGCGGCCTGGGTTTGGCCGAGCAGAACTTTTTACTGTCTCTGCCAGCTTGGGTATTTTCCCCCACTCTGTCTTCTAGACAGGTCTCTGCCATGCCTGGGTATATTACCCAAAAAGGTGGGGGGGAGCCCTTTCTGTTTGGCGACTTTTATTTTCCCTGGACTGCAAGTTCAGAGAGCAGCATTTGGAAAAAAGAAAAGGAAAGAAAAATGCCCGTGCATGCAGAAAACGAATGTCAGAAAGAAAGGCTGACCTGTTCTGTATAGTGTGTCCCAGTGCCATTTTAAGCAGATAGTTTCAGAGGGCAGCTATGGAGTAGAACAGCTAGATTTGATTCCAGTAGAACCTTAAGAGACCAACCAGACCAACCTTGTGAAAAAGATCTTGGGGTCTTAGTAGACCAAACACTGAACATGAGTCAGCAGTGTGATGCTGTAACTAAAAAGGCAAATGCGATCTTGGGCTGCATCAACAGAAGTATAGTGTCTAGATCACACAAAGTGATGGTATCGCTTTACTCTGCTCTGGTTAGACCTCACCTAGAGTATTGTGTTCAGTTTGGGGCACCACAATTTAAGAAAGATATAGACAAGCTGGAAGGTGTCCAGAGGAGGGCAACAAAGATGGTGAGGGGTCTGGAGACCAAGTCCTATGAGGAAAGGTTGAAGGAGCTGGGTATGTTTAGCCTGAAGAGGAGAAGACTGAGAGGGGATATGGTAACCATCTTCAAGTACTTGAAGGGTTGTCATATAGAGGAGGGTGCCGTTGTTTTCTGTTGCCCTAGAAGGTCGGACCAGAACGGGTTGAAATTAAATCAAAAGAGTTTCCGTCTGGACGTTAGGAAGAATTTTCTAACAGAGCGGTTCCTCAGTGGAACAGGCTTCCTCAGGAGGTGTTAAGCTCTCCTTCCCTGGAGGTTTTTAAGAAGAGGTTAGATGGCCATCTGTCAGCGATGCTGATTCTGTGACCATAGGTAGATGATGAGAGGGAGGGCATCTTGGCCATCTTCTGGTCACTGGGGTTGTGGGGTGGGGGAGGTAGTTGTGAATTTCCTGCATTGTGCAGGGGGTTGGACTTGATGACCCTGGTGGTCCCTTCCAACTCTATGATTCTAAGATTTTTGGAGTGTAAGCTTTCAAGAGTCAAAAGTATCTGACGAAGAGAGCTCTCTGACTCTTGAGAGCTCATACCCTGAAAATCGTGAACACATGAAGCTGCCTTATACTGAATCAGACCCTTGGTCCATCAAAGTCAGTATTGTCTACTCTGACTGGCAGCGGCTCTCCAGGGTCTTAGGCAGGGGACTTTCACATCGCCAACTTCCTAGTCCCTTTAACTGGAGATGCCGGGGACTGAACCTGGGACCTTCTGCATGCCAAGCAGATGCTCTGCCACTGAGCCACAGCCCCTCCCTTGTTGGTTTCTAAGATGCTACTGGCCTTGAATCTAGCTATCCTAGGCCAAGTTACACCCTTCTAAGTCTGTGGATTTCAGTGGACTTAGAAGGACGTAACTCTGCTTAGGATGTCAGTGGAACACACCATATAGAAAAGTTTGCTATATGCAAAGAATAGTTACAATATGTATATTGGAATCAGGGTGGATGAAGATACTTTTTGGTACCTAGAATCATAGAGTTGGAAGTGACCACCAGGGTCATCTAGTCCAACCTCCTGCACAGTGCAGGAAATTCACAACTACCTCCCCCCCATACCGCCAATGACCCCTACTCCATCAGAAGATCCAAGTAGCACCTTCCTTATGTATGGATGTGCTGTTAAGTTGCAGCCGTTGCCTTCCTCTACAAAGCCTTTCTTGGTTGTCTTCCATCCAAGTGCCGACCCTGCTTAACTTCTGCGATCTGACGACATCGGGCTGTAGCATGTCGCCTTCCTTTCTAGTGTTTCCCTTACACCAATTGAAATGGAGTATAATCTACCTGGGTAGATCCCCTTCTCCGAAGTCTGGAAAAAAGGCTCTTCCTTGCTCATCACGCTAGTCAAATTTCCTCGCTGTGAAACTCTTGCTCGGCTTGTAATTAAAAGCGAGAGCTATTAAGGGCATGTGTGCTTTCACACCTGCACGGTCAGCATTCATCACACCAAGCTCCGAAAGCCAAGAACGGTTGCTGACGTACAGTTAGATTAATTCCCTGCAATTAAACTTCCTTTTAACCTTCTGTCCTGCTGAAACTTGTCTTTGCTGAAATTAACTAGAACTTTTAAAAAAATGGGAATGTCAGTTGCAAAACAATTGCATGACCCCAGCTGTCAATCTGATTGGTAATGTCCAAGTTGTGTCTGTGTGTGTGTGTGGGGGGGGAGATCACAGATACCCCACAGACAGGGTGTGCCTGGTGCTCATGATAATGCATCACAGGTACATTGTGGCATAAGCTTTTATAAGATAGAGATCTGTCTGCATTAGAATACACAAAGGGCTCTGCTGAATCAGACCAGTGGTCCATCTAGTCCGGCACCCTGTCTCGTAGGGTTTTCAACGCGAGAGACAAACAGAGGTGGGTTTGCCAGTGCCCTCCTCTGCGCAGCGACCCTGGACTTCCTTGGTGGTCTCCCATCCAAGTACTAACCAGGGCTGACCCTGCTTAGCTTCTGAGATCTGATGAGATCAGGCTAGTCTGGCCCATCCATGCCAGGAGACCAAGCCCTTTGAGAAAAGGTTGAAGAAGATGGGTATGTTTACCCTGAGGAGGAGAAGACTGAGAGGTGATATGATAACCATCTTCAAGTACTTGAAGAGGATGGTGCCAAGTTGTTTTCTGTTGCCCCAGAAGATCAGACCAGAAACAATGGGTTGAAATGAAATTAAAAGAGTTTCCATCCAGACATTAGAAAGAATTTTCTAACCGTTAGAACAGTTTCTAACAGTTAGAGCGGCGATGAGCTCTCCTTCCCTGGAGGTTTTTAAGCAGAGGCTAGATGGCCATCTGTCAGCAATGCTGATTCTATGACTGTAGGCATATCATGAGAGGGAGGGCATCTTGGCCATCTACTGGGCATGGAGTAGGGGTCACTGGGGATGTAGGGGGAGGTAGTTGTTAATTTCCTGCATTGTGCAGGGGGTTGGACTAGATGACCCTGGTGGTTCCTTCCAACTCTATGATTCAAGTCAGGACCCCCCTTTGTTTATAAATAGAAATGAAACAGCATCTCTTTCCCAAAGAAAAACCCTAATTCCACTCCAGCAACCGTTTTGTGATTGGATCAGTCCCCGTGGCAGCCATTTTTGTAGTGGCACCAACTTCCCTTTCTCAATATTTGGAAACTGTGGGGACCCCCGCCATAACAGACTGATGTGACTGCCCCTCTGGATTTTGCCAAAAGACAGATTAGGGAGTGGCTTCTATTGTGTTGGAGCTTTTCCCTTGAGGACATTGTGTCAGTGTGTGCTTCACAGTCCAGAAAACCAATATACAAGCATAGCACGGTGCTGAATTTCTTTTCTCCCCACCTTCTTTGTTTTTAAAGCATCCCCAGAGAGACATCCAGCCACTTGAGACAGTTGCTGCTTGGACTCTTGCAACGAAATCACAAGGACCGCATGGATTTTGGTAAGTGGTTCTCCTGTCTCTGCCTTCACATTGTATACCTACCCACCAGAGCCCCAGGGCTCGGTGAAAATGAAGCTTACACATCTCCGTGATGCATTTCTGTCCATCTATACAGTATGAGCTGCAGCCTTATTCGGCCTCAAAGATTTCCTGATCCATTTCTCTGTCTCTTACAACTGACCTACAGTGGTTAAAGTTGAAAAAGAGACTTGGTCTCCCATGCATTCGGTGGGCTGTGTGGGGAGCATGTGTCTTCCACCCCTGCATTACGAGGTTCATCTTCATAAGAACAGCAGTGGAATTAGCTGCCTAGGGAGGTGGTGAGCTCCCCCTCTCTGGCAGTCTTCAAGCAGCGGCTGGACAGACACTTATCAGGGGTGCTCTAGGCTGGTCCTGCATTGAGCAGGGGCTTGGACTAGATGGCCTGTGTGGCCCCTTCCAACTCTATGATTCTATGGTTCTAAGCTGCATGGCCTGCCCATTGTGCTCCCCTGCCTGGTTAAGAACATAAGGAAAGCCCTGCTGGTTCAGACCAAGCCCCATCAAGTCCACACTGTTCACACAGTGGCCAACCAGGGGCCTTTAGGAAGCCCACAAACAAGACAATTGCAGCAGCATTGTCCTGCCTGTGTTCCAGAGCACCTAATGTAATAGGCATGCTCCTCTAATACTGGAGAGAACAGGTGTGCATCATGACTAGTATTCATTTTGACTGGTATCCATGGATAGCCCTCTGCTCCATGAACATGTCCAAGCTGGTAGCCATCACCACATATGAACATAAGAAAATCCATGCTGGATCAGACCAAGGCCCATCAAGTCTAGCAGTCTGTTCACACAGTGGTCAACCAGGGGCCTCCAGGAAGCCCACAAACAACTGCAGCAGCATTGTCCTGCCTGTGTTCTACTAAATCTAATATAATGGGCATGCTCCTCAGATCCTGGAGAGAATAGGTGTGCATTATGACTAGTATCCACTTTTACTAGTAGCCTTGGATAGCCCTCTCCTCCATGAACATGTCCACTCCCCTCTTAAAGCCTTCCAAGTTGGCAGCCATCACCACATCCTGGGGCAGGGAGTTCCATTATTTAACATCTTCAGATGTTCCTTCTCCTAAATATTCAGGGTCACACCCCATGGTCTAAAGGTACATGATTCAGCAGCCTTGCTGAAGCAGAGCAGGTTTGGCCAGTGCCAGACACGGGAAGAACGCTCTGTGCAGTGCCCCGAGTCCCAAAGATAAATATCCTCCCTAAGCTTGCCTGTCTTGCCCTCTGGCCACTTTGGTCTAACCTGACCCTCTGGAACAGGTAAAGCCGAACACAGGTAGAGCCTGCTGGATCAGACCAGTGCTCCAGCATTGTGTTTCACACAGTGGCCAGCCAGTTGCCCTGGAGAGCCAACAAACAGGTCGTAGAGGCCAAAGCCTTCCCCTGATGTTGACTACCTCTAAACAAGGAGGTTTCCTTTAGTCATCACACTGGAGAGACAGTGTGGTGTAGTGGTTAAGAACGGTGGTTTGGAGCAGTGGACTCTGATCTGGAGAACCGGGTTTGATTCCCCACTCCTCCACATGAGCGGCGGAGGCTAATCTGGTGAACTGGATTTGTTTCCATACTCCTACACACGAAGCCAACTGGGTGACCTTGGGCTAGATTAGAGCCCGCCATTCATGTGGAGGAGTAGGGAATCAAGCCCGGTTCTCCAGATTGGAGTCCACCACTCTCAACCACTTCACCCCACTGGCTATGTAAAAGCAGGCAGGGTGTAAAGTAAGCATAGAAATAAATGTAGCTCTGACAACTGTCCTGTTGAATAACCACTGTGAGCAGTGAGCAGGTCAGAGATGTCGCTCCTCCTAGCTAATAATCATGTGTGTTGTAAAACAAAACTGGAGGGGGGATATTCTTCTTCCTTTTCCTTTTCTTAGTGTCCTTTTCTCCAGTAAAGCTTCCCCCCTCTCTTTGACATTATGCCAACCATCTCCTTAATCCTAATTGGTTTGCAGTCTGTTATTCTTTCAGATTATAGCTGCCAATGAAACCGTTCTTAGCGTCCTCCCCTCGGTACCCCGCCCCGAGCATCTGGCCAAACCATCCGCAAATCAATCCTGGTTGTAATCACGTATTACTCTTTTTACGTGTTAGCAGCCTGGTTGCATTTAATAAAATCAAGGCAGGCTCGTCCCATCGCCTTTGGGGATTAATTTTGCTAACAGGGCGGCCCCATAATGCCTCTGTTGTGTGGGTTTAAACTCTTAGCAACCTGCTGTGGGGGTTCCCCGTCTGCTGGCAGATGTCTGAAGCAGGGTTACCAACCTCAAGGAGAGGGGTTGGAGTATACCCAGAATTACGCCTGGTCTCCAGCCTACAGTGATCAGTTCCCCTGCAGCAAATGGCAGCTTCACAGGGGGGGACTCTGCAGTACAGCAGATAATCTAGGATAAACAGGCGTCCTAGAGCAAGGGTGTCAAACTCATTTGTTACGAGGGCCAGATATGACATAAAAGTCACATGGTCGGGCCATAGGGTTGCCAGGTCCCTCTTCACCATGGGCGGGAGGTTTTTGGGGCAGAGCCTGAGGAGGGCAGGGTTTGGGAAGGGGAGGGACTTCAGTGCCATAGAGTGCAGTTGCCAAAGTGGCCATTTTCTCCAGGAGAACCGATCTCTGTCGGCTGGAGATCAGTTGTAATAGCAGGAGATCTCCAGCTAGTGCCTACTACTGTCTTATTTGACCAATACCCATTACAGTAGAGTGAGTTATTTGTATAGTACCTGGAGGTTGGCAACCCTATCGGGCTGGGCCATCTCTCGCCAGGTCAGATCGGGCGCAGGAAAGGGTTGCTGCTTCGGCTGGCTTGTGGGCCAGGTAAGAGCTCTCTAGGGGCTGGATCCGGCCTGTGGGCCATAGGTTTGACACCCCTGTCCTAGAGTGACGTATCCTGCAGTGTACTGTGCAGCATGATGCATGCGGAGAAGGCGGTCTTCGTTTGAACTTGTGACGTATCCAGGTTCATGGTCGCTAAAGCTTATGCAATCCTCATTCACTTCTTTTTTTCCTCCTCAGATGAATTTTTCCATCACCCTTTCTTGGATGCAAGTGCCTCTATGAAAAAATGTAAGTTAATTTCTGTCAACCTCTTCTTTGTAAGTTTACCCACATGATGCAAATCACCAGTTTGCGGTCTGTAAGCAGAGAAACAATGTCTGGGCCATACCTAAAAATCCCCTTCAGGGGAGATGGAAGTCCAGGAAGGGAGAATGGGGTTCCCACACCATTAGAGATCCAGATGTGCGCTGTGCAAGCGGGTCACACTGTTTGGAGCTCAAAATAATCTCTCGGTGTCAAGTGGGTCTAAGGGTTTTTTTTAGATTCTTTTAGTATTGGAGTGTCTTGACCTAATCTGTGTTCCAAATGTTAGCTTTCTAAGGCAGCCCATTCTAGCCTGAACTTGACTGATTTCAGACACAAAGCAGAGTCAGCCCCGGTTAGCGCTTGGATCGGAGACCACCAAGGAATCTCAGGGTCCTGATGCAGAGGCAGGCAATGGCAAACCACCTTTGAACGTCTCTTGTCTTAAAACCCCAACGGGGTCAGCATAAGTCGGCCGCGACTTGATGGTGCTTTCCATCACCAGTCAGTGTTGGAGTAGCTTATCTGTTTTTGGGGGTGCAATTCATGCCACCATTTTGAGGAAGACAAAATATTCTTATTTTTCTATCAATCGGGGTTATCTTGGGCAACATGTGTTCCAAATTCCAGCTTTCTAAATCAAGGGGAGGTACCCCTTTTAAGGCCAGACTAGATCTAATAGGTTTCGGGTATGAAAGGGAAGACGGCACTTGAACACTAGGAGAAACTTCCGAATTGTAAGAGCAGTTCAGCAATGAAACCGATTACCGGGGAGAATGGGGGACTCACATTTCCTTACGATCTTCAAGCAGAGATTGGACCGCCGTCTGTCAGATTTGGGTTCCCTGTACTGAGGAGGAGGTAGGACTAGATACCCTATTAGGTCCCTTCCAACTTTACGGCTCTCTGCCCCCAGCAGTTTTGATAGCTAGTGAGTCGGTAAGTGAAGCTGATTGTTCTGCAGTGTATCCTATTCTACAGTGTTAGGAAAGCAGGCTGTTTTTGGTTACATAGCCGAAACATGCAAATCAATACCCTGTGGCTGATTTTGCAACGACTACAAGGAAGAAATATTTTGGCACTATGACAATAGTACTAATTCCTGTGTTTTACAATGGCGTTGCTATCGTGACCTTTATAGATGGCACTTCTAGATTTAATCTTTTGTAGTGTCCCTTTCTTCTTTGGGGGAGGGGGGATACATTTTTCTGCCTGGAGTAAATATAAACGGAATTAAAATTCATTCTCTTGAGAGGCCTTGAACAGCTAGGAGTTTGGTAAAGTTGGGGGAAGATTATGGTTGCCCGCTCCGGGTTGGGAAATACCTGGAGATTTGGGGAGTGGAGCCTGAGGAGGGCAGGGTTTGGAGAGGGGAGGGACTTCAATGACATAGAGTCCAATTGCCAACGCTGCTATTTTCTCCAGGTGAACTGATCTCTGTCACCTGGAGATCAGTTGTAATAGTGGGAGATCCCCAGCCACCACCTGGAGGTTGGCAGCCCTTGGGCAGATGACAAAGTCAGGGTGCCAGTTCCTGGTTGGGAAATTCCAAATTTGGGGGTGGAGACTGGGGAAGGTGGGGTTTAGGAGGGGTGGAACCTTCACCAGATGGAATCCCATAGAGTCAACCCTCTGAGGCTGCCATTTTCTCCTTGGGAACTGATCTCTGTAGTCTGGAGATGATTTATAATTCTGGGAGTTCTCCGGGCCCCGTCTGGAGGCTGGGAACCCTCCAGCGAAGCTGTGGTCTTACCGAAATCTAAGCAGTGAAGCCATGTGCAAATGACAGAGATCATTTTCTTTGTAATGGTAGACGGTGTCGCACTATCGTGTAAGTGCATGAAATTGCTACCACTCGTATCTCATGATCCTATCGATCACTCCTCAGGGCCTCATCCGGTTAGTCAATGAGCAAACATAAGGCGGCGCATTAGGAACGCAACAAAACTTTCCCTTGGTTTACTGAAGGCAAGTTTGCATCGCCTGCTTGAGGTTGTCTAGCGTGAGACGCCTCTGGGCAAAAGTAGGATTTTGGCCTCGGTTGCTTCGAAGCAGGAGTTGGTGACTTCGCCTTTTGACCAAAATTTTAAACACAACCTCCCCCTTGCCTGTACTTAGGTGTCCCATGCGTGGGCAGAAAAAGGTTCTCCTGGTTTAAGGCTGCTTCCAAGCCTCCCTGCCCATTACCTTCGGCTGCAGTATTCCCTTCAAGCCTTCAAAATCAGGGGCGCTCCAGAAGACAGAAAGGCTTCTGTCGGCTCAAGGACACTTACAAAGTGGCACATGCTCCTGCCCTAGCAGCTGTGCCATTTTGGAAACGTTTCTCTTCAAAGTCAGAGCCCCTCGCCAGCCAGGTAGGATCACCTCAGCCCTGGCCTTCAGGCCAGACAGCCCGGCGAGCTCCGCGAAAGGGCCTCCCCTCTGCACCAGCGTTATGGAAACCACGCACCACCAGGCAGGAAACTCCACAAAAGCCAGAGAGGATTTTCTTGACTTGGCCTCCATTCCCTTCATTGCCAACATCCTCAGGACCACGGGCGACTCCATCAAAGCCACCAGATCAAGGAAAGCAGAAAAGGATTCTCCCGTCTCCAGCATCGTCTGCCCTGCTGCCTTGGGATGCTGGACCTGGCTCACGTCCACAGACCTCAATGAAACCCCTTGCCAGTCCACTCAAGTCCTTCAACTGGGTGTGAATCGAGTTCAGCTCACAAAGCTTCTCGAGTCAAAAAAGGAAATCATAGAATCATAGAATCCTAGAGTTGGAAGGGACCACCAGGGTCATCTAGTCCGACCCCCTGCACAATGCAGGAAATTTTCAACTACCTCCCCCCTCACACCCCCAGTTACCCCTACTCCATGCCCAGAAGATGGCCAAGATGCCCTCCCTCTCATCATCTGCCTAAGGTCATAGGTTTGACTTCCATCAGGACTTCCTGTTTCCATCCTTTGGACCTACTTATGGTGGTCCTGAGGTCCATTCTACAACATACAGTTCAATGCCCAAATGTCTTCATTCAAGCCCTGGGCCTGCTTCTCCCAGAAAGACAATAAGATGGGCGATTACTTGGATGAAAGGCAAGCAAGGACATGGCTCGCCATGTACTTTGAGTGGAGTTTTTCTCACCATACTACTAGGAGAGGCCCTGCAAAAGAGACGTAGTGCGGTGACTCTCCATATCTCTCAGGGAGGTGACGTGACCACTTCACAACTGTTGATGTGAATCAGCTCTGGCAGAAGGAGGAAAGAGTGCTAAGAAACGCTGACTTAGGCAGCCGTCTCAGGAAAGTGCTTTGATTTTCAGACCTCTCGATAACCTGAAAATTTAGGCCAAATGACAGAAGCAACAAGACTGATCTTTATGGGTGAGATCAGTCTTCTTTAAGCTGTTCTTGAAGCGCTTCATCGTAAGCATTTGTTGGTTCCGAGAGTGTCTCCCCACACTCCTGTTCTGGTGCTAACTGGGGAGGTTGCATAGGTCAGTGGCAGATCACGTGTAAAATGTTCTAGGTTCAACCCCCTGGTATTTCCAATCAAGAAGATCTCTGGAGGCGAGACTGGGAAAGACCTCTGCTTGAGACATTAGAGATGCTGTTAAGTCAAGATAGGCAGTATTGAGCTTGATGAACAAAAGAACTGATTCTGTATGAGGAAACTTCATGCATTTGTATTGGTATGAATCAAGATGCTGTTAAGTCAAGATAGGCAGTATTGAGCTTGATGAACAAAAGAACTGATTCTGTATGAGGAAACTTCATGCATTTGTATTGGTATGAATCAAGACGGTGTTGTGTCCATCATGGCTTCCCACCACAACATAATGCTTTCTCCCTGCAAACAAGTCAACCTCGGTACTATCGTATTTATCTTCCCCCACCCCTCTCTCCAATCAAAGCATCTTACCTTTTGCTATCAATTTGTATTCTTGGGTTCTTCCATTTCATCCACTGAGAACTTGATATATTTGTTATCTTTATTTGTATTTATGTGTATCTTTATTTTATATCTTTTGATGTATTTTATATATTCCTATTTATTTACAAAGGATGCATATGTGTCATTTTGCTTCTTTTAACCAAGTGCTAACCTCATCAGGCAATGATTTCCAATCAAAGCATCTTTCTTTTTGCTACCAGTTTGTCTTCTTGGGTTCTTCCATTTCATCCACTGGGAACTTGATAGAGCCAGAGTGGCATAGTGGTTAAGAGCGGTGGACTCTAATCTGGAGAACCTGGTTTGATTCACCACTACTCCGCATGAAGCCTGCTCGATGACCTTGGGCTAGTCACAGTTCTCTTAGAGCTCTCTCCACCCCACCTACCTCACAAGGTGTCTGTTGTGGGGAGAGGAAGGGCAAGAGATTGTAAGCCGGTTTGATTCTCCTTAAAAGGTAGAGAAAAACGGCATATAGAAACCAACTCTTATTATTATTACTATTTGTTTATTTTATATCTTTTGATGTATTTTATATATTCCTATTTATTTACAATGGATGCATATGTGTCCTTTTGTTTCTTTTTGTATGGAAATATATTCTGCATGGATTATAAAAATAAAAAAAATTGGAAGGTGTACCATTGGGGTAGATGTGCATATCTTTTTTCCTGTACATGATCTGTAGGGTCTCCCGTTAATGCAAACCCTTTGATTACTGTGTGTTAAGAACGAACTGTGTTTAGTTGCTGAGGAAATGGGGAATGAGGCCGTTGGCTCCTCTGGTGGTAGAATCTGCCCATCAAGTCACACCCGACTTATGGCGAACCTGTAGGGGTTTAAAGTCAAGCGACGAACAGAGGTGGCTTCCCATTGCCTGCCTCTGCATAGCAACCCTGGGCTTCCGGGAGGTCTCCCATCCAAGTACTAACCATGGCTGACGCTGCTTAGCTTCTGAGATCTAATGGGATCGGGCTAGCCTGTGCTGTCCAGGTCAGGGTTGGGTTCTTGTACTCGCCTATTCCCCCGCCCCAAACACACTTTGGCACACAAACAGCCCATTCCTGAGAATTTGGCCGAATCTCATTAGGAGGCGGTGTGACCTCGCTGCCAGCGTAAGTGTGTCTAATCATGGCACAAGACGCACTTATGCTGGCGGCGAGGGCAGTTCTGTCGGCGCCTGAACGCCGTGGAGCTGCGCACCGCTCCTCCGCCGGCGCAGTCTCCCCGTGGCGCAGACCACAGCGGAGACTTGCGGCCCCAGCATGGAGGGGGCGTTCCCAGGGCAAGCCGTGGGGAGGAGCCACCGGTAGGAGGCTTCCTGTTCCCTTTCGGCCCATTACGCCGGCGCCGAGAACAGTGTTGCTGCGCCTGCTTTTTAGCAGGCGCAGCCTCACTGTTCTCTATGGGGCGAAAGGCCCCATTTAACAAAAAAAAAAGCCGCAAAAAGGCTTTGTTTTTGTTTAGCGGCGTAGCTGCAACGGTTTTAGGAGACGGCTTGACTGCGCCTTCTCCCCGCCATTCCCCTACGCCGATTCTCAGGAATGGGCTGATAAAAGACCACAAGCGCAGCTTGATTCCAGTTTTCTGCTCTTAAAGGGGGGAAATAAGGCAGGGATTTGACGTTTCGAATCCATTAATACTTCATTGCAAGTATTATATTGGTGATTTAAAGTTTGTGTTGATTAATGAAACTGGCAAGCGTAGAGTAAATGCAAGTTGTCACTTAGCTTTAAATTTTCATTCATAACCACTCAATGCCCAAAATAATACAAGGCACCTTAAAAACCAATAAAACAAATTCCACCAATGCCTCTAATGTCAGCTTTGACACACAAAAACTTATTCTGGAATAAATTTTGTTAGTTTTTAAGGTACCACTGGGATCTTCTTTTATTTTGTTGCTACAGACTAACGTGGCTACCCACCTGGAATTATCCCTCAGTACTAGGGTTGCCAGCCTCCAGATACTAGCGAGAGAATTCCTGCTATTACAGCTGATCTCCAGCCGATAGAGATCAGTTCCCCTGGAGAAAATGGCTGCTTCGGCAATTGGACTCTATGGCATTGAAGTCCCTCCCCTCCCCTAAAACCGCCCTCCTCAGGCTCCGTCCTAAAAATCTCCCACCAGGCACAGTGCAAGATTTTCAGGTGGCTAAGCAACGTGACGGTCGCCCAGCATTGCCCTTCACTAGGCGAGACCTGTTATAGCTCCATAGGGAAGATTTCCCCCTTGAAAGTAGTCCTGGTAGCATTTTGGGATCGGATGGGCTCAGGAACATGTTGGGGGCACCTTTACCTCCTTCCCAGTCAAGGCAGGGACTTTTATTCACTTCCTTTCTAGCCTGCCTTTCTCACTGAGACTAAAGGCAGATCCCATCATTTGAAACAATGCCATGGAAGACAATATAATGCAAATTAAAACAATGCAAATAAGGATATTATGCCGGCAGCAAGTAACACAGTGCAACTGGATTGCAAATCGGGGAGCAGTGTGCTTGAAACAGCATAGAAGCTACAGTGAACAATGCAATGAATTACCGACAGATTTTTCATAGACCTAGGAAATTACATGGGTAATTTTGGGTGGGGTGGGTGGAAAAACCTATTTATTTATTTTGAATATTTATATGCCTCCTTTTTAAGCATCATGCTTGAGGCAGCTTCACAAATGAAAAATACAATAAAATCATTTCAAATATATAAAAACATCAACAACATGAGAATGATCAGTATGAAAATAAATGATTAATAACAAGTCGGGGCATAAAAACAGCACAAAACAACACTCAGCCACCTAAAACAATATTCATAAAACAGTCCTTAGGTTAGAAGCTGACAGCTTACAAAAAGTTCAGTTAATATTCATCCAGAAGATTCATTCTGAAGGCAGAAACTTCAGATGAAGAAACCAGTTCTCTTTCTAGGTTAGGGTTGCCAGGTCCCTCTTCACTACCGGCAGGAGGTTTTGGGGGAGGAGCCTGAGGAGGGTGGGGTTTGGGGAGGGACTTCAGTGCCATAGAGTCCAATGGCCAAAGCCGCCATTTTCTCCAGGGGAACTGATCTCTGTCAGCTGGCAATCAGTTGTAATAGCAGGAGATCTCCAGCTACTACCTGGAGGTTGGCAACCCTACTTCAGAGTAGCTCCCTTGGAGAAAATGGCTGCTTTGGAGGGTGGACTTTATGGTATTATACCCAGTGGAGGTCCCTCACTAGGGTTGCCAGGTCCCACTTTGCCACCAGCGGGAGTTCAATACCATAGAGTCCAATGGCCAAAGTGGCCATTTTCTCCAGGTCACTATCAGAACAGATCGCTATCAGCTGGAGATCAGTTGCAATAGAAAGAGATCTCCAGCTCGTACCTGGAGGCTGACAACCGTGTTCTAGGTTGCCAGTTCCTTGCCTGGAATATCAACCCCTTTTAAATGCCCCATTGAGGCTGGTGATACTTGTTCTTGCTTCTCTTTCTTTTGCTAGTTGTCCCCTTGCCCAATTTCTTCTCTTTCTTGCTCTGGGGGCACAGTTAGGATCCCGTTGCAGCCTCTTTCCACGTTCTCTTTCCTTTGCCCTGGCTGACTCATTGCTCCTCTTGTATTTAGGGTTGCCAACCTCCAGGTACTATCTGGAGATCGCCTGCTATTACAACTGATCTCCAGCCAGTAGAGATCAGTTCCTCTGGAGAAAATGGCCGCTTTGGCCATTGGACTCTATGGCATTGAAGTAGGGTTCCAAGTGCCCGGTGGTGGCGGGTAAAATCCCGCCAATCCACCGGGCTGCCCACCAACCACCTGAGGGCCAGCGGGCAACACATCCACGTGCAACGCATCCACGTCCCTTTCGGTTTTACCCGGAAGTGATGCGGACGCTCTAGCAGCCTCCGCCGAGAGGAGGCAGAGAATCATAGAGCATCCACATCGCTTCCGGATGAAACCGGAAGTGGCGTTGCACCGCACGCACACTTCGTGCAGGCTCATGGACATGTTGTGCCAGGCGTACGCGCATCACGTGCCAAAGAGAAGTTCCCGCTGGTGGATCTGCAAGACCTGGGAAGCCTTCATTGAACTCCCTCCCCTCCCCAGACCCCATCCTCCTCAGGCTCCATCCTCCAAATATCCAGGTATTTCCCAACCTGGCTCTGGCAACCCTACCCGTACTGCAGAGTCCGATGCAGTGTATCCTGCAGAAATGGTTCTGGGGATGGTTGACCATGGCCAAAGCCTGCCCATAGCTCTCACAATGGCGCTGGCAAAACATTTCTAAGGTGGCCACATCTCTGAATGGAAAGATGACTACTATCTAAGCATGTGTTGTATGTGAGGGCTTCTGATTTCACACCTCTGTGTTTTGGTGCACAATAGGACATATGGGGAAACTGCTCTATGAGGAGTGTTTAAAACGCTTAGGGCTGTTTAGTTTGAAAAGAAGGCGGTTAAGGGGAGACATGATAGCGGTCTATAAAATTATGCATGCTATGGAGAGGGTGGACCAGGAGAAGCTTTTCTCCCTCGTAATACCAGAATGCAGGGTCATCTGCTGAAGCTGGAGGGTGAGAGATTCAAAGCAGATAAAAGGAAGTACTTCATCACACAACGCATAGTTAAATTGTGGGACTCCCTGCCCCAGGATGTGGTGATAGCTGCCAACTTGGAAGGCTTGAAGAGGGGAGTGGATATGTTCATGGAGGAGAGGGTTATTCATGGCTACTAGTAAAAATGGATATTAGTCATGATGCATCCCTATTCTTTCCAGGATCAGAGGAGCATGCCTATTATCTTAGGTGCTGTGGAACATGGGCAGGACGGTGCTGCTGCAGTCGTCTTGTTTGCGGGCTTCCTGGAGGCCGCTGGTTGGCCACCGTGTGAACAGACTGCTGGACTTGATGGGCCTTGGTCTGATCCAGCATGGCCTTTCTTATGTTCTTATGTAATTTTTCTCACAAACACTAGCTTGAGTTTGACAAAATGTTAAGGCAGTCTAACTTCTGTCCACATTTTCTTTGAGAGGGGAGTTGGTGAAGGAAAGGTTTATTTGACCTTTTGTGCAGGGATGTTTCCCCGCGGTCACCCCCGCCGACTGCTTTGGGGCTTCCTTTTGATTATGCATGCCTTTCCCGACCGTCAGAGGCCGCCTTGCCCTCCCCTCGTTTTCCCGATTCTGGCTAAAACAGCATCTGGAAAACATGGGCAAAACGCGCGGGGAGAGCGAGGCCACCTCTGATGGGCTGAGAAGCTGTGCATAATCAAAAGCAATCCCTGAAGCAGTCGGTGGGGGTGACCGTGGGGAAACGTCCCTGCACAAAAGGCCTACATCAGTATTCCTGAACTGGTTTTCTTCATGTGAACATTAGTGGAGTGTGGCCTAAGTCCACCTGTTCTCACATGAATTGAACACAGGGGTCTGGTTAGGGCATTGGTGTGGCCTCTATTTTCATTTTCCCCTGTGTTTCAGGTACGAACAAGCCTCCTCCCCACCTTTGGTGCAGCTGGTGCAGAATGCCACAGCGAGGTTTCTTACTGGTACCTCGCCGCGGGCACATATCACGCCAGTGCTCCGTCAACTGCACTGGCTCCAGCTGGCATATCGGGCCAGGTTCAAGGTGCTGGTGATGACTTTTAAAGCCTTACACGGAGTGGGACCGTCGTATCTACGGGACCGCCTCTCCTGATATGTTCCCCAGAGAAGCTTACGTTCATGTGATACCAACTTGCTGGTGATCCCTGGCCCAAGGGGTATCCCGCTGGCCTCGACCAGGGCCAGGACTTTTTTGTCCCTGCCTCCTGCCTGGTGGAATAGCCTCCCTAGTGAGATCAGGGCCCTGCGGGACCTTCAGGAGTTCTGCAGTGCCTGCAAGACGGAGCTATGGTTGAGGCCAGCGATGGTCCTCATTATAATTACTGGCCTCCCTACTCCTTTCCCCCCCTTTCCCCGCTGCTGAGCACCACCCCTTTTATACCACCTTAGGGTGGTTAGATTAATTTTATTACTAATTTCTGTCGCTGGAGTTTTGGCGCCATTGAGGGGCATTATTGGGCTATTTTAAATTGTATTTTAAACTATTTTAATGGGTTATTGTTTTATTGTGTTTTTAGACTGTGTAAGCTGCTCTGAGCCCGACCGTCGGGTTGGGGAGAGCGGGGTAGAAATGTAATTAATAATAATAATAATAATAATAATAATAATAATAATAATAATATGTTTTTGGATTATCCACTTTCTCTCAAACCCTTCCAACCGCCATCTGATCCTGGGATTACACTTTATGGTGCTGAGGACAGACAGCTAAACCATAGCCTTAGAGGCAGGGAATACTACTATCAAGTACTTTAATTGTAGCCTCCATTTAAAAAAAGGGTGGTTTAAAAAAAAAAAATCAGAACATTTTCTTGCAATAATAAGCCAAAGAACCATATCTCATGCCCTTAGTTTGTTGGCCCTGGGGCAGTAATTTTCTGCCAGCACCAGTTGGAGGAAAAGTCGAGGGGCACCGTGTTTTAATTACAGCCTCAACCATTGCTTTTAAATTACTATCTCTGCTTCAAAATAAATAGTGACGGTTTGACGTTTTCACTCCTGAGGTTTCAGAGGGTAGCAGTGTAAGTCTACAGTAGAAGAGCTAGATGCAAGTCCAATGGCGCCTTAGAAACTTAACAAGATTTTCGGGGCATAAGTTTTCGAGAGGCATAGCTCCCTTTGTCCAGCTTGTATCTGATGAAGGGAGCTTTGACTCTCGAAAGCTTATACCCTGAAAACCTCTTTGATCTCTAAGGTGCTCCTGGACTTGAATCACACCTGAGGTGAAACGTCAAAATGATACACGCAAATATATACAGCTCTGGGTTGGATTGCCTGGACCTTTTTTTGCCTGCTGGAGGATTTTCTGAGCTTCTGTTATCACAGGAAGGCTACTTCCCCTAGAAGAAAAGGGACTTTGCTAGCAAAACAGATCTGTGGGACTGAATGGTCTCTTTGGGCCTCTGTTCTAATGACATGCCATGGTGGAAACGACCATCCGGATAAGTGAGTTCACAGAGGAAAAAATGGTGCCTTTCACAATATCAAGAAGTTTAATATCTTTTCCCCTTTCTGCTATCAAATGACATCTCCTGACATCTGTTGGCTTGATGAAAACCTTGCTAATCCAGCTATGGGTGGCCCTGGAAGTATGACCTTTTTCTTTCCTTTTTCTGCAGCTGCTTCTGTGCCAATGCCTTCTTACCCAAGCTCCGGGAGTTCCTCCAGCAGCTCGTCCACTTCCCATTTAGCATCTCCACCTGTAAGTATAACGGCATCTGTTGGTGGTGTTTCCTCACCGCTAGAGTTTCTCTTTGGCATTTCTAATCACTGGTGCCGGCTGTTCTGCCGACGGCCGTCTCGTTTTCTACTTAGGGTGGCTCTTTCAGGGGGGTACCACTGAGCCACAGCCCCTCTCCTGGAGGAGGGGTGGGACTTTTGAGGAGGATTGCCACACAGGCCCTTACAACAGCGTGGTGCCATCTTGATTATGGAGCCTTTCAGGGGGTTGGATAGTCCGAGCCCTGCGTTGTTGTTTGGGGAATAAAGTGACCCCAAGAATAAACAGCTGGGCCGTTCCTGGCTCTATAAGAGCGGTGGTTTGGAGCGGTGGAGTCTGATCTGGAGAACCGGGTTTGATTCCCCGCTCCTCCCCATGAGCGGTGGAGGCTAAGCTGGTGAACTGGATTTGTTTCCCCTCTCCTACACATGAATGAAGCCAGCTGGGTGACCTTGGGCAAGTCACATTCTCTCAGCCCTACCTACCTCACAGGGTGTCTGTTGAGGGAAGGGGAGGTGATTGTAAGCTGGTTTGAGTCTCCCTTAAGTGGTAGAGAAAGTCAGAATATAAAAACCAACTCTTCCTCTTCCTCTTCTTCTTCTTCTTCTTCTTCTTCTTCTTCTTTCCCCCATAAGATGAAAAGGAAGTGTATTTGATTTTACTTCATTTATACCCCACCTTTCTCCCCCTAGTGGGTACTCAAAGCGTCTTACGTCATTCTCCTCTCCTCTGTTTTACCCTCACAACAATTCTGTGAGGGAGGCTAGGCAGCATGTGACTGGCCCAAGGTCACCCAACAAGCTTCCACGGCAGAGTGGGGGTTCGAACCCGGGTCTCCCATATCTTCGTTCAGCGCTCTAACCCTTACAAGTGATTCCAGGGTTGTCTGATTCTGTTTGTTTGCTTCTTGGGTTCCTTGAAGCTGTGAACAAAACAGAGACTCATCTCGGTGGCCGCTCACATTGTTAATGGGGTCACTGATCATGCAGTAGTAGGATCATAACAAACCACTGCACAGGATGACTTTTCAAAAGATCCTTTCTCTTCTTCCCGTGGAGTGATCGGTTGGCAGAAGCACACTGGTTTAGGGATACTGGTTTAGGGATACAAGCTGGAACGTCTCCAGAGGAGGGCATCAAAGATGGTGAGGGGTCTGGAGACCTACGATGAAAGGTTGAAGGAGCTGGGTATGTGTAGCCTGAAGAGGAGAAGACCGAGAGGGGATATGATAATCATCTTCAAGAATATGAAGGGCTATCATAGAGAGGAGGGTGCCGAGTTGTTTTCTGTTGCCCCAGAAGTTTGGGTTGAAATTAAATCGAAAGAGTTTATGTCTAGACATTAGGAAGAACTTTCTAACAGAGCAGTTCTTCAGTGGAACAGGCTTCCTCAGGAGGTGGTAAGTGCTCTTTCCCTGGAGGTTTTAAAGCAGAGGCTAGATGGCCATCTGTCAGCAATGCTGATTCTATGACCTTAAGCAGATGATGAGAGGGTGGGCGTCTTGGCCATCTTCTGGGCATGGAGGAGGGGTCACTGGGTGTGTGGGGGGGAGGTAGTTGTGCAGGGGGTTGGACTAGATGACCCCGGTGGACGCTTCCAACTCTAGGATTCTATGATACTAAAACACCATTGTTTTGCTGTGGAGTTTTCTTGGAGCTTTTCTTTAAAAAAAAAAACCTTCTGAAAGAAGCAGCTGTTTCTTAGACATGCTGGCAGTATCTCATTTTATGGAGCGTTTGGTATGGCTTAATCTAGTGGGGGCCGGCGGAATGATGAACGAGTCGCTTCAAAGGCTGTGTGTGTTTGAGTTTGTTTCTCGCTTCCCTCCACAGTCCCTCGCAGAGATGCATCATCTGCAGGAGAAGGTCTTGGCCTCCCCTACCCAGGATTCTCCCGGCTTCCTGCACGGGTCGAAGGAGTCAGCAGGCAGCAGTAGCAAGAATTCCTCCTGCGACATCGACGACTTCGTCATGGTGCCAGCCCAGTTTTCTAGTGAGCCATGGTTTCTCCTGATTTGATTTTTTTTTTTTAGCATAGACTGGGTGTTGTTTGGTCAGGGGAAAGGGTGCTGACGGAGATTGGGTCCCCATAAAACTCAACACCACCCTGTAGGGCCAGCTTGGTGTAGTGGTTAAGAGCGGTGTTTAGGAGCGGTCGACTCTAATATGGAGAACCTTGTTTAATTCCCCACTCCTCCACATGAAGCCAGCTGGGTGACCTTGGGCTAGTCACAGTTCTCTTAGAGCTCTCTCCGCCCCACCTACCTCACAGGGTGTCTGTTGTGGGGAGGGGAAGGGAAGGTGATTGTAAGACATTTTTATTCTTGCTCTAGTGGTAGAGAAAGCTGGCATATAAAAACCAACTCTTCTTCTTCTTTTAGTTCTCGTATGTATAGTTTGTTTTGTTCTTGAGCATTGGGCTGGGGGAGGGGCCATGAACACATGACGCTATCTTATCCTGAATCCGACCATTGGTCCATCTACTCAGATTGGGAGCAGCTCTCCGGGGGCTCAGGTAGAGGTCTTCACATCACCGACTTACTTAGTCCCTTTAACTGGAGATGCCAGGGATTGAACCTGGGACCTTCTGCGTTCCAAGCAGATGCTCCCCCACTGAGCCACAGCCCCTCCCCCAAGGTCAGCGGTGATGAAGCAGACGTGATTGTGCAGGGTACTGATTGGCTGGGCGCCTATGACATCACCAGCCAGTGAACAACCACTGTCTCCTCCCCGCCACGGGAGTAGTTTTTCAACTTCAGAATAAATTGTTTGGTTTGGCACTATATAGTTATTGCAAAGTATGATAATGCAAGCAATGCTTTGATAAAGAAAAGAAGGAGGGCCAGACCAGGAAATGTGCATGTGTTACGTGGAAGCCAGATGTGCATATTGAAGGCAGAGGAGAGCCACAGGGGCAAAAAGGCCATGTCTTTGTTTCTCTCCCACCCACCCCACCTGGTGTACCCATCTCTCCAGGATCAGAGGAGCATACCTATTATATTAGGTGCATTGGAACACAGGCAGGCTAATGCTGCTGCAGTGGACTTGTTTGTGGGCTTCCTAGAGGCACCTGGTTGGCCACTGTGGGAACAGACTGCTGGACTTGATGGGCTTTGGCCTGATCCAGCAGGGCCTTTCTTGTGTTCTTATAACTTTGTCTGCTCGACCTGTAAAATGAGAACATCTTCCCGTTTCCCAAGAAACCTCAGACTAGCTAGTTATCTCAGCATGGAATCTTTGACTTGGGGTTTCCTAATGTGGGGTGCCTGGTATTTTGGTGAGGAGGCAAGGTGTGTGGGTAACTTGGTGGGCTGTGGTTGTTGGGGTGCTGAAGCACTGACTAGGAGATGGGCAGAAAACTTTGGGAGCCCCTGGTATAAGGCCATATATGCTAAAAGAGGTCTTTAAAGATTCTGGTCCAGTTAGGAGGTTGGAACGTCCTGTAATATCTTTTGCATGGACTGGGGGGCCGTGGGAGCAGGTGCACACGGCGTCTCGTGAGCTAGACTGGGCCATTCTCGACAGACAGGTGAAGCAGCCGGTTGGCATCCCGTTTTTGAATACTGCACAACTCGCAAACGTGTTTGTGCGGCATTGCCAGGCTGGCGCACTGGTAGGGTGTGCATTCCCCTGAGCATTGGTACTGGTCAAAGACACACAAAGTAGGATTATTGCCACTCCAAGCGCCTGAGCTAGGGCCGTTTATACACGGAAGGTTTTGCCATGGATTTGCCACTCTCTAGATGTACATTTTCCCCATCCGAATTCTCAAAACTCTGCACGGGGGCTTATTTTTCAGTTTTGAGAATTCGGATGGGGAAAATGTGCATCTATTGAGCAGCAAATCCAAGGCAAAACCTCCCGTGCATAAATGGCCAAGGTCTCTGGGGCTGAAAAGCCAGCAGGAAGCAAAGTATTTTACAGGGAAACATTCCAAAAGGGGGGGGGGACCTATTTGCCTTACGTGTCCCTAGTCAGAAACCCCAAGCCCTTTCTGAAACGGGACCGAACCTAAGTGTTGTTGGCAGCCGTTGAAGATCTGACCTTAGGGGTAATTCCCCCCATAAATACAGAAAAGAAAATTAGTACCTTAGTCTGGCAAGTCTGTGCAGATTTCTGTAATTACAGAAGAGCATATTACTCCTCTTTCTCTCTCATATAAAATCCCAGTTCAGTCAGTAATTGGCTTGAATAGCTTTGGGCAAATCACTCTCTCTCGGCTTACATCTCCCGTGTGTCAGATCTGAGTGATGGTGGCCCACCTCGGAGGGCTGTTGTGAGGATGAACAAGCCTACCCCCTCCTCCACCTAGTAAAATCCTTTGTTTATGAAAAGTGATCAGGGGGCTAGAGCATCTGCCCTATGAGGAGCGGTTAAAACGCTTAGGGCTGTTTAACTTGGAGACATGATCGAGGTCTATAAAATTATGCATGGTATGGAGAGAGTGGACAGGGAGAAGCTTTTCTCCCTCTCTCATAATACTATTCATGGCTGCTAGTCAAAATGAATACTGGTCATAATGCATACCTATTCTCTCCAGGACCAGAGGAGCATGCCTATTTCCTTGGGTGCGGTGGAACACAGGCAGGATGGTGCTGCTGCAGTCGTCTTGTTTGTGGGCTTCCTAGAGGCACCTGGTTGGCCACTGTGTGAACAGACTGCTGGACTTGATGGGGCTTGGTCTGATCCAGGGTGGCCTTTCTTATGTTCTTATTTTAAGTGACATGTGTGTGTGTGTGTGTGTGTGTATACACACACACACACAATTTTTTTAAAGGGGCAATTTTTTTAAATGGTTGGGATCGCTTAGTACAGAAACTGAGGTGAATGCAAAATTCGCCGAGTCAATCAACAGCTATTAAACCGATTAATTAGTTGATTAGATCTGTGCCCCTGTGAATAAACCTGTTCTAATGGGAACAAAGCGCTTTCCATGTTTTGAGAGGATACTCACTTGTCATAGCCAGAATCCTCTTGGGAGAGGCATTTCCTTCTGTGTGAGAGAGGTGAAGGTACGCCTTCTCTAAGGAAGTGCCTGCCATTTTTGTAAGCTCATCTGTCACAGCTGTAATCCTCCTGGGAGAGGCATTTCCTTCTGTGTGAGAGAGGTGAAGGAATGCCTCTTCTCAGGAAGTACCTGCCATTTTCGTAAGCATTGATATGATGTCCCTGGAGTTGTTCAGAAAATTCTTTTCCCTGCTTCTTAACATCCCAGTGGGGGCCATCTTGGAAAACTGGAGTGGCATGGGTATTTCGTTCGACTCTGACATAGTTTGGTAATGAATGTCGTTTTCAGTACTATTCGTGTACGCCTATCATGTAGCAAACAGCAGTTTGGGCCCAATCTGACTGTTGCAGATAGATCAAAGAATCATAGAGTTGGAAGGGGTCACCAGGGCCATCTAGTCCAACCCCCTGCACAATGCAAAAAATTCACAGCTACCTCCCCGCCACACCCCCAGTGATCCCTACTCCATGCCCAGAAGATGGCCAAGATGCCCTTCCTCTCATGAACTGCCTAAGGTCATAGAATCAGCATTGCTGACAGATGGGAATCTAGCCTGTGCTTAAAAACGTCCAGGGAAGGAGAGCTCACCATCTCCTGAGGAAGCCTGTTCCACTGAGGAACCTCTCTAACTGTTAGAAAGTTCTTCCTAATATTTAGACGGAAACTCTTTTGATCTAATTTCAACCCATTGTTTCTTGTCCGACCTTCTGGGGCAACAGAAAACAACTCGGCACTATCCTCTCTATGACAGCCCCTCAAATACTTGAACATGGTTATCATATCCCCTCTCAGTCTTCTCCTCTTCAGGCTAAACATACCCAGATCCTTCAACCTTTCCTCATAGGACTTGGTCTCCAGACCCTTCACCATCTTTGTTACCCTCCTCTGGACACAATGGGTAGCCATGTTAATCTGTCAATAGCAGTAGAAAAGAGGAAGAGTCCAATAGCACCTTAAAGACTAACAAACCTGGCAGGGTAGGAGCTTTCATGAGCCACTGCTCACTTCTTCAGATAATTGGTGAACCTTTTCAAGTCTCATTGTTTTTGGTGGATGAGAATGCAGCACGTGCATAAATCCCCGTACTGAAATGGATGGGTCCTCAAAACGATATCACCGTGGCTAGATTGTGCTTTCAGTGTTGAAACAGTAGGGGGGCTTGAAGTGTAATCCTTTTCTGAACTTCCTTGAACCCTAGGTGATATCGCGGTGGAAGCTGCTGGAGGGAAAACCATCCAGGACAGCCTGATGTGTAGCGGGTAAGGAAGAGCTTCACTTTAATTTCCAACAACTAGGTGAAAAAAAACCCAAAACCATCGGGTACTGTCAGACCAATTGGGCCACTTAGCCTAGGGTTGCCAAGTCCAGGTTGGGAAATTCCTGGAGATTTTTTTTTTCTGGGGGTGGCGGCCCTATGGTGGGCAGTGTTCAGTGAGGAGACTGACCGCGCTGGGGTATGATGCCATAATGTCCACCCTCCAAAGTAGCCATTTTCTCCAGGGGAAGAGGAGCTGTCACTGCTGTGTATCAAGAAGGATGGGTTTGCTGTGCTCTTCCCCTGTGCTCTTCCCCTGGAGAGCACATAAATATGTCCCACCATTGGAAAGGGGCAGGAAATCTGGGTGGGTGGTAAGAAACGGGAAACGAAGGCCCCAAACCTAGATAATTCTGGGCGAATGAGTATCCTCCTGTTGTTACCCTCCTATAAAGATACAGGTGGAAACGTTCTTTGCGAGTCCATCCCCGTTCAGTTAGAAGCCTGAGGCTCAGCACCATTGTTTCAAGCAGTGACATGCTCAGCACTCAATCAGGTATCTCACATTTGTTTTGTTTTGTTGACAGGAGTTCCCTGGTGACTTCAGCAGGTTTGGAAAGTCAGGGGAGGACTCCGTCTCCTTCGCCTCCGTACAGCAGCTCTCCCAGCCCATCAGGGTAAGATGAACGCTGGTGGGATCGGCGGCCCCAGTCCATCTCTCCTACTCCCTCACCCCATGAAGAGAGGAGCCAGCTTCACAAGTTACAGTGAATGGCCTGTACAACCTACGTACAGTGTACGCTTGGTTTTTCCTTATGCATGCGTGGAGTAACTTCCATGTTGCAGTTGAGAAACATACAACTGAACGTGTGGTTGAAACTGCCCATTTATTTATTTATTTCACAACGTTTGTATCCCGCCTTTCTGCCCTCACGAGGGCCACCCAAGGGGCTAACAAATTAAAAGATAAGAACATAAGAAAAAACATGCTGGATCAGACCAAGGCCCATCAAGTCCAGCTGTCTGTTCACACAGTGGCCAACCAGGTGCCTCTAGGAAGCCCACAAACAAGACGACTGCAGCAGCACCATCCTGCCTGTGTTCCACAGCACCTAATATAATAGGCATGCTCCTCTGATCCTGGAGAGAATGGGTACGAATCATGACTAGTAGCCATTTTGACTAGTAGCCATGGCTAGCCCTCTCCTCCACGAAGATGTCCACTTAAAGCCTTCCAAGTTGGCAGGCATCACAACATCCTGGGGCAGGGAGTTCCACCATTTAATGATGTGTCGTGTGAAGAAATACTTCCTTTTATCCGTTTTGAATCTCTCACCCTCTGGCTTCAGCAGATGACCCTGCGTTCTAGCATTATGAGGGGGAGAAAAGCTTCTCCCTGTCCACTCTTTCCATAGCATGCATAATTTTATAGACCCCTATCATGTCTCCCCTTAACCACCTTCTTTCCAGGCTAAAGATAGACGATAAAATCACATTACAATCAACCCCCTCCCCAAAAGCTAAAATACATCAAAACAATTAAACATCAAAGCAATTAAAACAGTGATCAGGAAGAAGGGACCACTGCGGGAAGGCCTGAATTTTTCCCTCAAAGTCATAAGTAGGGCAAATCACACACACACACACACACACACACACACACACACACACACACAACACCAGCCTTGTAGAAAGTAGAAAGGTCAGCTTGGACCGCCCTGGGTGAGTCTGCTTCGTGATAGGATCAGGCAGCACCTCCCTCACCGTTCTCTGTGGCTTTTGTTCCCTTTCTGCAGCAGGCCTGGCCAGTTTTCATCGGGCAGCAAATATGGGCAGTCCGTCCCCATCCCGGTCCCGACGCAGATCCACAACTACAGGCGGATCGAGCAGAACCTTCAGTCTCCCAATCAGTACCCTTCTCCACGGTGAGTCACAAGACACGGCGGTGCAGAGATTCTCGGGGCTGTTTCTTGTTGGATGTTGGAGAAGCTGGAAACTGGGAAGGGGTGAGGACTTGCAGCTCCTGTCTTCCTGTCAGGTTTCCCCAGAAGCCCCCAATGTCTTCAGCTGGAGGGAAGGGGGCTGGCAAACCAGAAGTGTGTAGTGGTTAAGAGGGGTGGTTTGGAGCGGTGGACTCTGATCTGGAGAACCAGGTTTGATTCCCCACTCCTCCTCACGAGCGGTGGAGGCTAATCTGGTGAAGCGGGTTGGTTTCCCCACTCCTACACGTGAAGCCAGCTGGGTGACTTTGGGCTAGTCACAGTTCTCTTAGAGCTCTCTCAGCCCCACTTTCCTCCCAGGGTGTCTGTTGTGGGGAGAGGAAGGGAAGGTGATTGTAAGCCAGTTTGATTCTTCCTTAAGTGGTAGAGAAAGTCGGCATATAAAAACCAACTCTTCCTCCTTCTTCCCTTCTCTGACTCTTCCTCCAATGCAGAAGGTTTCTCATTGGCCTCTCCATTCATCAGAAATGCCCACCATTCCCAAAAACGCATTGGCAAACTGCAGACGGGCCTGTACATGTGCTGTCTTGAGCAAGGGGACCTTGCGGGCTCTGCAAGATCTCAGTCCTTCACGGCGTAGTGTGTTACCAACTGTTTTCATGGTGGCTATGGTCCCAGCTGCCCTGAGATCATTGACAAGTTCCCCCCGTATAGTTCTGGGCTGCTTCATCACCGTTCTCATGATCATTGCAACTTCACGAGATAAGATCTTGCATGGAGCCCCAGACCGAGGGAAGTTGACAGTTAGGGTTGGGGTTAGGGTTGTCACCTTCTCACCAAGCTGCTTGGCAATAGTCTTGTAGCCCAGTCCAGCCTTGTGCAGGTCTACAATCTTGTCCCTGACATCCTTGGACAGCTCTTTGGTCTTGGTCATGGTGGCTAATTTGGAATCTGATGGATTGATTGCTTCTGTCGACAGCAGAACCCTAACCCTAATCTGGCTGGTTGATAGGGGATCAAATACTTATTTCACTCATTATAATGCACATCAATCTCTGACTTTTGTCTTCTGGATTTCTGGGGTTTTTCCTGTTGTTATTCTGTCTCTCACAGCTACAATAGACCTACCACTAAAATTATGGACTGGTCATTTCTTCGTCAGAGTGCAAATGGGCAAATTTAGCAGGGGATCAAATACTTATCCCCCTCACTGTAATTCATAGGGTGCAATCTAGGGAAAGTTAAGTTGTCCCATTCAAGCGAAACATAAGTTATCAGTTATGTGTCTCATCGATATCGCCCAGCTATCTCTAGATTGTCTCTGCATGTTTATTTTTGGCATTTAATCAGTCCTACTCATTGGCAAATGGGGTCACGTGGAGAATTTATCAGAAGGCAAAGAGTTGCTGTTAAATGGCCTGTGCTCAGATAACTTTGATGTCCTTTTCAGGAGAATGTCTGCAAGCTCTAGACTGGTCTTGCCATGGTAATGCTTAGAGATCGTGGACGTCAGGGAGGTTTGGTGGTTAGAGTGCTGGACTAGGACATGAAAGACCTGAGTTCAAATCCCTGTGTGCATGTAAAGTGCCGTCAAGTCGCAGACGACATATGGCGACCCCTTTTTTGGGGTTTTCATGGCAAGAGACTAACAGAGGTGGTTTACCAGTACCTTCCTCTGCACAGCAACCCTGGTATTCCTTGGTGGTCTCCCATCCAAATACTAACCAGGCTGACCCTGCTTAGCTTCCGAGATCTGACGAGATCATGCTCAAATCCCTACCATGGCCATAAAGCTCACTGGGTGATCTTGGGCTAGTTGTCCCTCTGTCCTACCTGGACCTAGCTCATAGAGTCATAGAATCCTAGAGTTGGAAGGGACCACCACGGCCATCAAGTCCAGCCCCCTGCACAATTCAGGAAATTCACAACTACCTCCCCCTCCACACCCCTAGTGACCAGAAGATGGCCAAGATGCCCTCCCTCTCATCATCTGCCAAAGGTCACAGAATCAGCATTGCTGACAGATGGCCATCTAACCTCTTCTTAAAAACCTCCAGGGAAGGAGAGCTTACCACCTCCCGAGGAAGCCTGTTCCACTGAGGAACCGCTCTAACTGTTAGAAAATTCTTCCTAATGTCTAGACGGAAACTCTCCTGATTTAATTTCAACCTGTTGGTTCTGGTCTGACCTTCTTGAGCAACAGAAAACAACTCGGCACCCTCCTCTATATGACAGCCCTTCAAGCTCCTCTGTCTTCTTCCTAGGGAACTTTTGTATTAGATTTCAGCTGCCGTTTGCATGAGAATTCAGGTCCCATGAGCTGCTTTGGAAGCCAAATCTGACTGTAAGGCAGCATAAAGAGAGTCAATAAATAAATACAGGTAGAATATCCCTTATCTGGACATCCCATATCCAGGTTGATCCCAAAACCAGACCCTTCGAGCCAGCATGCAGGCAGATTCGTGCTGCCTGCTTTCAATGTTTCCTCTCACCTAAAAAAATAAAACACAGAGTACACTGTAACTTAGGTGGAGACTGAAAGCCTGCAGTTTAGTTAGTTTGTTGTTGCTCTTTTTAACAGCTGACACAGGTATTCTGGTGCACTAGTTACACCTTTGTTTTCTGATGATTCAACGTATACAAAATTATCTAAAATATTGTTTAAAATTACATTCAGGCGATGTGTATGAAGTGTATATAAAACACAAATGAATTTGGGTCCCATCCCCAAGGTATCTCATTATGTAGGGGCAAAAACTCCAAAATATTCCAATATACGGAAAGATCCGAAAGATGGACCACTTCTGGTCCCATGCAGTCCGGGTAAAGGATACTCCGCCTGTAAGCGTGTAGGACTGATTGTCTGTGGATAACCACCGTGAGATTAGATCAGGTCAGTCATCCTGCTGCGTAATGTAAACATGCTCACCTGCTTTGTTAGATGTCTCAGCAACATGCCTTACGCATGTTTGCTATTATCGAATGGTTCAGTCACTGAGTGAGCAATCCATGCCTCCGGCCCAGGTTTGGGAGTCAGTCAAGTTACACCGGATGTCAGTCCCTGGGGCGGTGTGACAGATTCCATCCGTCCCATGGGGGTGGCGCTTTTTCCCCTTTTCCAAAGTCACTCAGCTCTCCTGTTGACCTTGCCACAATGCCGTAGAAGCTCGTTCCTCTTTCATGGCGCTCCCGAAGCAAGAGGGAGTGGAGAAGGAGCCATTCAGGAAATACGAGGTCTTGAAAAGGGCTCTTCTTCCGAAAGTGGGACTTAATCAGCTTCTTGGCATACGCCCATGTGTCATAAGCGGCAAAGGAACAGACAAGCCTGCTCGAGAATCTGGCCTGTCGGCGAGGTGAGCTTCTTTTTAGACTTTCCGCCCTTTCGGGCTGCCGTTCCAGCCTCTCTTACCCAACAGACGGCACCAAGAGTGGGGCCGGTTGGTGCTGGCAGCTGCAGGGGAAAGAGCTGGGAATCAAAATTGGGCGGGCACGGGTGGGTGGAGCCAATATGGGGCTTCGGGACACAGTGATCGCCCCAGGGGTCCTCAGTTCTGCAATTCCAGCTCCTCACCACGTGGGGCAGCAGAGCAAAGACCCCGGGGGATTCCTGACCGACTTTATTTTGGTTGTTTTGGCAAGCGATGAGAAAAACTTCCATGCCTTTCAAAGTGCGCACTTTGAGAATGATATCATTGTGGTTTGGAGCATGGGACACAGTCTGGTGTTGTGGTTTTTTGCAATTTGGAGCCCCTCAGGCTGTTGCTGGAGAGCCAGCGTGGTGTAGCGGTTCAGAGTGACAGACTCTAATCTGGAGAACCGGTTTCGATTCCCCACTCCTCCACATGAAGCCTGCTGGGTGACCTTGGGCCGGTCACAGTTCTCTCTGAACTCTCTCAGCCCATGCGCAGGCAGGCAGTGGCAAACATCTCTTGCTTTGAAAACCCTACGGCAGGGGTGTCGAACTCGATTGTTACGAGGGCCAGATACGACATAAATGTCACTCGGTTGGCCCGGGCGGGCCATGCTTCGCCAGCCCAGATCGAGAGGGGTGTGTGTGTGGCTGCCTCGGCAGGCTCGCGGGCTGGATAAGAGCGCTCAACGGGCCGGATTTGGCCCTCGGGCCTTACGTTTGACACCCCTGCCCTACGGGGTCACCATAAATCAGCGGTGACTTGACGACACACACACAAGCTGATAAATTAGATTGGTCTGAGGGGAGGGGCCGTGGCTCAATGGTAGAGCATCTGCTTGGCCTGCAGAAGGTCCCAGGTTCAATCCCCGGCCTCTCCAGCTAAAGGGACTAGGGAAGTAGGTGATACGAAAGACCTTTCTCTGCCTTAGACCCTGGAGAGCCGCTGCCAGTCTGAGTAGACAATATGGACTTTGAAGGACCAAGGGTCTGATTCAGTGTAAGGCAGCTTCATGTGTTCATGTGAAATACAGCTACATCCATGTTAACAGGCATGCTTTTAAAGACATACAGCATCTGTTGCCAGTTTTCCTAGACAGAGCAGTAAACCTCCTCTTCTCTTGCTGTACTTGTGCATGTTTTCTCTTTTCCTCCCGCACGAGGCAGGCGCGTTCCATGCCACAGCCCAGCCACATTCGTCATTTGGTATGTGCCTAATGCAGGTGGACATGACATCGTCGCACATGGGGAAGTGACTGGGCTAATGATGTCACGCCTGCCTGAGAAATGCAGCTTAGTTTTAGGAATGAGGTAGCAAAAGGCAGGCTTGTTTGCGTCGCCGGTTTCCTGCCCACACTGTAATATGCGCCCAGAGGAGATAACAGTAAAAACCATTGAAAGCACTACCATGAAAACAGCAGTGTTAATAAAAGAACAGGAGTGAAACGACAGCATAAAAATACAAAGCGCAAATTTCAGCAGAGGGGTTAAAAATGCAAACCGTCTCCAAAAGGGGCCACCCATGAATACAACACTATATAAAAAAGCTTTCTTTCTGTATTTTCTAAGTATAGTCTTTGAAGGATTTTCCCCGTCTTTGTACTTTTGATTAAAAAAATGTACTTTTTGATGTTATCCTTTATGTTGGTGGTTCTTGAACAGTGGGTCATGACGCAGTTGGGGTCTGAGGCTCAGGGTGGCCTTCCTCCCCACAGCAGGATAATGAGAAAAGGGGGCAGAGCTGTTCCTTCCCCTTCCCATCTTTCACCCTTTACCTGTCACCCCCATTTGTTCCTAGGGGCTATACTTGCCTAGGGTTGGTTGTCCCCATCGCGCACATGAAGCTGCCTCATACTAGCCCTGTTCACAGGTTCCAGTGAATACATGTACAATCCACGAGAAGGTGCAGAAATGAGCAACTCAAATGATCAGGGGCCTAGAGCAACTATCCTATGAGGAGCAGTTAAAACACTTAGGGCTGTTTAGCTTGGAAAGAAGGCAGTTAAGGTCTATAAAATTATGTGTGGTATAGAAAGAGCGGGCAAGGCTTTTCTCCCTCTCTCATAATACTAGAATGCGGGGTCATCTGCTGAAGCTGGAGGGTGAGAGATTCAAAACAGATAAAAGGAAGCATTTCTTCATGCATCATTAAAATGTGGAACTCCCTGCCCCAGGATGTGGTGATGGCTGCCAACTTGGAAGGCTTTAAGACGGGAGTGGTCATGTTCATGGAGGAGAGGGCTATCCATGGCTATTAGTCAAAATGGATACTAGTCATGATGCATACCAAAACACAAACAAACACAAACCTTTATTGGCATAATCATGATGCATACCTATTCTCTCCAGGATCAGAGGAGCATGCCTGTTATATTAGGTGCTTTGGAAGATAGGCCGGACAATGCTTCTGCAGTCATCTTGTTTGTGAGCTTCCTAGAGGCCCCTGGTTGGCCCCTGTGTGACCAGACTGCTGGTCTTGATGGACCTTGGTCTGATCCAGCATGGCCTTTCTTATGTCTTTATGTAATCCATGTACAAGGCTCTTAGGATTGGTCTGTTCCAATGCAGCTGTTAAGAGTGAATGGTGTGGAAAATGTGTGAAGATCAATCTGTTTCCTGAAGGAAGAGTGAAGATGCAACCTGTAGAAAAGGGTCCTGCTGAAAGGGTCCCCCTGCTCTGATAATCTGCCTGGACTTCTCAGCTCAGGCTGGAGGGAACTGGGCCCAGCCTGATCCTCTGCTGGCCCACCTCTCATGGCTGCTTCAGCGGATCCCTCCTGACAGTGTCTCTTTGGCCACCCACACCAGCCTTACAAAGGCCGTTTCATGCCGGACAGTCTCAGGTGGTACCGAGTCTCCCGAGATTTCAGCCATTGGTTCTTGGGAAATAGCTCAATGTGGCCGTTTGTCAGAGCATTACTTGAGACTGCTGCGGGTGACCACACCTTCCCTTCTGAGCTTTGCTGACTTTTCCTTTTGCATCTCTGCCGGCAGGGCTGCCTTAAACTCCGAAACTGGATAGATCTTATGAGAGTATGTTCGTTTGTGGTATTCCTACACTGCTGTCGTAGCAGCCTGAAGGATCCAGACTAACCTGAGCTTGTCAGAGCTCAGAAGCTAAGTAGGGTTGACTGTGCTCAGTACTTGGAAGGGAGACCACCCAAAAAGACTGGGGTCGCTGTGCAGAGGAAGGCAATAGCACCTCTGCTCATCTTTTAGCCTGAATAGTCCAATTAGCCCAAGGTTATCAGGCCTTGGGAGCTAAGCAGGATCAGACACGGTCAGTGCTTGGATGGGAGAACACCAAGCAAGATCAGGGTTGCTATGCAGAGGGCGGCAATGGCAAAGCACCTCTGCTCATCTTTTAGCCAGTATAGTCCAGATTAGCCCACGTTTATCAGACCTTGGGTCTAAAGATCCTCCACCAGGGTCTGGTGTCTCAGCTGTGATCATTCTGTCTTGAGTGACTCTGCTAGGAGTTTAGTCTCTTGATTGAGTCTGGACCCCTTACGGCATTGCTTCCCGCTTCGTTGACACACACAAACCCCCTCACCACATTAAAGGTGTGCGTCCAAAATGGGGAAAAGACAATCATGCTAGGAAAAGTTGAGGGCAGCAGGAAGAAGAGTTGGGGGTTTTTATATGCCGACTTTCTGTACCACTTAAGGCAGAATCAAACCGGCTTACAAATCACCTTCCCTTCCCCTCCCCACAACAGACACCCTGTGAGGTAGGTGGGGCTGAGAGCTGTGACTAGTCCAAGGTCACCCAGCTGGTTTCGTGTGTAGGAGTGGGGAAACCAACCCGGTTCACCAGATTACCATCCGCCGCTCATGTGGAGGAGTGGGGGACTCAAACCCGGTTCTCCAGATTAGAGTTCACCGCTCCAAACCACTACTCTTAACCACTACACCACTCAATTGACTCAATAAAAGAAGCCATGGCCCTCAGTTTGCGAGATCTGAGCAAGGCTGTTAAAGATGGGATGTTTTGGAGGATGTTGATTCAAAGGGTCACCATGAGTTGGAAGCGACTTGACAGCACTTAACACACACACACACTGTGGAGGAAAGTTCCTTGTTCTTCTTTTTGTTTTCAAGTTCTATTGTGTCTCTCTTCTACCGCTTCTGGAATAACCGTGCACCGTTTCTTCCCTGTCAGGTCCGGTGTGGTCAGGAGATCGAGTAGCACGAGTCCGCTCGGTTTCACCAAGGCCAGCCCTTCCCCTCCGTTCGCGGCCGGAGAGCATGGAGCCGTACCAGGTTCCAGGAGGTTCTCCTTCGGTGGTGCAAAGCCTTACACGCCCTCCCCGCAAGGTACGCTTTCGACCTCATCCACTCAACCATCCACTGAACACTGCACTGGTCAGGCCACATCTGGAGTATTGTGTGCAGTTCTGGAGGCCTCACTTCAAAAAGGATGTGGACAGAACGGAGCGGGTGCAGAGGAGAGCGAGGAGGATGATCAGGGGCCTGGAGACCAAGCCCTATGAGGAAAGGCTGAGGGAGTTGGGAATGTTTAGTCTGGAGAAGAAGAGGTTGAGGGGGGACAGGATTGCTCTCTTGAAGTATTTGGAGGGCTGTCACTTAGAGGAGGGCAGGGAGCCGTTCCTTTTGGCAGCAGAGTTTTAAGCAACAATGGGTTTAAATTGTGGAAGGAAAGGTAATGGCTGGATATTAAGATTTTTTTTTTTTTTACAGTAAGAGTTGTTTGACAGTGGAATTGTCTACCTAGGGAGGTGGTGAGCTCCCCCTCACTGGCAGTCTTTAAGCAGAGGCTGGACAAGTACTTGTCAGGGATGCTCTGGGCTGATCCTGCATTAAGCAGGGGGTTGGACTAGATGGCCTGTATGGCCCATTCCAACTCTATGATTTTTAGAGCAACGGGACCCATTGGGAAGCCCCCTCACTGCGTCCCAAGCCAAACATGCTTATTTTTCTCCAGGGTTGAGGTCAGGGAATCATAGAATCACAGAGCTGGAAGGGACCACCAGGGTCATCAAGTCCAACCCCCTGCACAAGGCAGGAAATTCACAACTACCTCCCCCCCCCCCACACTCCCAGTGACCAGAAGATGGCCAAGATACCCTCCCTCTCATCATCTGCCTAAGGTCACAGAATCAGGGACAGTGCTAGTTGGCTAGAGGCTTGTGATGTTTTCAACAAACCATTGGTCCCTCCTACGTGCAATGGGCGGCGTTTCTGTTAATCGCCAAGGCAGAGGGTGACTAAAAAAACACTGCATTGCAAGCCATTCTAAAACCAGAGAGGGTAGAAGCACTCCTGACCTCCAATGCAAAGCCATTCCATGAATCCTACTGTGTAAAAAGGCCCCAGCATGGGCAGCAGCCGTTTTAGAATCACAGAGTTGAAAGGGACCACCAGGGTCATCTAGTCCAACCCCCTGCACAGTGCAGGAAATTCATGACTCCCTCCCCCACACACACCCAGTGACCCCTACTCCATGCTCAGAAGAGGGCCAAGATGCCCTCCCTCTCATCATCTACTTATTTTGTTATGGTTGTTGTTATGTCCCCCAGAAAGCTCTGCGCTCTTCTGGAGAAAATCTGCTGGTGTTCCCTGGCCTGAAATACATCTGGCTGTCCTCAACCATGGCCAGGGCCTTTTGGACTCTGGCCCCAGCCTGTGGAACTCTCTCCCAAGTGAGATCCGGGCCCTGTGGGGCTTAAATCAGTTCCGCAGGGCCTGCAAAACGGAGTTGTCCCACCAGGCATACGGTGGAGGACAGCAACAGTTCCCGTCTTGCTGGCCTCCTTTCTCTTCCTTCCCCTTCTTTTTATCTACTGCTGGGACATAAGGAATTAATGGATATTATGTGTTTTATTGGTTTTATATCATATTGGTTTTTAACTGCATAATTATGTTGTAAGTAGCTCTGAGCCTGACATATCAGAATAAAGCAGGCTAAAAGTCCAGTAAATTATGTTGATTTTCACCACCCCAGTCAGTGGCACAGTAAGAAAATGTCACTGGATGGAGTATTATTGGCACACAGAATGCCACTATTAAAACTGTGCTTTAAAGGAACGTAAGGAGCTAATGTGTTATCTTTTCTTTTCAAGTTGGAACAATCCCCGAGCAGCCTGACCAGACCATTATCCCTTCCCCTCTTGGAGCAGAGATGAGAAGCGGGGTACCCGTGCCTGGTATGTCACGGCTGGGTTTATTTACTTATTTTGTTTTATTTATGTTCTTAATAGTCTGCAAAACAGATTACACATACGGAGTCAGTGTGTATGTGTGTGTGTGTGTATTTTGCTGTGGGTTTGATTCCCCACTCCTCCATATGAGTGGCAGAGGCTAATCTGGTGAACTGGATTTGTTCCCCCACTCCTCCACATGAAGCCAGCTGGGTAGCCTTGGGCTAGTCACAGCTCTCTTAGAGCTCTCTCAGCCCCACCTACCTCACAGGGTGTCTGTTGTGGGGAGGGGAAGGGAAGGTGATTGTAAGCCGGTTTGAGTCTCTCTTAAGTGGAGAGAAAGTTGGCATATAAAAACCAATTCTCCTCCTCCTTCTTCTCCTTCTGCTTCTTCTTCCTTACAATAAGCCATACACAGCAGTATGGACCACAGTCTCAATCGTTTGTGAACCATTTTGTAATCGTAGCTCCCTCCCTGTGCCTTGTTGCTCATGCATACGGGACCCATGGCCCTCCGCTTTTCTCCCTTCCAGGTGCCTCCGTGCCTGACCCTTCCCCGCGAGGGATGGGCTCCCGCCTGCACAGCGCCCCAAACCTGTCAGATATGCATTCCTGCCGGCAGAAGATCACCAAGCAATACTCGGATCCTTTGGTCGCCCATTTCAGCCACGCCTCCCAGTTCAGCCATGCGCCAGCTGGCCAGCACACAACGGCGCATGGGCTGCAACCTTGCCGCCCACTGCGTTCTTCACCAAAGCTCTCTGAGTTTATGCAGAGGAGCCCCTTGCCGACAATTATGGGCTCTCCCACAAAGGTATTGACGCTGAGGGATCTGATTTGGGGTCTTGTGACTCTAAATCCGGGACCCTGATTTTTTCGAGGAGGAGGGGGGCTTTGGTCGGAGCAGTGGGATCCCCAGCCACTCCTCCACATGAGCGGCAGAGGCTAATCTGGTGAACTGGGTTGGTTTCCCCACTCCTCCACTTGAAGCCAACTGGGTGACCTGGGGCTAGTCACACTCTCTCAGCCCCACCTACCTCACAGGGTGTCTGTCGTGGAGAAGGGAAGGGAAGGTGATTTGTAAGCTGGTTTGAGTCTCCCTTAAGTGGTCGAGAAAGTCGGCATATAAAACCAACTTTTCTTCTTTTTTTCGTTTTCTCTTAATGAAGGCTATGTCTCCCTTCGAGTTCAACAAAACCCCAAGCTCCCAAAACCTGCTTGCCCTCCTGGCCCACCAGGGTGTCATGATTGCCCCAACGAGGAACAAGACTCTTCCGGATCTGAAGGAAATGGGCCATTTCCAGTGCCAGCAGGCAGGGCTGGGCCTGAGGCCAATGGAGGAAGCCAAGGGCAGGTACGAGGTTTCATAGGCCTAGAGGACTTCTGCCTTTTCGCTTGAAAAGTTGCCCTTCCCGGTTGGCCAGAAGAAAGTTATTGGGAAGATAGGGTTCCCTTTCAAGTGGCAACTTCTGGGTCGTTTTGCCCATGGCAGAGTTCACATCTATTGGGGTCTCTAAAATAACAGTCGCAGCTAGTCACAGCTCTCTTAGAGTGCTCTCAGCCCCACCTACCTCACAGGGTGACTGTTGTGGGGAGGGGAACAGAAGGTGATTGTAAGCCAGTTTGATTCTCCCTTAAGTGGTAGAGAAAGTCGGCATAGAAAAACGAACTCTTCTTCTTCTACTACTACTACTACTACTGTGATATTAAATATCATGTTGTTAGCTGCCCTAAGCCTAGCCTCCGCCGGGGATTGAGGGCTGGATAAAAATCTAAATAAATAAACTAAAACAGTTGTGTGGTAGGGAGGTGCGATAGATCAGGGCCCCACTGCTGGGGGAAAGGAAAAATTCTCCCTTGGTAAGCTTTAAGCATTGTAGGAGAGAGAAAAGACAGGCGGAGTATGGGGACCTGTCTTTTCTCCCTACTGGTATTAAAACCAGCTGGGGGAAGATAACTTGATTGTGGAAAATGGAATGGGGAAAATGTGAGCCAGCATGGTGTAGTGGTTAAGAGCGGCGGACTCTAATCTGGAGAACCAGGTGTGATTCCCTACTCTTCACATGAGCGGCAGACTCTAAACTGGTGAACCGGGTTGGGTTCCCCCACTCCTACACATGAAGCCAGCTGGTTGACCTTGGGTTAGTCACAGTTCTCTCCTTTAAAGGTAGAGAAAGTTGGCATGTAAAAACCAACTCCTCTTCTTTTAAATCCCAATGCCACTGCCCCAGTCCTACCTCTGCAGCTGCTCCCAACATCAGGAGATCCCATCACAAAACTCAAATGTCGCATGATGCTTCACCCTCTTCTTCTCTACCTTAAAAACGAGCTCTCCCCAGAGGTCAGCTCTGCGAAGGCCAGTCATAGACTGCTGCCTTTCGACTGAGAAGCCGGAGTCCTCCCAGCCTGCAGACTTGTTGCTCTGCAAAGCAGATAGAGTTTCCACCCCAGCCTACCTAGAAGAACATAAGAAAGGCCCTGCTGGATCAGACCAAGGCCCATCAAGTCCAGCAGTCTGTTCACACAGTGGCCAACCAGGTGCCTCTAGGAAGCCCACAAACAAGACGACTGCAGCAGCATTATCCTGCATGCGTTTCACAGCACCCAAAATAATAGGCATGCTCCTCTGATACTAGAGAGAATAGGTATGCATCATGACTACCATTCATTTTTACTAGTAGCCATGAATAACCCTCTCCTCCATGAACATGTCCACTCCCCTCTTAAAGCCTTCCAAGTTAGCAGCCATCACCATATCCTGGGGCAGGGAGTTCCACAATTTAACTGTGAGTTGAAGTGAATGGTCTCCATGCTTCTCAAACACACTCCCTTCCTGTTTCCTGCCTCCTGTCTTCAGATCGCTCAGTACCGGCCGCCTCACCGACCTCCTCCTGAAGGCTGCCTTTGGGGCCCAGATCCCTGACACCGGCAGCAGCGACAGCTTGAACAATGAGAAGCCCATGGAGATAGCAGGTACTGGAATGTTCTCTCTCTTCCTTCTCGCCGTTTCCAGTTTCTCATCTCTCGGGCTTTCCCTATGTGGCTTGTTGGGCATTGTCTCATCGGCCTTAATTGGATCTGCCTGTGTTTATTATCTTTTCCCCATTTATTTTATTTCTTTGCTCTTCCTCCCGCAGCTCCTTCAGCTGCCTGTGGAGGGAACTTACACTCCGGGGCCAGGGATGGGGGCTCAGCAAGTCCTTCCCCTGTGATCTTCACCGTTGGATCCCCTCCCAGTGGGACGACACCACCGCAGACCACCAGGACCAGAATGTTTTCAGGTAACCCCCTTCTGTAATATCATTGCCTTCATAGCTTCTGCCCTTTGACACAGGGCGGGGCATTGAATGTCGCCAACCCTACATGCGTGCATGGGCGGGGGTGTAGTAAGAGCCCCCCCCCCGGCAGACCCGCTGCCATCAATGGAACTGGGGCTGTGGGGGAAGGGCTGTGACTCAGTGGTAGAGCATCTGCTTGATATGCAGAAGGACCCAGGTTCAATCCCCGGCATCTCCAGTTAAAGGGACCAGGCAAGTAGGTGATGTGAAAGACCCTTACCTGAGACCCTGGAGAGCCGCTGCCGGTTTGAGTAGACAATACTGACTTTGATGAGCCAAGGGTCTGATTCAGTAGAAGGCAGCTTCATGTGTTCATGTGTTCAACAGAACATAAAGCACCCTTTTACAGATCAACTGTTGAGTTTGTAGCTCAGGCATGAAACACTTAATGGCGCTTGAAATCTGAATTTCGAGACCGAAGGCAGCGATACTCATTCCAGGCCTGTTCAAAGCCCCGCAGGGCTCTAGCGCACACATGCACAGAGCATGCTTGGAGATTGCTTATTTTACTCTCTGGGGAAGCTCCACGCACTGAATGGAGAAGCCCCTAATCACGCAGAACTCCATTCACGCCGGAGCTGTTGAAATGGGCTGATTTAACTATAAGTGAGGCTATTTTTATTCACTACTTCCTTTTTAAGGGGAATTAGTCAATTGAGGATTAAGTTACTATAATTAAACCAGGCCAGATTTGTAATTGGCATTTGATACATTAAAAACAAGGAGCCCCGTGGAGCAGAGTGGTCAGCTGCAGTACTGCAGTCAAAAGCTCTGCTCACAACCTGAGTTTGATCCTGACTGAATTCGATTTCAGGTAGCTGGCTCAAGGTTGACTCAGCCTTCCATCCTTCCGAGGTCGGTAAAATGAGTACCCAGCTTGCTGCTGGGGGGAAAGTGTAGATGACTGGGGAAGGCCCTGGCCAACCACCCCGTAAACATAGCCTGCTTAGGAAACGTCAGATGTGACATCACCCCATGGGTCAGGAATGACCCGGTGCTTGCACAGGGGACTACCTTTACCTTTACATTAAAAACGGAGCAGCAGGAAAGTGGGAAGTGGTTGCTGTTGTTCAGCCTGATCAGTTTCAGCTTTGTTTGTTTTAGCATTACTGGTAACTTTTAAAAAATTATTTTGATTGTACAGTGGGATCTTCTAGCTCCTTAAGTTCCGGAGGGTCTTTCAGTGGACGACACTTAATCATGGGAGCTGGCGCTGATATGCTGGAAGCTCCGTCGGGGCTCAGATACACGTTTGCTGACCCCATCACTGCCAACCTGGAAGGAACGGTAACTTTTGAGGCCCCGGAGCTCCCGGAAGAGACCCTGATGGAGGTGAGTTGCAACCCTTCCCCCCAAAAAATATACCACATCTAAAGGTCAAAGGATTAACCATTTACAAGGCAGTTTGTATTCCACACATTTCATAGAATCATAAGAGTTGGAAGGGTCCATAGAGGCCATCTAGTCCAACCCCCTGCTTAATTCAGGACCACCCTAGAGCATCCCTGACAAGTGCTTGTACAGCCGCTGCTTAAAGACTGCCAGTTGGGGGCGAGCTCACACCCTTCCTAGGTAGCCAATTCCACCGTTCAATAACTCTTACTGTAAAAAATGCTTTCCTAATACCAGCTGGTACCTTTGCACCCGCAATCTAAACCCATTCTTGCGAGACCTATTTCTAGGTTTTTCGTGCAAGCGTGGTGATTGGATGTCCATGATAGCATTTTGCTTTCTGAGCCTCTTTCATGCATCATTAGAATGTGCTGAGGGCAGCAACAGTTCCATCAAATCTGGCCTCCCTGCCCCCCTCCTCCCCTCTTTTAGGTTTCATCCAGCTGTATGAGGGGACCCTGATTGTGTTGCCGGGCGTGTGGCTGCCCTGGGCTCTAATGATGCGCCATTAGTTTTTATGGAATTATACCATGTTTTAACCATTGGTCCACATCTTCTTGAGCAACTTTGGAGCAAAAGGTTCAGGTCATCTTAGAGGACTCTGACCCTCCATGTACTTATTTTGTTGCTTGTTTTTTAGAGGCTGCATAGAAGAGACAAGGAAAGGTGTTTTTAGAAATGGGTCTTATTTAAGTTTTATTGTTCAAGACCTCGGTCTAAGAACAGGGGGAAAGGAAAAGAAAGTTCTTATAGAACTGATTTATTTTGAGACGATTTTAATGATTTTAGGTAGCATCTTTTATGCATTGATTCTATTAATATCTGATTGTATATAATGTTGTGAGCCGCCCAGCCTGGCCAGGGATAAACGGCGGGATAGAAATAAAAGAATAAGTAAATAAAATAAAATAAAATAAAATAAATAAAAAGATAAGGCAAGCTTCTAGTTCTTATGATGGAAAAGAAAAAGTCTGGAAAGATGCAAGTGCTTTTTAAAAAGTGAAATCCCAGGAATTAGTGTGGAATTCAGGGGGCGGGTATGGCTACTGTGCCTCGATCTCAGATCTTGAAGGTGTGATTCATATCGAACCTTTCACATTATCTGCAAAGGTGTTCGAGATATCTAGCTAGTGAGGAGTTCTTTGCCCTGCATGACTATCTCCCAGAAGCGCAAAGGTGTTCGCAGCCAATTATGATCTCTGAATGAAAGGAGTGAAAATAAGCCCCTTTACCACCGTCTGTTTTGATGCTTGGAAACACATTGGGTTCCCACCCTTTTTTAAAATATATATATATGAAATAACTATAATGCTGTTGATTCATTGGGCTGGCAGCATTCCTAATCTCCCAGTTTCTGAAATGCTTGTTATGCATAAATCTGGTTTTCAAAAAACAAAACGTAATGATGGTGAAACAATCACCGTGTAGTGAGGTGCATGCATCGATTGGCCTAATTATACAAGCTTGTTACTATAAGTATATCATGCATAATCAAGTTTATACCAAGTTTCCAAAAAACAATAGCACTTTGTGTCAAATATCAAAATAACTACAGCAAAGTGCTATATGAATCTTAACAGAAGAAATGACTTAATACAGTTTGTAAATAAACACAGTCTTGACTTAATTTTGTCTTTAAAAAATCTGGTTTTCAGCATTTTTTTTAAAAAAGAGGGTGACTCTGGATTATGAGTGGGCTGTCTGTTCATAGCCTGCCAGATTGGGACCATCTAAAAACCCGGGCTGGGGGCTGTTGCCAGCTTATCCTCCCCCCAGTCCTCCAGCTGTGGTGCAGGAGGAATGGCTGGGGGCTGGAAGAGGAGAATCAGCATGACCCTACAGTGCCTGTGAAAATCAGCTGCTGAGATTGCTCATAAACTACTTCTGGGAAATGGCCTGTATTTAGGGGTGGGTATCAAAACAAAGAATCAGTATTTTTCAGATTAAGTAAATTGGAACTGAAAAATATCAGCATTCCCGATATCCCCAAATTCCAATGCTGGTATGGTATTCCAGTTCCGTTTTTATTCGGGAATCAAATCTATTTGGCTCCATTATAGCCTATGGGGATGTAGTCTTGGAGTCTGGGCAAGCTGTTTTTTTTTTTTTTTAAGGTAGAGGCACCAAATCTGCATCAGAACTGCTGGTGCTTGTCCACAACAGAACCCCCAAGTTTCAAGAAGATTGGGCCAGGGGGTCCAATTCTATGGGCCCCCAAAGAGGATGCCCCCATCTATCCTCCATTGCTTCCAAACCTAGGGAGATATGTTTTTTTTTTCTTGTGGGGATCAGCAACTGCTTGATCTCTGCAAGCCAAAGCTGGCCTTTCACGCCCCTTCTCCTCGGTCTCCACCCGCCACAGCAAGAGCACACCGACATCTTGCGCAGCCTGCGGTTCACCCTGGCCTTCGTCCACTACGTGATGGAGATAGCGGCCATCAAAGGGAGCACCAGTGAGATGAACATCTCGGTGGCCTCCGAGTACCAGCTGCAGGAGAGCGTCGTGGCCGACCAGATCAGCCTGCTCAGCAAAGAATGGAGGTATAGACCAGACCCGGTGAGAATGTCAGTGGAAAGCTGGGCGGGCCGGCCTCCTAAGCCTTGGCCCGGGTTCGCTGTGCTGTTGACAGAACCCTCCGCTTGAGAGGTGAAGCTTTCTAACTTTCCCCGCTCCTCCACATGAGCGGCGGAATCTAATCTGGTGAACCAGGCAAGAGATGAGCAGAGGTGATTTGCCGTTGCCTTCCTCTGCATAGCAACCCCAGTCTTCCTTAGTGGTCTCCCATCCAAGTACTGGGCAGGGCCAACCCTGCGTGGCTTCTGAACTCTGATGAGATCAGGCTAGTCCAGGGCTATTCAGTTCATGGTAAGTCTGGACTTGCCACGAACCAAAGCTTTATAGAGGTTCCAAGTCACTCAAGAAGCTCCTTGACTACAGTGTCTACCCCCATTCTCTTCAGTGTTCTTGTCCAGCATGGCATGGTGTAGTGGTTAAGAGCAGCTGTTCAGAGCAGTGGACTCTGATCTGGAGAACTGGGTTTGATTCCCCACTCCTCCACATGAGCGGCGGACTCTAATCTGGTGAACTGGATTTGTTTCCCCACTCCTATACGCGAAGCCAGCTGGGTGACCTGGGGCAAGTCACATTCTTTCAGCCCCACCTACCTCACCGGGTGTCTGTGATGGGGAGGGGAAGGGAAGATGATTGTAAGCCGGTTTGAGTCTGCCTTAAGTCGTAGAGAATGCTGGCATATAAAAACCAACTTTCTGCTTCTTCCACTCGTCCCTTTAACTGGAGGTGCCGGGGATTGAACCTGGGACCTTCTGCATGCCAAGCAGATGCTCTACCACTGAATCCCAGCCCCTCTATAGAAGTAAACAGAATAAAAGAGCTAATGCAAATTCATATAGTTTTTGTAATATATGCAGTTTCCAGAATTTGCATTGCCACGATTCAAGATGACAATAGTTGCAAAAGTCCACGCAGCCCAGTCCGATATATCGTGGTGAGGAGGACTGTGGTGGGTGTGGCGAAGCATCCGTTGATGGATCTGTCCCCCTTTCACAGCTATGCCGAACAGCTGGTGCTGTACCTGAAGGTGGCAGAACTCTTATCCTCAGGCCTCCAGATGGCCATCGACCAGATCCGGGCGGGCAAGCTGTGTCTCTCCTCCACGGTCAAGCAAGGTAAGGGCCGGCAGTCGAGAGGGCACGGGGGTTTCACAGGCAGGGAGGCTGAAGAGATGGTTCTGCTTGCCCCAGAAGCCTGTCGTGTTCCCACACTCTTTAGCCGCTCTGCGTGGGGTAGTGGTTAGGAGCGGCAGACTCTAATCTGGAGGGCAGGGATGGGGAACGTCCAGCATGGGGGCCAGAAACGGCCCGTGAGGACAATTTCAGTGGCCCCAGGGCCCTGCCATAGAAGCATGGCGCAGCAGGGCGGCTTCAGGAAAAGTTTCGGGGAGGGCCCTGGAGCTCCTGAGGGCCACTGAAAATGTTAATCAGCGACTAGAGGGGGGAGGGAGAAAGTCGCTTCCCCCAAGGCTGCCCCTACAGCCGCTGTGCGAAGGAACGCCACGGCACACTTAAAATACTCCTCTCACCACCTGTCAGCTGTTGAGCGGCGAGAGGGTTTTTTTTAAGTGTGCCACGGCTTTCATGTACGCCTCAGCAGCCCGCGCAGCCCTGCGCAACCGGGCTTCAACCTTCCCACCTCCCCACCCCACCCCCAGAGTCGCCTAATTGGCTCCCGTGCGGATGCTCCGCCGCCGGGAGCAGCTGGCTTCTTCTTCTCCCCCCGCTCCCTTTCTCCGCTCAACAGCTGACAGGCGGCGAGAGTGGGGGGGAGAAGAAGTAGCCAGTGTGTGTGTGGGGGAGAAGCTTTTCTCTCTTTTCTTCCTCTTTTTCTGTCACTCACTCTCCTTTCTCTCCCTTTCTCCCTCTTTTTCTGTCTCTTTCTTTGTCTGTCTCCCTCCGCCCTTTCCTTTTTCTCTTCGTCCTTTTCTTTCTTTCTTTCTTTCTTTCTTTCTTTCTTTCTTTCTTTCTTTCTTTCTTTCTTTCTTTCTTTCTTTCTTTCTTTCTCCCTTCCTTTCCTTCCTTCCTTCCTTCCTTCCTCCCTTCCTCTTTCTTTCTTTCTTTCTTTCTTTCTTTCTTTCTTTCTTTCTTTCTTTCTTTCTTTCTTTCTTTCTTTCTTTCTTTCTTTCTTTCTTTCTTTCTTTCTTTCTTTCTTTCTTTCTTTCTCCCTCCCCAAAAACCTCCCACTGGTGCGAACAGGACCTGGCAACCTAGCCTCTTCCCTCCCGCCCCCAGCTGGGAGATCTACCACTGGTACGGCCCCCCAACAATGTGATAAATATGCAAATAGCCCTTGGCAGAAAAAAGGTTCCCCACCTGCTGGAGGGCACAAATTGAGGACACAGCCAGAATTAGGGTCCATGAGAGCAATTGCTCAAATGAGCAAACTATGGCCAATTTCCCCCAGTCCAATGTGTTCACTTGGAACGAAAATGTCTAGGGCCGTTTATGCTTGGCGCGTTCCAGGCTGAAGTGCCCCGCATATATTTTTTTTTATTCCGTCACTGCGAAGCCGGCACATACCTGCTTCGCATTTCTTAAGAGCTCCTTTAACTCGACCTTTTGTATTTGCTCCACCCCCGCATCGAAGCATTTACTGAAAAAAACACGAAAAATCACAGCCACAGCTTAGCTATGTAAATGACCATTGCTAATGGCTATACAAATGAAGGAATGAAGGAGCAGGCGAGTGGGGGGTGGAATTTGTTTGACTTTCTCCTCTTGCTTTGGGACCGTGAATAGTCATTTTAAAGGGCGGATTTTAAAAAAACAGCTTTGAGCGAGCATCAAAATTGACCCTGCATAAATGGCCTAAGATTTTTGTGAGCCAGTGCAGTGCCGTAGTTAAGAGTGGCAGATTCTAATCTGGAGAACCAGACACTGTCCTTCAGTGTTACTCCTCTGAAGATGCCTGCCACAGCTAATGGCGAAACGTCAGGAAAGAAAATATCAAGACCACGGTTACACAGCCCGGATAACCTACAAGAACCTGGAGAACCAGGTTTGATTCCCCGCTCCTCCATATGAGCAGTGGACTCTAATCTGGAGAACCAGGTTCGATTCCCCAGTCCTCCACATGAAGCCTGCTGGGTGACCTTGGGCTAGTCACAGTTCTCTCCGAACTCTCTCAGCCCCACTCTGTTGAAGGAAAAGGGAGGGAGTGTGATTATAAGCCGCTTTGAGACTCCTTAAGGTAGAGAAAAGCGGAGTATAAAAACCAACTCTTCTTCTCCTTCTCCTCCTCTTGGGATGATTCTCCCAGAATCCAGTTTTGAATAGGCGAAAAGCCACAGACTTGGATCAGGGCATTGCAAAAGCCCATTTGCAAAAAAGGCAGTTGCCTCTATTCATCCCCCACAGAATTGCCTCTTCCCATCATTTTGCTGCCACCATTACCCACACGCTCCCTGGGGTTTAATGACAAAGTCTGTATGATCAAGCTGCCCTATACTTGCTCGTCTTCTCTCAAATTGGCAATCGTCCTCTGATTTAATTTTTTGCATGGTTTTTCTTTTTGTTTTGTTTTTTGCTGGCTAGAAAACATGAATGCCACTACAGCCCCCCCCCCCCACAATTTCAGATTACCGGTTTGGAGGGGGTGGGGAACACAAACAAAAAAACCAAATTGCCTCTTCAGAATGTTTCCGCACTTAGTGAGGTGTGAGAGCTTAATGATAATTGATGTGGATGCAACTTAATAATTACATGTTGTGCCTCTGCTGTTAAGTAAAGCTCCGTTCCTCACCTGGCTGAATCATTCAATTCTTGGCAAAGGTGATTTAGAAGGGGAATTTATAAAAACAAGACTACAGAGGAGAGAAGTGACATATCTATATTCTTCATATTCAAGCCTGTTCCGTATCTGTGGGTTAGGGTTAGGTTTACAGGAAGGGTCAGCCACAGCTCCAGAGTTCTCTGGCAGGAACGCCTTATAAGCCACCGGTGCACGGGTGAGGAGCAGGCAGGAAGTGTAGATTCACCTAGCCAGCTGGGACTGATGACCCGCTTCCTCTTCCTCCTTGCGCCAGTGGTGCGGAAGCTGAACGAGCTGTACAAATCCAGCGTGTCGTCTTGCCACTGCCTGAACATGCGGCTGCAGAGGTGGTTCTTGGATAAGCAGAAGCTGATGGACCGCATCAACAGCATCACTGCCGAGAAGCTCATCTTCAGCCATGCTGTGCAGATGGTAAGTTCAGGAAGGGGGGACACTGCTCAGTGGTTGGAGCGTCCGCTTTGTGTGCAGAAAGTCCCAGGTCCAATCCCCAGTATCTCCAGTTGAAAGATCTGGTAGTAGGTCATAGAATCATAGAGTTGGACGGGGCCATACAGGCCATCTAGTCCAACCCCCTGCTTAACGCAGGATCAGCCTAGAGCAGTGGTTCCCAAACATTTCGGGCCACCGCCCCCTTGGTTCCCCATATTCAACCCCAGCGCCCCCTACCCTATCCTATCAAAAGCATTATTCAAAATAGGGGCCTGCATGACTCACTATAGAAGATAAGAACAATACAATTTCAAAACAATAACAATTAATTTCACCTCTATTCAAAATCAAATTAAAACTTTTTAGTTGAAATTTATTCAACAAGACTGATGAACTTGATCCAGTGGTACCGGCTCTTCAAAGTCTGGAAAAAAATTCTGATTGTTTCCACCAAATTTGCCAGCATGGTGCCATAGCTTGATCTGTTGTAAATGAGTGAGCAACACAATTGAAGGGGCCTACCTCTAGCGCCCCCCTGCTGCCCTCTTGCGCCCCCTAGATAATTCCACCCCCCCCAGGGGGTGGTACTGCCCACTTTGAGAACCACTGGCCTAGAGCATCCCTGACAAGTGCTTGTCCAGCCGCTGCTTAAAGACTGCCAGCGAGGGGGAGCTCACCACATCCCTAGGTAGCTGATTCCACTGTCGAACAACTCTTTTCCATACTAAACATTCCCAACTCCCTCAGCTTTTCCTCATAAGCTTGATCCAAAAGAGGTGATGTGAAAGACCTCTGCATGAGACCCTGGAGAGCCTCTTCCAGTCTGAGTAGACAGTGCAGACCTTGATGGGCTGGTGGTCTGGTTCAGTATTGGGCAGCTTCCAGTAGTCGTGTTCTTAATGGCTGCCAAGGCATTAGGGGTCATGGGGATGGAATGATCTTTGAGTCTGGCTGTGGTGGTGCATGACAGCCAAACTAGGTAGAATGTCTTCCCCTGTGCTGGGTCAGGGTTACCCCAACCTGACTCTTCTTCATGATAGCCCTGGGGATTGGGGGCATGGTGTGGGAGAGGCCCTTTTCCTTCCATGGTGCAGTTCTGATCCGATCAAGCCCCCGTGGTGCATGGGAACAGCAGCTGCCGTCAGACTGAAGTGAATGAGAGTTGGTTTGGGCAAACCTAGACCCAACTCGGGGTAGGCAGAGGTCTTGTTTAGTTTGGCCCCAAGTCTAAGAACTTAAGAAAGGCCATGCTGGATCAGACCAAGGGCCATCAAGTCCAGCAGTCTGTTCACACAGTGGCCAACCAGGTGCCTCTAGGAAGCCCACAAACAAGATGACTGCAGCAGCATTATCCTGCCTGCATTCCACAGCACCTAATATATTTGGCATGCCCCTATGATCCTGGAGAGAATAGGTACGCATTATGACGAGTATCCATTTTTACTAGTAGCCATGGGTAGCCCTCCTCCACGAACATGACCACTCCCCTCTTAAAGCCTTCCAAGTTGGCAGCCCTCACCACATCCTGGGGGAGGGAGTTCCACAATTTAACTATGCATTGTGTAAAGAAATACTTCCTTTTATCAGTTTTGAATCTCTCACCCTCCAGCTTCAGCAGATGACCCTGCTTTCTAGTATTTATGTTTTATTTATGTTCTTTATAGTGCCAGGGAGTTCTTCAGTTTAACTAGGTGTTGTGTGAAGAGTCTGGCAGTGTTCATTGGCAAATCTTTGGCACTCAACCCTTCACTCGACACCACCGTTCACCACTCCACAACAATCTCCCAGAATATCTACAGGGAGGTAGTGTGCGTCTCCTTGGTTCCAAGGAATGGCCTACAGAGAGGGGCCTGGTCTTGAGTGTATCAAGGGGCCCAATGCAGCGTTCAGTGGCCGCATGACCATCGGAGGCTTCCGTTCTTCCAGGTTCAGGCTGCGGCGCTCGACGAGATGTTCCACCACCGAGAGGACTGTGCACAAAGATACCACAAGGCACTGCTGCTGATGGAGGGACTCTTGAACATCATCACCGAGCAAGGGGACATCGAGAACATCAACAAGTGTAAGGGCCGGCTGTTGTTGGAGAAGTCGGGGCGGGGGGTCACTTAGGGCGCACTCTCTTGGGAAAGACAGTTTCACGCCTACGCTGATATATCTTAAGTAGGGATGTTACATCAGTGCTGGTAGGCTAAGAAGGGGTACAAAAGAGAGCCAGCGTGGTGCAGTGGTTAAGAGCAGCGGTTTGGAGCGGTGGAGTCTGATCTGGAGAACCGGGTTTGATTCCCCACTCCTCCACATGAGTGGCGGATGCTAATCTGGTGAACCGGGTTGGTTTCCCCCACTCCTACACACGAAGCCAGCTGGGTGACCTTGGGCTAGTCACAGTTCTCTTAGAGCTCCCTCAGCCCCACCTACCTCACAGGGTGTCTGTTGTGGGGAGGGGAAGGGAAGGCGATTGTAAGCTGGTTTGGTTCTCCCTTAAGTGGTAGAGAAAGTTGGCATATAAAAACCAACTCTTTTTCTTCTTCTTTATATTCTGCTCCCTCCACGAGGGTCCAAACCAGCAGAGGTTCTGGAGGGAGAAGAGAATGACTTTTCGGTTCTCTTTTTAGCTATGTGTGCATCCAAGTTGTCCATAAGGTTGCTTAAAAGGTGTCCAGAAGAGTCACACTCTAATCTCTACTCCAGAAAGGTGTTATTGTTCATGAAAGTGCTACACACTTGGAGGGCCCTGGAGACTATCTGGCCCTGCCCCCTTCAGACTTGGACCCCCCTGCTATTGAGTGACACCCCCCTCCCCCATAAAACTGGGAACCTCCCCCCCCCCAATTGGGAAACCCAAAGATCTATTATTAGGATCTCCCAGTTTAGAGGTTAAAAGCAGGTGCCAGGCACCCTGATTTAAAGTTGGCCTGAGGTGCTAGAACAGGGGTCATAGAATCATAGAGTTGGAAGGGACCACCAGGGTTATCTAGTCCAACCCCAACCTTTTTGATCCTGAGAACCTTTGCATTTCTGATGCGGTGTGCTGGATGCAGCCACAAAATGGCTGCTGCAGGAGGTGAAGCCGGCCACAAAATGGCTGCCGCAGCTTACCTTCAGTCCCACAGTGAAGATCCTTCTACTGGGGTGACAGTTGCTGCCAAAGCTGTGTTTTAAAAAAGCTACACAGCCAATCAGATTTCCAGTGGCCTTTCAGAAGCCCTTTGGGACAAAAGACCCACACAGCCCCACACACTCTCTAAAAACATTGGGTGGGAGTTTATTGGTTCTTGTGGGTTATCCGGGCTGTGTAACCGTGGTCTTGGTATTTTCTTTCCTGATGTTTCGCCAGCCGCTGTGGCCGGCATCTTCAGAGGAGTAACACTGAAGGACAGTGTCTCTCCACTGTCCTTCAGTGTTCCTCCTCTGAAGATGCCGGCCACAGCTGCTGGCGAAACGTCAGGAAAGAAAATACCAAGACCACGGTTACACAGCCCGGATAACCCACAAGAACCAATGAACTCTGACTGTGAAAGCCTGTGACAATAAATTGGGTAGGAGCTGTGAAAGGTGTGGCCGATGGTGGGCCGGGGGACAGATGGCGAGACTGTCAACTTCCCTTTCTCCTTTTCAGGTAAAATGTGCATCGAGCGCCGACTCTCAGCCCTGCTGTCCGGGATCTGTGCGTGACAACGAGCCCTTGCCCCGCAGATGGCCACTGTCGGTTTCTCAGACACTCCCTACTGAGAGGGAGGGCGCAAACTTCATTCAGACAAGCCTCTGCCACAAACCTCTTGGACACTGGCTGGGGTCTCGTTCCCCATGGCCGTATTCGAGGAGACGACTTCCGGGTTTGGGTTGCCACTTCTCTCCTTCCCTCTTCAGGGACAGCAGCGAGGATGATCGTGGCCTTTTGCCACGATGCGAACAGAGAGCGGGGCAGAAATGGATACCTGGACGGCTTGCCCCTCTTCCCTTTTGGTGGAAGATACTGGATAAAGGATCAAAACTCCTCCTTTGCGCGTCCCCTTGGGAGGATGGGTTACGACTAGGCTGTGACCCCCTTGGAGAACCGGAGATACTGTGTCGCTTTGTGCTCCATTGCTGGCAGTGGATGCACCATACACTTTCACTTGTGGACGGAAGGAGTTGGTTGGGAGGACGTGTCATTGGTTGGGAAAAACGTTGTTCTGCGATTGGGTCCCCTCTCCTAACTTCACTGATCTCTCCAGGAGCTTTCAGAAGAATTGTCCCTCCTCCTGGTTGTCTCCCCCTCCCAAAAACCGTTAATGCATTTCAGTACTGGCGGCATGGGAATAGGCGGGGCGGTCGATGTGGCAGGGGGGCAGAACCAAAACTCCCCATTTGCTTGGGCGACTGCAGCTGTAATCCTCCCATAGCAAAGCTGGAATCTGCTTTCAGGACAGAATGTCGTGGGACGGGGAGGGGGGGCATTCCTTGCTGGCTATGTGGGAAGAGCAGCCAAGAGATTTTTTTTTAAAGATCTTTATCTACAAACTGTTTGGAGCATCAGAAATCGACTATGAACTGTCTCACATCAGCTTCAAGAAGCCAAAACGTGTTATATATATATTTTCTTCTTCTTCACCCAAAGGGGGAAATCCTAAATCGATGAATGGATCGAGCCCCCCCATCCCTCTTTCCATCGCCACGTATCCAGCATGAGAAAGGATCTGTGGGGTTTCTGGCTGTCAGCCATGGGTCAAGAATTAAGCCCTCTTTCCCAGGAAGAAGAACACACACACACACACACACACACAAGCTTTGTGAATCAAAGGAGCACTTTACAGACTGTTTGAACTTGACCTTTGGGCATTGCATCCCACCGTGATCCAAGGACACTGTCACTTCTCGGAATGCTGTTCCCCGAGTCCTTCTCCCCCTTCTGCCCGTTCGTTGATATATTCTTGGTTGATTGGTTGTTGGGTTTGGGTATTTTTTTAAAAAAAGATTGCACTACAAGTGTGTATGTGTGTTTGCGTGTACGTATATATTAATACATATTCCTGGCGTTAATATGTATTAATGTGTATCGTCGATAATGCGTTATACGTGTTTTAATTGTACTGTATCTTCTGCTTACGAGGAGGAAGAACGGAAACCAGCCGCACAGCCCACTTCCTCTCCGGGATCAGCTGCACGAGTAGAAGGAATCGTTTGCTTTTAACATTTTTATGGTTGGCTTTCCCTCCCCTCCCAACAGACACACTGTTGACAACTCAGAGAAACATCTCGCCTGCTTACGAGTTAACGAAACGCGTCGTTATTTCATTTTCGTTTTTAAAACGAACTCAGATTTTTCGAGCCATCTGTTTTTACCTTCATTGACTTTTCTGTTAAAAGCAACTACACCGCCAAAAAAGAAAGGAGGTGTGCTGTGTGCGTTTGTGTGTGTCTGCAGCTGTACAGCTGTGTTTTGTCCGTATGGGCAGAGGGTGTTTGGTTGCAAGCTGATGTGTGACGGCCTTGCCTCGAGGGGATGTGTTTCGTGCGCGTGGTTTTTATAGAACGGATTTGGTTCACGGCAGTATTTTTTCAGGCTACGAAACTTCCCTTGGCAAGCAAAAAATTTTGTTTATAGGGTGGGGGTGTCAGACGTGTTTGTTTGCACATGGCAGGTTTGGTCATCATCGTTTGTTTTCCAGCATGTTGGCATATAATTTTTTCCCGTGTTCTTTTCCCTTTGAAAATATGCAAGGAACAACCCCATTGACCTGGGAAGCCAGATCTATCTGTGGTGGTAGATGGACTGGCACCGGGGGGAGTTGCAAAAAATAATTAAGAAAACCCCACCCAAGAGGAAATCCAGATGTCTGCATAACTGGCGCGTTTCATGGAATCTGTAGCTTGCACCGGCTCTTAACATGCCGTCTGTGTTATTGCCCGTTTGGGCCACAGCTCTCTTCTTCGGTGTTTCTTGTCATGCCTAAACCATGTTCAGAAGAAGGAAGGGTTGGTGGCCCTTGGGGTTTTCAGAAAGGATTGTTGGTTGCCCTTGCAATGGCAGACTTTGACCTGGTGGTTTGAGTTAACCCGAGCATTATGTCGCTAGCACTACTGCTGGTGCTGCTGCTGTGGTCAGATCCACCCTTCATCGCTGCTTAGTTTACCATCTAGTCAGACTGAGGGTCATGTCTGCCGTCGCTCGCTTATTTGTGGGCACCGTCGAAAAGCCCTGCCTTGGCCCGAAAAATCCACACAGCAAGGAAGTACATGACAAGCAGTCTCCCTCTCCAGTTCCTGTTGTTATTTCTCCGTCTCCCTTTCCTGTGCTCACACTCCATTCTGACAAATATAACCAAATATTAACCAAGCTGGCATGGGGAGGGGAAATGGGGAAGAAGCTCAATAAATAAAAGCCAAAGTGTGCTCTGTAACCAGCAGTGCATACTCTCTTGTACGTGATTCACTCGCTTGTACGTGATTCACTCGCTTGTACGTGATTCACTCGCTAGTTCTCGATTCACTCGCTAGTACATGATTCAGATGGAAAGGCAAATCCTAGAAGCATCTTTGACCTGCTGAATGCCACCACCACCACCCCTTCGTGGACAGCCATTAAAGGAAGGACTTCTGCTGTACTGGCAAACCGCGGCTTGTTGCTTTGTTCAAATCATCAAACTTTGGTTTGTGCACTGCTTCACTGTTTTGGAATCATAGCATGCAGGGAAGAAGGAAGACCATAGCCTTGGGTCCCAGGCGTACCTACGCCCCCCTCCCACAGAGATTTTTTAAAATCTTTCCCTGGGGGGGGGGTCAAGGGACCCTCTTGAAAAGCACAGGGTCAAAGCGGTGGAGGATCCGCATTAGGAGAGTGGAATCAGTCTCCTCCTCCACTGATACAAGGACCTTCCATCACCAGAAAGTTTAGTTTTTCTTTTGGGGTGCAACAAAAAAGAACAACAGTGGTTTGTCACAAAGGCGGGTGTTTGTCATTTGCCGGTAACCCACGCCAGGCTCCTTGATGTGACAGCAAGCCATTTTGAGTCGTTATCACGTGGTGCGCACACCTACGCTGCAGAAGAGGCACGCCCTGTTCTGTGAAAGCAAAAAGGAATGCATCTTCCAAAATGGCGGCTGCCATCTATAGTTCTTGTCCAAAAAAAATATTTAAAATAATGAGATTTTAGTTGGGCCAGTTAATTGGGTTGCCATTTTAGTCACCTGAAAGCTTTTAATTTCACCTAACCAGACACTTAAATGTTGTGGCTCTGAAGCCATACTTTGCAACAATATCTTGGATAGCCGCAGGTTTTCTTTAGTAAGCGGCACGTGTTGAAATCGAGCAGGCACACGGAAGTAAACATGCAAACTGTCTGGAAATGCATAATGAGCTGACCCCACCGCAGGTAACTAAACGCAGCCGCCGCAGCCTGCTGCACCGTAAGCTTTTCTTTGCAGTCCTGTGGATGCCACTGATTCTCCACTAGCCGTGCCAGCCGCTTTGCTCCAGGGATTGTTTCGAAAATAAACAACCCCTTCTCCCCCCCCCCCCCGCCCCCATCTTAGGGAACGACGGGATGTCACTTTCACACATGCCGAATAATGCACTTTCGGTCCACTTTCAATGTGCAGCTGGATTTTTGTGTGTAAAACGGCAAAATCCACTTGCAAACAATTGTTAAAGTGCATTGAAAGTGTATTATTAAAAATGTGTGAAAGCGCCCTTAGATGCTAGTGTTTTTTACAGCCATGGGTTTAACTAAACCGCATCCTTTTTGCCGGCTTGGCACTAACTTTCCAGCTCTCCTTAGTTACTTGAATGTATCAAAGTTGTCCGCATTCAACCTAGGCATCGCTTCACCCCCCCCCCCACTATGTGGTTTACAAATCTTCAACCTATATATAAATATATATATATTTCTCAATACTTGAAATGTAGCCACTTTGTGCTTGGATTAAAAATAATTTAAAAAGTGAGGCGGCTTTTGCCACCCGGTTGGTGATTTTAATTTTTTTCCTCCCCAATCTTAACTGCATGTAGCATGAAATGAACTTTTCTTGTGGGGGGGGGGAGGAAAAATAGTATTTATTGCTTTGTTAAACAAGTAAGGAATAGAAAAGGGGCGGTTTTTTATATAAAAAAGAAAACCTGAGCAGAAGTGGCTATTGTAGTCTGTTCACTATCGTTAATGGATTTGTTACTGTCGTAATGTCTGTATGTAGCGTCTTCAATTAGATTTCAAGAAACCTCAAACGTATGTATCTTCAGGTTTGTGAGGAAGTTGTGTGCTGCTTGGTGTTCACATGGCTATGCTTGATAGCGTCATTTTTTATCACTGTTTCGTGTCTTGTGATGATTTTTTTTTGCTTTAAATTGTTTAATGCCAACTTAAATAAATTGGTTTCTAATTGTTGGTTGTGGTTTTTTGTGGCCTGTATTTTCAGATCGGAAGGGGCGGTGGCATGGTATAGCCCGATCTCATCAGATCTCAGAAGCTAAACAGGGTCGGTACTTGGAAGGGAGACCTCCAAGGAAGGCTCTGCAGAGAAGGCTAATGGCCAACCACCTCTGCTTCTCACTGTCCTTGAAAACCCCTTGCTGGGGTCGCCAAGACTTGATGGCACTTTACACACACACATATTTTCAGATCCTCAGGTGCTTGCTGTTTACCGAGGACAGACCCTATTTTCCACCAGCGTGGTGCAGTGGTTAAGAGCGGTGGACTCTAATCTGGAGAACTGGGTTTGATTCCCCACTCCTCTACACGAAGCCTGCTGGGTGACCTTGGGCCAGTCACAGTTCTCTCAGAACTCTCAGCCCCACCTACAACACAAGGTGTGTGTTGTGGGTAGAGGAAGGGAAGGGAATTGTAAACTGCTTTGAGACTCAAAGGTAGACAAAGGCCATCTTCAAGTACTTGAAGGGCTGTCATATAGAGGAGGGTGCCGAGTTGTTTTCTGTTGCTCCAGAAGGTCAGACCAGAACCAACGGGTTGAAATTAAATCAAAAGAGTTTCCGTCTAGACATCAGGAAGTATTTTCTAACAGTTAGAGTGGTTCCTCAGCGGAAGAGGCTTCCTGGGGAGGTGGTGAGCTCTCCTTCCCTGAAGGTTTTAAAGCAGAGGCTCGATGGCCATGTGTCAGCAATGCTGATTCTATGACCTTAGGGAGCTCATGAGAGGAAGGGCACCTTGGCCATCTTCTGGGCATGGAGTAGGGGTCAATGGGGGTGTGGGGGGAGGTGGTTGTGAATTTCCTGCATTGCGCAGGGGGTTGGACTAGATGACCCTGGTGGTACCTTCCAACTGTATGATTCTATGATTCTCCTCCGGCTCAAGAGGCTCTTTGGCTGTCATGGGAGAGTCGCCCAGCCCCCCTATACCTGGAACTGTGGCCAGACACTAGCTCTCTCGCTTCCTTTGCCCCCCCCTTCATGCACAGTTTTTGGTACAATCCCATGTCCCCCCTTCCCCTACTCGATTTCAGTGCAACCCAGGCAAGGCACTCCCTCAGTGTCTCAGGTGGGACTGGACAGATTGACATTGTTTGAATAGGTTGATACTTGCACACAACTTACGTGGGAGACATATACAGCCCAGCATAAAAACCTAAGACAGTCTTACCAGATGTTGGTGTAATTGGTAATATATACAACCATATACAACCTATTACATATCTGGTATGTTACAGATTCCGTGGACTGCCAAAAAAACAAATCAGTGGGTTATAGATCAAATCAAGCCTGAACTGACCCTAGAAGCTAAAATGACTAAACTGAGGCTGTCGTATTTTGGTCGCATTATGAGAAGACAAGAGTCACTGGAAAAGGTAGTCATGCTAGGAAAAGTTGAGGGCAGCAGGAAAAGAGGAAGACCCAACAAGAGATGGATTGACTCAATAAAGGAAGCCACAGCCCTCAATTTGCAAGATCTAAGCAAGGCTGTCAAAGATAGGACATTCTGGAGGACTTTCATTCATAGGGTCGCCATGAGTCAGAAGTGACTTGATGGCACTTAACACACACACATATATCTGGTCTGTTGTATATTGTTTGCATATGTAAATATATTTGTAATGTGCATGCATGTTTTCTATATGATTTAAATAGACCACTGAGGAAGGCCATATAGGCCGAAACGTGTTTAGCTTGTGGTGACTGACATCAACCTTAGAAAATGCCATTGTGCTACTTTAACGGTTTTGAAATAATTTTAATCTTGATATAGGAGCGCCGTGGTGCAGAGTGGTAAAGCTGCAGTACTGCAGTCCAAGCTCTGCTCACGACCTGAGTTTGATCCCGATGGAAGTCGGTTTCAGGTAGCCAGCTCAAGGTTGACTCTGCCTTCCATCCTTCCGAGGTCGGTAAAATGAGTACCCAGCTAGCTGGGGGTAAAGGGAAGATGACTGGGGAAGGCACTGGCAAACCACCCCATAAACATAGTCTGCCTAGTAAACGTCGGGATGTGATGTCACCCCATGGGTCAGTAATGACCCAGTGCTTGCACAGGGGACCTTTACTTTTACCTTTTTTAATCTTGATATAGCGCTTCTAATAAATTATATATTTTCATTATTTATATATATTTTTCATCCCACCCAGCCTTGGGTACCCAACAAAAGAATGGCGCTGGTGCAGAGGAGACACAGGAGGGTGATCAGGGATGATGTGAAAGACCTCTGCCTGAGACTGGAGAACAAACATTCTCTTGGCTTTTCAAATCAGCAGAGAGAAGCTAATGCAGAGAAGGCGTAGTATAGCACACCAGCAGAACATTTGGCGGTGGGCAAAGGTGGAGAAGACGACCTTGTGGAGTGGTTTATATCCGTATCCTTATTTTGACTGGTAAATAATAGAAAACTTTGGAGGGCCTGTGCGTTCTCCATAGATGTTTACTATTGCTCTTCCAAGAGTAGAGCCAGCTAAGGATTCTCAGTTAAAGAGTTAGTTTTTATATGCTGACTTTCTCTACCACATAAGGAAGAATCAAACAGTCTTACAATCACCTTCCCTTCCCCTCCCCACAACAGACACCCTGTGAGGTAGGCAGGGCTGAGAGAGCTCTAAGAGAGCTGTGACTAGCCCAAGGTCACCCAGCTGGCTTCCTGTGTAGGAGTGGGGAAACGAATCCAGTTCACCAGATTAGCCTCCGACGCTCATGTGGAGGAGTGGGGAATCAAACCCGGTTCTCCAGATCAGAGTCCACCGCTCCAAACCACCGCTCTTAAACCATTACACCACGCTGGCTCTTGACAGCTGACAGCTGATATCTGCATGGTGAGATGTCTATATCAAAGTCAGGGTGCAGTCTGTATACTGTGATACCAGGACCAAAACCTGGAGATTCGAACCCAGGTCTCCCTGGGGAGTGGACATGTTCATGGAGGAGAGGGGTACTCGTGGCTATTAGTAAAAATGGATGTGTGGTCTGATCCAGCATGGCTTTTTCATGTTCTTATGAGATACTAATCCGACACTCTTCATCACTACACCACACTGGCTCTTAACACTGTTTTGCTGTCTCCAACATTTACTGTTTGTCTTTCCACAGGTCCGGTTCGTAGGAACGAGATATTTAAACAGCATCCTCGTTTTTTAAAAATGAACCGGAAGAGCCCCAAACACCGTCATTTTGTTCATCCTGTTGGACATCCTTTCTAAAATGGATTCTTGATGTATTAAAGATCCATTAGTACTGGGGGCGTTATCACTAATGACATTCCTCATGATGGGCAAACCACATCTTGAGATCATCGTTTTTACCACCTTGTATGAAAACATTCCAAAGATAGTATGAGCTGCGCACAACTTTTGCCACATTTCTGTCAGTGTTTGATTCCATCACTGGGCCAGCGTGGTGTAGTGGTTAAGAGCGGTGGATGCTAACCTGGTGAACTGGGTTGGTTTCCCCAGCCCTCCACATGAAGCCAGCTGGGTGACCTTGGGCTAGTCACAGCTCTCTTCGAGCAATCTCAGCCCCACCTACCTCCCAGGATGCGTGTGGTCGGTGCTGAATCTCACACATTCTCGCAGACCTAAGGTGACGTAAGAATTGACTTCAGGGGTCAGCTTAGCCATTCTGGGGGCCTGAGATGCCAGGAAGCGCCAACTCGGTGGTTCTTCCTGTGCGCATCAAACCAGGGAGAGCTTATTTTTTTAATAAACAAAATGAGTCTTGGGTTTTTCCTCCTGTGGGCAGATCAAAGACAGTAACAGTGCATTGCTTGGCTGGCAGTTTCCGGGAGTGGAGAAATCCTCTGAGCTGACAGCTGGTTGCTAGCTAAGGGATTACAGGGAGACAGTACATAAGACAAGGTCTCTCTGTGCATCCTTTTACTTTAGACCAAGCGTGGCTTTGCAGTTGCAGTCCACCTGCACGCTTCGAAGGGAACTGAAACAATGGCTTCTCCGTCACTCTCGCTAGGGTCAGCTATGGGGAGGGGCTGTGGCTCAGTGTTAGAGCATCTGCTTGGCATGCAGAAGGTCCCAGGTTCGATCTCCAGCCTCTCCAGTTAAAGGGACTAGGCGGGTAAAAGGGTAAAGTAGTCCCCTTGCAAGCACCGGGTCATTCCTGACCCATGGGGTGACGTCATATCCCAACGTTTACTAGGCAGGCTGTGTTTACGGGGTGGTTTGCCGTTGCCTTCCCCAGTCATCTACGCTTTACCCCCCAGCAAGCCAGGTTCTCATTTTACCAACCTCGGAAGGATGGAAGGCTGAGTCAACCTTGAGCCGGCTACCTGAAACCAACTTCTGTCAGGATTGAACTCAGGTCGTGAGCAGAGCTTTTGACTGCAGTACTGCAGCTGACCACTCTGCGCCATGGGGCAAGGTGGTGATATGAAAGACCTCTGCCTGAGACCCTGGAGAGAAAGTCGGTAGAAAAAGTTGGCATATAAAAACCAACTCTTCTTCAAACCCCAGTTCAGCCATTGCTCATTTTTAAAAACACATTAAGGTTAAGATAAGGTCAGAAAATGTCTGAATAAAATGGGTCGTGTTGTAGGCAGGATTTAGCAAAACAGAAATGCTCCTTTAAAAAAAATGGCGAGCATCAGTATTTTTAGCACTCCTAAGTGTCTGTCCTGCTTTTTGTTTAATGATCAAGATCTGCTTTGTGATGCACAGAGCAATCAAAACAATTCTCCTCCAAAGCCTTTGGCTGGGATCCCGGTTTTTATATATAGCCGCTCTACAATCGGTCACTGTTGAATCAACAGAGTTAAGTTGGCTTCACCGAGTCAACAGACCTGGGTGGGACAGAAGCTTGGCAAACAGAAGATAGCCCCGTCTGAAATATCCTAATTTTAGCTCCTGCTTATAGACAGCTTGCCCTTTTTTTCTTTAACAGTAGGGTTGCCAGATCCTGATTGGGAAACTCCTGGAGGTTTGGGGACGGAGCTGGGGAGGACAGGGACCTCAGTGGGGTTACAATGCTATAGAGTCCACCCTCCAAAGTATCCATTTTCTCCAGGGGAACTGATCTCTGTAGTCTGGAGATGAGCAGTAATTTCAGGGGATCCCCAGGTCACACCTGGAGGCTGGAATCCCTATTTTAACATACAGTGGTGTGTTTTGGGGTTTGGGAGATTGGGTTTCCAAAAGCAGTTTGGCCCACACATCCAGAGTTTCTGGGAGAAACGCTTCCCTTGTTCCTGTCGGTTTGTCTTGGAGGCAAACTACATGTTCGAACATCCTTGGGTTGTGTCCTGGTCCACCAGGAGCTCTTGCAAACATGTGTGTGTGTTTCGAATTCTGAGCCGGGAACTCAATTCCCAGGAGGGTGTGCTTGCCCTATTCTGACTGGGACCTTGATGCATGGGGTGCTTAAGCCATCCCGCCTGTTCTGCTTTCCCAAGCTGAAACTGCTCCAGGGGAGACAATTGTACGTGAAAATCATTATTAGGCAGGTTGTTTAATCTTCCTTAGTGATTGAGAGGGAGAAACAACAGCACAACTGGAACAGATGCAATTTTTCCACTGAAAGGGGTGGTCTTGTCACTGTACCAAGTTTCTTTAAAAAAAAAAAAAAGCCTGAAGAGGAGAAGACTGAAAGGGGATATGATAACCATCTACAAGTACTTGAAGCTGAAGGGCTGTCATATAGAGGAGGGTGCTGAGTTGTTTTCTGTTGCCCCAGAAGGTTGGACCAGAACCAACAGGTTGAAATTAAATCAAGAGTTTCCGTCTAGACATTAGGAAGAACTTACTAACAGAGCAGTTCCTCAGTGAAACAGGCTTCCTCGGGAGGTGGTGAGCTCTCCTTCCCTGGAGGTTTTTAAGCAGAGGCTAGATGGCCCTCTGTCAGCAATGCTGATTCTATGACCTTAAGCAGATGATAAGAGGGAGGGCACCTTGGCCATCTTCTGGGCATGGAGTAGGGGTCACTGGGGGTGTGAGGGGAGGTAGTTGTGAATTTCCTGCATTGTGCAAGGGGTTGAACGAGATGACCCTGGTGGTCCCTTCCAACTCTATGATTCTATAACATCTAGTGTCGTTGATTTAATATCTTATAGTCTCAGAAATTATTTATTTTTAAACTAATACTTTCTATACATACATTATTTTCCTACATAATCAAAAGACGGCTTCCAGTTTCTGTGATGCATGCCTATCGAGTCTCTATTATGCATGGATTGGCTCTTGCGGGTTCTGTTTCACTGGCAAAGGCACTGCCCACCCAAGGCTGAATGTGGCCCTCTTTGCAAAGGAAACGCTGCCATCTGCCGGCATCTTTAGGAAAGCAATTATGAAAGGCCTGACCGCTTTGAGCGCTTTTAACTTTCTGCTTCATGACAACAGAAGCTTAAATCGAAAATCGGGACCAAAAACCTTAAAAGAGACCCACTGTTTACGAGGGCAGCATAACATTTCGTACAAGCTTAACTGGAGTGATAAAATTAAAGGCAGGTGCAGGGGACCACCTGTCTGGCCTAAGTTGGCAAGGCAGCCATCAAATTTACTCAGCCGTGAAATCAACCTCATAAAGCCACTTGGCAGAGGGAGGGAGCGCATGAATCCAGGGCTTACGGCACATGGGGCACATTAATGCTTCAGTCTGCTCTTTGTGCTACATTAGCTGCTGGAACGGCGCCGCTCCTGAAGAACACGCACACGTCTAGCGTCGAACGAGTCCCCAAAAGAATGTTATCCAGTAGTCAATAACATGGCTCTATCTATCGCCTATCCTCGACTCTCTGGGAGAGGAAGGCAACTGGCAATTACAGCGAGCTGGTAAACCTCCCGCCAAGCTAGTAACCATCCAGATGGCAGATGGGGGGCTCACAGGGTCGCAGCCCACTCCAAGCAAACAAAAAAAGTCTTACATGTAGAGAATTAACATGAGAGTGGAAATGTGTGTTCAGATCTCCAGATAAGAACACAAGAACATAAGAAAGGCCCTGCTGGATCAGACCAAGGCCCATCAAGTCCAGCAGTCTGTTCACACAGTGGCCAACCAGGTGCCTCTAGGAAGGCCACAAACAAGATGACTGCAGCAGCATCCTGCCTGTGTTCCACAGCACCTAATATAATAGGCATACTCCTCTGATCCTGGAGAGAATAGGCATGCATCATGACTAGTAGCCATTTTGACTAGTAGCCATGGATATCCCTCTCCTCCATGAATATGTCCATTCCCCCTAAAGACTTCCAAGTTGGCAGCCATCACCACATCCTGGGGCAGGGAGTTCCACAATTTAACTATGCGTTGTGTGAAGAAATACTTCCTTTTATCTGTTTTGAATCTCTCATCCTCCAGCTTCAGCAGATGACCCCGCATTCTAGTATTGTGAGGGAGGGAAAAAAGCTTCTCCCTGTCCAATCTCTGCACACCATATATAATTTTATAGACTTCTATCATGTCTCCCCTTAACCGCCTTCTTTCCAAGATGTGCAAGCTGGACCTGTAACCGCATCTGTGGGGGGATCCTGAGATAAATGGAGACTTGGGGCCTTGAGTAGGAACTTTGAACTTGCAATAATTTTTTCCCATTGAATCAGCACATGTGAGAAATGGGATGTTCCTTTTTTGCAGAAGGCTCTGCTCCGTCTGTAACAGCAAAAGTCTCTCCAGCACTCTGGTTTTAAAAAGCCAAGAAAGTTTGGGTCAAGATATGCTTTAAAAAAAAATTAAGGTTGCATAGTTGCTTGAGCCAGCATGGTGTAGTGGCTAAGCTGTTGGACTAGGAACTGGGAAACCCAGGTTTGAATCCCCATTCGCCCCATGGAAGTCTGCTGGGCAGCCTTGGGCCAGTCACGTACTCTCAGCCTTGACCCTGGCTAGTGTTTAAATGGGAGACCTCCAAGGAATACCAGGGCACTCTATGCATGGAGCTCCTGGTGCTTTCCCCAAATAGCCAGTTTTCTGGACCCTTATCAGGACTTGGCATGGGGGTGGGGGGTGGGGTGGAGCCATAACTTTTCAGTCCACACACGTCCTCTCCCCCCCTTCCCAGATTCTACACACTGCAGACTTTGGCTTCTCCATCAATAGTGATGCCAACCTCTAAGTGGTGGCTGGAGATTTCCTGCTGTTACAAGCGATCTCCAGGCGACAGAAACCAGTTCACCTGGAGAAAATGGCCGCTTGGGCAATTGGACTCTATGGCATTGAAGCCCCTCCCCAACCCCCCCTCCAGTATTTCCCAACCAGGAGCGGGCAACCCTATCCATCAAGCCCCCAAACCTCTTCCTCTCCCCGTTTTTGGCAATGACTAGCCATCTGATCTAACAAAGAGTCCTGCACAACTCCAAAATCAGAAAGGAGATTGAGACTGGGAAGGGCAGCCATGAAGGAGCTAAAAAATATTTTGAAGTGTAAGGATGTGTCACTGGCCACCAAGACTAGATTAATTCATGCCATCGTATTCCCTATTACTATGTATGGGTGCGAAAGCTGGACAGTGAAGAAAGCTGATAGGAAGAAAATAGATTCCTTTGAAAAGTGGTGTCGGAGGAGAGTGTGACGGATACCGTGGACTGCCCAAAAAACAAATCAGTGGGTTATAGATCAAATCAAGCCTGAACTGACCTTAGAAGCTAAAATGACTAAACTAAGGCTGTCGTATTTTGGTCATGTCATGAGACGACAAGAGTCACTGGAAAAGACAGTCATGCTAGGAAAAGTTGAGAGCAGCAGGAAAAGAGGAAGACCCAACAAGAGATGGACTGACTCAATAAAGGAAGCCACAGCCTTCAATTTGCAGGATCTGAGCAGGGCTGTCAAGGATAGGACATTTTGGAGGACTTTCATTCATAGGGTCGCCAGGAGTCGGAAGCGACTTGACGGCGCTTAACACACACACACGTGTTTCAATAATTGCAAAACATCTTAAACAATGTGAAATTTACAAAAGTGAAGAAAAATCCTATATGCGACGGTGAATACGTGCAAACGAACAAGGCATAAACGACTCCAAAGCTTGCATATAAATCCCCCGCGGTCCAGCCTTCGCCTGCCCGCACGCGCGAAACCCTGGGGAAGGCACGCCTACGGGACACGCCCCTCCCGCAACGAGTTCCCCACCAGATTGGGCCTCGCCGGCTCCCGTACCGCTCCCTTCCGCCTTTCTCTGGGGCCCCACGTGGCCGTGCGGCTGGGCGCAAATTGCTTCCCAGGCTGCAAAGGCGGCTGCTTGAGTAAGTGGCCGGAGGGGCGGCGGGGGGGGGGTCTCCCCTGCTCTCTCTGCAGAGGGGGGAAGGCGGGGGCCTCCTGCCAATCCCCTCCCCACCCCAGATGCTTTATTCCGGGGCAGGAGCGGGGGGCGCCCCATGGCTGCTTCCAGCTGATGCATTGTTCGGGGATCGGCGATGCTTGTATCCCGGCTGGGGCTGAGGTTGGCCGCCTGTGCCTGGGGGAGAGCGGAGAGAAGCCGGCGGCGGAGTGGAAGCGGTAGCGTAGGTATCTTTCTCCATCGGTAGAGCCTCCACGTTCAGGGGCAGTGCACCTTTGAATGCTGGTTTGGGCTTTGGCGGCGACACGCAATAATGGGTTTCAGTTAGGGGAGGGGCCGGGGCTCAGTGGCAGAGCCTCTGCTTGGCATGCAGAAGGTCCCAGGTTCAATCCCCGGCATCTCCAGCTAAAGCAGTGGTTCCCAACCTTTTTTTGACCAGGGACTACTAGGACTTTTTTGTCCGGTGCAGGGACCCCAAGGTTCAAAATAAAAATTCTGAGAATTTGAAAATAACTTTAATCATAACTGTTAGTTAAAACATTAAACTTAGAATAATATTTGAATATATATTTTTATAATAGAGAACTTTTAATTGAAAATATTAATTTATTATGGGTTTATAACTTTGTTTCGCGGACCTTAGTTTAGTTCTTGCGGACCCCTGGTTGGGAACCAGTGAGCTAAAGGAACCAGGCAAGCAGGTGATGTGAAAGACCTCTGCCTGAGACCCTGGAGAGCCATGGAGAGGGGGCTGTGGCTCAGTGGTAGAGCATCTGCTTGGCATGCAGAAGGTCCCAGGTACAATCCCCAGCATCTCCAGTTAGCAGGTGGTATGAAAAACCTCTACCCGAGACTCTGGAGAGCCACTGTCGGTCAGAGTAGACAGTACTGACTTTGATGGATCAAGGGTCTGATTCGGTATAAGGCAGCTTCATGTGTTCATGTGTGCAAATTGCGGGCAGAAAGGTACCAGCTGGATATTAGGGTTTTTGGGGTTTTTTTTTTACATTAAGAGTTGTTCAGCAGTGGAATCAGCTACCCAGGGAGCGGGTGAGCTCCCCCTCACTGGCAGTCTTTAAGCAGAGTCTGGACAAGCACTTGTCAGGGATGCTCTAGGCCAGGCTTGTCCAAACTGTGGGCCGCATGCGGCCCAGGGCGGCTATGACTGCACCCCAACACAAAATTGTAAACTTACTTAAAACATTATGAATCAGCTATCGTTAGTGTATTTTATGTGTGGCCCAAGACAATTCTTCTTCCAATGTATCCCAGGGAAGCCAAAAGATTGGGCACCCCTGCTCTAGGCTGATCCTGCATTAAGCAGGGGGATGGCCTGTTAGGCCCCTTCCAACTCCATGATTCTATGGCCAGGCAGGATGAAAAGGGCTTTTGGGCTGACCTTGTGGGGCTCTTAGGTTCTCAGCGTACGGAGTTTCTTCAAGACAGGGCGGTGTCCTTGCGCAATAAGCATAGGATGTTGTGGTGACTCCTGCCTACTCATGGGGCATGATTTTCTCCTACTCTTCCCCCAAGGAGCTTGGGGCATAGTTCCTGCACTTTCCATCTCACAACAGCCCATTGAGGTAGGCCAGACTGAGAGAGACTGGCTGGTCTGAGATCGGGCAGTGACCATGGCCGATTGGAGATTTGAACCCGGGCCTCCTTGATGCTTTATTTATTAAGCTGCCTTATAGTGAGATGGACCATTCAACCATCTAATCCAGTATGGAACTCTTGGGCTAGCTCAGTGTGGGACTGTCGGTCTAGCACTGGCTCTCAGGGACGTTCATTAGCCCCTGGACCTAATAACCTCTTGTCTGGAGGTGCCAGGAATTTAAGAGAATAATTTATCTTGGACCATTTTTGGAAGGAATATCTCTTCACTGCTGTTCTTTCCCTGACTGCATTTTGGTAAGAACATAAGAAAGGCCATGCTGGATCAGACCAAGGCCCATCAAGTCCAGCAGTCTGTTCACACAGTGGCCAACCAGGTGCCTCTAGGAAGCCCACTAACAAGACGACTGCAGCAGCATTATCCTGCCTGTGATCCACAGCACCTAATAGAATAGGCATGCTCCTCTGATCCTGGAGAGAATAGGTATGCATCATGACTAGTATTCATTTTGACTAGTAGCCATGAATACCCCTCTCCTCCATGAACATGTCTTCTCTCCTCTTACGGCCTTCCAAGTTGGCAGCCATCGCCACATCCTGGGGCAAGGAGTTCCACAATTTAACTATGCGTTGTGTGAAGAAATAGGAATTATTTCTTTGGCTGTTTCTTCCCCGCTATTTAAACTGGTTCTTGCTGTTCTGTGTAACCCCGTCCAGTGTCTTGTGATGGCCGAGGAGCTGAGAATCGTGGCTAACTGCCAGGCCAGGAGGCTGAAGAGCAGCAACAGCAGAGAGGAGGAAGAGGATGTGAAGCGAGAGGAGAATGGGCATGAAGCGAAACGGCTCAAGGCCAGCCCAGAAGAGAGAGAGGATGGGAATAAAAAATACCCAAAGAGGAAGATTGTGCTGCTGATGGCCTATTCGGGGAAAGGCTATCACGGAATGCAGGTCAGTGGCTGAGTGGAAATAAAATGTAGCCCCCTCCCCCCCATGGTGGAAATGTGCGTGGGCTTGCTGTGCGGCTGAGATTCACCTCTGTCTGTTCACATTCACTCTTTAACCTTTGTTTCCAAGCTTGTTTGTTGGTTGATCGTTATGCAAATAGGTCTGAAGGGAGGAAGGGGATTGGTGTAATGACTGCTGATGTCAAAGTGGCAATGATGGCTTACCAGTGTAAGGGAAAGTGATGGTATTTATTTATGTGGATCTTGGATGGACGTCTCCACCCCTTCCCCTTGAGAGCAGCGTGGTGTAGTGGATAAGAGTGGTGGTTTGAAGTGGTGGACTCTGGTCTGGAGAACCGGGTTTGATTCCCCACTCCTCCACAGGAGCGGCAGAGGCTAATCTGGTGAACTAGATTTGTTTCCCCACATGAAGCCAGCTGGGTGACCTTGGGCCAGTTGCAGCTCTCTTAGAGCTCTCTCAGCCCCACCTACCTCACAGGGTGTCTGTTGTGGGGAGGGGAAGGGAAGGTGCTTGTAAGCCGGTTTGATTCTTACGTGGTAGAGAAAGTCAGCATATAAAAACCAACTCTTCTTCCAGCTAACAAATTTTTCCATGCTGCAGTGTGACTGTATTAAATGCAAGGGATAAAGGGAAAGAGGTAGAGTTTTATGGGCCCTGAGTAACTCAGATGTTTCTTATGATAATAATATTGAGGTCAGATTTGACATCGAGCAAATGCTTATCAGCATCTACCAACACAAACTGGGCACAGGTTGGATTATCAGTTTCCAGCTGCATCTCCTTTTTAAGGGTTAACTGGTGTGTCTGAGTATCACTTTCTCACTTTTAAAGCATTCCATACGCAGTGTCTTGTATTCCGTACAACAGCCCTGTCGGGTAGTTCACTATTTCCACATCAAGGGGCCAGGGGCTCTGATGCTCCACTCAACTGAGTCTGTCTTGTTTTCTCCAGCGCAATGTGGGGAATTCTCAGTTCAAAACCATTGAGGATGACTTGGTGTCGGCCCTCATCCAGTCTGGTTGCATCCCGGAAAACCACGGGGAAGACATGAAGAAAATGTCTTTTCAGAGGTGTGCCCGGACAGACAAGGTAATAAGAGTGTAGTAGGAGTCCCTCACAGAGCTCATGTGGACATAGGGAACTGAATTCTGATCCTGACACAGCACTTACTGCGCTCTCTCTTTTTTCTGGTGTTTGTAATGTGTATTTCACGCAGTTGCCGCATTGATTCTTTTGCAATCAACCTCATGAATTTGTCACCATGCTGTTTTTTTCTTCCAAAGTGAAAGGGAGGGGAGGGGGAATTGTGGGGAAATCTGGATGAACCAAAAAATATTAGTGCAAGATTCAAGTCCGGAAGACCAACAAGATTTCCAGGGTACAAGCTTTTGAGAGTCCAAGCTCCCTTTGTCAGATACCTGCAGGAAGCTTTGGAAAATCATAGAATCATAGATTTGGAAGGGACCACCAGGGTTATCAAGTCCAACCCCCTGCACAATGCAGGAAATTCACAACTACCTCCCCCCCCACACCTCCAGTTACCAGAAGATGGCCAAGATGCCCTCCCTCTCTTCACCTGCTTAAGGTGTTGGTCTTTTAAGGTGCTAAATCTTGTTGGTCTTTTAAGGTGCTACTGGACTCGATTCTTGCTCTTCTACCACAGATGTAAAATAAGATGTTCCACAGGTTTTAAAAAAAGGTAAAGGTCCCCTGTGTAAGCACTGGGTCATTCCTGACCCATGGGGTGATGTCACATCCCGATGATTACTAGGCAGACTGTGTTTATAGGGTGGTTTGCCAGTGCCTTCCCCGGTCATCTTCCCTTTACCCCCAGCAAGCTGGGGACTCATTTTACCGACCTCGGAAGGACGGAAGGCAGAGTCAACCTTGAGCCGGCTACCTGAAACCGACTTCCGTTGGGATCAAACTCAGGTCGTGAGCAGAGCTTGGACTGCAGCTTACCACTCTGCGCCATGGAGTTCCTCCATAGGTTTTAGATCCTGTTATTTTTCTAAATCAGCTAGTCATTTTCTTCTATTCCACTGTTAATTTTGTGATCGATTCAGATGGAGACTAGCTAGTTTTTTGTGAGCCCGTGGACATGCGTAGAAATATTGGTGCAAAGACTTCTCTTTCTTTGAGCCGAGTTTGTTTAAAACAAACCTAACGTCGCTATTTTGCACGTTGTGTTAATTCCCCCCACCCTCCAAAAAAAAGAGGTACCAAATGATGGCTGGCAAGTACAGATTTAAAGGTTTCAATTTAGCATAATCTTGTAACTGTAGTGCAGTCTTCCTATCAGAAGGATTCCTACATATCTGAAGAAGTGAACAGTGATTCATGAAAGCTCGAATTGAAGTAAATGTTATTAGGATTTTTTGGGGGGGTGGGGGAGTTGGTGCCCCTACACTCTAGGCATCTGTGATTTGGACCCAGTGTTATTGTTGGTTTTCTTTGGTCTCTATCAGACTTTCGTCTCGCTAACATTTGTCTTTAAATCTGAATCAAATGCAGGGTGTCTCCGCGGCTGGACAAATTGTCTCTCTCAAGGTCTGGCTGATAGAAGATATCTTACGAAAAATTAACGACCACCTCCCTTCTCATATAAGAATTCTAGGTGAGGACCCAGTGGTTGGTTTGAAGAAGGGGAGGGTCTTAGGTACAAAACTGGGGGGGGGGATGACTCTGCTTTGAATGAGAGCCAGCGTGGTATACCGGTTAAGAGTGGTGGTTTGGAGTGGTGGACTCTAATCTGGAGAGCCGGGTTTGATTCCCCACTCCTTCACATGAGCGGCAGACGTTAATCTGGTGAACCAGGTTGGTTTTCCCACTCCTACACCTGAAGCCGGCTGGGTGACCTTGGGCTAGTCACAGCTCTCTCAGCCTACTTCACATGGTGTCTGTTGTGGGGAGGGGAAGGGAAGGTGATTGTAAACCTGTTTGATTCTTCCTTAAGTGGTAGAGAAAGTCAGCATATAAAAACCAACTCTTCATCAGAGTCGGAAGGGGCCATACAGGCCATCTAGTCCAACCCCGTGCTTAACGCAGGATCAGCCTAGAGCATCCCTGACAAGTGATTGTCCAGCCTCTGCTTAAAGACTGCCAGTGAGGGGGAGCTCACCACCCCCCTAGGTAGCTTATTCCACTGTCGAACAACTCTTACTGTAAATTTTTCCCCCTAATATCCAGCTGGTACCTCTCCGCCTGCAATTTAAACCCATTATTGTGAGGCCTATCCTCTGCTGCCAACAGGAACAGCTCCCTGCCCTCCTCTAAGTGACAGCATTTCAGATACTTCAAGAGAGCAATCATGTCCCCCCCACAACCTCCTCCAGACTAAACATTCCCAACTCCCTCAGCCTTTCCTCATAGGGCTTGGTCTCCAGGCCTTCTTCTTCTTCATCATCATCATCATCATCTTCTTGCCCAATAGACTGAATTGCTGCTGACCAGAAACCGACTCAGTCCCGAAATCTTGCTTATGGGTTTTCATTCTTTCCTTTGTAATTAGGGCTCAAAAGGGTCACGGGAGGATTCAACTCCAAGAACAAATGCGATGCCCGGACCTACTCGTACATGCTGCCGACGTTTGCCTTCGCCCACAAAGAGCATGATCCTCAGGACACTGCTTACCACCTGAGCCCAGAGACTCTGGAGATGGTCAACCGGCTTCTGGCTTGCTACAAGGGGACGCACAACTTCCACAACTTCACTTCTCAGAAGGGCCCCAAAGACCCCAGCGCCAAGCGCTATATCATGGAGATGTACTGCGAGGAGCCCTTTGTGAGGGACGGCATGGAGCTGGCCGTCATCAAGGTAAAGGGCCAGAGTTTCATGATGCACCAGATCCGGAAGATGATCGGCCTGGTGATCGCCATCGTGAAGGGCTACGCCCCGGAGTCTATCCTGGAGCAGAGCTGGGGAGAGGAGAAAGTGGACGTCCCCAAAGCGCCAGGCTTGGGCCTGGTGTTGGAGCGGGTCCACTTTGAAAAGTACAATCGGCGGTTTGGCAATGACGGCCTCCACGAAGCCCTGGAGTGGGCCGACGAGGAAGAGAAGATTACCGCTTTCAAAGAGCAGTATATCTACCCCACGATTGTCAATACGGAGAAGGAAGAGAAGTCCATGGAGAACTGGTTGGAAACGCTCTCCATCCACGACTTCAACTCCACTGCTTCTAGGACACGGGCGGACAACCAAGACACAAAGGTAACAGAAATGAAACTGCCCTTGCCAGCGTGGTGTAGTGGTTAAGAGCGGTGGACTCTGATCTGGAGAACCGGGTTTGATTCCCCACTCCTCCACATGAGCAGTGGAGGCTAATCTGGAGAACTGCATTTGTTTCCCCGCTCCTACACACAAAACCTGCTGTGTGACCTTGGGCCAGTCACAGCTCTCTTAGAGCTCTCTCAGCCCCACCTACCTCAGAGGGTGTCTGTTGTGGGGAAGGGAAGGTGATTGTAATCCGGTTTGATTCTCCCTTAAGTGGTAGAGAAAGTCGGCATACAAAAATCAACTCTTCTTCCTTGCTGAAATGGCCAACGGCCCTTGGTCTACCCTATTTAATCTCAGTCACTTCCAGTTAAGATTGAAGGTGGCAGGGCCAGGGTTTTCTCCCATATGCTCCTGCCCAGGAACTTAGATCACAGAGAGAGGCCCCCCCTGACTGTCCCATCAATCAAAGAAGCGTGTTTGGTGGGTACACGAGACAGGGCCTTTTCAGTGGTAGCCCCGCAATTACGGAACAACTTCCCCTGGGAGGTGCACCTGATCTCCTCACTTCTGATCTTTAGGAGGCAACTAGAAGACGGTTTTATTTAGGACTGCATTTGATTAATTTGGTGGCAGATTTACATTCTGGTTTTTATTGTTATTTTATTTATATTATAAATTGCCTTGGGTTCCTAAAGGTGGCTAATAACTGTTTTAAATAAATAAATAACCTCCAGGGAAGGAGAGCTCACCACCTCCCGAGGAAGCCTGAAAATACGCAGAACTTTATTAGAGAATGATCGTTAGAATATTTTACAATAGTATCAATTTTAAGGTAATAATTTTAATCGGGTTGTTTTTATTGATCTTGCACCTTTATTTGTACGGGCAGTCTGTGATTCTGCAGTGTAAAACTATTGAGTCTGGAAATTTCGATGTGTTGGCATGTGATTGGTCAGTTGACCGTATTAATAAATTTGATTTGATTTGACCTTGACCGGATCAAGGGTCTGATGCAGTATAAGGAGCTTCATATATGTTCATGTGACTTCTTCCAAGATAGCCGATGGATAGTTTGTTCTTTGCCTTTCCAGAACAGCGATCCTGAAGGGAGCGATGGATGCGGAGATGACTCGGACTGAAGTGGGACCCATTTCGGAGCATGATGGGTAACGAGCTGCCCAAATCCCAGCCAGCGGTTAGATGCCAGTCTTCTGCCAAGCGGCACTCTTTATCTGCTTCTTCGATGAATGTAACTAGTGACACGTGACTGGACCAAAGCAGGGAAGGAGAAAAGACAGACAGTACTGAAAATCGGTTGCCTGACTTCCACCTCTGTGGGCCGGAGGGTATGGAGCCTTTGTTCAGATTCAACGGAAGAAGACTTGTTTTGAAACATCAAATGAATTATGTCATTTTACTACCTTAAATATATAGGAGAAAATGATTGAGGAGTCCGACTGTGAGGAGGGCAAATTGTATTGTTTTTCCTTTTTCAAGGCCAAAGTTTCTCTCTCTGCGAGTTTTTTTTTTCCCCTGATTGTACTTTATTCAACTTGAACTGTGAGTACTGATGTTTTTGCAGTGGACTCCTGGATGCAAATTCTGGGCTGCAACACCGGATTCTGAATGTGGTCTATCCCACATCCCCTTTTCCTTTTAATGACTTAAATTGTACAGATTACAGGGATTTTTAAACTCCAAATTCTGTGGGGTTTTTTAGAAAAATAAAAGCTGCTTATTCCAAGATACCAGATATTACAAAACTCTTCCCTGCATCCCTGTATGTTAAATACTTTGGAGACAGAGCCCTGGATCTTTGTAACATTGAATGACATTTTATAAGAAGCAATACTGTGTGGGGTTTGCATCAAAGTGAAAAGCAACCCATTCCCCACATCTTGTCGGTTTCTAAGGTGCTGCTGGACTCTAAACACATCCCCAGATTTCTGATGCCGTTTCCCTTAATCAAGATTTATTTTGTCCGTCTGTTCTATTGGGTAGGGAAATTGATTCCAGTTCAGGGCATGGGCTGTCGGCGGCTGCTCCGTTGCACGCAAACATGCCCAGTAACCAGAATCTGAGAAATGTATGTTTCTGCCATGGCACCAACTGTCGATGTGGGGATGAGATGCAGCCTATATGCCACCAGACCCTTGTGGCATGTGGGAATGCTAATGAGATGAAGCATGCCAGCTAGGGTGCCTCTTCCCGACAGTAGGCCAGAGTGGGGGGAGACAAGGTATCTTGTGGGGTGAGACGGGGTGCTTTCGCACAGCATTTTCAATCCACTTTGCACATGAACACATGAAGCTGCCTTCTGAATCAGACCCTTGGTCCATCTAAATCAGTATTGTCTACTCAGACCGGCAGCAGCTCTCCAGGGTCTCAGGCAGAGGTCTTTCTCATCACCTACTTGCCTAGTCCCTTTAACACGAGATGCCGGGAATTGAAACTGGGACCTTCTGCCTGTCAAGCAGATGCTCTACCACTAAGCCACAGCCCCTCCCCACCGCACTTAGCCATCCTCCAATCCCGAGCAGAGAAACGTCAGCTGGATTTTACTGTGTGAAATGGCACAATCCACTTGCAAACAATCGTTAAAGCACATTTAAAATGTATTATTCAGGCTGTGTGAAAGCGCTTAGTTTTGGAGTATGTGTTTTTGTCCAAGCATTGAGGCAAACTAGGTATGTACCAGCACACCAGAATTCCAGGAGCACAGGCCAAGTCCAAGGGTTTTTTTTGTTTTGTTTTGTTTTTTTGGAGGAGAACTGGGTATTGGTAAACTTTCAGAGGCCAGGTGAGGCCCTATTCCCCTATGATCCATTTATATCACTCCAAATCTTTTTTTTTCCTTTTCAAAGCGTCAGTAGTACACAGCAGTGCCCTTACAAGAACATAAGAACCCTGCTGGATCAGACCATTGGTCCATCTAGTCCAGCATCCTGTCTCACACAATGGCCAACCAGTTCCTCTGGAGGTCCAACAACAGGGCCTAGAAGCCAAGGCCTTCCCCTGATGTTACCCTTCTGGCACTGGTATTCAGGGGTTTACTGCCTCTGAACATGGAGGTTCCCTTTAGTCGCCACGGCTAGTAGCCACTGATAGATCTCTCCACCATGAATCTGTCTAATCCCCTTCTAAGGCTGGCAAAAAGGTCTCTTTTCCCCTCAAGCAATGAGGGCGTCTTTCTTGCTGCCCCTCCATACCTGGAACATAAGGCCAGCTGTGTGTCCTTGGGCTAGTCACAGCTCTCTTAGAGCTTTCTCACCCCACCTACCTCACAGGGTGTCTGTTGTGGGGAGGGGGAGGGAAGGTGATTGTAAGCCTGACTCTTAAGTGGTAGAGAAAGTTGGCATATAAAACCCAACTCTTCCTCTTCTGCTGGGATTTCCCAAATCAAATTGGAAACCAAGGTGGAGGAAGTGTTACTCCTCTATTCCTATCTCTTTATAACCATCTTCAAGTACTAGAAGGGCTGTCATAGAGGATGGTGCCAAGTTGTTTTCTGTTGCCCCAGAAGGTCGGACCAGAACCAACGGGTTGAAATTAAATCAAAAGAGTTTCCATCTGGATATTAGGAAGAATTTTCTAACAGTGAGAGCAGTTCCTCAGTGGAACAGGCTTCCTCAGGAGGTGGTAAGTGCTCCTTCCCTGGAGGTTTTAAAGCAGAGGCTAGATGGCCATCTGTCAGCAATGCTGATTCTATGACCTTAGGCAGTTCATGGGAGGGAGAGCATCTTGGCCATCTTCTGGGCATGGAGTAGGGGTCACAGGGTGTGTGGGGGAGGTAGTTGTGAAATTCCTGCATTGTTCAGGGGGTTGGACTAGATGACCCTGGTGGTCCCTTCCAACTCTATGATTCTATGACTCTTATGATTCTTAACTTCCAGACCCTATCCTGATCTTAAAAGTTCTCTCACATTTATTGTAATTGGCTGGTGTAGCAACTGGCGCTTCTCTTAAGAAGCCTCCCCGCCACCATCTTTTCTTTTGGACCCAAAACAGAGTGGAAACTTTGATGGCGCACTTCCGACTGAAGCAGTCAGCCATACACCTAGGGTGTTCCGTTTGGATTGGGGGCATAGTAGTGGGACAGCCCCATTGCAAGGGTCCAGGGGTCTCCAACACTTAGCTCACCAGCTGCTGAGAGCAGCTCGTGCAAACCTGAAAAGAGCATGAGAGTGCTTTTTTCGAGTCTCAAAGACCTGGAAAGACTCAATGGAATTGCTGTCTCTCTGTGCTTGAAGGAAACGGGAACCAGCCCTGCATCTTGTGTCTGGGGAAAAGCAAATTAAATACATCAACAGGGAATAGTACGTGTTAGTAGCAGGGGATATTTTCTATTGCTTAGAAGTAGCTTTCGTTAAAGTGTGGCTGAGAATGAACCTTTGATTCATGGGACAGCTGGTGCCAGTCTGAGTAGACAATACTGACCTAGATAAACCAACGATCTGATTCAGTATAAGGCAGCTTCATGTGTATTACTTCCATGTGCTATCCCTGTTGATTTGGTTTCTCCAGCCTGATTTTCCCCCATATGAAATGCATGCATTGTTCAATATTATGTATACATCAGTGTTATATATTATTGTAGCCTAATTCCTGCCACTGTGAGCAATGGACTTACACCTAAGTAAGCATGCACAGACTTGCAAACTCCAGAGTTACTTTCCCCCTCTTCAGGAACGTATTTTAAAGGAACATGGGAAATTGTCATTCCGTGCGTCCTCTCTCACAGAATCTCATAGCGACACCTCGTAAAAACCCTATCATATGTCCAGGATTCCTTCTGGGGTTGAAAATCTCAGCTAAAACAGCTTTCTTTTAAAAAAAAAATTTTAAATTGTTTTTCATTTAATATCATAACATGTAAATAAACAGATAATACTAAGGTTATTATAAAACAGTTCAAACATGTAACATTATTAATAATAACAAAAGAAAAGTTGGACTTCCCCCTCACTCTCTTCTATCTTAAAATAAATTGTGTATACCTTTGCTAATAGTACTAATTATATTTTAATTAATAGTACCCCCTTATATTTTAATTAACAAATCTGCTAAGACAGCTTTCTGACTTCCCCAGAGTTTATAATTATTGCTTTAAATTTGTGTTGCAAATTTTAAAATACCATGTAACTAACTGGTAGCTAGTAAAAAAAAAAGAGAGAGAGAGAGAGAGCAGACTATAAATAACCCAACAAGACTCCTTGGATACTTCTGCGTTTCCAAATAAGGCGCTCCAAACCAACCAGCCAACCAACCTGTTCCAGCATCAATTATGTCCCTCCGGGGCTCCTGTAGCCATTACAACCTCCCTGCCTTCTCCTATTAGGAGTCTCTGATTAATGGTATGGCCCGCAGCCCCCCCCCCTCGGAACTTTCATTTGGTATTCGCCAATGGAATCGCTCCAGCTTGGAGCTCACGAATGGTATCCAGCTAGGAAACGAACCTCCCTATGGCAGGTCACAAGTGGTATCGCCCTCTATAGAGATGCCCTGGAAGGAACGCTGGAAGCGCCTAAGTGAGATTGCGAAAGGGTGGGGAGAGCTACGGAGGTGATAGGAGAACTTTGCACGGACAGAGAGCTGTAAGGCGCGGGGGAATCTCTCCAGGTGTGCGGAGCGGCAGTTTCCATGCCACCCTTTCCTTGCACCCCCGGGCAGGGCTGCTGCGCCCTTAACAGGTGCACGGCAGCCTGAAACAGAAGCGCTGACGCTTTTGCAACATTGCGCTTCCTTCCTCGAGGGAAACCCGCAGGACAAAGGCGGCGGCGCCTTCCTTTGCAGACGCCGCCGTTGCTGAGCTGCCTGCTCCTTTGGAGGCCGCTGCACCTGTTGGATTTCTGCTTTGCACGACCAGAAGGCGGCCAAGAAAAGATGGTAACTTCTACTCCCCCCCTTTTTTTGGGGAAGGGGTCTATCCCCTTCCTTCCTTCCTCAATTGGACTCTATGGCATTGAAGTCCCTCCCCTCCCCAAACCCTGCCCTCCTCAGGCTCTGCTCCCCAAATCTCCTGCCGGTGCCAAAGAGGGACCTGGCAACCGTAGTTGGGAAATACCTGGAGATTTTGGGGGTAAAACCTAGGGTTGCCAACCTCCAGGTACTACACAAGAAAAGAAGGCTCAGTGCTGTAAGGATAATTGGAGCAACCCAAAACAGCACTATAACACTATAAAGCAAATAAGTTAGTGTTAGTGTAAATTTTGTATCTGTTTGTACTCCCTTTGTATATGCTGTATATATTTATTCACTTTGCACTTTATAAAATTCACTTATTTGCTTTATAGTGTTATAGTGCTGTTTTGGGTTGCTCCAACCTCCAGGTACTAGCTGGAGATCTCCTGCTATTACCACTGATCTTCAGCTGATAGAGATCAGTTCCCCAGGAGAAAATGGCCCCTTTGGCAATTGGACTCTATGGCATTGAAGTCCCTTCCCGTCCCCAAACCCTGCCCTCCTCAGGCTCCATTCCCAAAATCTCCAGATATTTCCCCACCCAGAGCTGGCAACCCTATGATATCTGCATTAGTTTAACTGAGGGCTGATTCAGGCATGCAGGAAAAGGAAGAAACGAAGAGGCAATGAACCCAGCCTGCAGTGGGGTGAATTCTAGCTTTGGGTGTTCCTAAAAAGAAGGCCTATGCAAACAGATAATTACCACCTATGGCAGGGGTGGGGAACGTCAGGCCCGGGGGCCGTTTAAGGCCCGCGAAATCATTTGGTCTGGCCCTTCGTGGGGCCTGACAGATCTCTAGCTCAGAAGGATCTAAGACTGGCCATCTGCCCCCTCCAGTGGACAGGAGTAGCCTCTATTCAAGGCAGATGTGAGTTTGCCAAGAAAAGGAACCTTTCCCCCCCCCTTGCAGAAGTCATTTGCTATGGAGCTGGTAGGACCGCCCAAGAAACTGTGTTAACCCTTTCCCACCCAGGCCATGGAGAAACTTATTGGTCGGCTAATTTTTAATTTGATAATTTTGTATGGCTCGCGAATTATGTTATAAATATCAAAATGGCCCTTGGGTGAAAAAAGGTCCCCCACCCCTGACCTATGGGATTAGCTTGTTTATTTGTGGTGCTGGGTTTTTTTCTATTTGCAAGGAGTTCACAGAGTTTTCCAAAATGTGCTTCTTCTAGAGTGCTCCGTTATACGAATTGCCCATGTTCTTCACACAACGCGTAGTTAAATTGTGGAACTCCCTGCCCCAGGATATGGTGATGGCTGCCAACATGGAAGGCTTTTAAGAGGGGAGTGGACATGTTCATGGAGGAGAGGGCTATCCATGGCTACTAGTCAAAATGAATACTAATCATGATGCATACCTATTCTCTCCAGGATCAGAGGAGCAGGCCTATTATATTAGGTGCTGCGGAACACAGGCAGGATAATGCTGCTGCAGTCATCTTGTTTGTGGCCTTCCTAGAGGCACCTGGTTGGCCACTTTGTGAACGCCCCAAAAACCTCCCGCTGGTGGCAAAGAGGGACCTGGCAGCCCTACACATGAGGAATATATGAAGCTACCTTCTGCTGAATCAGACATGTTCCTTTTATCATTTCCACTCTTTTTCCCTGCAAAAACAGCTGATTGGTACATCACATGAAGGTTGCCAGCTCTGGATTAGGAAATACCTGGATATTTTGGGGGTGGAGTTTGGGGAGGACAGGGTTTGGGGAGGGGAGGGACCTCAGCAGGGTATAATGCCATTGAGTCCACCTTCCAAAGCAGCCATTTTCTCCAGGAGAACTGATCTGGAGATCAATTGTAATAGTGGGAGGTCTCCAGGTGCCACCTGGAGGTTGGCAGCCCTGTGTGAAACATTAGTTCAGATTAATTGTGGTTAATGAACCAGCTTCAAACTGTGGTTTTAGATCCAGGTTTGATGCAACCTGACCATTTTTATTGGGATGGTCAGTCTTTTGGATAACAATGGTTTAATTAAACTGTGGTTTTGAATGACATCTGAATTGCGCCGCAGTATGGAGTGTAGTTTTGAGTGACTTCTTACAAGCCTTGGTTTCCTCAGCCTTACTCCAGGGGCACTCTGGCTGGTAGTGTGCCTTGGCATTGCCTGAGGAGATATGAAAATCTTGCTCTGCTCCCTCCCCACTAGGAGCCTCGGTTTCCTTTGGGGCCTACAGTTTTGAGCAAACATTATATTTCCAAATGCAGAATTTTGCTTCTGGCTCTGTATGTATTTGTCTCGTTAGGAGATGTGGAAAGTGTATGTGCATGTGTCTAAAAATCAGTGTGCTTCCTTTCCAGCAGCCTGCATTTATTTTAAAACGAATATTGCCAAAATATGAGATAACGTAGCAAAACTGGAGGTGCTGAAATGTGATGTAAGTCTGAGCAAGCAGTGAAACAGAGGGTGGCGTTGGTATCAACAGATGTTTTCATAAGCGCTGAAGGTAAATATATATATGTAATTTGTTTAATACTTCTATCCATCTAATGTTTTAGTTCAAGGTGTCTTACGTGACTTCCTCCACTTTTAACCTCACAACAACCCTGTGAGGTAGGTTAGGCTAAGAGTGCGTGACTGACCCAAATTCACCCAGCAAGCTTCCTTGGCCAAGTGGGAATTTGAACCTGGGTCTCCTAGAGCCTAGGTCAACCCTTACCACCGTACCACATGGTTCCTTTTACATTTCAAGTGCATTTCTTCGAAGGCTGATTGGGGAGAAAATGGGCTTCAGTGGATCTGCTGTTTTTGGTGATGAATTGAATTACATAAGAGGTTTCTTGAAGTAGGCCGAATTACCAGCTACCCATCAGCCAGTGCGTGTCTCTCCCCCATCCACCCTCTTATATATGCAACTCTTGCGCTATAAAGCTAAAATACATTTTTGGCTACCTTGCAAGTTTCAACTCTTGCCTCTTGTGAATGGAACGGATTGGATTATTTATTACATTATTTATTTACGTCCACCTTTCTCACTGATACTCAAGGCGGGTTACACAGTGTAGGTCAAATGGCAGTCAACAGGATGGGGCATCCAATAAACAAAGTAATGTGGTTTGGATTGCTAAGATCTGGAAACCAACAGAAATTTGGAAAAAAGAGCTGAGGCAAAGCTTAAGTATTAAGATGACAAAGTAGAATCATACTTGCACTATTGGAAATCCTACACAATCATCATACCGTGAATTTTAATGCTCTATGCAATTTGCATTGAATTGTGCACTTCTCTCTCCTCTGTTTTTGTTTTATTTTTTAGCCACTTGAACTTCTTCCAGATTACAGGTGCTGAATATGGAGCTTAGACGCCATCTCAGCAAGTCCAAACTCAGATCCAGGTATGCAGAATGCAATGATCCCTGAAGACATCTCCATGAAATGGTGTTCATGAAGACAAGGTCTTTGGGACGGAAATGTTTCACAACTTCAGGTGCACCAGGCTGTGATCCGGAAACCAGCTACTTGGGAAGGAATAGCTGTGATAAAATGTCTCCTCAAGATCGCGTTCCACCGGAAGAACTCTGAGATGTGGGCTGGATCCAAAGACTTTATGGCATTGTACCCCACTGAGGTCCCTGTCCTCCCCAGGCTCCACCCCGAAATCTCCAGGAATTTTCCAACCTGGATCTGATTTCCCTACCCCCACATCCCCCACTGGTGGCCGGGGACAGACGGACATGGCAACCCTAGCTGGTGATGACCTTCAGTGTCACTGAGAATAGCTGATGCGCTGCTGCCCCCACCTTGCTGGGCCCCTGCTCTGCAGTGATTAAAGCCATTAGAGTTGGTATCCTAGGCAGGGCTTTGTTGGTGTTGGTGCCCAGACTATGGAATGCTCATCCTCAGGAGAACCTCCTTGTCTTCAGGTGACGGGGTCAGATAGAATCGTACAGTGTGCAATTTCTGTTTCCGTGTACAGTGTAAATGAAAATTTAGATTTCTCCTCCCTTTTTTCCTCCCTCCACCTCCAAAGTGTGATAGAAACTTGTAAATATCTTTATGAACACAACACATTTGTACTTGACCAGTAGGATTGGAAGAACTTGTGTTGTGTCCTACCTGAAGGTGTAATAAAGTGTACTTTTTAATAACATCCTCTGTGTCGTTTGGTCTGAACTCCAGGTCCTTTAGATCAAAGTTTCTTAAACTCTGGGATTGTGGGGTCGCGTAACTGAATGTGGGGGTCACGAAAAATTTGGCAACAGGATACATTTCTTTATGATTTATTATCAGTAAATGTTTGGTATACCTATTTTATATACCTATATAAAACATAGGTATATAAAAATTTCTCGGGCGAAAAGGGGTCGCAAGTGGGAAAAGTTTAAGAAGCCCTGTTCTAGTCCAACCTCTGCTCAGTGCAGGATCAGCCTAAAGCATCCCTGACAAGTGTTCGTCCAGCCACTGCTTGAAGACTGCCAGATGTTTCTGCTTCAAAAGGCACTGTGGGGGGTGGGAGGGAGATTTGCTGGAACTGGAAGCTGCTCTGATGCTACCATTTTGTTTTATCATTTAAATTCTGTACTGTTTTAATATCGGCTGACACTTTGGCAACTGTATTTTTTTAAAGGTATTGTTGAAAGCTTGTTGGGTGACCTTGGGCCAGTCACACACACTCAGCCTAACCTACCTCACAGGGGTGTTGTGAGGAGAAAATGGAGGAGAGGTGAAAGATGCTAAACCGCTTTAGGTCACCATTGGGGAGAAAGGCGGGGTATAAATAAAGGCAATAAACAAAATAAATCTTGGGTGGTATTTGCAGGGCACAGGTGTTGTGAACAATGAAAACAAGCCTTGTATTTTGATATTAAGGCTGCAGTCCAGTGTGTATATACTTGAGAGTAAGCCCTTGTTGAGACCGCCCTCCAAGTTAACACACATAGGATTGGGTTACACAACTGCAGTTTTATTTGGAAGGAGGGTTAAATTCCACTGGAAGCACTAGGGCTTACTTCTGAGTAAACCAGATTAGGGTCAGATTAAAAAAAATATTTTGGCATTTTTGGTATTCTGTTTCCTTGTGAAGACATGGTTTGTTTGTTTTTCCCTGGATCTTTAGCGATACAATTTTTAAAAAATTGTATGTATTGCATTTATTAGTTTGAATGAGGCAACTGGTGACCAACCCAAATGGATTTGTCAGTTGTCTGCCTGCTTTGATTTACCTACATCTTACTGTTAAAAGCACAGGCCAGTGGGCAACCTGATTTTTCAGGACACTGATCAGGTCCCACAAGTAGTGCTTCAGCACTGCTGATGTACTAGGTGTTCTCAAACCATCCCTTGGTAAGTTTTTGTTTTTAAAAAGGCTTGTCCCATATTGGAAACCGTCACTGATGTTTACAAATTATTATTAGAAATGGAACTCCTTGGAACATGTAGAGAGGCAAGGTAGTGTCTCTCTGGCTTCAAGAGCTGAAAGTCTTTGAAGGCGAAGAAGAGTTGGCTTTTATATGCCGACTTTCTCTACCACTTAAGGAAGAATCAAATCGGCTTACAATCACCTTCCCTTCCCCTCCCCACAACAGGACACCCTGTGACGTAGGTGGGGCTGAGAGAGCTCTAAGAGAACTGACTGGCCCAAGGTCACTCAGCTGATTTCATGTGGAGGAGTGAGGAATCAAACCCGGTTCTCCAGATTAGAGTCCACCGCTCCAAACCACTACACACCATGCTGTCTTTCTTTGGAGGTAACTTTTTCAAAATAAAGCCTCAGTTTAATCTACAAATATAGCAAAATAGACTGGAATAAATGTTTGTGTAATTATTTATTTGTTCTAATGTGTTACAATGCTATGTAAAAATGATTTAGTGATACTTGGTAATAAAATGACTTACTGTAATGGTACAGCATGGACTCTCGTAACTTCTTTAATTGCCTCGTTAGAATTATTTAGCAGAGCGCTTTAGAAAACTATATGTTTTCTACAAACAAACTGGTTCTAGGTATTTCTTTTAATATGAAACTAAATTGATTCTGTGGTTGTGTGTCTTGCTCTAAAAAATACACCCACAACATTCCCACCTCCCCTTCTGGTTAATTTTTATGGATTTAAATGGACTTCATGCCTTAAATGTTTTTTTTTGTTTTTTTTTTAATTATAACTCAATCTCTACCACTTTCCTTTTAAAATGAAATCATATTAGGGCTCTTGTTTAATTCTCCTTTAGCTCTAATAACACACCATAATCTTAATTTCTAGCATAAGTAGTTATCCAAACTTGCTCTAACTAGTAAAATTTAAAATGAGGTACAAAACTTGTCCCTGCGACAGAAATTAAATGGACATAAGTCTGACATCAGAAACCACAACATTCAGAAACCAGTGGGAAATATTTTAACCTTCCGGAACATTTGGTTGCTGGTTTAAGAGTAGCAATTCTCTTACAAAGGGATTTCAAAGGGAGATTAGAAAGAGAGACTGCTGAATGACCAATGGTAATTTCTCCCTGTCTACTACCCCTCTGCATATCACACCCAATCCAATGACGCCTGCTCATGTCATTGACTTGCTTTTGACATTTACATTGCGATAGTGCGTCTAATTCACTCAATGACAGATGGAATCACATTCTAGCTGTATCTGAAAAAGGGAGCAGCGGCTCACGAAAGCTCCTACTCTGCCAGAATTTTTTTAGTCTTTAAGGAGCCACTGGACTCTTTTCTATTGCTATTGACAGACTAACGCCGCTACCCATCGCAATCTCCCTAAACAGAGCTACTCCAGTTTAAGCCCACAGATTTCAATGAGTTTGTGTGTGTTAAGTGCTGTCAAGTTGCTTCCGACTCATGGCGACCCTATGAATCAATGTCCTCCAAAATGTCCTATCTTTGACAGCCTTGCTCAGATCTTGCAAATTGAAGGCTGTGGCTTCCTTTATTGAGTCAATCCATCTCTTGTTTGGTCCAGTAGCACCTTAAAGACTAACAAAAATATGTTCTGGTAGGGTATGAGCTTTCCTACACGGAAAAGATATGGAAGAATTTAAAATAACATGGGCGAAGGCCGTCACATATTGGGATAAACTGGCAAAAATGGATTTTACTAAATTAGTGGGTTATAGAAACAGGTTTTGTATATTCTTTATATTATCGTTAATAATGATATCTTTAAAACTGTTTAGACACTTCTTCGGAAGTCCGGTGATGGGTCACTTTTTATGGTGGGTGGAGGGGCAAAGGGGTTCTCTGAATTTTCTATTTCTTTTTAATTTAGATTGTATTAATGCAGATTATTTCATTGATACTCTTTTGTATTTTCTTTTATATTTTTTATTATTATTTTATTGTTTGTTTTATTTTGTGTTATAAAAATAAAAAAATATATACACAAAAAAAAAAGTGAGCTGTGGCGCACGAAAGCTCATACCCTGCCAGAAAATATTCTTGTTAGTCTTTAAGGTGCTACTGGACTCTTGCCCTTTTCTACTACACAAAACTCTGTTTAGGATCGTACAGCTTAACCCCCCTCCCCTTTAAAGTTAGCGGCGCCGTGAGCTCCCTTAAGTCCCTCCCCCTCTCCGCATGCGCAGTAGGATAAACGAAGCCGCCCGAGACAGCCTTTTCCCTTTTTGTGCAAACGCGAAGAGGGGGGGAGAACGGGGACGTCGGCGGGTTGTCCCTCGCCGGCGCTCGTAAGCGGCGGATGCTCCTGTATTCGGTCTCCCCCCCCCCGTCTTCTCCGGGCCAGTTTCCTGTGAGGAGCGAATGGCTGAAGCTGGGCCCGGCTTCGCAGCGGTAAGTGAGACGCGGCGGCCGAAGCCGGCGGGGCTCGGCGTGGCCCCGGCTCCCTCGCGAGGGGCTCGGTCGAGCCGGCCGGTGGTCTGAGGGCAGAAGCGGAGGCTGTAGGCCGCGCGTCGCTCTGGCCCGCCTGAGAGGACCCACCAGGCCCGGAACGCGGCCCCCCCCCTTGACTGTGGAAGAGTTAACGGGGGCCGGAGAGGGACAAGACGGGCCGCGGCCGTTGCGCGCGCTGCCTCGGTCGGGGATTGGGAAGGCGGAAGGAACCTACGGGGAGCGGTGTAGCGGTTAGAGCGTCGCGCTCGGCTCGGGGAGACCCGGGTTCGAATCCCCGCTCTGCTGCGAAGGTCGGTGGGTGAACTTGGGGCCGTTCGCTGTGGCTTTGGCTCTCCTCTCGGGGTGGTTGTGGAGAGGAACGCGTGAAGCTGCCTTCTACTGAATCAGTCCCTTGGTCCATCGAAGTCAGTATTGGCTGGTCAGACTAGCAGCCGCTCTCCAGGGTCTTTCCCATCACCTACTCGCTTAGTCCCTTGAACTGGAGATGCCGGGGATTGAACCTGGGACCTCCTGCATGCCAAGCAGAGGCTCTACCACTGGACCACAGCCCCTCTTCCATGGCCCTCCAGTCCAGGGTCTCAGGCAGGGGTCTTTCACATCACCTACTTGCCTGGTCCCTTGAACTGGAGATGCCGGGGACTGAACCTGGGACCTTCTGTAAAGTGGACGCTCTTCCACTGAGCCACAACCCCTCCCCATGGCTCTCCAGGGTCTCAGGCTGAGGTCTTTCACATCACCTACCTGCCTAGTCCCTTTAATCAGAGATGCTGGGGATTGAACCTGGGACCTTCTGCATGTAAAGTGGAGGCTCTTCCACTGAGCCACAGCCCCTCCCCATGGCTCTCCAAGGTCTCAGGCAGGGTTTTTTCAGATCACCTACCTGCCTAGTCCCTTTAATCAGAGATGCTGGGGATTGAACCTGGGACCTTCTGCATGCAAACCGGATGCTCTACCACTGAGCCGCAGCCCCTCCCCTCTAACAGGGGCAAGGAGAGCCATGATATGGTGCTCAGAGCAGGGTTAACAATATGATAGCTGTGACCAAAAAATATGTTTTTTTACATGAGATGCGCTGGCTCCCAAAAGTTTTCCATAGTACCGTAGAGTTGGAAGGGACCACCAGGGTCATCTAGTCCAATGCAGGAAATTCACAACTACCTTCCCCCCTACACCCCCAATGACCCCTACTTCACGCCCAGAAGATGGGGGGGGGGGAAGCCCTTCAGGATCCCTGGCCAATTTGGCCTGGAGGAAAATTGTTTTCTGACCCCAAAGTGGCGATTGGCACTACTCTGGGCATGCAAGGAGGGGCCACGAAAGTGCCACAATAAGTTGGTTTATACATTTTTCAGAAGCTGAGACTCTTCAGTCCATTCTTTTGGCTGCAGGGAGAGCCATGTACTGCACTCCTGAGCTCAGAGCAGGGTTAAAAATATGATAGATGTGACCACCCCAAAAAGATGGTCTTTTGTGAACCAGAACATCTGTTAGGAAAAGTTTTGTGCCTTAATTAATTGGGTAGTCTTTCAGGAGCTGAGACTCTTTCACTGGTAATTTTGGCTGCAGAACAAGGCTAGCCCTGTAGAATCTACCTCACGGGGCTATTGTCCACTTAAAATAGGGAAGGGGGATTATATATGTCTTTGAGGTGCTACATTCAGTAAATAATTAAAACAGGAGGGGGATTTATGTATGCCACTTTGCATTCCATGGAAGAAGAATGGAGTCTTAAAAAGACTTATTTAGACTTTTAAATAAAAACTTTGGGGGGTATCATCTTGAATACATTGGGAAAAGGGCAGGATAAATTATATAGGAAGGCCTCTCTTAGTTGGATCAGGGCGTCTTAAAAACTGCTAAATTTTACTGCTAAGAGATCTAGTTTGTGAGAAACATTGCAAGAACTTAAATTAGCTCAGTGTAACTGGGGATGCTGTCAATTCAGTGCTTCAATGAGTTTCAGCCAGAGTAATTCTGCATAGGCTGGTCCTGTGTGTTATCTCTGGTTACTGGTGGCTGTTGGGTGCTGTGCTTATGTAGCTGAACCCTACACGGAAACATCACACTCAGTTCTGTGTGCTTTGCATGACCGTTCGGCTGTTTACATTTTTTCTTAGTGACACTGTGTGAGCGTGTATAGGTGCAGAGTTACTCGAGTCCGAGTCTATTTGTTTAAGCTGGGACAGGATTAACTCTGCACAGAGTTGCACCGTTAAGAGGTTTCAGAGTGCCAAAAGACTCCTGTTTTTAAAAACAAGCTCACATGTCTGCTGGGGAGATTTAGAAGTGCTTTCCAATGGTACAAGTGACTGCAAGGGTCACAGTCTGGGGGGTGGGGGAAAACCTCAGCCTGATTGTAAATAAACAACAGAACTCCTGTCTGTTTCCTATAATTGTTTTCCCAAACTTAAACAGCACATCAGATAACATCTCTTTGCGGAGGAAAAAACTTTTAATTAAAGAGAAACAACAGCCACAGTACATAATTAGGAAAATTCAAACAGAATGACATATATGGAGGCCATGGGTTTATGTTCTTTCATTCTGTTAAAATTCAAAACAGCAGAAAATAATGATGAGAGGGAGGGCATCTTGGCCATCTTCTGGGCATGGAGTAGGGGTCACTGTGTGTGTGTGTGTGTGTGTGTGAGGTAGTTGTGAGTTTCCTGCATTGTTCAGAAGGTTGAACTAGATGACCCTGGTGGTCCTTTCCAATTCTGATTCTAATTTTCTAAAGCTTCAGGTGGGAAGAGAAACGTTACCAGTTTACCGCTTTCAGTAAAAGCGCTATTCTCGGCTACGCTTGACCATAAAATATCTTTTATTAATGCTTTAAGAAAAGCGAGAAATCTTGACTTCTGGGAAACTCAAGTGTTACGTCAGGGACAAAACTGCCTCTCTCCTGGGGAGGTCTGGGTTGATAGGTGACCACTAATTTTGGCTGGCTTCTAAGGCCTTTTTTAATGAGCACATTTCCTATTATTTTGTGCCCAATATTCTGAAGAAACACAGACTTCATGGAGAACAAAGGAGTGAATGTGAAAATGTCCTTTGATTGCAGAGCAATTTTAATAGCACCTTCACACAGCACATAGGTTCAGGTGATTATTCTAATTAGTTTTGTGTTAACAGGGAAGACAACTTAATAGTTTTAGTGGGGCAGAGGGAGATTTTAAAAAAATTATTAATTTATACACATCCAGAATTTACATGGTGCTTTAGAGGGTAACATGCAAAAAAGGGAGGTTTTTAGTCTGAGGAACTTGAATTTAAATTTCTGCAGTAGCTTAGAAAATAAAGAGCAGGGAGAAGCGAGAGTAACAAACCGAGAAATGGGAGTATTGTTCAGCCAAACACAATATGTTTACTGAGTCAGAAGGATGTTTCCCTTAACAGAATTTCTTATTTCTTTTTTATAGTTTGAGAACATTAAACAAAGGCGATAATGCACCATGGGAATGGACCTCAAAATGCGCAACGCCAACTCCAAAGGTCCCGCTCCTTCACCGGCAGCGAGAGCGAAGATCAGCAAGCGAATCTGCCGCAGTCCCCTGCGGCGTCCTTTGCTCCTTCCGCCAGCCCGTCTGCACCACAGTCTCCCAGTTACCAAATCCAACAGTTCATAATGAGCAGAAGCCCCGTGGCCGGCCAGAACGTTAATATCACCCTGCAGAACGTTGGATCGGTAACTGCAGGAAACCAGCAGATCACGCTTACCCCTCTGCCGATCCCAAGTCCGACATCCCCCAGTTTTCAATTCAGTCCTCAGCAGAGGAGGTTCGAGCATGGATCGCCCTCCTATATCCAGGTTACTTCGCCGCTGCCCCCCCAGGTCCAGTCTCAAAGCCCCACGCAGCCCAGCCCTGTGCCCGTTCAGTCCTTATCAAATGTTCGGGCGGGTACCCCCGGGCCTGGTTTGGGCATGTGCAGCCAGAGTCCAACGCGAGGCTTCGTGGATGCCAGCGTGCTCGTCAGGCAGATCAACTTGAGTCCTTCGAATGGCGGGCACTTTGTGTATCAGGAAGGATCCGGGATCGCCCAGCTCTCTCAAGGGACTGCTGCTCAGGTGCAGCTTTCCTCTCCCGGAGCGCCTGCAACGGTGAGAGAGCGCAGGCTGTCGCAGCCCCACTCACAGACTGGAGGCACCATTCACCACCTTGGACCACAGAGCCCCGTGGCCAGCGGGGCAAATATCCAGCCTTTATCGAGCCCCGGTCACATTACGACGAACAACCTGCCGCCGCAAATTAGCAACATCATCCAAGGCATGCAGCAGCAGCAGGTCCTGCAGGGGCAGCAGCTGAGCAGGCCCTTGGGGTACGACCGGACTCCTGGCAGCCTGATCGCTGGTGTGGGTGGGCCACCGACGTTCGGGATGACATCGCCACCCCCTCCCACGAGCCCCTCCCGAGCCAGCATGGCGCAGGGGCTGACGAGCCTCCCCCTTGCCCCTTCGGTGTGCGCGGTGGTGAAGAAGCACAAGAAGCTGGAGGAGATCCCCCCCGCGACTCAAGAGACCGCTCAGATGAGGAAGCAGTGTTTGGAGCACCACCTCAAGCAAATGGAGGTCTTGAAAGAAACTTTCAAGGAGTACCTGATTGAGTTGTTCTTCCTGCAACACCTTCAAGGGAACATGATGGACTTCTTGGCGTTTAAGAAGAAGCTCTGCATGCCGTTGCAAGCATATCTGCGGCAGAATGACCTGGATTTGGAGGAGGAGGAGGAGGAAGAGCAATCTGAAGTTATCAACGACGAGGTAAGACCCTTGACTGTTTTTAATCATGTAAAAGTGTCGTTTTAAATTTAGAATTGACACCAGCTCTCTGATCCTGCAGTCCTAGGCATATGGACATGGTCCAGTTGAAACCAGTTAGACTTCTTCCAATAAATGTGGTTAGGGTCAAGTTGCAACGCTTTCCTTGGGCCAGGAGACACCTCATCAGCTGCTACTGCAGCGATCCGTAACTGTTTTGTGGCAAACTGGGTGTTCTGGGGAAGTATTTAGGGTTAAATCTATTCATTTTATTTACTATATTTGTATGCTGCCATTCAACCATGGAAGCTCCCAAGGCAATTAACAGTACAACCCCCCAAAGAAAAGATAAATGAACTGTGGTGATAGAAAGCTGAACCCCGGGGTACGTTGGGACGACTGCCACCCTAGATGTTTGGGGCGCTTCTGTTTTCCTCCTCAGACAAACTATGGGGAACCCCCTCTCCAGAAAAAATGTGCTGCAGAGCAAAGCCCTAAAACACCAAATGTTGGTCTTGCCTTGGAGACAGAGCCATTTTGTTATACAGCTGATTTTCAGCTTCACTGCATGCATGCTTTACATTCTTAGAAAGCCTGTCTGATGATCGATAACAGTCTGTTGGGGTTGTATTGGAAAGGCTGGCACTCAGCTGTTGGATTAGCCATTACAGTTTGCCAGGTGACCTCAGCTAGGAGCCAGCCTTAACCTATAAAAAAGGGGCCGTGGCTCAGTGGTAGAGCATCTGCTTGGCATGCAGAAAGTCCCAGGTTCAATCCCCTGCATTAAAGGATCATGCAGTAGGTGATGTGAAAGACCTCTGCCTGAGACCCCGGAGAGCTGCTGCCATTCTGAGTAGACAGTGCTGACTTTGATGGGCCAAGGGGCTGATTCAGTATAAGTGTTCAAAACTGGGGACGTAGGGAAGCTCTTATGCATGCTGTCCTCAGCTCCTGAGAGGAAGGGCCAGGATACAAACGTAGTAAATAAAATAATACTTGAAGGAAAGGGTTTTTAGAGCTTAGAAAATAAACAACGAAACCTCTTAAAAGAAATGTCACTATAATGTAGAGATTTTCCTTCTTTCTATTTTCTGTTTCAGCTCAGAGTGTCGTCAACAGAAATTATTTTAACATGTAAACAAAACTTAAAGAGTTTTAATGCATGATTATCATCGCACACAGAAAATATGTGTGAACTTTTGGAGTTCTTTCTTAGAAACTTATTTTTTCATAGAAGCCTAACTTTTTTTTTTAAAAAAGTGATGGTATAACTTCCACAGTGATAACAACAACAAGAAAGAACCCGGAAGTAGTTTTAATTGAGGTTTCAGTTGCCTGGAAAATTGTTATTGAACGTCAGTTGAGTTTTGGAAGCAGGCAAGGAAGAAAGGTTTTGCTTTTTGTTTTGGAAATCCCACTGGGCCTTTCAAGCCCGGCATTGCTCTTGCTTAAAGATAACAAGCCTAAAGCTCGTCATTTAAAAAATAAACCAGTGGTATATTAAAGTAATTTAAATACATTTGTGAGCTTGCAAGCTGCCTTGAGCAGGACTTGCAAGAGGTGGCATAGAAATATCCTAAATAATAAATAATTAGTGTCTCTACAGGAGCCCAAAGTTGCTCTTGCTAAAGATGTCGAGGTTAAAGCCTGTCGTTTTTAAAAACAGTGGTATATTAAAGTGATTTGAATACATATGTGAGGTTAGCATCGAGCTAATTGCAAGCCGCCTTGAGCATGACACACAAGAGGCAGCATAGAAATATCCTAAATAAAAAATAATCAGTATCTCTACTGAAACTTATTTGTACAGCTGCATCCTGGCTGGTGGTCCCATATTTTAAAGCCATGTTGCATTACAGCCCCACTGAGCATAATGGAGTAAACGTCTGTGGGTCACAGTAAGGGTTCCTTTACTTGATGCCACAGCTCCAGACTCTTTTTCAGAGGGTTGTGCAGCAGCGTAGTCTGACAGTCCTACCAATATAGAGCCAGCGTGGTGTAGTGGTTAAGAGCAGTGGTTTAATCTGGAGAACCGGGTTCGATTCCCCACTCCTCCACATGAGCGGCGGAGGCTAATCTGGTGAACTGGATTTGTTTCCCCACTCCTCCACGAGAAGCCAGCTGGGTGACCTTGGGCTAGTTATACTCTCTCAGCTTCACCTACCTCACAGGGCATCTGTTGTAGGGAGGGGAAGGGAAGGTGATTGGAAGCCAGTTTGAGTTTCCCTTAAGTGGTAGAGAAAGTCGGCATATAAAAACCAACTCTTCTTCTGTTCCTGAATTGTAAACCCCTTCAGTTTTCTAGATTGGAGCTGAATTGGTCACTCATGTTGCCGGAAGTTGTGATTAGCCGCCCTACCCACGTGCATAGATCTCTTTATTTCAGAGGGAGATTTTAATTTTTGTTTATGGCCATATGCGTTAGAATGCCAAAGGGAATGCACGGTTGATTTGCAAGACGTCGTTTCCCAGAGAGGCGTGCGTTTTGTTTGCAAGCTGCTACTTCATTGGAAGTGTCAAGTTATATTGTACATACATTGCTGTTTTGAGTGCAATCTGTTGAAGCTCTTTAATGGTGGAGTTACTAGTAGTTTAATGACCTATTTACTTCTGGGTTTGAGGTGCAGGGAGATCTGTGAATGGATTTGCCCAGGAATATTTTTTTAATGGTAAATAGGAGGCTTGCCCTTAATGGTAAATAGGGTGCCTTGGTTAATACCAGGGCTGTGGTGAAAGGAGAGAAGGAGGTTAAACTTTTCCCCCAAGCTGCTTTCCTGACTTTGAGTTGTGTGTTATTTCCCGTGGGTTAAATAGCAGCTCCAGCGGTCTAGTCAGGAAAGTGACAACATTATCTCACGAATGTTAGGTGCCTCTTTGGTTTAAAACATTTAAATTTTACAGGCTGAGGCACTCGATATTTTGAAAACAGTAGAAAGTTAAGCCCATTTAAATCCATAATAGAGTCTGAGGAAGTGTGTTGAAGGTCATCCAAGTAGGTCGGATGATCTATAAAAATAAATGATATATTTTCTGTGGTCTGAAATTAAAAAAAAAATTACTATTCCTTACATACGCGCTAAAGGGGCTGGCTGTAACATTAAAATTTTGTTTTTTCACCCATGGTGTCTTCAGAATAATCAAAAATGGTCAGTCTGTCGCTTGGCAATTCTGAGTACAACAGTGAAGACCTTTAACGGCTTTTCCTAAACCGTAGCAGAACTTGCCCACGATTTGTCAATCGTTTTTCACACCTGTATCCCAGTTTGAATCTGCTGTTCATGGGTTAGTTGTCAAGGCAGGTCTGCGTTTCACTGTATGGATGAGCTGCGTAATGAAGGCTTTTTTAAAAAAAGATACCTGATTGAGAGGTTTGACAATACATGTAATCAATCTTGTGGAAGGCAAAATAATAAAAAGTGAACTTCTGTGCGTGCTGATCAGGTTGTGTTACCTTTTATTGCAGAGGAATGCTTGTGGGGGAGGGCATCCGCACCTTCTTTCTTTGTATTTTGTGGTCTTTCTCTCTTATCCGCCCCCCTTTTCTTTATCACCTTCTGCTAAAGCAATGCACCTCATCCCTTGCCTGGGTGGGCTGATCACTATGGGGATTTGTTGCGGAGGGGCGGGGGGAGAGAATGCAGGCTCTGCTCATTGCTTAATAAATGTTTGGGCTCTTCTGAATGTGGATTGGCTGTCGTGCTAATTTTGTTGTCTGTTAAGAAAGCCAAGATGTCCGAGTTTTACCCGTGTTATTGCCCAGATTAAAAAATCGAATTGAGACTTTGGACGGCGAGAGGCAACGGTACTTCCCGCAAGCCTGTCCCTGGCTCTGTTCTGCTGTTTAATGACAAAGCGGAACTCTTTATTTTAAAAAAAGGTTAATGTTGAATTGCACTGATGGTTGTATTGTTACAAACCCCTCTTTAGTGAGAAACCATCAATAAAGTGCAAAGCGGGAGGCATTGGCCGGATTTTAAACACGAAAACAAAAAGAAAAAATGATTTCCCTTTTTGTTTTTCCCCAAAAATATCTTCTCTCAGGTAAAGGTTGTGACAGGAAAGGATGGGCAGACTGGTACTCCTGTTGCTATAGCAACCCAGCTTCCTCCAAATGTTTCTGCTGCTTTTTCAACACAGCAGCAACCATTTCAGGTACTTTTCGATGGTTCTAAACTCGTAGTTTCATCCCAGATTATTATTATTTTTTTCTTCTTCATTCAGATTTGGTATCGAATAGTGGAATTTGTATTTTCCCAATAGGCCCATCCCTTTCTCATCTCAAAAACGAAACCAAGCAGTAAAAGACCTTTAAATTTTCAGATGCATGAGTGTTTCATGGAGCGCTGAGGAAGTGTATTATTTTTCCTTGTCTCAAAAGTTGCTGGCTTGTTTCATTAACTTTCAGCTTTTAATGTATTTCACTTTGGTTTGCCTGTCTTGATTTCTTTGTACGTTCTGCCTAGTAACAGTGTGGTTCCCTCTGTCTGTGCCATTGTGACTGTGGATTTCTTCTAAAATTCTGTTCTTTTTTTCCTTTTTGTTCTCAATTTGAAGGTTTTTTAAAAAAACTTTCAGGCACAAAAAAAATGTCAGATTTAAAGCTGCACCTTCTTACTTTCGGGTGCATTGAAGCTACCACTGTTTTGTATAAATAAATGGCATATGGTTTGGATTTGGAGTTGGTTCTCATCTATCTGGTTTTTAAAGTTAGATACTTTGCCATACTGCTAGGTTTGCTGAATTACAACAGAGCTAGGAGCAATGATGCAAAATTTCTGGAAGCCATGGGATGGGGGAAGCCCAGAAAATTTTGGGAAAGTTTAAATATATGTAATATATACATTCTCATCGGGACTGAGATTATTTTACTGCATTAGCAACACAAACACAGCGTTTAGAACTTAGTTAGCATGTAACAGCTGCAGATCAATTCACTGTAAGCTGTTTTAGTGCACATTGTAATTTCAGCCATCTGACAGGAAGGGAAAAAGGAAAGTTGAAAATAGTGTACTATCACTGGGGAGGGGCTGTGGCTCTGGCAGAGCACCTGCTTGGCATGCAGAAAGTCCTAGGTTCAATTCCCGGCATCTCTAGTTAAAGGGACTAGGTAAGTAAGTGATGTGAAGGACCTCTGCCTGAGACCCTGGAGAGCCACTGCCAGTCTGAGTAGACAAGACTGATGGGAGGGGCTGTGGCTCAGAGGTAGAGCCTCTGCTTGGCATGCCGAAGGTCCCAGGTTCAATCCCCGGCATCTCCAGTTAAAGGAATTAGGCAAGTAGGTGAAGTGAAAGGTCTCTGCTTGAGACCCTGGAGAGCTGCTGCTGGTCTGAGCAGACCCTGATGGACCAAGGGTCTAATTCAGTATAAGGCAGCTTCATGTGTTCATCATCAATAATGTATTCAACAGTGTATGAACATCACATATTCTGGACAAAATGTAATCACATTTAAACATTTATTTTATTTTATTTACTATATTTAAATCCCGCCATTCACCCCAATGGTGACCCCATCAGTCTCCTCTCCTCTGTTTGATCCTCACAACAACCCTGCGAGGTAGGTTAGGCTGAGAGTGTGCGACTGGCCCAAGGTCACCCAGCAAGCTTCCATGGCACAAGTGGGGATTCAAAGCTGGATTTTCCAGACCCTCGTCCGACACTTTAACCACTATGTCATGTGCTTCAAAAGGTGCTGAATTCCTGTCTACCATGTACACAGGAATTATTGTTATCTAATGCTGTAGCTAGGAGCCCCGTGGTGCAGAGTGGTAAGTTGCAGTACTGCAGTCCAAGCTCTGCTCACAACCTGAGTTCGATCCCGACTGAAGTTGGTTTCAAGTAGCCGGCTCGGTGTTGACTCAGCCTTCCATCCTTCCGAGGTCGGTAAAATGAGTACCCGGCTTGCTGGGGGTAAAGGGAAGAGGACTGGGCAAGGCACTGGCAAACCACCCCGTAAACAAAGTCTGCCTAGTAAACGTCGGGATATGACGTCACCCCATGGGTCAGGAATGACCCGGTGCTTCCACAGGGGACCTTTACCTTTTTTTTTAATGCTGTACACTGACTTGGTCTTGAAAATAATTTCACTCATTCCAAAAGTGCTTAAAAAAAAAAAAAGTATTTCCCCAAATTTCATCTGGGGAAAAATAACTGGAACCTCCTCCAACTCCCCCCCCCCCCAAAAAAAACCCTTCACATCTCTAGCTAGGGCCTTTGCTTACAAGTGACATCATAATGAAGTGATTAAAAAAAAAACAGACAAAGAGTCACCTTCATTGTGGCCCTCTTGGCTCTGTGAGATATTTAACAATATTGGACTGCAGGCAAATCATGGTCAGTGCCGATCCTAGTTTTATTTTCAAATGTTTACAATGTAGATCTTGGAAATAGGGGGGTTACGTTATGGATGCAACAAATCTGGCCTACTGTGGGCTGTTGAAACATTCAGCCCTGAGGGCCACACTGGAAATAGTTCCTTTTTATCGTTTATTGCTTACTTTACATTAATTGAATGTTATCGATAGAATAATTTAACATGCTAATTATCTGCGAGCAAGTAGTAGGACTTGACTGTTGCTTTTGCCGTTTTAGCCAGTAGCATTTGGATTTGCAGCAAGCTCAAATATGCTGTAGAAGCTTTTTTCAGCCCTCAGATATGGAAGAGATCTAGTAAGACTCTGAGAGACACTGTGTGTTAAGGTTTTAGCAAGCAATGTAATTTCCCATAGAAATAAGAAAAGGAAAAGCCGGATTTATTATCTCTCCCCTGTTAATATTTCAGCTTTTAAAACATTTTAAAAAAAACTTCTGAAAGCTTTCACAAACATAAATAGTCTGCCAACGCGGTATGGATCTCACATTTCTCCTGCTTCTCCAGTAAGCTGTAAATAAGACCACAGAATTTACCGTTTGTCCATGAGCTCCTTTGTTAGGGATGCATCTCCTGAAATGGGAAGGAAAACCTACCAAGCTTTCTAAGTTTCCTTCCTTAGGGAATTTGCAGGCACTTCCTGTAGCCTGAGTTATACCTTTGCTAGTCCCATAAAGACTAGTTCATTTAAACCCTTTAAAAATGGAGGGAAATGTGAAGCCGTCTACAACTGAGCAGTATTAGTGGTATCAGTTCCCTTGGAGAAAATGGCTGCTTTGGAGGGTGGACTCTTATGTACAATTGCCAACCTCCAGGTACTAGCTGGAGATCTCCTGCTATTACAACTGATCTCCAGCCGATAAAGATCAGTTCACCTGGAGAAAATGGCTGCTTTGGCAATTGGACTCTATGGCATTGAAGTCCCTCCCCAAACCCCGCCCTCCTCAGGCACCACCCCAGAAACCTCCCGCTGGTGGCAAAGAGGGACCTGGCAACCCTAACTCTATGGCATTACACTCTGATGAGGTCCCTTCCCTCCTTGGGCTCCACTCCTCAAATCTCCAGGTATTTCCCAACCCAGAGCTGGCAACCCTACTCCCCCCCACATCATGGCTCAAAGTGGCTTCAATATAAAGCTAAAAAGATCTACCAAGAGGCATGCAATCAGTTAACCAAAGGAACTCATACACTGAGAACAAATTTCACCCCTAAAACAAAGCATCAGAATAGGCAAGGAGCCCCAGCACAGTTTTACAGGACTTCCTAAAGGCCAGACTATCTTTTGACCTCCTCTGGGAGGCTGTTATGAAGAACAAGGGCTACGAAAGAAAAAGCTGGCAAACAGACTGATAAAATATGCTATTGTGTCTAACACTGAATCCATCAAAGTACATGTATCGTCCTCAAAGAGTTACATAAATAACAACTCTCCCACAAATGTGAGACGTACACAAATATACAAGTTGTATTAACAATTCAAACTACAGACTAGAGATACACACAAGAGGCAGATCTTGCAGCCCTGAAAGTTGGAACGACCAACTAAGAGCTGTTGGGAGGAGTGTAGTGGTCAGTGTGGATTCAGCATGTAGGGTATGTTGAAGAGCATAGTCCCCCTTCTGAGAAGCCAGCCCTTGAAATGGAGGCTGAAGTTGGTGGCGGTGATTGGCAAAGGAAGGGCAAGTCAAAAATGGTCTCAGGAGATGGATGTAGGCCAGGTGAAGTCAGAAGATAAATGATACAGAGGGATACTTACACAATGCCTGGGTTGCATCTGTTCACCTTCACACATTTTTTTTACTGACCTTGGATGACTGGCCTCAGAAGTTCCTGCCATTCTTATGCCAGGCTACAACAGCGAAGAATAGAGATGTAAAATTTCCAGAGCATCCTGGTTAAAAAGTCCCTTTTACCTTTGTTTTCTATCCTTGATAAAGGGTGGGGAGGGGAATTGATTGGCTCTTCATACGCTGGGGGAAGTATATGGGGCGTTGGTAGTAATCGCACATACTATTTTGAAGGTGTTTTTTTTTAGTGCAAAACAAAGTTATGACTTGATTACACAAATTTGCTCTAAGGCGGGATCGCGAAAAGGAAAGCCCAAACATATTTCTCTTCCTGTAACTTTAAGCGTGTCATTTTCAACATAAATGGTCTTTGTTAAAAGTGGGTGTTATCCCCCTAGGTAATGAAAGTTGGGCTAAGAGTATTAGGAAGTGCCTTACATTTGATGTACTGTAGATGTTTTCAAAAATTGCCAGCAGCTCTTGGACACATTCCCCCCCCCCCCATGCAGCTTTAAGAGGGGGGGGGGAAGGAATTAGCTGTGAAAATAGAATCTGGGGGTTCTGTTAAAGAAAAATGTGAGGATTTAGCTGAATACTGACTTTTCTGTTTTCTCTTATAATAGCAGGTGCATGCAGGGGCTCCGGTAACAGGAACTGTGAATGCCATAGAAATTGAAGCTTTTAAGAGACAGCAAGCACTTTCTTCAGCAGGTATGGTCCCTCAAGCAGAACCAAATTATCCTTTTAGGCTAACACGAGGATCGACACTGTCTAGCATTCACTAAAAACGCTCGCTTCAGTTTGCCGGTTTTGCCAGAGCCTGATTCAGACTGTTTGTTGCGATAGGAAGTTCGCTGCTCGCCACGTGCTCCCCTTGCAGCCAGTAGACTGTGTTTGGTGATAGCCCGTGTGTTTTAAGCATCGCCTCCCACGGTGCTGTACTTTCCACCGTAGAGTCGTAGAGATCAAAGCTCGGGGCACCTTTTTGTAAACGTTATAACCTTGAACCCCTTCCGCTGTACCGTGCCGTAAATGGAATTTGAATATCACAGATTCGTCTAAGAGACCACGAATTGAAGTGGGCCGTCATGGGATGGTTTTTCAGCATCCAGGTGTGGCTTCAGGAGTCCCTCTTCAACAGCTCATGCCAACAGCGCAAGGTAACTGTGTCGCCACACGCCAGCCACAGATTAATTGGCAAGCGGGATGTCGATGCTGGGGCCAGAAACTGCGGAGCGTTTTGGTCTTTCTTTTCTTTTTGAGGTCTCTGGTTCCACCACGGGCTTCCCACTTGTAAATTAATCCTTGGTGTGAAATGCCTGGTTTGTGTCAGGAGCCGAGCGACGGGCTTTGGTGGTGCATGCGGGCATGCGGAACCTGTCGCAGGAGCCGACTCGAACTCGGTTGCTACGGAGCCTGCCGGTTTGCGAATGGGTGGCTCTTGGGCAGCAGCCGTGATTTTAACTTTGAGTGTTAGTTATTGCATTCGTGCTGTTTTTTTTTTTAAAAAAATATCTGTCACCAACATAGGCGCTATTAGATAACCCATCCGTGTGTACTGACTCATTGCAAAAGCCCATCCGTTCCTGTGCATGATAGACTGTGGTATTGATTTTGTTGTTGTTTTTTTACTTGTGATCGTCTTCCACCATTTGTTCAAAGCGATGGTGTTGTGCGGGCAGAGTAAGTAGAATAGTCACCTCCTTGACGTTTTGCCGAAGTCCCGAGAGGCCGAAAGGCTTTGCGGGGGATTCACCTCTTTTTCGTTCTCTTCTCGCTTCGCAGGTGGGATGCCTCCCACCCCTCAAGCGGTGCAGCTGACGGGGCAGAAGCAGAGCCAGCAGCAGTACGACCCTTCCAAAGGCCCCCCGGTGCAGAACGCAGCGAGTCTGCACACACCCCCGCCGCAGCTGCCAGGCAGGCTGCAGCCAGCCAACGTGCCCCTCACCTCTCTCCCAGCCGCCCTGCAGCTGACCCAGCAGCAACCTCAGGTCACAGAGGCGCCGGTCCAGCCTCAGGTTCATGTGAAGGCCCCGCCTCAAACGATCTCCGTCAGTGCTCCTGTGCCACACAGCCAGGTTCAAACACCACTGCAGCAGCAGGTGCAGCCAGTGGCGCATGTCCAGGGCCCTGTCGCAGCGCAAATATCCCAACCACAAGCTCCAGTCCAGCAGCAGGTATTTGTACATGTGTGAACCCTTTGTGTATGGGGTGGGTGGGAGGAGGGATCTATTCCTAAGGCTGAGGACAGAGTGAGAGACGGACCTCTGCTAAGTAAGAATGGGGGGGGGAGTGTGTGTGTGTGTGTTAAGTGCCGTCAAGTCGCTTCCGACTCATAGCGACCCTATGAATCAATGTCCTCCAAAACGTCCTTTCCTAAACAGCCTTGCTCAGGTCTTGCAAATTGAGGGCTCTGGCTTCCTTTATACAGTCGATCCATCTCTTGTTGGGTCTTCCTCTTTTCCTGCTGCCCTCAACTTTTCCCAGCAAGACTCTTTTCTAGTGATTCTTGTCTTCTCATAATGTAACCAGGTACTAAAGAGCAAGCTAGATAACCAACGTAATAGGAATATCACTTGGAACATTAAAAGGGGCCAGTGGAAAAAAATGGGCAGTGCCTGAACACTAGAGGGAGAGTGGTTCAGTGGATCCTCCCCACATAGTTTTATGCCAGGGGGGGTCAAACATAAGGCCCTGGGTCCAGATCTGGCCCCTTGAGAGCTCTTATCCGGCCCGCGAGACAGCTGAGGCAGCCACCACCACCCCACTCTCGATATGGGCTGGCGAGGCATGGCCCGGCCCAACCAAGTGACATTTATGTCATGTTTGGCCTTTGTAACAATAGAATTTGACATCCCTGTTTTACGCAATCTTCCCCTTGGGTTTTGGAGGGTTGCTCCTTGGCCCCATCAGCAGCTTATTGCAGATTCCCGGCTTCTTTCCATTGACCCCCAAATGCTCTGTGAGAAGAGAACCATCGAACCATTGCTCTCGATGCCTCTGATCTCGTTAATGCCCCCCCATTGCCAGAACAACCAGTGCTCTATAGGCCACGGGGCCTGTGACTCCCATATTCCTCAGCCGCTGACTATGAGTCGTCTGTAGGTGGTGTGCATTTTCCCCAGGTGGCAATCTGGGATGGAATTCCAGAAAGCTAGCATCTCACATGAACGTACATGAAGCTGCCTTATTCTGAATCAGACCCTTGGTCCATCAAAGTCAGTATTGTCTACTCAGACCGGCAGCGGCTCTCCACGGTCTCAGGCGGAGGTCTTTCATATCACCTACTTGCTTGGTTCCTTTAACTGGAGATGCCAGGGATTGAACCTGGGACCATCTGCATGCCAAGCAGACCTTCTATCACTGAGCCACAGCTCTGGCACAACTGTATCTGCAATCCAGTCCCAAGTACTGCAGCAGTAGTATTTCCTTGGAAACTGCTGCCTGAACTTACATAGCTCGGTCTATATTTAATCCGTGCGTTTTGTACTGTAAGGCAAATGCAGACAGCATGTGTCACACACACCCTTTAAAAAAGATGTCCATTTCTGAATGTATGTGTGTCATTAACAGACTGTGACCCCGTCAAGAGCCTCTGTCGACTCTGTCCAAAGTTCCCAGCGTCTTCCAGCAAGCACCCTTCCTCCTACCTCATCCAACCCACCGGCAGTCATTTCCACCACTGCGCCGCAATCCACCTACCCAGCCCAGGCCAGCCGGGCCTCACCAGCCACGAACAAGTCTGTGTCTCCTATCTCCTCGAAACCCCCGGGTTTGGCAGTGACCGCAGCACCCAAGGCCCAGAGTCCAGCTCAGAATACGACGGTTCTGCCACAGGACAGTTCCCAAGAGAAGTTGGCAGAGCAAGTTAAACTGGTAAGAATCCTTCTGTCTGACAGCAGAAGCCTCAGTGTGCAAAAAGATTGAATTGTGTGATTGTGTGCGTGCATGCGTGGCTCATAACCAGAATTTGCATGTCTCTTTTCCCCCTGCTCCTGCCTTATAACAGTGCCTCCAGTGTTTTCTGCATCTAGCAATGTTGAACAAGGATCCATTTGATAGGATTGACTACAATTTCTGGCAGGGTGTGAGTTTTCATGAGCCACAGCTCACTTCTTCAGATGCAGCTAGAATGAGAAGCAGTTGGCATTTAGTGCTTGAGTGTGCAAAGTGCTTTACATACATCATCTTGGTAACATCGATCTACGTTACAGTGTAGATGGATGGTTTGTTGCTCAGAGAGTGGCTGAGGTGGTCACTCACCTAAGGTGTTTAATCCTAAACAGAGTTATACCCTTCTAAGTCAGTTAAAGTCAGTGGGCTTAAGAGGTTGTAACTGTGTTTAGGATTGTACCGTAGGTCACACCAGCCATGGATGAGTTTTGCAAACCGTCCTTTTCGATCTCGTTTTAAGTCTATTTTTGTAACTGTTAATGCTCCTGGGTGTCAGTTATTGCAGTTTGTGGTTGATTAATCGATGTGAGTTGTTTTCATCAGATTTTGAATTTTTATTTGTTTGCAGTCTGCATTTCCCATTGATCCTCAAGGCAGGATTACAGGATATAAAGCAGTGTGAACAGTAGAACTAGGATTACAGAATTGGAGAACAGTGCGAAGAACAAACTGTTTGGGCCAAGATCACGATGGGTAGCCATGTTAGCCTGTCACTAGCAGTAGAAATGAGCAAGAGTCCAGTAGCACCTTAAAGACTAACACAATTTCTGGCAGGGTAGGAGTTTTCGTGAGCCACAGCTCACTTCTTCAGAGCTGAAGAAGTGAGCTGTGGCTCACGAAAGCTCCTACCCTGCCAGAAATTTTGTTAGTCTTTAAGGTGCTGCTGGACTCTTGCTCTTTTCTACTGTTTGGGGCAAGGTATACTATAAACAATACAGAAGGTGGATTGCAGGATATAAGGCAATGCAGGAATGCAATAATCATTGCACAGTTTTATTTCCAATAAGACATTTCGCCCCCCCCCCCTCCTTGCGTTGAAAGGAAAACCAAGTCCACCAACGAATAGCAGAGCTGAGAAAAGAGGGGTTGTGGTCTCTGAGACGGCTGCCCAAGCTGCAGGAGGCCCCCAGACCCAAATCTCACTGGGACTACCTTCTAGAGGAAATGCAGTGGATGGCGACTGACTTCGCACAGGAGCGGATGTGGAAGATGGCAGCGGCTAAGAAGGTGCAGTGGGTTTTGTGGGCGCTGCCTTGGCAGAATCTGAAAAGGGGCCGGCCAGGTCCTGTGTTCCTGGGGTTTCCAGAGGCTGAATGCACATTTTTGCCCCTGGCCTTGCTTTGTAACAACCGGAAGTTCCCTGTTATGGAATGCGTGCAGTCGGGCATAAAATTACATACATTCCCGTATAAAATTGAAGGCGGGGATTACGTATTCAAATGTGACATCTCTCTGTATTTTTTTACACTTTGAAAATAGTTTTCAACTTAACCTTATTCAAATAAGGTTTGTCCATGTGATCTGAAGAGAGTGGATTCATTATCCCGTATGATGTTGGAATGCCCCCAGTAGAATTGTTATCGCAATCAATGGATTACCCCTATCTTAACCAAATTACCTGCCACTGTAACAGAAGGTAAAACAGTCCCCTTTTTGCTGACGGATAGAGACCCAAGAACAACATTGGTGGTAGCCAAGTATCCACCGTATATTCCTTAAAGAAATAAAGGCTCCCCTTTTACTGCTCAAGACCTTTTGGTCAAGAGAGCTGAGGTCATTTCTTCCCCTTTTCTGTTTTATTATTATAACCACTCTAGTTGGTCATGTTAAGAGACCATGACTGTCTGCCAGGTCACACAGTGAACTTCATAGTTGTGGGGGGGGATGAATGATCCCCAGCTCTAATCAATCTATATCAGTTCACTGGATTTCTGTCTCTGTATTTTTTTTAAAAAAACTATAATGGGTTACATCTCTTGGGTCAGCTAAAAACTCCCCTCTTGGGGAGGGGCCGTGGCTCAGTGGTAGAGCATCTGGTTGGCATGCAGAAGGTCCCAGGCTCAATCCCCGTCATGTCCAGTTAAAGGGACTAGGCAAGTAGGTGATATGAAAGACCTCCGCCTGAGACCCTGGAGAGCCACTGCCGGTCTGAGTAGGCAATACTGACTTTGATGGACCGAGGCAGCTTTATGTGCTCATGTGCCTTGGGGGGGCTGATCTGGTCTGCAGGCTGCTCCTTGACCATCCTGGATCTAGAGGATAATACTGGAGGCTTGGCCTGCTGGTTGTGAGAATTCGTGGTCACCCCTGACGCTCACATTTGTGGACCCCTGCCTTGAATTAAGTTAAATGAAGTGTGTAAGGCCTCAGACGGTTAATGATGAAGAGCGAAACATAAGAAAAGCCCTTCTGTTCACACACGCTGGGTGCCCACCCCCGGGAGAAAAGTGGGGTATAAAACAAAGTAAATAAATAAAAATAAGCATACAGGGCAAAGTTGGGGGTTGCAATAGGAGGGGGAAATCCATCCCCCTCTGGTGACAGGAAGGGTCCTTCCCTCATTAGCATCAGAAGGTAGGATACAAGCCAACATGGTGGGGGGTCTGGAGACCAAGTCCTATGAGGAAAGGTTGAAGGAGCTGGGGATGTTTAGCCTGAAGAGGAGAAGACTGAGAGGGGATAGGATAACCGTCTTCAAGTGCTTGAAGGGCTGTCATATAGAGGATGGGGCCGAGTTGTTTTCTGTTGCCCCAGAGGGTCGGACCAGAACCAACTGGTTGAAACTAAACCAAAAGAGTTTCTGTCTAGACATTAGGAAGAATTTTCCAACAGTTAGAGTGGTTCCTCAGTGGAACAGGCTTCCTCCGGAAGTGGTGAGCTCTCCTTCTCTGGAGGTTTTTAAGAAGAGGCTAGATGGCCATCTATCAGCAATGCTGATTCTATAACAGGCAGATGATGAGAGGGAGGGCATCTTGGCCATCTTCTGGGCATGTAGTAGGGGTCACTGGGGGTTTGGGGGGGAGGTAGTTGTGAATTTCCTGCATTGTTCAGGGGGTTGGACTAGATGACCCTGGTGGTCCCTTCCAACTCTATGATTCTATGTTTTTGGGTTTTCTTCTTTTCTATCAAGACAGTTTTGCAAAAGTAGATTATTCAGTTTGCCAAAGTGGCTTTAAAAGCTATGCCATAAAGGTAGCTGAGCTCTCTTGAAAGAAAGCTCTTGTCAGTTACTTTATCTTATTTATTAGATGGTCCGAACTGTGGCTCGCTACCACGAGGAAAAGAAGCTTAACGAAGAGAGAGCCAAGAAAGAGGAGCAGAACAAGCTGAGGCGTATCGCTGCATCGATTGCCAGAGAAATTGAATATTTCTGGTCCAATATTGAACAGGTAAGTTCTCCATCCCACCGCACTTCCTTTGCCAGCCAGCCGTCAGACATCCTTATAAGCGCTCGTTCTGGAATCAGGCATGTTCTCTCTTCTGGTCATCATCTGAAGACCCAGAGGGTGACCTCTCCATCCTCATGGGGGCAGGAAATTTTTTTCAAAGAAAGATTTGGCTTGGGCAGGACTAGAATGCATCTTCTACTTCCTTTCCAAACCTGGCCTCTCCTGCCTCTGCAGCAACCAGTCACAGGTCGCTTTGCTACCTTGTAGAAAGAATATATATAATTTTTATTTTTATATACAAGGGTACAGAAAAAAGAAACAAGGGAAAAAAGAATGAGGGGGAAATCAGAGAAAGAAATATGTCTGTGCCCAGGCTTCAATGTGATAATACGAACATGTACCCTTCATCAACTTTTTAAACTCAAATTATTGGTTTCTAATCCCAGTTATTAATTTATCATTCTTCTATATTGCACAATAAAGAGCAAAAAGGTTGGAAGCACTTAATTAGTAATTAATAATCAAATACTAACTTTTCCGATAAAATACATACATAAACATGTCTATATCAATTGAACTAAAACTGCAAACTTCAAATACTAGACACTGGCTTAGCGTACTGCCTCTCTGCATACTAAAAAACAGAAGCGCTTAAGGCACGTAGAAAGACCATATTTTCGTGCAGTTAACGCAAAAGGTTATCTGTGTAGTGAGCTGTGCACTCTTTTCACGAGTTCACACTGCTAGTGAGGGACCTGGGCTTTGGAGTACTTTTGGGGACCAACTTTCAGGTAAACTGCAGCAGTAAGACTTAGAAGATAATTCTTATGCCAGCTGCATCCTCAGTAATGCCAGCTACCCGCCAGTTCTTTCGCTTGCATTGCCCTGGTTTAAAGGTCTTAAATGGTTGCCTGTCTCACAGCATGCTGCCTTATGTGTTTTTAGGTTGTTGAAATAAAGCTGCAGATCGAATTTCAGGAGAAAAGAAGGAAAGCCTTAAATTTAAAGAGGCATTCAAGGCGAGGTAATGACCTTATGCGGGTGACTTTCTTCAAAGTAGGCCACGACATGTGGTGTTTTTGGTTTTTTGCTGAAATACAAGCTGCAACCTGTATTCTGGTGTAAGACAGGCGATAAAGATCTTTTCTACTCTGTGGGGTGGGTAGTTGTGGGGAAGGGAGGCTGTTGGATTTCCCCCCAATTCCTCTGTTTCTCTTGTGTATATATGGAGTGGTGGTTTTGTATGACACTCTTAATGTGCACAGTTCTTTAAAGAGCACGTGAAATCCCATCCCTGCTCTGAGGATCTAAAATTTAAAATGAGAGAAGAGGGAGATGAAGGTAGGGATAAACAGAAAGAATTTATTCCTTCCACCTGCATGTATCTAGTCTTCGTATTAGTAAGGGAAGGGTAACTAAGGAGTTCATTGCAAAGGAAGGGAAGGGTGTAGAATGTTTGTTGGCCACTGTGTGAACTGACTGCTGGACTTGATGGGCCTTGGTCTGATCCAGCATGGCTTTTCTTACGTTCTTATGAGTTTTTCTTTTCTTTTCGATTGTGAATGGCCTCAGGAGCATGTATGTCGCTGACCATTGCTGTATATAAACTTAGAAATAAGCTAAATAGCATGACTGTGCTAGAGCAGAGGGGTGCCAGTGGGGACAATTTCCAAGTTGTTCCCTCTGCTGTAGCACAGTCATGTGGATTGTGATGGGTGGTCTACAGGATACGTAAACCCTTCCCAATTTTACAGGCAAAGATACAAGGCACCTGGAAGAAATTCTGTTGGAGAAAGAAAGTGATTTGGTAAGGATCCCCCCCTTTCTTATTTATTACATGTTTGTTCTCAGTTTTTGTGATAATGGAAGTATCAAAGCATATCGTGGTGAGTTAAAAATGTGAATGAGATAAAAGAAAGCAAAGGTGACTTGGGTCATTTATGCTTGGGTGCTTTCACTCATGTTTGCCCTCGCCTGGTGGAATCGCCTCTCCAGTGAGACCAGGGCCCTGCGGGACCTTAAAGAGTTCCGCAGGACCTGCAAGACGGAGCTATTCCGCCAGGCTTATGGTTGAGGCCAGCTACAGTTTTCTCTGTAAATGCTGGCCTCCCTAACCCTCCACTGCTGATTCCCCCCTTGTTTCATGCCATCTTTTGGGGGCTTATTCATCTGCTTGCTCGGCTCCAACCAGATGTTATGCTTTGGTGGCACCATCGGACATATTTGTCCTTTGTTTGATAGATTTTATAGGGCTGGTTTTAAGTGTCTGTTTTAGATGTGTGTTTTTCTTTCGTATAGTATTTTTGTGAGCTGCTCTGAGCCTGGCCTATGGCTGAGGAGGGTGGGGTAGAAATGTAATAAAATACATTTAATTCACTACAAAATAGTACATTTTAGTCATGTTTTTTTGCACTGGAAAATAGGCAGGGGAGCGGTTCCCCAGATTTTTCTGTCCCTTTACGCCTGTATGTATGAAGCACAGGGCGACTGATTTTCTTGTTCTCTCGGGGAATCCTTTAGGACAAGCATTTGCCTTCGTTCCAGTTCCTCTTTTCTTCAGCTGTAAAGGTGGGATGAGTGGCCGTTTTTTGAGAATTGCTCCCATGAAGCTCCACATGGGGCACAAGCTTAAAGACAGGATCATATAACAGGGACAATGAAATGAACTGGACGGAGAAGAGGCCATCGGATTTTACTTTGCAGGGCCTCTAGTTGTCTAGTGAGGAACTGTTGATTGAACTATCCTCCCAAGCATTATCATCTTTACTCTTGCTTTGTAGTGCAAGCTATAAATGCTAATGCCAACAAATGCTTCTGAGTACTTTTTGTATAGATCTGAAATATTTATATGCATTTTTGGTAGGGTTCCTGGTCATCGGGAAGGAAGAGAAAGGCAAGCACGTCGTTGACAGATGACGAAGGTTGGCCCCTTTCTTGATCTAGTGACCGGCAAGCTTATACCATTAACTCTTCTGCCGGGGTCACACATTTTTTCTGTAAAAATGAAACAGACAGATTGGTGGAATGCATTTTCAACATCATAGAATCATAGAGTTGGAAGGGACCACCAGGGCCATCTAGTCCAATCCTCTGCACAATGCAGGAAATTCACAACTACCTCCCACCCACACACCCCAGTGGCCCATACTCCATGCCCAGAAGATGACCAAGATGCCTTCCCTCTCATGATCTGCCTAAGGTCATAGAATCAGCATTGCTGACAGATGACCATCTAGCCTCTGCTTAAAAACCTCCAGGGAAGGAGAGCTTACCACCTCCCGAGGAAGCCTGTTCTACTGAGGAACCGCTCTAACTGTTCGAAAATTCTTCCTAATGTCTAGACAGAAACTCTTGATTTAATTTCAACCTGTTGTTTCTGGTCTGACCTTCTTGGGCAACAGGAAATGACTCGGCACCCTCCTCTATATGACAGCCCTTCAAGTACTTGAAGATGGTTATCATATCCCCTCTCAGTCTTCTCTTCTTCAGGCTAAACATACCTAGCTCTTTCAGCCTTCCCTCATAGGACTTGGTCTCCAGAACCCCCACCCCCCTTTCTCCTGAGTGTCTCTTACACCCTTTCTGCGCAGGTCAGTGGGGCTTGTATTCACTGACAGTATCCCAATTTCCTCATCTCTCCAAATTAATACTTTGAGGGGGGAGAAGTAGATCCCGAAATAATTTGTGGAAGTAGTAGTATCTTACACCTGATGCTGAGCATCACCTACTCTTTCTGGCACCGGTTCTCCAGGATCTCAGAGAGTACTACGTCTTTCCCAGTGCTTGCTCCCTATTCTGAAAGATGCCAGGAGTTGAACTTGGGTCCCTCTGCAACTCCAGGCATGTGCTCTGCCAGTGAGCCACGACCCCTTTTCTTCATAAACATGGCCATAGGTTCATACGAAGCTCCCTTGGCAAGTCAGATCATTGAATCATAAGGTTGCAAGGGACCACCAGGGTCACCTAGTCCAACCCCCTGCACAATGCAGGAAATTCACAACTACCTCCCCCCCCCGTGACCCCTACTCCATGCCCAGAAGATGGCCAAGATGCCCTGCCTCTCATCATCTGCCTAAGGTCATAGAATCAGCATTGCTGACAGATGGCCATCTAACCTTTGCTTAAAAACCTCCAGGGAAGGAGAGCTCACCACCTCCCGAGGAAGCCTGTTCCACTGAGGAACCACTCAGTGGTTAGAAAATTCTTCCTAATGTCTAAACTGAAACTCTTTTGATTTAATTTCAACCTGTTGGATCTGGTCCGACCTTCTGGGGCAGCAGAAAACAACTCGGCACCCTCCTCTATATGACAGCCCTTCAAGTACTTGAAGATGATTATCCTATCCCCTCTCAGTCTTTTCCTCTTCAGGCTAAACATACCCAGCTCCTTCAACCTTTCCTCATAGGACTTGGTCTCCTCTGGACATGTTCCAGCTTTTCCACATCTTTCTTAAATTGTGGTACCCAAACCTTTTTGAGTCATGGATCATTGCTCCATCTGACCTGCTCAATATTGCCTCCTCTGATTGGCAGCAACTGCCTAGTGTCTCAGGTGGAGAAAGGTCTTTCCCAACCCATTTCCTGAGAGATTTTATCTGGAGATGTAGGTGCCCTGATATATGTCACAGTCCCTCCCTTCTGTGGGCTCCATTTTGGAGGGGAAGCCAAATGGATGGTTTAACAACTCTTCCTAATGTCAGAATCATAGAGTTGGAAGGGGCCATCTAGTCCAACCCCCTGCTCATTGCAGGATAACCCTCGAGCAGCGGTTCCCAAACTGCTCCATGGAGCACTTGGTGCTCCGCGAAACATCTCCTAGAGCACCGTGAAGAGATCAGAAAGAAAAATACTACTGTCATTCGTGTTAGTATATAGGTGCTAGGTGAAAATTAGTGCTCCGTGACAAATTTCTCTCCTGAAAAGTGCTCCATGGCTCAAAAAGTTTGGGAACCGCTGGCCTAGAGCATCCCTGACAAGGGTTCGTCCAGTTAGGTCCATCCTACACATATGAAGGTCCCACTGATGTCAGCGGAACTTAAGCAAAGGTCCTGCACTCACAACTCGAGTATGCTTGTGTTCTGGAATTTGTTTGTTTAAGTTGTTCTTATGTGGGCCCACTCTAGTGGATACAGAACTGTCAAGTCAGATAGTCTGGCTGGAGCATGCCGTTTCTTACCCTCGACCCATCCGCTGAATTATGTATTTTTGTTTTCTAGTTGAAGATGAAGAGGAGACCATTGAAGAGCAAGAAATGAAAGAAGGAAATATAAACCATCAGATGGAGCTGTCCAATTTGGCCAAGGAAGGTGAGAGCCCACCAATTTCTATACTTGTCCTTCTGGTTTGGAATCAAACATGGAAAGGTATGATAGCTATTGTGGGCTTTTGGACCCCCCAATCTTTCATTAAGCTTTTATTTTAAATAGTAACGTACCTGTTTGTTTGGTGTTTTTATTTCTTTGGAGAACAAGTGTATGAAACAGATACGGACTGCCATTATGTTGCACCATTTCAATAGCTCTGTTCAGTACAGGCATACCTCATTTTACTTGCGCTTCGGTTTAATGGGCCTCGCCGATACTGCGTTTCTGAGCAATTCTATCGGCACCATTTTCCCAACAGCGTGGGCTCACTTTGTGTCTCTGTGACACATTTTAGTAATTCTCGCAATATTTAAAACTTTTCCAGTATTATTACAGTACACTTTTAAGACATAATACTATCGCACACTTCCTAGACTACAGTATAGTGTACAGATAACTTTTATATGCAATGGGAAACAAAAAAATTCGTGTGACTCACTTTATTGTGAGGTTTGCTTTATTGCACAACCTGGAACCATACCCGCAATATCTCCGAGGTATGCTTGTACACGGCATGCTCACGTTCTAGTAATTCCAACATACGGTGTGGCTACAATATGCCCGATAGATCTGTGGGAAAGGGGATGAGCAGGGCACAAGGGTACCTCTTGTAGACACTCTGGCTGGCACAGTCACGTAGAGGGCAGGTGTGGCTGGCTAAGCGGGGGCTTACCCTTGCTGCCTCACTTTTAGTGCTAGTTTCAAGAAGTGTTCACCCTGGAGTAGAAGGGCGCGGCAGTGGTAGAGAAAGGCTGGCCCAGGAGGTCATTAGGTTCCTTGCAGCATCCAAGTGGTTGAGAGTTATAGAATCATAGAGTTGGAAGGGACCACCAGGGTCATCTAGTCCAACCCCCTGTTCAATGCAGGAAATTCACAACTACCTCCCCCCCCCACACCCCCAGTGACCCATACTCCATGCCCAGAAGATGGCCAAGGTGTCCTCCCTCTCATGATCTGCCTAAGGTCATAGAATCAGCATTGCTGACAGATGGCCATCTAGCCTCTGCTTCAAAACCTCCAGGGAAGGAGAGATCACCACCTCCCGAGGAAGCCTGTTCCACTGAGGAACCGCTCCAACTGTTAGAAAGTTCTTCCTGATGTCAAAAAGGAAACTGTTTTGATTTAATGTCAACCCGTTGGCTCTGGTCCGACCTTCTGGGGCAACAGAAAACAACTGGGCACCCTCCTCTATATGACAGCCCTTCAAGTACTTGGTTATCACATCATATTATAATAATGGTGTGCTGTCAGATTGCAGCCATCTCATGGCAACCCCTCATGTTTTCAAGGCAAGGGGTGGACAGAGGGGGTTTGCTGTTGCCTTCTTCTTAGCAGCCCCAGTCGTCTTTGGTGGTCTCCCATACAAGTACTGACTGCCCCACGTATCTAGCAGGCTCTGAAGAGAGCTGGCTAGGCCAGGCTCTTCAGGCTGCTAATGGTTGAGAACAAGCCATCTAAAAAGAGTGGGACTGCAACTCCCGCTCTTCTGGTCAGAAGCTACTAATGGAGTTCTGAACCTTTCCCTTTCTGGCAGATTTTTAAAAAATCTGCCCTTCCTCCAGGGAGGTCAGAGGGATTGTACATGGTTCCTTGTTTTGTGCTCAGAACAACTCTGTGACACATTACGATGGGTAGCCGTGTTGGTCTGTCAACATCAGTAGAAAAGAGCAAGAGTCCAGTAGCACCTTAAAGACTAACAAAATTTATGGCAGGGTATGAGCTTTCGTGAGCTACAGCTCATTCCCTGCAAGAAATTTTGTCAGTCTTTAAAGTGCTACAAGTCTCATTTAATTTGAGATTTTTTATTACATTGGAAGTTGAGCGTTAAAATGTCCTTGATACCGTCAAAAGGTCACGTTCTCGGCTCATCTCGCTCTGCTTGGTGTTCGGATTATGCAGTGATCTCACAACTTCATTTTGCATCACATGTAGCTGAACTGCCTTTGGACGATTTGGTCAAGATGTACGAAGGTGCCTTTGCTGAGAGTTTCCACTGGCCCCAGCCAAAGCGGGACAACGAGGAAGAGACCAGTGAAGAAGGTATGCAGTGACAATGGCACTTCGTTAGAAGTGTCCTTAGAAAGGTACTGACTTCTTTGAGAAAGAATTGTGCATTTGCACATCACTCACCTAGTGCTTGCTTTCTTGTTCCCATGTGGCTTTTTGTCCATTCTCTCACATCATTCTTGTCTGGGTACGATGTCCCGGATTTAGACTGCAGAATCCGTGTTGGATCCAGCCAGTGTTTTCATTCCATCTTGCCAATTTGCTAATTTCCCTTTCTTGCTACGGTCTCCGTCCCATATGGGTCCCTGGGTCCCCAGAATAGCCTTTGGGTGGTCAGAGTGGACCCCTCCCTGCCTTTCCCACCAGTGGAAAAACTGGTTAGATCTAACCCAATGTGTCGAACATTTAAAATAAGCTACAGCTCGTGCAGCCAGCATGGTGTAATGGTTAAGAGCGGTGGTTTGGAGTGTTGGAGTCTGATCTGGAGAACCAAGTTTGATTCCCCAATCCTCCTCAAGAGCGGCGGAGGCTAATCTGGTGAACTGGATTTTTTCCCCCACTCCTACACATGAAGCCAGCTGGGGGACCTTGGGCTAGTCACAGCTCTCACAGCCCCACCTACCTCACAGGGTGTCTGTTGTGGGGAGGGGAAGGGAAGGTTTGATTCTGCCTTAAGTGGTAGACAAAGTCAGCATATAAAAACCAACTTTTCTTCTTCTTCAAATTTATTGCCAATATTTACTCGGCCAGAAATGGAAGACCACACCAGTGAGAGGGAACTTCTTCCGAAGGAGATCATTCTGATAGACTCCCTCCTCAGCATTGATCAGTATAAGGGTGCAGAGAGAGTGATGCCTACCAAGAAGCACGGAAGAGACATAGCAGAAGTGGCGGCTGCAGCTGAAACCCTTTTGCCGAAAGGCAGTGCCCGGATTACAACCGCAGTAAGTGTTCAGCATTTCAGTAGCGGCATGAAACTCTCTGTACTTAGAGGTGTCCGTGATGGAATTTAATTGTTTTCATTCTCACAGGCTCCCTATGAGAAATTCTCAGACTGTAGTTTTGTGAGTGTGGTAGTGTTGTCAAGGAACGATTCTTGGCAACTGCACAAAATTATTGTTTAGCACTTTATCGGTGGAAGCAAGTGCAGTTAAGACTACATGTTTATGTTAGTCTACATTCCTCTTCTTCCTCCTCCTCCTCTTCCTCCTCCTCTTCTTCCTCTTTTTCTTCCTCCTCTTCCTCTTCTTCCCTTGCCCCCCCCCCCCCCCGCAGGGTTTCCATCATTTCTTTTTATTCCACTGGTGTGATTCTTTGGCAGAGTGAGGAGGGGAGATATCATTTTTGGCTCCACCTCCTGAGGCAGCCATTTTGGATTTGGCTCCACCTCCTCCAGCAGCCATTTGGGGGTTGTGCTCATCACTACCATCCTCTCAAAATTCCAAAGGTGCCCACAGGCTCAAAAGGGTTGGGGACCCTTGGTCTAGACACTGGTGCTAAGGTAACATTTTTTCATCTTTGACCATTAGATTGGCCTCAGTTACCTCTGTTTTTCTAGTGTTTTCCTTTTACATCCTGAAAGGGATCGGAGGTGGGGTTGCTAAACAGAAAGTGAAAAAAAACTCTCATTTTGTAAAAGAACTTCAGACCTAGTGAGGACAGATTTCCTTTTACCATCAACTAACAACCAAGAAAAGGTGATGAACTGGTTGGAAAAATTCCCTTGGCTACCTTTGATCCATCGAAGCAAAGTGGGATTATATTGTTGTAGAGCTGCTGACTGTGTTGGAAAGGTAAATCCAGATCAAAAGCTCACATGTGATGTTGCAGGTGAAATACAACACCCCGCCTCTTCTCTATGGCTCCCTTCGAGAGTATCAGAAGATCGGCTTAGATTGGCTGGCAAAGCTGTACAAGAAGAACCTCAACGGCATTTTGGCAGACGAGGCCGGCCTCGGGAAAACGGTGCAAGTCACTGCATTTTTTGCGCATCTGGCATGCAACGAGGGTAAGCTGGCCTTGCCGGGCCCTCGGGTTTGACTTTGATGCTTTAAATCATTCAAACCCAGGGTGGGCCATCGGTAGCTTGCACACCAGGGCTGACCTTATAAAAAAAGGTGATTTTTAAATTCTTCTTTTGGTTCCTTCGCAGGCGATTGGGGCCCTCACCTTGTCGTCGTTCGGAGCTGCAACATATTAAAGTGGGAGCTTGAACTGAAACGTTGGTGCCCTGGGCTGAAAATCCTTCTCTATATCGGCAGCCAGCGAGAGCTCAGAGCAAAGAGACAGGTATTGCATTCTAAAACAGTTGTGCCTTTCTTTCCTGTGGCTCAGTGTGCTTTGCATGCAGAAGGTCCCAGGTTTAATCCCCAGCATCTCCAGGTAAAAGAGCCAGGTAGTAGATGATGTGAAAGAGCTGGTGTCAGTTTAAGTTGACAGCACTGACTCTGACGGAGTGATTGTCTGGTTCAGTATAAGGCAGCTTTGTCTGTGTTCATCTGACTTGTAGTATGTACTTGTTACATGTGTTCATCCATTTCTCGCAGTATCTACTTGTATCCCACCTGCTTCTGAGTTTGCTGGTTTAGCCTGCCGACAACTTTGTGAGGTAGTTAGGCTGAGAGATTCTGACTTGCCCAAGGATCAACAGCTGAACAGCAAGGCTGGATTGTAGCAATAAATTACAATTCCGTAGGACTCTTGATAGAGGTCTTGCTAGAGCAGAAAGGAGGGCTGGATTCCTAGGCCCGGGGACCTGCAGGCCCCTCCCTTCTCTTTGCAAGACACATGAACACATGAAGCTGCCTTATACTGAATCAGACCCCTGGTCCATCAAAGTCAGTATTGTCTACTGTTGAATACACACTTGAACACACATGAAGCTGCCTTATACTGACTCAGACCCCTGGTCCATCAAAGTCAGTATTGTCTGCTCAGACCAGCAGCTGCTCTCCAGGGTCTCAGGCAGAGGTCTTTCACATCACCTACCTGCCTAGTCCCTTGTAACTGGAGTGACTGGGGATTGAACCTGGGACCTTCTGCATGCCAAGCAGAGGCTCTACCACTGAGCCACAGCCCCTCCCCACAAATGAAGGCAATGTGTTCGCGTTGTCAGATGGTGCCTGGAGAAGTTGCTGCTGGGCAGGAGCCACTTTAGGCATCTCTCCTCCCCATCAAAGCTTCAGATGTGTTGGGGTTATGAAGACTTGAGCATAAGGGGAGCCCTGCTAGACCGAACCACTCCCAGCAAACCTGCCCTCCTTCCAGCAAACAGCTGCCTAGATGTTTTCTGAGAAGCACTGGAATTCTGCAGTATTTTCTAAACCCAGGTGCTCCCTTCAGCTGTCGTGTCTTGATAGCCCTATAATCGATATTTATTTATACCCTACCGTTCAGATAGAGCCTTGAAGGCGTCTTGTGTCACGGCAATAAAACACAGTGATTGAAATCAATAAAATGCTGGCATTAGAATTCACAGTGTTGCAAATGTATGGATTTGCCTTGCTGTGTTAAATGCTCAGTTTTTAAAATATGGGTTAATGTGCCAAAATAGGCAAGGGAGGGGGCATCATTTGGGGAGATCAGGTCATGGGAATACCGTACAAGGTTGCCTGGAAGGCATTTCCTCAGACCGAAAAATCTCTGGGAAAGCCATTTTCCTTTAGCTTTTCAGCTCTCCCTCATGGTGACAACTGCCTCTTCTTCAAATATCATGAAATGAAGCTATAGGCCACGGGGTCCCCAGCCTTTTTGAGCCTGTGGGCACATTTGGAATTCTTCCATGGCACGGTGGGCACAGCAACGAAACGGCTGACACAAAATGGCCACCACAAGAGGCCAGGCCAGCCACAAAAGATGACCACAGCTTAACTTCAGTGACACAGTGTAGATCAGGTGTGTCAAACTCAATTGTTACCAGGGCCAGATATGACATGAATGTCACTTGGTCGGGCTGGGACGGGCCTTGCCAGCCCATATCGAGAGTGGGGGTGCTGCCTCGGCTGGGATGCGGGCCGGATAAGAGCTCTCAAGGGGCCGGATCCGGCTCTCAGGCCTGTTTGACACCCCCGGTGTAGAACCTTGTGTTTTGGCGGCGGCAGCTGCTAAAGCTATGTTTTTAAAAATATCTGTCTATGTATTTCTACCATCGTATTCCCTATTACTATGTATGGGTGTGAGAGCTGGACAATGAAGAAAGCTGAAAGGAAGAAAATAGATTCCTTTGAAATGTGGTGTTTGAGGAGAGTGTTACGGATACCCTGGACCACCAAAAAAACAAATCAGTGGGTTTTAGATCAAATAAAGCCTGAACTGACCCTAGAAGCTAAAATGACTAAACTGAGGCTGTCGTACTTTGGACATATTATGAGAAGAGAAAAGTCACTGGAAAAGACAATCATGCTAGGAAAAGTGGAAGGCAGCAGGAAAAGAGGAAGACCCAACAAGAGATGGATTGATTCTATAAAGGAAGCCATGGCCCTCAATTTGCAAGATCTGAGCAAGGCTGTTAAGGATAGGGCTTTTTGGAGGGCATTGATTCATAGGGTCGCCATGAGTCGGAAATGACTTGACGGCACTTAACACACACACATATATGTATTTCTAACAGTATAACCAAATCAGTAATTTTTATATAACTGTAAAAACTACTCTGAAAATTTGTTATTCCAAAAATGAAACCTTTATCTGGTTGTAAATATTAAGATTATACTAGCAAGAAAATGAGTCTTTCTGTAAAAAACCATGATTTAAATCAAGTCTTACTGACTAGTGATTTATCAAATCCACCCTGCATTGCGGACTTCTGTTACAGGCTCTGTGAGTTCTACAGCTGTTCTGAGTGCTGTTTTTGTACTGGTAGTAATCCCCCCCCTTTTTTTTGCAGGAATGGTCAGAACCCAACAGCTTTAACGTCTGTATCACCTCCTACAAGCAGCTTTTCAAAGGCCACCAGGCGTTCATGAAAATGCGGTGGAAATACCTGGTCGTCGACGAGATGCAGCAGATCAAGAACATGACCGAGAAGCACTGGGAAGCCCTCCTCTGTCTCCGCAGGTCTGAAACAGCCTCTGGAAGCATTTATCTTCCCTCTACTTCCTTCTTTCCCACTGTGCTGTTGGATTTGCTTACTGTTCTTCATGGATCACGTTTGCCACTGATCTGGACCACTGGCTTTTTTGCGGTGTCACCTCTTAAAAGTGTAATTGGTGTGAGTGGGGATTCGAACCTGGGTTTCCCAGGTCCTAGTCCGACACCTTAACCACTACACCATACTGGCTCTCTGTAAACATGCATAAATAACATGCATAAGTAACATCTATCTGGGCTCTTGAATGTGTTTCCCCTTTTAATTTTTGGCTTCTTTTAACCCTGATTTATTTGCTACTTGGTGGGGGGTCTCTCCCGGCCCACTGTTAAGACCCACAATGGTCACCCATAGATAATTGGAACACTGATCCGGTTAAATCTGCCTCTCTTCGCAGTCAGCACCGTTTGCTCCTGATAGACACGCCTCTGCACAACACCTTGATGGAGCTGTGGACCATGGTGCACTTCCTGATTCCGGGGATCTCCAAAGCTTACCTGGATTTCCCAGTGAAGGCGGCCAATGAGGAGAATCAGGACTACTGCCACAAGCTGGTCATCAGGCTGCACAGGGTGAGCCCTGAGTTCTTGCTCTGAATTGCGGGCGGCCGTTACAGCTTAGCTCGGATAACGTTTATTTGGCAAAAGGCAATTTTGCTGGTAACCGGGATTTTCCTTTTCGCCCTCCTTCCACCAGATGATCCAGCCATTTATTTTGCGAAGGTCTAAAAGGGACGTCGAGAAGCAGCTGACGAAGAAATACGAGCACGTGCTGAAGTGTCGGCTTTCAAACCGGCAAAAGGCCATGTATGAAGATGTCATATTGCAGCCGGGGTATGCTTTTTTGCTGAGATAGATTGCGATGAATCACGATCTTGTGGATCATAAATTAGACACACACGCAAAGATTGCTTTCCTTCACAAAACATAGAGGTTTACTAATCAAAAAGAGGGTAAACTTGGAATATAAATTAATATAACTACAACTCGTTTCCTAAACACTTGCCGGCACGTGGCTAACAGACTCTACGGCCTAAAAACACAGTAAAAAAACAGTAAGTCTTTTAACCAAAACGGCAGTTCAACTGATGCTTCTAGGATCGCGCCAAAACATCACATGACCAAATAGCTCTTGATCTGACCAATCGACACTTGCCAAGTTGCTAGCACCATTCCCTTGAGTCAATATAAACGAAACACAAACGTTTAACTCTTTTTGTAATCCTGGCAGAGACAAAACTATTACCGTATATACTCAAGTATAAGCCGAGTTTTTTAGCCATGATTTTTGGCTTAAAAAACTCACCTCGGCTTATACTTGGGTCAATACGGTAATTCACCTGCCGGGCCCTCTCCCAGTGCGCTCCCGTCGGCCAGCTGATGGGCGGGCTGTCCCGCCTTCTCCCCCCCACCCCACCCAATTGCGCCTTCTGTGCGGCAGCGGTGGCGGCTTCTTCCCCACCCCACCCGATCGTGCCTTCTGCGCGATCGTCGTGCCTTTTGTGTGATCGTGCCTTCTGCGCGGCAGCGGTTTCTTCACCCCCCACCCCGCCTTCTGCTGGGCGGCGGCGGCGGCTTCTTCCCCCCCCCCCTTCCACCTCACCCGGGCCGGTCCTCCCGCTTGCCAGCTGACCCTGCGGGGCCTCCTGCGCGCAGGGAGGGGGCCACCGCCTGCCTGCGCGCCTGGAGCCCGGTCGGGTAAGCCTGCGGGGGTGGGGAGGGGGTGCATTTCCCCCTCGGCTTATACGTGGGTGCCTAATTTTTCCCATTTTTGGGGTGAAATTAGGCACTTCGGCTTATACTCAGGTCGGCTTATACCCGAGTATATACGGTAGACTAATTCCCAACAGTTTGACTCTCTGATTACAACCCCCCACCCCACCCCGAGTATTTCACACGACGAAATTGTCCTTGACGCCTTTTATATGCTATGTTATGAATGAGGGGACTGTCTCTGGGATGTGGCTACAGTAGAGCTTTCCAAAGCAGAGAGTGATCTAAGTATTAGACACTGGTGGTGGGAAAGTACCTTCAAGTCGCAGCTGGTGTATGGCAACCCTGTAGGGTTTTCAAGGCAAGAGATGTCCAGAGGTGGTTTGCCATTTTCTGCCTCCGCCCGGGCTGAGAGAGATCTGAAAGAACCGCGACTGGCCCAAGGTCACCCAGCAGGCTTCGTGTGGCGGAGTGGGGAATTTAATCCGGTTCTCCAGATTAGACTCCATCACTCTTAACCACTACACCACGCTGGCTCTCTTATTAGACCTTAGCAATAATAATAATAATCTATAGTCCAACAGTCAGATGCTGTCTCCAGTGATGAATAGCATGTTGTGAGGCTCTGTAAAATTCTCCAAAACTGACTCCCCTGTTCCCCCCCCCCCCCGGCAGAACTCAAGATGCCCTTAAAAGCGGGCATTTTGTCAGCGTCCTTCACGTTCTGATGCAACTCCAAAAGATCTGCAATCACCCTGACTTGATAAATCCCCGGCTTTCCAGCTCTTCATATGTCTCAGACACGTTGCAGTTTCGAACCGCCTCGCTGGTCTTGAAAGCGCTCGAACGTGACCTTTGGAAGGTGAGTCAGTTGAAACGTGGAGTTTGAGGAAACCCCTCTTCGATACCACTGTAATAAGTCTGGAGTTCTCACTTGTGGATCTGATGTTACAAGTCCATCTGCGGCATCCCACCGTGTTAAAGTCTGCGGTTAGCGACCGCTTTTATTTGGGGGTACCTACATTGGGCTTTATGTAGGTTTTGCCACCCCAGCGATTGAGGGTCAAACCTGTTCCTAGCTGCATAGCGTTATTCCTAGTTCTGATAGGCTCATCCTGGGTTGCATTACTTTACTTGAATGATATTGTTCACATGGCCAATTTGGCCCTGGACAAGGTCACACTGAGATTAAAAAAAAAAGAGGAACTATCCGAATAGCCCATAAGGAAATTAGTATTTTTTAATCTTAATTGGCTGGGAAAGAAATTTGGCAACTGCCAATGTAATATTAAAATCCACCCCTGCTAAAAGAACCCTCAGATTATCCAGTTTAGAGACAGATTCCCGAATAAAAGGCTTTATCCATCTGTCTCTAGCCTCGTTGAGCAAGTCACAGCTAAACAAGAAATGCTAAAGAGTGTCTACTTAGCCAAAACCACATTGACATACTCTCTCACAGTATGGTACCCTATTTAAATGATCTATTAACTCCCCTGATGGAATGGCATTCAGTCTAGCCAACATAAATAGTCGTCTATCGCAGGATTATCCGAAAATCAAAATACATTGGGAGTGATTGCGGCAAGTTTAGACCTAGGTATAGAGGTGAGCACGCTCTACGTGCTCTTATTGTAGTAGTTCTAGAATCCAGTTTTTGCAAGCAGCTCAAGATGGAGTAAAAAACTGCCAATGACCCATGCTCTTTTAGGTCAGAAAGAGAAATTCCTAAAGACTGGATATGACATTCGACCAGTTTACTCCATGGGGATTGATAGGAATCAGCTTGAAGAAGATGTAAATATCCATTCAACTCTGTGGAGAAATAAATCTTAACTCCCGGGTTGCATTTCTCAGTCTTCTGCCAGAATTTTGGCCATCTGGTACAGAATGTGGGTAACTTTTAGCTTTTTTTTTTCTTTACATGCTTTTAACGGCACACTTAATTTTTCTCCAAATTACTATTCAGGACACAGACCTGAGCCTTTTTGATTTGATCGGGATCGAGAACCACATGACCCAATATGAGTCGCAGGTGGTGCCGAAGCAAAAGGTCACCCGGAAAATCATTGAAGAAATCTACACCTCTCCTCCCCCTCCCCCAAGACCCAATCCGGTAAAGCTGAAGCCCAGCAGGTACGTGGTGCCGCAAGGGGAGGGGTGAACCCCACAAGACAACATAAAAACTTTTTGTCTCTTTTCACTAGCAGTTGGGAAGAGAAATACAATTTTGCTAGTGCTGTAAGCCTCAGATGGAGGATCCTTCTTTCTCTAAAATAAAAAAAGCGAATTAAAGAGACTGATGATGGTAGCAAGGTGTTTTTAGAGATGGGTCTTATTTAAGTTTTATGGTTTTATTGTTCGAGACCTCGGTCTGAGACCAGGGGGAAAGAGAGAGAGTAGAACAGTCCAGACACAAGTTGATCGGCGCAGCGATAACAAGACCTGAAGGAAAGCTGTCCCCTTGTCCAGATTCATACTTCATGCCCCCTTCCCCACTTTGGCAAAATGTAGTTAGGAAACTCCTTGGGCAATAACTTACCCTTTTCCAGGGTGAATCTAAAACACCCCTTGGGCACTGATGGTGGTATGCATGTAAGTTGCAGTAGCAACAAAAAGAAATAATCAGTTGGGCGGACTCTGGCTTGGTTTAGATGTTGTAGGGACTAGTTGCTCAACTAAACTGGTAATTGGGAGCTTGCACGTGTGCTTCTCTCATGCTCTTCTCCCACAGGCTCATGGGTGCCTTTTGCCTGACTTCCATGGTTTTAGATAACCGCTGTCCATTTCAGGCAAATTGTAGTTATCATTAAGCAGAAAATGACTCCACGCCGGAGTTTTTTAAATATATTTTTTTATTTAATATAAACGTATAACAAAATTTGCACATGCAATCCATTCTCAATAGTTACATCCACAAAAAAAAAATACATATACAAAATCTAATAAAATACACTTTAACTGGGTGGACATAAAAAAATTTCTTAGATTCCCTCTTGCTGTCTTCCCAGTACATACTACCATAACTTTGTAATATTAAATCTGTTGCTTTTTAACATTAAATCTACTGGTTTTTAGTCAATCTCTTTCTCGTATGGTAAAAAAACCTTGAAATTGCATCGAAGAGGTAACCCTTCTTAAATTGTTCTAGCAACCTAGATATTCTAACACACTCCGGGTTTTTTAAGCCTGGAAGAGAACTGACAAACCATGGTTTGGCAGTAGGGCTCTTTTACCAGGTTTCGGGCTACGTTTATGTCATTGTTTATATTTACTGTTGAGTTTTGGGGAGCATTTCCGCCCCTCACCTCTGTATCTGAAAAATGTAACACAAGAAGATTTAGATCCAGTTTTAATTTTTTGGGGACTTGCATTCTCTTTCTGTCTCTGATATTTCTTTTTTTGCTGGATAGTTAATACAACGCCTCTAAATCTATCAGATTATTCCAACCTGTTCAATATGGGCAGAAGCCCGAAGGCAGGATTGCAGCGTTTCCAAGTGCTCAAGTGCAACGTGCAGCAACCACGGCAACGGTGGCTCAGCAGGGACAAGTGAGGGGAAGGTCACCCGTGGCTACGGTGTCTGCAAATCAAGGTAAGAAAGGTATTGCAATTCTCATTCTCTCCTATCTGTGGATGTCATGCACTAGCTCGTTTGACCGCTGACCCATGGTCCATTGCTCTTTTTGGTTTGATTTGAGTCCAGTAGCACCTTAGAGACCAACAGGAGTTTCAGGATATAAGCTTTTGACAGTCAAAGCTCCCTTCATCAGACACAAGTGTCTAACGAAGGGAGCTTTGACTCTCGAAAGCATATACCCTGAAACTCCTATTGGTCTCTACGGTGTGTATGTGTGTGTAACAGCTTAGGGCTTTTTAGCTTGGAAAGAAGGCGGTTAAGGGGAGACATGATAGAGGTCTATAAAATTATGCATGCTATGGAGAGAGTGGACAGGGAGAAGCTTTTCTCCCTCTCATAATACTAGAAAGTGGGGTCATCTGCTGAAGCTGGAGGGTGAGAGATTCAAAACGGATAAAAGGAAGTCTTCACACAATGCATAGTTAAATTGTGGAACTCCCTGTCCCAGGATGTGGTGATGGCTGCCAGCTTGGAAGGCTTTCAGAGGGGAGTGGACATGTTCATGGAGGAGAGGGGTATTCATGGCTACTAGTAAAAATCAATAGTAGTCATGATGCATACCTATTCTTTCCAGGGTCAGAGGAGCATGCCTATTATATTACATGATGTGGAATACAGGCAGGATAATGCTGCTGCAGTCGTCTTGTTTGTGGGCTTCCTAGAGGCACCTGGTTGGCCACTGTGTGAACAGACTGCTGGACTTGATGGCCCTTGGTCTCTTCCAGCAGGGCCTTTCTTATGTTCTTAAAGTGCCATCAAGTTGCAGCTGACTTATGGGGTTTTCAAGGCAAGAGACTAACAGCGGAGGTTTGCCAGGGCCTTCCTCTGCATAGCAACCCTGGTATTCCTTGGTAGTCTCCCATCCAAATACTAACCAGGGTTGACCCTACTTAGCTTCCAAGATCTGTCAAGATCGGGCTATACCATGCTGCCTTCCCTACCTCATGTAAGGTGCTACTGGACTCAAATCTAACTGTTCTATTGCAGGCCAACATGGCTGCTACTATCTTTTTGGTTTGTCTCGGTTGTGCTTGGCGGCTGGGGGCAGGGGTAAAACATTTGAGGGCGTGTCTCAGCATTCGCGCCAGGCTCTTCAATGCCAGCTGTCGAGAACTCCCACATTCTAGAATACTAATGGCTTTGACATCCATACTAATAGCCTGTAAGCGTGTCTGTCGATTGCTGCGGCGGGGCGCCCCGAATTGCGTGTAACGCACCCGCCAGGTTGGTCGATAACGCACGGAGTAACCCATGACGTGGTTTGTATTTTGCTCCTGATATATGTGTGAATGTCAAGCTTTGCAGGAATTTCACTGTTCTAACTTTAAAAAAAAAAAAAGATACAAGCAATCCAGCGATATGTAAGCTCCAAACCAGGACCGAGTCTAACAGCTTCCACCACCTGACCTTATCGATTGCAGCTGCCGCCGCCGCACCCCAGTTTCAGACCTCTCAGGCTTCCGCCAGTGCTCCAAGACAGCAGGCAGCAGCGACCTTCGCCACGGCAGCTGGCCCGGCCCATCCGGCCAAACCGCGGGCTCAGACCACTGTGCAGGCCTTACAGCTAGGCCAGGCCCAGCCGCAGGCCCCCGCCACGCACACCATCCAACAGAGTGTGCTGCCTCAGAGGCTGGTATTGACCTCTCAGGCCCAGGCACGGTTGCCTAGTAAGTGCCACCGCCGCCCCGACCTCCCTTCCAGGTTTCTCCCCGCCTCTTTTTGTTTTTTGGAAACTTCCCTGAGGTTAAGTTATTAGGCACCCTAAAAAATGTGTACAGAACAATTTGGGCGTCATCTCTCTCCTCTTCCCGTTCTCCGCCCGTCTTCCCGTCCCCCGATCGACTCTTCTGAGTCCCTCGCTCACCGTTCACGTTGCTTTATAGCACCGAGTTCTAAAAATTTGGATAAGAGAACGATGGAAATTTACTGTGGACATACATTAGCGGTGTCAACTTAATCTCCTCGTTTCTGCATGTTTCTCCTCTGCTGGCCGGACTTCCTTTGGACCCGGAAAACTTTATTCTTTTAAAGCTCTTTTCCTAATTTTATACACTTCTTCCCCCCCCTCCCCCCTTTTTTGAAACACTAACCTCCATCCTGCTAAGATGTCCTCTAGGCTTTCTTGGAGATGAGCTGTGACGGTCAGGCAGAGAGGGGCGAGAGATCGCCAAGTGGCTTTGCTTCCGGCTCATATGCGCACTGCCTATTAGCATGTCTAGAGAATCTCCAGCACTGACGTACTAATGTTTTAATTCCTGGGGATGGGGGGGTGATGAAGCTGCCTTTGCAAAAGCCAGACATCTCGTAAGCTTGGGAGACAGTTTCTCTGGAAGCTGAGATCAATGTATCAAAGCACAGAGCAGTCATTCAGACGGAAAACGTACAACCGGAGCGTCTTTGGGTTGTCTTTTTTACATGTGCAGTTCTGAATGAGGTAAAATGAAATCAGATTGGTACATTTGCGAAAGCCGTTGCAGAATGCTTTCTGCGGAAGTTCTGGATTTTTTATTTTCTATTTTTTTTTCTGGCCTGTCCTAGCGATTCTGTTATTATTCGGGGTTGCTTCCCCCCCACCCTGAAAAAAAAGGCAGCTTACAGGCAGGAAATTACACACAACCTAACATCTTGCTTCGGCCGCAAGTGACTAAACTCAGCTTACCCATTGGCAATCTTTTGAGTTTTTGAGCCTCCGCGGGTCTCTCGAATAGGTTCTGTGTTGCTTTTGAAAAGGCAGTCAAGGTTGACCTTAACGACTTTCTGCTCTCTGGTTTTCACAAAGTGTCACATGACCGTTGCCAGGTAACTTTTGTCGCACGCAAAAGCGGACGTCTCATTCCCCCCTCATTATCTAAAACGTTTTCCATCTTTTTTAAAAACCAAAATCCGTTTTTTGTCCGACTGGATAAAGTTGGTGCCTGCGTAATTTTTATATGACACTTTCCCCCCCTCTGCACTACACGTACCTTTCTGCATGGGGAAGGGGAGAACGCCTCCAGCGTCGGTTTTACTAACCCGGAATGAGAAGGCGGGCGCCAGATGCGAGGGGGAAGGCGGACCCTGAACGCGGGCTTCTGTCCCTCTCCCGTAGGCGGCGAAGTGGTCAAAATAGCCCAACTGGCTTCCATTGCAGGGGCGCAGGGACGGATCGCGCAGCCGGAGACACCCGTGACGCTGCAGTTCCAAGGGAACAAGTTCACTCTATCTCACAGTCAGCTGCGACAGCTCACAGCGGGACAGCCTCTGCAGCTGCAAGGTAAGGCATGCCCCAGCAGCCACCTCATCCTTCTCTCCTTCCTCTTCCCTGTCTTCATCTTCTTGAGCCTGGGTTCTTGGTGGAGGTGAGAGTTTGAACTGGGGACTGACTTCCTGGTTTGCAGGTCCTCTTAAGTTTAGAGCTGAGGCAGTCGAGGAAACCAATTTTGCATCACGTGTCTTTGCATTTATAAGCATAGACACTAAATCAATACTGCACAGCAGCATTGAGGATCAAATGCTTTCCAGTTCATAGAATCATGGAGTTGGAAGGGTTCACCAAACCCCTGCACAACGCAGGAGATTCACAACTACCTCCTCTCACACCCCCAGTGACCCCTACTCCATGATCAGAAGATGGCAAAAAACAAACCCAACCCTCCAAGATTCCTGGCCAATCTGATCTGGAGGAAAATTGCTTCCTGACCCCGCAGTGGCGATCGGCACTACCCTGGGCTTGCAAGAAAGGGCCACGTGAGCCAGACATTGATGCAACCCTTCCTGCCCTCCCTTTCATGATCTGCCTAGGAAAGTTAACAGTTCCCTTATTGTAAGCCGCCTTGAACCACGAAGAAAGGCGGGGTATAAATGTTTTGCTGAATTAATAAATTAGAGCCCCGTGGTGCAGAGTGGCAAGCTGCAGTACTGCAGTCAAGAGCTCTGCTTGCGACCTGATTTCAATCCCGACAGAAGTCGGTTTCAGGTAGCTGGCTCCAGGTTGAGTCAGCCTTCCATCCTTCCAAAGTTGGTAAAATTTGTACCCAGCTTGCTGGGGGTAAAGTGTGGATGACTAGGGAAGGCACTGGCAAACCACCCCATAAACGAAGTCTGCCTAGTCACTGTTGGGATGTGACGTCACCCCATGGGTCAGGAATGCCTCGGTGCTTGCACAGGGGACTACCTTTACCTTTTACCTTAAATTAATAAATACTGGTCACTAGAAAAGACAGTCATGCTAGGAAAAGTTGAGGGCTGCAGGAAAAGAGGAAGACCCAACAAGAGATGGATTGACTCAATGAAGCCACAGCCCTCAATTTGCAAGACCTGAGCAAGGCTGTCAAAGATAGGACATTTTGGAGGACATTGATTCATAGGGTCACCATGAGTTGGAAGCGACTTGACGGCACTTAACACACACAATAAATACTGGTAAGGATGCAGAAATCAATCTGATGTTGCTGTGGCTAGAAATGTTTCTGCTTTTTCTTTCTTTTCTCTCAAGGTGATTTTTCATTCCCCCCTCCCCAAATTCAAAATTTAAAAAGAAAACCCACGAATGTTTATACATAGTATGTGAATGTAGTAAAAGAATTCTCCCCCTTAATTTGCCCGATTCACAGGCAGCGTTCTGCAGATTGTTTCAGCTCCCGGGCAGCAATACGTACGTCCCCAGGCTCCGGTTGTGATGCAGACGGTCTCTCAAGCCGGGACCATTCAAAACGCTCTGAATGCTTTGGGAAATCAGCATCCGGCCAGCATGCCAGCTTCAGCAATGACCCCTCAAAGTAAGGGCTCTCCCCCCATCCCCGACCGCGAATCTGTCTCTGGGACATCTGAAGTAGCCATTTGAGGTTATTTGCACACGGCGGGTTGGATCCAGCCGCATCTCCGTTGGCAGGGGTTTCTGTCAGCGGGGCGGGATTTCCTCGCCTCCTCTGCCCCACCGCAGCCCAAGATGCTGCTCTTGGGAGACCTCCGGGAAAAAGCATGAGGGGGAAGAAGTCAGAAGTCTTCAGTGGGAGTGGGGAGCTTGAAAAAAAATGTTCAGTCCCTGCCCCCTGCCGTTTGTGGAAATCAGTTGGTGTGCCCCCGGAAGTCTCAGTTTTGTTTTGTTTGGGGGGTGACAGTCGCTTGTTCCCTGACAGTTGCTTGTAGTTTGCAGGGCTTTTTGGTAAGTGCTTCGAAACGGGTGTAAAACACTTGCTTTATCCTTAAGTGTATGTTCCAGGTAGAACAGTGGGTACTAATTTTACTTCGGGGGACTCCACTGCCGCCTTGAAACCTGGCCTTATCCATGGAGGACATTCACAGGTACGTCTGTCTTGTTGCAGAAACTCTTTTGTCAGATTCCTTTCCTTCAATTTAACAGACACTGGCTATCAATCAACCACTTCGCGCTTTAAAAAGGGGAAATGAAATCTAATTTTTCCTTGACACTATAAAGCGAAGAGTTGCCACATCTCTCACGCAATCGGCCAATCTATTTGACAGCAGATAACGCAGTATCCGCTTCTCAGAAAGTGCCTTTAGCTGTTTTATCCAGGGAGTGATATATTTCTTCCCTTTCAACTCCGGGGGGGGGGGGGGGAGCAAGCTGGGGGAGGGGGAGAATGCACACAGCTTACTTTAACTCAGATAGTGAAGATAGGTTTTAAAAGTCTGCATAGCTGATTAGATTTCCAGTGACCAAGTAGAAGCCCTGCTGGGCAAAAGCTGCCACCAATTTTCTAAAAGCACTTGGTGGGCGCCATTAAAAGTGTCAGTGGCCACCAAGGGGCCTGCAGGCACCATGCTGGGGACCTCTGCTTTAACCTGTGAACATACCACTAAAAGCAGTGGGAGCAGCGCTGGAGCCTAGCCGCATCAATCAAATGTCCATTAGAACACTTGAAGCTGCTTTCTACTGAATCAGACCCTTGGTCCATCAAAGTCAGTATTGTCTACTCAGACCGGCAGCGGCTCTCCAGGGTCTCAGGCAGAGGTCTTTTCACATCACCTCCTTACCTAGTCTCTTTAACTGGAGATTTCGGGGATTGAACCTGGGACCTTCTGCATGCCAAGCAGAAGCTTTTCCACTGAGCCACAGCCTCTCCCAATGCATTAAAACTGCATTGAACTCTGCCATTGAAATAATTGGGAATTGAAGCGCTTCCCTTTAAATTGTGCATGGCACATGGCCACTCTTTGTGTATGAAGGCTTTTCCATGCTGCCGTCGTAGATTCTAGAACGCACCAGGCTAGGGCTTAAAAAAGGCAGATTTTATCTTTTAATCTCTCGTTTTTTTGTGCCATGAAACTTCATTCTGTCCTGAGCCTGCGTAATAAATTTAATAAAATGCTTCTTTCTACGGCCCTTCCCCGCACAAGATTTTGTGCTTGCAAATGCAAGTACTGATAGTTCTCGATGAAAAAACTGTGAGGAGCGAGCTTCTCCCCCCCCCCCATGTGGTTACAAAAATTAACACATGTCTCTGGCATTCTTTTTGGCAAAAGGAATCATTCGAGGAAAAGAACAGGCTTCTAAAGGAGCGCCTGGACCGGCTGTTTTCCTGCAATGAGCGTCGCTGCTCCAGGACACCCATCTACGGCCGAGACCTCGTGGGGGTGTGTTCGGTGACGACCAGCAGAAAGGCGCCCCCTCAGTTTTCCACCACAGTCAGCCAGTGGCAATGGGCTGGCTTTGCCAACTGTTGTGTCTCTTTGAACGGCTCCGGGGACCGCAGCGACCCGCTGCGGGAACTGGTGCGGACTGTGGAGCGGCAGCAGAATTCCCTGACGGACGCTGTGAACAGGTGAGTTGTAACTTTCGTGCATGACCGGGAAATTTTTATTATTTATTTATTTTCCGAATTTGTAGCCTGCCCTCCCAGCTGAGGGCGGGTAACATTACATAAAACCATACAATAAAAATTAATAACAATAAAATCAACAATAAAGAAGAAGAAGTTGGTTTTTATATGCCGATTCTCTTTGCCACTTAAGGAAGAATTAAGCTGGTTTACAATCGCCTTCCCTTCCCCTCCCCACAACAGACACCCTGTGAGGTAGGTAGGGCTGAGAGAGCTCTAAGAGAGCTGTGACTAGCCTAAGGTCACCCAGCTGACTTCGTGTTTAGGAGTGGGGAAACAAATCCAGTTCACCAGATTAGAGTTTGCAGCTCATGTGGAGGAGTGTGGAATCAAACCCGGGACATATTACAGTCCGCCGCTCTTAACCACTACACCATTCCTATCAGAAGCCGATGCAATATTTTTACTTCCCCCCCACCCCAGGGGACTCTGCGTGCTTCCAGTGGCTGTGGCTGCTCCTCCCTCCTTGCACGTGGCAAAGCTTCCCGCTCTGTACAGCCACCGGATGAAGCTGCTCAGATGCCGTCTGAAAGAGGAGGCCTTTCCTTACATACGTCGGCTGCGGCGGATCGCCGCTCCGCAGTTGCTTCAGTTTCCTGACCTCCGGCTGGTGCAGTGTGACGCAGGTAGTGGAGAACCTTTTCTGTTTTTCCCAGGCCCGGGTTCCGGAGGCCTGTTTCCCCCCCACGTGGAACGTCCCCTGAGAGGGCTTTTGTGCTTTCTTCTTTCCGAAACGTAGGGAAGCTGGAAGCGCTGGCCATCTTGCTTCAAAAGCTGAAGCTGGAAGGGCGTCGGGTGTTGATCTTGTCTCAGATGATTCTCATGCTGGACATCCTGGAGCTGTTCTTGAATTTCCATTTTCTCACCTACGTGAGGATCGATGAATATGCCAATCAGGAAGAGCGCCAGGTAGGCCCGGCTTGGACAGTTGCATCTCTCCCGTGCTCCACTAAGAAGGGATTGTACTTGAGGCATGAGGAGGGGCTGTGGCTCAGTTTGTAGAGCCTCTGCTTGGCGTGCAGAAGGTCCCAGGTTCAATCCCCAGCATCTCCAGTTAAAGGAACTAGGCGTGTGTGTCTGTGTGTGTTAAGTGCCATCAAGTTGCTTCCGACTCATGGCGACCCTATGAATCAATGTCCTCCAAAATGTCCTATCGTTGACAGCCTTGCTCAGGTCTTGTAAAGTGAGGGCTGTGGCTTCCTTTATTGAGTCATTCCATCTCTTGTTGGGTCTTCCTCTTTTCCTGCTGCCCTCAACTTTTCCTAGCATGACTGTCTTTTCTAGTGACTCTCCAGTTAAAGGGACTAGGCAAGTAAGTGATGTGAAAGACCTCTACCTGGGACCCTGGAGAGCTGCTGCCAGTCTGAGTAGACAATACTGACTTCGATGGACCAAGGGTCTGATTCAGTATAAGGCAGCTCTGTAAAGGTGTTTCTTTACATTTAGGGTTCCCAACCTCCAGGTGGCGGTTGGAGATCTCCTTCTATTACATCTGATCTTCAGGCAACAGAGATTAGTTCACATGGAGGAAATGACTGCTTTGAAAGGTGGACTCTATGGCATTATATTCCATTGAAGTCCCTCCCCTTCCCAAATCCCGCCCTCCTGAGGCTCCACCCCCCAAATCTCCAGGTATTTCCCAGTTTGGAGCTGGCAGCCCTTTGCTCCGATCCAAGATCCGCTGCATATACTGAGCATTGCTTGAACTGGATGCTCTGGATGCAGAATGGGATTTGGGGTGACCCACCCTTGCCTAACCACGACCTTTTGCAGCAGAATCCTTCAGTCCATTCTTTGCAATTCAGTCTTATGCCAAACATCAATCATGATCCACACAAGGGTCATTTTTCCAAATGAATACCATGTGTAAAATATTGTCGAAGGCTTTCACGGTCAGAGTTCATTGGTTCTTGTAGGTTATCCGGGCTGTGTAACCGTGGTCTTGGAATTTTCTTTCCTGACGTTTCGCCAGCAACTGTGGCAGGCATCTTCAGAGTAGTAACACTGAAGGACAGTGTCTCTCAGTGTCAAGGGTGTAGGAAGAGTAATATATAGTCAGAAAGGGGTTGGGTTTGAGCTGAGTATTGTCCTGCAAAAGTATTGTCCTGTAAGTATCAAGATAATGTGCTAATGAGGGTATGGTATGTTAATATGGAACCATTGTGTCCTGAAGTGATCTGTTAATGTGTGTAATCCAAAACTAATCTGTTTTGGATTCAGACAAAGACAACATTCAACAATAGCCATACAGATTAGTTTTGGATTACACACATTAACAGATCACTTCAGGATACAATGGTTCCATATTAACATACCATACCCTCATTAGCACATTATCTTGATACTTACAGGACAATACTTTTGCAGGACAATACTCAGCTCAAACCCAACCCCTTTCTGACTATATATTACTCTTCCTACACCCTTGACACTGAGAGACACTGTCCTTCAGTGTTACTACTCTGAAGATGCCTGCCACAGTTGCTGGCGAAACGTCAGGAAAGAAAATTCCAAGACCACGGTTACACAGCCCGGATAACCTACAAGAACCAATGAATACCATGTGATTATCAAGTAGGGTTGCCAGCTCCAGGTTGGGAAAAACCTGGAGATTTTGAGGGTGGAGCCTCGGGGGGTTGGGGAGGGGGGACTTCAATGGGGTATAATGCCATAGAGGCCACCCTCCAAAGCAGCCATTTTTCTCCAGGTGAACTGATCTTGTTCGCCTGGAGATCAGTTGTAATAGCAGGAGATCTCCAGCCAGCACCTGGAGGTTGGCAATGTCATTTTTAATTATGTAGCTAGAAATTTGGAACAGAACTGAATCAAACTTGGATAAAAGAGTTTTAGGTAATAAGTAAGTAATAGATGTGATAACTGATATGGAAGAATATGTGATACACAAAGAGTAATGTAATTCATTGAGGTTGACAATAGAATTGTAATTTTGAATGGCAAATTTCATATACATTGTTAAATTGAGTTTATGTTTCAATGTGTTTATGGTTGTTTGAGTTTGTTAAAATAAAATTGCAGAAGAAAAAACCACAAAGCAGCCATTTTCTCCAGGTGAACTGATCTCTGTCACTTGGAGATCAGTTGTAATTAGCGGGAGGTCCCCAGCCATCACCTGGAGGTTGGCAACCCTATTACCAAATCATCTACAAGCTCTAAATGCCATATAGTCCACTCTGCTTTATGGTTGACAGTTCTGCTTTTTTGACCCCTTCTGAACAAGGAGCTGATGAAGACGTTCAACAGGGACAAGCGCATCTTCTGCGCCATCCTGTCCTCCCACAGCCGTTCCACAGGGGTTAACCTTGTTGAGGCCGACACCGTGGTGTTCTACGACAACGATTTAAACCCAGTGATGGATGCCAAGGCTCAGGAGTGGTGCGACCGAATCGGCAGGTGCAAGGACATCCATATCTACAGGTGATGCTTGAGTGGGAGCTGTTTTGCAAGATGCTAGAATTGTTCCTTTGCCAAGGATGACACATACCTGTTCTCTCCAGTGTCTGAGGAGCATGCTGTGGAACACAGGCAGGATAATGCTGCTGCAGTCGTCTTGTTTGTGGGCTTCCTAGAGGCACCTAGTTGGCCACTGTGTGAACAGACTGCTGGACTTGATGGGCCTTGGTCTGATCCAGCGGGGGTTTTCTTATGTGCTTATGTGGTGATGGCTGATCTCTCTGGCTTCTCCAGGCTTGTCAGTGGGAACTCAGTAGAGGAGAAGCTCTTGAAGAATGGCACGAAAGATTTGATCCGGGAAGTCGCTGCTCAGGGAAATGATTACTCAATGGCCTTTTTAACACAGGTATGATTGTCATTACTGCTTCCTCCAAAGGGTCCTACCGCTGTCTAATTCTCAACATGGCCCCATATGTGAATATTTAAATCTGGAGAGGATGAGAGGGAGAGCATTTTGGCCATCTTCTGGGCATGGAATAGGTGTGTTTGTGTGTGGGGGGAAGTAGTTGTGAATTTCCTTCTTTATGCAGGGGGTTGGACTAGATGACCCTGATGGTCCCGTCCAACTCTATGATTCTATGAGATTGGAACCATTGACAAACCTTGGTTAAAACTTGGGGTTTGCTAAAAATTACAGGGGAAAAATACATTGGAGGGTTCAGTGCCCTCCAAAGAAATAGAAGTAGCGCCTTTACTTTTAAAAAAGTCACTCTTTTTAAATTTTTGTTAACTTTTTAAAGTGTACAGAAATAAAAAGGGAAAGGAAGACAAATAGGGGAAATATAACATTTCGTTACATTCTTTGTCCATGCCCGTTGTAATCCTCTTACTCAGTCTTGGCCCCACCAACTATCTCTTAAAAAATTACAAAACATAGTTGATAAATCAAGTCTAATAAACTATCTTATACTTATATACTATTATAACTTTTGACTATAATATTTTGATTATAATATTTTGATAAAATCTATTATCTCTGGTCTAAATCGACTATTAGCAAGTATGCAGCTTTTCAGCTCTTATTACTATCTTATCATCATCCCTCTTTCAAGCATATCTATCAAAAAACGGTTGCCATCTCCGCTTATGGGCGTCAATCGGCATTTAAGAAAGGCACTCTTAGTGGCCATTGTGGGAGTTGCTGAACAACCACAGCAATATTGCCAGCCCTCAAGCCGTGGTTTCTGTCAGTAAAGGGATGGGGAAAGGGCAGGGCCTTTCCCAGAGCAATTTTGTCTTCGCAGTCCACCCTTGCTCCCCTCTGTCATGCCTTGGAGGGAGGACTCATTGAGGGGCCCGGCCCAGCAGCAACCACCGCCCACTTACTGCTGCGCAGTTTACGCGACTCACCCCGTAGCAGTGGCGGGTCTCGGACCACTCGATGCCACGCCGCACGCCTGCGCCCAGCGGCAGCCTCCGCACAATCTGTGTCATTTGGCCTGGCACTGGCCAACGCTCAAATCACCTGGAAAGGGAAGAGAGAAAGCTGGTGCAGTGGTTAGAACCAGGAGGTAAAGGTAAAGGTAGTCCCCTGTGCAAGCACTGCGTCATTACTGACCTGGGTGATGTCACATCCTGACGCTTGCTAGGCAGACTATGTTTAAGGGGTGGTTTGCCATTGCCCTCCCCAGTCGTCTACATTTTACCCCCAGCAAGCTGGGGACTCATTTTACCGACCTCAGAAGGATGGAAGGCTGAGTCAACTTTAAGCCGGCTACCCGAAACCGACTTCTGTCGAGATCGAACTCAGGTTGTGAGCAGAGCTTTTGACTGCAGTACTGCAGCTTACCACTCTGCGCCACCGGGCTCCTAGAACCTGGGAGACCCAGGTCCAAATCCCCGCTCTAACCAGACTGGCTCTCAGCTTTCCCCCCTTTCCTCTGCCATGGAAGTTTGCTGGGTGACTTTGGGCCCGTCACTTTCTCTTCTTGAACCTAATTATCAGGGGGCTGGAGCAACAGGCTGATGAGGAGCGGTTAAAACGCTTAGGGCTGTTTAGCTTTGAAAGAAGGCATTTAAAGGGAGACATGATAGAGGTCTATACAATTATGCCTGGCGTGGAGAGAGTGGACAGGGAGAAGCTTTTCTCCCTCTCTCACAATACTAGAATGTGGGGTCATCTGCTGAAGCGGTGTGTTTGAAAACTAGTTGAATGACCAAAGCCTTGAGCGCGTACAGATTAAGGCCAGGTTTGTCTGTTGAGCTCCTGCTGCTTTCCCTGCGGTATTGGATTTTTAAAAATTATGATCTTTAGTTTTGTTTTTGTAGTTGTTGGTTTTGTTTTTATGTTTAATCGTAAGAAAACCATTGGATGTTCATTTTTTTAAAAAAAAACTTTAATAATTAACTGAAAATTTCCAAAGAACCCAGTCAGTGTTGTTGTTTTTTAAGGAAAACTCTCCCTCTTCTTTTTCCTCAGCAAACGATTCAGGAACTCTTTGAGGTTCACTCTCCGATGGAAGATTCTGGCTTCCGAGTTAAAGCGGAAGAGTTTGTGGTGCTTTCCCAGGAGCCCTCCCCGGCGGAAACGATCTCTCCCAAAGTCGCAAGGCCTTTCATAGAGGTAAAAATCAGGGAAGGGTCGTAGCTCAGTGGCAGAGAATCTGCCTGGCATGCAGAAGGTCCCAGGTTCAATCCCTGGCATCTCCAGTTAAAGGGACTAGGCAAATAGGTGATGAGAAAGACCACCGCCTGAGACCCTGGAGAGCCGCTCCTGGTCAGAGTAGACAATACTGACTTTGGGTCTGATTCAGTATAAGGCAGCTTCATGTGTTCATGTGTTAGTGGGGAGGGGCCGTGGCTCAGAGGTAGAGCATCTGCTTGGTGTGCAGAAGGTCCCAGGTTCAATCCCCGGCACCTCCAGTTAAAGGAACTAGGCAAATAGGTGATGTGAAAGGGTCTCTGCCTGAGATCCTGGAGAGCCGCTGCCGGTCTGAGTAGACAATACTGACTTTGATGGACCAAGGATCTGGTTCAGTAGAAGGCAGCTTCATGTGTTCATGTGTTCAGGTAATCCAGTATAAATCGCATTAGCGAGAATGGAAGAAGCCGATAAAGCCTTTCTGGAGCAAGTTATTGCCGTTAGTCTGTTGAGACGTTCTGAATGACCTGTGCCGCATGATAATCTTGCCTTTATTTGTTGGATCTCTTTTTGAGGCACATGGAAAGTTTATAAAGTATTCATGGCGGTAACGCGCCGGGTTCCCTCGAGTGCCCTCGGAGCCTTTTTAAAAATGCATACGTTCAATTTGTGTGTGTTCTTAATGTAAACAGACCCATTTCCTTAACTGCTTAAAGGAGATAAACGGGGAAATCTTTCCGAAGACCGAGACGTTCGTGTGCACCATGCTGCTCGGATGCAGCAGTGTGGTCAAAAGGTTATCTCGTGTCAGGCCGTCACAGAGTTTTAGGCTACCAAAAAAGCTAAGAGGGCCAGGTCCTTGAGCATGCGAGGAATATGTCCAAAAGTAAAAGAGTTGCTGGTTTGTAACTAGCCTTACTATCCAAGAAACGAGTGCCCTGTCTGTTTCTCATGCTGCTTCATCTTCTGCCATCAGAGTGCCTGGGTGCTTTGCAGATTACAAGAAGATGCAGGAAGGTGCAGAAAAGAGCAACCAAAACGATCAGGGGGCTGGAGCAACTGTCCTATGAAGAGCGGTTAAAACGCTTAGGGCTGTTTAGCTTAGAAAGAAGGCAGATAAGGGGAGATACGATAGAGGTCTATAAAATTATGCACGGTATGGAGAGAGTGGACATAACTCGGTCCCGCCTCCCATGCCGTGTATCTCTTTGTGCTTTTTTCCGAAAGGCTCTCAAAAGCACAGAGCGAGAAGAAGAAGAGGGGGAGCCCCGCAGCTGCGTCAAGAACGTGGCGACAGGATCGACTTTGGAGCCTCTCGTTTCAGAGTTCGGCAAGTCTCGGTATCTCGATGAGCCCTCTCAGCTGCAGGAGCTGGTTACAGTGGTGGATCAGGTACCCCCTCCCCTTTCCATTGACACCTCCCTATGACATTTCCTGCTCGATCAGGCTAAAGGTCCCTCTGGTCCAGCCTCTCGCTTCTACAGTGGCCAACCACATGTTCCTGGGATGCCCACAAGCCAGAACAGCCCCTCCCCTTTGTTATTGCCCCGGCTAGCTAGTGTTCGTAGGTGTACTGCCTCTGGATATCGGGTTTCCGTTAATTGACATGTGCACCGTGGACGCCTCTAGTCCCGTTTTAGAAGCTAGTGGTTGTTGGCCAGTGTGGTATAGTGGTTAAGAGCTGTGGTTTGGAGCGGTGGAGTCTGATCTGGAGAACCGGGTTTGATTCCCCACTCCTCCACATGAGTGGCGGAGACTAATCTGGTGAACTGGATTTGTTTCCCCACTCCTACACACGAAGCCAGTTGGGTGACCTTGGGCTAGTCACACTCTCTCGGCCTCACCTACCTCACAGGGTGTCTGTTCTGGGGAGGGGAAGGGAAGGTGATTATAAGCCGGTTTGATTCTTAAGTGGTAGAGAAAGTCGGCATATAAAAAGAAGAAGAGTTGGCTTTTATATGCTGACTTTCTCTACCACTTAAGGGAGACGCAAACCGACTTACAATTACCTGCCCTTCCCCTCCCCACAACAGACACCCTGTGAGGTAGGTGGGACTGAGAGAGCTCTAAGATAGCTGTGACTAGCCCAAGGTCACCCAACTGGCTTCGTGTGTAGTAGTGGGAAAACAAATCCAGTTCACCAGATTAGTCTCCACTGCTCATGTGGAGGAGTGGGGAATCAAACCCAGTTCCCCAGGTCAGAGTCCACCGCTCTAAACCACCGCTCTTAACCACTACACCACGCTTCTCCTCCTCCTCCTCACTGAGTGACCCCAAGTTCTGGTATTATGAGAGGACAGAAATTTCTCCACTTGCTTCACAATGTGCATGATCCCCCCCCCCCCGAATTGCTAACTGAAGTCAATATGGGGAGCTGGGGGTTGTTCAAACGTGCAGTCTCCGACAGCTGGGAAATTCCTAACGCCCTTTATGCTTCATAAAAGGGCCAATGGAACTGTGGGGAGATTTCTTTATTGTGTTGTAAAATAAGCAGGGAAAACAACAACAGGGACTTACTACGGGTTTGAGGTTATTTTCATTCCCGACCATGACTCTTGTGCAGATAAAACATTAATAAATAATTTTCACCCGCTCTTGTAAAATCTTGCTCAAGTGTGCTTCTGTATCGTAACAGTAATAATTTTGATGGAGACGGTTATCTGCAAGCAATGGAAAATGGTATAATAAAGAAAGCATTAATAATTAACAGAGCAGTGTTAGCTGTGACTAAAGAGTGCAATCCTATGCAAAGTTACTTCAGTCTAAGTCCATGGAAATCACTGGGCTCACAGTGGAGTAACTCTGTATAGGACTTCACTGCAAGTCCCATAGCAAGCACATCTCTGGGCTGTTATAAATGATGCAACTTCAGTTAGTGAAACTGTATCACCTTAAACTGTTAGATCAGGGGTGTCAAACATAAGGCCCACGGGCTGCATCTGGCCCCTTGAGAGCTTGTATGCATCTCGCGAGCCAGCCGAGGCAGTCACCACCATCACCCCACTCTCAATCTGAGCTGAGGAGGCATGGATCCTGCTGGATCAGACCAGTTTAGTCCAGCATCCTGTATCCCACAGTGGCCAGCCAAGTGCCTGGGAAGCCCTCCAGCCAGGTTCTCTTGCTGCCTCCCTCCGACTGATATTCAGGGATACATTGCCTCTGAACATGGAGGTTCCGTTTAGCAGAGAAGAAGAAGAAGAGTTGGTTTTTTTATGCCAACTTTCTCTACCACTTAAGGGAGACTCAACCGGCTTACAATCACCTTCCCTTCCCCTCCCCACAACAGACACCCTATGAGGTTGGTGGGGCTGAGAGTGTGTGACTAGCCCAAGGTCACCCAGCTGGCTTCATGTGGAGGAGGGGAAACCAAGCCAGTTCACCAGATTAGCCTCCGCCGCTCACATAGAAGAGTGGGGAATCAAACCCAGTTCTCCAGATTAGAGTTCACCACTCCAAACCACTGCTCTTAACCACTACACCAAGTTGTCGAACACGTTCTGTCTCGGAAGCACACAAAACAAATTAGAGAGTGAGAGAGAGAGACTGAGCTCTTTCTTTCTCCCCCTCTTCCCTTAGACTGTCTTTTTTTCAGATATTTGCAGTGCAGATCTAGCAGCTGTCCCTTTCCAAAGGACATCCATAATAATCAAATGATGCAGTTTATCTTCAGTTCCAGAACCAAGCTGTTCGTGCTTAGATTGCTTCGCAAGGCAGTTATTTCTACAATCTATCATACTGCATTCATTCTGGCAGAACAGGATGATCCTTACTGTGACACTCTGTTGCTCACTTGAAATACTTCAAGAGTCTGGAGATGCACTTTTTAATTTTAAAAGATGGTAGTTTCCCGCTGGAACTTCTTAACGTGCTGTTGGGCAGGCAGTTACTTCTGTGTTCCTTCTCTCAGCTCACCCCGATTGAAAAGTACGCCTTGAATTATCTGGAGCTCTTCCATATTTCTTCAGATGACGGTGAAACGAAAGACAATCAGGTATAATAAATACAAGCTTGGGCCCTGCAAGAAATCATGGGGGGGGGGGGAATAATCAGAAAATCCCCAACCCCAGATGTTCTGCAGAATACTCTTTAAAGGCTTGACCCAGCTTGTTTTCAACCCCCTCATCATTCCTTGCCACTTGGAGCATCCCTGTCTTCATCCGACCCCATGGGGGGGGTTGACTGAAAGATTGTGAAATATTTTGTGCCCTGAAAAATGCCTCTAGAATCATAGGCCTGGGACCTCCGTATCTTTGGGACCACCTCTCCTGATATACCCCCCCAAAGATCTTTACGATTGTCTGATAATAATCTACTGGTGGTCCCTGGCCCTAAGAGTGTGTGGCTGTCCTTGATGACTCCGTACTGGTGGACACACTCCGGCCTGGTGGAATGCTCTGTCTGGTGACATCAGGGCCCTGCGGGACCTGAAAGAATTCTGCAATGTCTGGAAGACAGAGCTATTCCGCCAGGTCTATGGTTGAGGACGGCCGCAAATGTCATCTTGCTGGCCTCCCAATTCCTCTCCTTTTATATTGTTTTATGTTAACTGAGGGGTAACTGGCTGCCTCACTCGGGCAACATCTGTAGTTTCTATGTTTTATTTGGGATTTTATTGTTTTAAATTTAGATTTTTTTGGTTAATTTTTATTATTTATGATATTGATGTATTTCATGTGACGTTACCCCCTCTGAGCCTGGCTTCGGCCGGGGAGGGCGGGTTAAAAATCGCAAAAATAAATAAATAAGACAGTACTGGTGGGTGAGTTTGAGTGCCCCCCTGCATAAGGTTGACTTTAATGCTGCTGTATCATTGTCCAGACGGAAGTGAAAACTGCAAAAAAGGTATGGGAGACTCATCATCTGAAGGAACTGAAAGAAGAAGAAAAGCGGATGCTTTTGGATGGTGGGGAGGAAGAGCTTCTCACCTACACTCGGGAGGATGCCTATAACAAGGTAAATGTCCCCGGTGGCTTTTCCGTGGCTCAGCGGCTCTTAAAACTAGTCCCGTCCACCAATACTGCGGTCTCCTTTTTCCCCGGCAGGAATATATCTACGAAGGCCCAGATGGACAAACGGAAATAATGCCAGTAAGTCAAGAGTTGCTGTTTAATTTTGCTTCTTTTTAACTTTGGGGAGAGAAGTGCGGTAAGCAAGCAGGGATAAAGCTCTCTTGTGATGCTTTGCACAGCTTTGGACTCCCCCCACTCCACCTCAAGATGACAATGACATATACATCGACTCCGTCATGTGCCTGATGTACGAGACCACCCCAATCCCCGAATCCAAGCTGCCTCCCGTGTACATTCGGAAGGAGCGCAAACGCCACAAAACGGATCCCTCTGGTAAGTGTTTGGTCGGTTTGGGATCTGTGCTGATGAGAAGGTGCTGAACTTTTCCTTACCCTGAGCAGAATGAAGGAGCTTTATTTTTTTTTCCAGCAGAAAGCAAGGTTGGCAATTTGGCTTTGGGCTCAGTCGCGGCCTGCTGTGGGTTTATTTTAACGGTATGTGCAGTGTTGAAAGCTGCCTTTGATTTGGGGTAGTGATTAATTGCTTAACTGTATCACCCCTTTGTAAGTACAAAAACAAAATCCTTTTGTTCGGTGCCAACTAACACAAGACATTGCCCGGAAAGATCTCTTCAACTGATGCAGTTTCATTGCCAAAGCTAAGCAAATCAAATTTATTAATACAGTCAACTGACCAATCACATGCCAACACATCAAAATGTCCAGACATTTAGTTTTGCACTGCAGAATCACAGACTGCCCGTACAAATAAAGATGTAAGATCAATAAAAACGACCCCTGATTAAAATTATCACCTTAAAATTGATAAAATTGTAACATATTCTAACGATAGTTCTCTAATAAAGTTCTGAGTATTTTAGTAGCAACAGCGCAGAACTTGGCAGTTGGGAGCGTAAGCTGAGGATCTTCTCCTAATAGGAGCTTCTTTGCCAAAAGCTCAACTGACTCTTCAGGGAATTTACCAAGCAGGGGGAAAATAAGCTTTGATCTAAATTCGTGGTAGAATGGGCAACATATCAGTGCATGTTCAATGGTTTCAATGTCCCCTGCCCCACAAGTTTCAGCTTGGCAGTGAGACGTGGATGTGAGACCTCCGGGGAACCTCTCGTAAATGTCGAAGGATTGAATATGGGTAGCAAATCAAATAAATCAGCCCTAGGTAGAGGAGTGTGCAATTCAGATGATAAAGTGCCATGAATGGCAAAGATGTCACAAAACCAATATGTTCAGCAGGACAAATAAGATCCAACTCAGGAGGTCACCCCCAAATGTCAGCCAAATATGATTTCAGTGTTACTATATTATCAGCTACCTGTCATTATCATTTTTCAACTTGATTTGTTTTTTGAGGAGTTGGTGTGACTCAACTGTAGAGCATCTGCTTTGCACACAGAGGGTCCCTGTCATCTTCAAGATCTGGTTATGACTTCTGGCGACCCTGTAGGGTTTTCAAGGCAAGAGACATTCAGAGGTGGTTTGCCGTTGCCTGCCTCTGCGTGGACTGAGAGAGTTCTGAGAGTACCGTGTCTAGCCCAAGGTCACCCAGCAGGCTTCATGCGGAGCAGCGGGGGAATTGAGCCCAGTTCTTCAGAGTAGACTCCGCTGCTCCTAACCACTACACCACGTTGGCTCTTGGTTAAGTAGTAGTCAGTGTGAAAGAAATGGCACTTGAGACGATGGAGAGCCCCTGCCTGCCTGTGCAAACAAGATGAACCTTCATAGACTAAGTGTGTTCATGCGTTCAGTTCTCAATTGTCACCTTGCGTAGTCCAGCCGTATTGGAAGCACATTGAGCACCCTAATTGCTTTAGAGTCCTTGTTCTATTTTCACAACATCCCTACGAGGTGGGCTGTTATCCTTGCCCTCCTTCCCATTTTATAGATGTTGAACTGAGATTCAGAGAGAGCCTTGACCGTTCATTTTCATGGAGATCCTTAACACACCTGCACAGTTTTTCACCTCTGTTGAACAGCAGAAAGGTTCTCATAGACAGACAGTGGAACTCCCAACTGTATGGAGATTGTCCAGTAATCCATAAAAAGTGCCTAGAGCAGCACAATTAATGCTCACCAAAACCATGAGCACATGAAGCGGCCTTATACTGATTTGGACCCTCGGTCCATCGAAGTCAGTGTTGTCTACTCAAGACTGACAGCGGCTCTCCAGGGTCTCCGGCAGAAGTCTTTCACGTCACCTACTTGCCTAGTCCCTTTAACTGGAGACGCCGGGGACTGAACCTGGAACCTTCTGCAGGCCAAGCAGATGCTCTACCACTGAGCCACAGCCCCTCTCCCCTCTCACCATGGAATTAGTGTCTGAGTAGTGATAGGAGCCCAGTCCTGGGACTTTTGCCTGCTGAAGCTGAGGCTATTGAGGTGTGCCACTATGTCATGAAATGTCAAAGACGGGCCACCACATGACCCTTAGCACTAGACCGGTTCCCTCCTTTTATGCACCTGCCGTTATCTGCTGTCCTTTTTTGGCCATCCCCTGAGCCTGGCGTCCCTCTTCCAGCTGCAGGGAGGAAGAAGAAGCAGCGCCACGGAGAGACGGTCATCCCGCCCCGATCGCTGTTTGACCGAGCAACCCCGGGGATGCTGAAAATGCGGCGGGAGGGGAAAGAGCAGAAGAAGAACATCCTGCTGAAACAGCAGACGCAGTTCGCCAAGCCCTTGCCCACTCTCGTGAAGCCGGCGGCAGAGGCTGGCCAAGACAACCCCGAGTGGCTCATCAGTGAAGACTGGGCCCTGCTCCAGGTAAGATGGATTAATACTCACCCTCATAAGAACATAAGAAAGGCCATGCTGGATCAGACCTAGGCCCATCAAGTCCAGCAGTCTGTTCGCACAGTGGCCAACCAGGTGCCTCTAGGAAGCCCACAAACAAGATGACTGCAGCAGCATTGTCCTGCCTGTGTTCCACAGCAACTAATATAGTAGGCATGCTTCTCTGATCCTGGAGAGAACAGGTGTGCATCATGAGTAGTATCCATTTTGACTAGTAGCCATGGATAGCCCTCTCCTCCATAAATACGTCCTCTCCCCTCTTAAGGCCTTCCAAGTTGGCAGCCCTCACCACATCCTGGGGCAGGGAGTTTTGCAATTTAACTATGCGTTGTGTGACGAAACTCTTCCTTTTATCTGTTTTTACTTTCCGCCCCCGAAAATCTACCAGCCAAGTGGGTACAGACATGTATTGGATGCCCTTGTGGGGCACCTCCAAGTAACAGCCAGGTTATTGAGGAAGAGATGCAATGGAGCCCCCAGACAAGTACTTCAGCCTCTTCCCCATAAAAGAAAATGGCATAGTTAAATTGTGGAACTCCCTGCCCCAGGATGTGATGATGGCTGCCAACTTAGACCCCCCCAAGATCCTCTTAACACACACTACGTCCAAGACAAGTCTTCCCCATCCTATAATTATGCATTTGATTTTTCCTACCTAAATGCAAAACTTTACATTTATCTCTGTTAAAATCCATTTTACTGGTTTTAGCCCAATTCTCCAGCCTGTCAAGATCATCCTGTATCCGGCTCTGTCTTCTACCGTATTTGCTACCCCTCCCAATTTAGTATCGTCTACAAATTTAATAAGCGTCCCCTCTATTCCTTCATCCAGATCATTTATAAAGATGTTGAACAACATAGGGCCCAGGATAGACCCCTGAGGTACTCCACTAGTCACTCCTCTCCCAAGTGGATGAGGAACCATTAACAAGCACTCTTTGGGTGCGATCTGTCAACTACTTACTGATCCACTCAGTCCTGACAGTGCATGGCAGGAAGGATATTTTTCTGTGTTTCTGCAGAATTTCCCCTCTACTCACACACACACGCCAGGAAGCAGGATCTCTGTCCGTCAGCAGCCCCACTTTGCTGCCTTTCCATAGGGCATTTGACAAAGCCGAGTGCCAAAGAGACTAAAGACATCGCCAATAGCTTATCTCTCTGCTATCTTTCGGTTTTGTTTTGTTTTTTTGCCTCTTCTCACGTTTTTAGGCAGTCAAGCAGTTGCTGGAGCTCCCTCTCAACCTGGCCATCGTGTCCCCGGCTCACACACCCAACTGGGACCTCGTCTGTGACGTGGTGAACTCCTGCAGCCGCGTGTACCGCTCCCCAAAACAGTGCCGCAGCCGCTACGAAAACGTCGTCATTCCAAGAGAGGAAGGGAAGGTGGGTGTTGCCCGAAATATGCATCCTCCTTGCACCCTGCTTGGGTGTCACGTAAGCTAGTCATATTAAAACTTGTTTTTTTAAAAGAATAAAATTCTTCTTTTTTATAGTATTTTATGTGGCAAACTCTTTTTTTAAAAAAATGTCCAACGTGAATAAGAGCCCTTACAAAACCCTGTGAGGTATGGCACCGTTATGCCCTTTTTACAGAAGGGGAATTGAGACATAGTGGCTTGTCAAAGGCCTTTTGGCATGCTTCTTTTTTTTCTTCTTTTCTTCAATTGATCAGGGATGTGACCCCCCCCCCCCAACCTCCTGGGCCTTTGGCCCCCGCCTTCTGTACCACTCTGGCTCTGATAGAGACATCCTTTTTATGTCACTGATCTCCCCCCGAACCCATCGCAGAAAGTCAAACTTTGCTTCTTATTTTACAGCTTATGTATGAAGCGAACCCTAAGAAGAAGACAAAAAGCATTTATAAGGTGTGCACTTATAAATTGTTGTTCCGGTGCAGACAGTCTGGTATCTTTTAAGCATCATCAGAGGTGGACACAAAGGAGAGAAGGAGACGGATTTGTCTTTTGAGTCCCGATTTGAATGCTGAATCGGCGGTTTTAAAAGCCTCCGCCTTTCTTTCGCGTTGGCACGGTAGATCACGGCGCCAGGCGTCCCTTGTCTCAAAAAAAAAAAAAGTCAATTAAAAAGAGCGATTCTCACCATGAGCCGCTTTAGTCAGTTTGAATTCCTTGAAAAAGAAAAAAACCCAACAACCAGTGTTTGTCCACCTCCAAGAAATGCCACCTCATTCCGCATGATTATTTTGATTAGTATTTCTTTTTTTTATTTCTAAACGTTCTGTTGCTAGCATTTTTTTACTTTTCATTTTGAAATCTGATTGCTTTGCAGACATTTAATGAATTAATCCCTGCAACGCCCCACCAGGTAATGTATCACCCCCAATTTTCAGCTGCCAGAAACGTAGTTTCAAAGTAGTTGGTAGTCGTTGAAATAGTCTCTGAACAGTTTACTGTGAAACCTCACTGTGAACGAGGGTGGTGGGGGTGGGGCCCAGTTGGGTGTAGCTTCCGCTTAACTTCTTCCCAATCAGCAAAACATCTTGAGGGGAAAGTCCGGGGGGTGTTGCAGATTAACACAGAGCATTTGTCGGGAGTTCAGGCTTATGGCAAGCACATGTGCCTTTACATGCGCCTGATAGATGATCTAGGAGCACTTGATTGGACCTGGCTTGGATTGGGGAGACCTGGAGAAGCTGAAGAGGCAGACTTTTGGGTGCGAAACATTCCCCCCCCCCATTTATCTTCTTGCCACGTGCATTTTGAGTTTCACATTGTCTTTCATCGGAAACAGACGGTCCCCTTTTGTCCCCTTGTGCCCGGAATATATTTTGTTCTCTCAAAAATAAACGGTGAAACCCAACTCCGTTTCAGCATCCTTTTGAAATTTGCCTCCCCGTTTGCTAGCCTGCCAAAGGGTGTTGCTACCCTCCTGCTTCTTCCTCCGGTAGCCTTCTGTGGGCAATAAGTAGAGTCGGTGAAGGGCACCAGCGTGTTCATAACCCACGGGGCTGCGAGAGCCATGTGGCCGCACCTGGCTGGTCTGCTGTGATGGCAAAGCAGAAGCACCACAACCTCTCTGGTGTGGCTCAGTGGTCGAGCATCTGCTTGGCATGCAGAAGGTCCCAGGTTCAATCCCCGGCATCTCCAGTTTAAAGGATTAGGTGGGTAGGTGATGTGAAAGACCCTTGCCTGAGACCCTGGAGAGCCGCTGCCGGTCTGAGTAGATAATACTGACTTTGATGGACTGAGGGTCTGATTCAGTATAAGGTAGCTTCATGTGATCTGCGGATCCATTCTTCCACTATAAGAACAACTTGGCAGCTGCAGGCAGTTCTTAAAGTATCCCTCCCTCCAAATTCTGTTTGTAACGAGGTTACAGGTTAATTTCTGAATGCCCTATGACATTGGTGACATGTAGGTCAGCAACATTTCCCAATCTCTTAATCATGGTTTGCATGTTTATTTACGTTAATGATACCAGCATGGGGTAATGGATAAGAGCAGCGGACTCTAATCTGGAGAACTGAGTTTGATTCCCCACTCCTCCACATGAAGCCTGCTGGGTGACCTTGGGCCGGTCACAGTTTTCTCCAAACTCTCTCAACCCCATCTACCTCACATGGTGTCTGTTGTGGGGCGGGGAAGGAAAGGGGATTGTATAACCGATTTGATTTTCCTTAAAAGGTAGAGAAAATTGGCATATTAAAAACCAACCCTTCTTGACAGCCAGGTTGGTGTAGTGATTAAGAGTGGTGGACTCTGATCTAGAGAACCGGGTTTGATTCCCCACTCCTCCACATGAGTTGTGAAGGCTAATCTGGTGAACTGGATTTGTTTCCCCACTCCTTCACAGGAAGCCAGCTGGGTGACCTTGGGCTAGTCACAGTTCTATTAAGAGCTCTCTCAGCCCCACCTACCTCCCCGGGTGTCTGTTGTGGGGATGGGAAGGGAAGGTGATTGTAAGCCGGGTTGAGTCTCCCTTCAGTGGTAGAGAAAGTCGGCATATAAAAACCAACTCTTCTTCTTCTCTTCCCAATGGGGACTCAAAGATGCTTACGTGGTTCTCCTCCATTTTATCCTCGCAACAATCCTTCGAGGTAGGTTCAGCCGAGTGTCTGCAGCTGGCCCTAAGTCACCCAGCGAGCCTCAATTGGCAGAGTGGGGACGCAAACCAGGGACTCCCAGATCCTAGTCTGACATTCTAACCGCTATACCATACTGGCTCCCCGGAAGTCAGGAGCCAGGGGTTGGGCGACTGTTCTTTCCCCCTCCTCCCCTCTTTTGATGCATCTCCTGCCCCTTCTTCAGTTAGTCACGGGTACAGCTGCCCAGATGTCAGCCCAACACACGCTGACATTAAGTTTAAAACAGTGGTTCCCAAACTTTTCGGGCCACCCCCCCTTGGTTCCACAAACTCACCCCCAGCGCCTTCCTACTCTATCAAAAGCATTATTCAAACTAGGGGTTTGCATGACGCACTAAAGATAATAACAATAAAATTTCAAAACAGTAACAATTGCACATTATTCAAAATCAAATTAAAACCTTTTAGTTGAAATTTATTCAGCAAAACGGATGAACTTGATTCAGTGGTACCAGCTCTTCATAATCTGGGGAAAAATACTGATAGTTTCCACCAAATTAGCCAGCATGGTGCCATAGCTTGATCTATTGTAAACCAGTGAACAACACAGTTGAAGGAGCCCTCCTTCTAGCACCCCCCTGCTGCCCCCTTGCCTCTTAGTGCCCCCCTAGGTAATCCCCCCCAGGGGGTGGCACTGCCCACTTTGGGAACCACTGGTTTGAAAAAAGAGTTTGCAAATCAGCTTCAAACTCGGATTCCAAAAGCTGATTTGCAGCTGGTCTCGGTCAGTTGTAACGCTGCACTTTGATTGGCAGAAAACCAAAAAAGGGTGAAATTTCACAGGAGGTACCGGAGTGAAGGGGGTGGGTAGAGCATGCAGGTCTCTGCACATAGCAGCTTAGGGACTCTTCTGTACGAAAGCTGTGTTTTTGGTTCC